>NW_027472580.1:22732716-23932716 GCF_030347505.1 Rhynchophorus ferrugineus
TGTCAATTTCTTCTTCAATGTGCCTGATTGAGTTCATCCAAACTGAAGGGATTATTAACTATTCCTATTTAGAGCATAAAGAATAATATATCTGCAATAAACTTATGACTAATAAAACCTAATCGAATTTTATTCCAACGTTTACCTTTTTCCATCAACTTTTCTTATTTTATCACTATTTTTATTATCATATTGCCATGAGTGACCATTGGGTATATTGGTTTTCTTCTGAAATGTTCATGTATCATGTCTCATCATATATTTGATCTCTGAGAGAGCTATCATCAAGCTGGTCTTGGTTCGCCACCCCCTTAGAATAACGATGGTCTCTTTTCGGTGAATCTAAGATAATATATTTTTTAAATTTTTTGAAATATTTCAACGACTCTGTCCAAACTATTATTCATTACAGCTACAATAAAATAAACTCAAAATAAAATATTTGACTACTTTTGAAGTGCTTTTTTCTATCACAACAAATCTATATTACTGACATATTGAGTGATTCAGCATGTATTTAAAGAGATTTGCTGAGATCTTGTCATATATCGTATAACTCAGACCTAGTCCCGCTCAACTGCTATTTGTTCTGGATTCCAAAAAACTCCCTTAATGGTATAATGAGATTTAAGTATATAAAGAAGATGAATATGGGATGATGAAATTTAACAGATAGTAACCGACGAATAATAAAAAGGATTATGGCTAAACAACATAAAGCTACGGCGGCAAATGTGACAGCAGAACTCAACACTCACTTGAAAAATACTGTTTCGACAAAAACAGTACGGTGGAAACTCCATAAACCTAACATTCAGAGAAGGGCATAGCAGAAGCCATCACTAAGCAGCGAAAGAAGCGATGCAACGTTAATAAAACCTGATACTTGATGATTGAAAGAATGTGTTTATATTATTTCCTACAAACGACCGCGTGTCTGTATGGGGAACCCCAAAGAAAGTCTACTATTCGGACTGATTTCTATAGTTAAGTCAAATCATATCAGGTCGCCTTTCCATTCGCATCACTGACTGGATTACTGTGAAAGTATATCTCGACATCCTCAATGATGAATGGCTTACTGTGACTAGCATATTACTGCCAAACACTTGGGGGCAGTTATTGGGAATTTTATAGCATAAAGTGAGTATAAAACAATTGAACGTTATGTCTACTAAAGTTGTATACAAGAATTAAATTATATTGACCTCATTGTATTTGTTTTAAAGAAATCATCCTGATAATACTAATGAATAGGCGATATTTAACTCTAAATACTTTCAACCTTTATATGTTAAATAAAGATAGTCAAAATATTTGAAATTTTAGTTAGATCTACATAAATCATAAATAATTATTTACAAATAAACTAGTTCAGCATTAAATGAAACCTTAAAAAAAACCTTAAATGAAACATTAAAAAACACTTATATTTCAATCATTTAAGCGACGATAATCTGGCGATAAACTTTCGGCTCTCGATTTGGTTCATTTAATTTAGATCATAAATTCGAATATAGTTGAAACTCGGTAAATGTGAACTCAGCCCCATGATGAGACTGATTTTAGTACACATTTCCGACCAATTTAATGAATACATTGATAGTATACATAGTAGCAATACTTTTGATACACTTTTTATTAATAGCGTTTAATAATTACCGAATAAAATCTCTTTTATTATATGTTACTTTATTTTATATTTGGGTCTTATATAAGTCGACAGTTTCCAACAGATTATCTTATCAGCAGTATAATGTATAAGTAAGCTTGAAGTTCAATATCTCTCATTTCTTCCCATTGCAAAAACTCTTGTGTAAAAATATAAAATATCTTAGTTTATTAATACCATTAATCAAAAAATAACCGCATCTTCGGATGTCTAGAATACTTGTCGTCATGGATAATGATTTGCTTTTTCGCCGAGTTTTTTTTTATTTCTATAAGGATTACGAAAAATACTGTTAGGTTTTGATAAGTTTGTCGCTAATATGCAGTTGAAACAAATAAACCACTTATTTAAGAAAAATTCTTTTCTGATTTTTTCTTTGAATCGACCCTACAATTATTTGAACAAAATCCTGATGCCTTGCCCTAATCGTTAGTGTCGAAGAAACAAACAACCATTCTCTTGGCCATGTGCTTCTTCCACGAACAACTTTTCTTGAGTTCAGCTCTTCTTTGAAAATTCATACAGTCAATTTCTATTGGATTTCGGGTTCAAAGGTATTCATGACTGTGTAGAAGTTATACATTTTTTTTGTTTCACTTTGAACCGTACTAGCCAATCGACACGAGCCATTTTTTAGCATTTGTCACATTTTATGGGACACTTCTCTATCCGCTAATGCCCAAGGACGCATCATCAAGATATAGCGATCATTTTTTGAAGTTCACGTATCTCATCGATGTTTTCTGGCATAATAATCGGTTTTGGACATCTTTCTTTTTAGAGTGAGCGTCGGTAATATGAATTTTATAGTGCTGCAAGATGGCCCTTTATCACCTCATAAAGAATTAAATTCATTTATATGCGGTTTTGATAAACCAAGTCGAAAGTTATAAAAAATAATCTCACAAACATATTATTGAATTAATTTCATTTTTTAGCCGAATCAAATTTCTCAACTCAAGTTTGAAAATGTTCTGAAAAAAAGTTATGGTCGACAATTATAAGCTTCCAAAGAAAACGTCAGAATGCGTTCAACAACATTGTTACCAATACCAGAAGTATAACTAGCTGCCCTCGTAAAAAACAGTTTGAAAATATCTTTGAAGTATAAATATTAGAAAACTTAATGTTACTTGACCGTGCTATATTAATAGAAATTTCTCATATAACAATTCAGAAATACTTATCAGCATAATAAATTATTTTAAATCATACATATAGAAATGTATTTTGTAACATGACGTTACTAGTTAGAATTTCGGTAAAGTAATAAGAATCATTTTAGCAATTTTCTAGAATGATCTTATGCTATGTGAATTATTATCAGTCTTAAAATTAATAAACAACAGAATTATTCCAAATTTAATTGAATTGTTATTGCGTAACTATTAACTATACAGTTCTATTAATAATGAATTATATATATATAGCATCACGGGTATTGATTGAAATTACAATTATAGTATCTATAATAAATGAAAAGCATATCAATTTTTACTGAGTTTATATTTAAATAAATCATAAACTGAACTAGAGAATATTATGTACAATTTTGGATACTGTTACTTATGTAAATATATGTACGTATATATAATATTTACATATTCGTATAGCATAAGATCATTCTAGAAAACGTGTTGTTCTTCGCATTAATATATTTAATCATGGCTAAGATGATTACTTTACCGAAATTCTAACTAGTTACGTCATAGTACAAAATACATTACAATTTCTAGAAACTACACTAGTTATATATTAAAATTAATACTAATGGTTCGCTTGCTATAATTATGTGGCGAAATCAACACCTAAAGTCGAAAATGTAATGAGTTGCTCCAAAAGAATCATCCAAGAGAATAAAACACATTTTTTTTTGGAAAAATTAGTTTTCTTTATTCAACATAATACCCTTCAAGGGTGATACACTGATTATAGCGACCCTCCAAATTTTCGATATCATTTTTGTAGTAACATTTGTCCTCTGCTTCAAAATAAGTCCAATAACGCTATGTAATAGTCGCTGTTGATGGCCCTTCCTTTTTCAAGGTAGTTAATGAAAATTCTTTCATGCGCATCCCAAAATACAGACCCCATAACCTTGTCAGACAACTGTTGCATTTTCCCACGCTTTGGAGCAGGTTCATTGTGTATAGTGCATTCGAATGAGTGTCGATTGGACTTCGGAGTGAAATGATGAAGCGATGTTTCATCTATTGTCACGCATGGACCAAAAAACTCGGGTTTATTACGTTTGATCATCTTCAAGCATCGTTCGGAATCATCAAGTCGTCGTTGTTTTCTATTTCATTCTATTTCAATTTATTGTCATTCAAAATCGTTTTGTGGATTTTTTAATATTTTCGTCGGTAACAACCTCTTTTGGGCGTTGATTCCGTTCACTGTCTTCGGTGCTCATTTCATCACCTCTAAACTTGGCATACCAATTCTTGATGATTGATTTTCCTGGGGCAGTGTCCGGAAACTCGGCATCAAGCCAAATTTTTGCTTCAACTGAATATTTTCCCTTCAAAAAACAATATTTTATAAACACGCGAAATTCCTTTTTATCCATAATTTTCACAATAACAAAAGTTGCTTCACTCAAAATGCTATAATTCACAAGCTAATGATCCGACAGCTGTCAAATTTATACACACATCTTTCGAAGGTAGGGGCTAACTAAAAAACATACGGATTTAATTCTAGTAGTGTCATCTATGTGTCAGTCCGGGGACTTTTAATTGACCTGTTATGTTATGGATTGATAAGATAATAATGATGCATTTCTACAATCAAAGAAGAGATTAAAAAATTCGCCGGCGAAAACAAGATTCTTAAGATACTTCTACGGAAGCAAAGAAGGTCTGCAACTACCAAATGAACAGCGCATAGTTCGCAGGCTGAAGTGTAGCAAATTCTAGTGTAATAGCAGTATTTAGTATTATTTTAGGAAAATTAAGTCAATACTGTTAGATTATTAAAGTTAGTTTGAGGGGAATATATTCTAGAAATAAAAGTATATATTTATAACTCACTTGACTGAATGGAAATTATTGTATTAGCTCTAATACATTTTATATCGATTGTTAATACATTTAAACGTTTAGGTAATCAAAATATGTAATAAACTTGTATCAGCATTTTGTTAGAGACTAGAGCGAATATGTGTGGCACTCTATAACCAACCCCCTAACTAACCCTAACACTTTTTATATTTAAAGTCTTTGTCAGACAAATGCAGTATCTTACACGCATACTTAGTAGAAAACAATGATATGAAAGCAACGCAAAATTATAAAGAGTGAATATTTAAAATAAAATATTTTTAACAAAAAAATTAACCGACAACAAAAAATAAGCAAGGCACTCACTAAAAATTAAAAGATAATCAAACATAGATTTTTAACACACAAAAAATGTTATAAAGCAAAATATATACCTAATAATCGTTGTAATAAATAAATAAAAATAATCAAAAACCTTATTTAACCTATCTACCACATGTATTTTATATTCTACTATATACACACAATTTAATTTAATATCTACCTAAACCTATTTATCTATTTACAATATTATTTTAAATACTACCAACTGACTACTTTGAAGTTGGTGCCGAACCCATTTATATTCGTTTAGATTTGTTTGTTTGTAATTTAATTTTTTTTTGTATATATCTAAAATTATATTATTATTTTTGTATGTTTTGTAAAGGTGCAGCTCGTATCAGGAAAAATAGAAATAAAGAAACGATGGTTGAAAATAGGGAGCGCTTCAGGCCCCGGAGTCCGCTAACTAGCCTAGGTGATTTGACAAATGTTCTAAATAAACAACAATAAATTTTGACCCACCAGGACCCGAACCGGCGACCTCCGTTTTGGAGCTAAACGCTTTATACCGGAGAAGCAGTTGTCTACAATATTTCTACGAGGTCTTATATGCTACAGTTAGTGCTTAAGAAGCAAACTGAATCTTTTGCACTGAACTTCTGGACTTATTAGATTTTCCGCCAGATCAACTGAGTAATAACATTATACATAAATCTGATTGTTTTATATAAAAAAATACGTGAATACTTTGTACGTGCCTTTGAAATTTGAGCGGTTCCCTCCTTGAAGGGAATTCGAACTCATATACATAGCAAGTGTAGGATTTAAGAAGCATATTTTGTGATTTAACCACTATTACTACATAAAATAAATATTTCAATAAACATTTAAACAAATAACTTTAATAATATATAAATAGAAAATATTACTAAACAAATGTCTATAGTCTTCAATTAAAAACTGCAAGTATTACTAACTTTTCTATATGTTTCTTTATTGTATTAAAACTAAATTCAGAATTACACATTTCGGAGCTCCTCCAGAAGTAAATAAACAAACTGCGAAGAGATGGACGGGTTTGATATAGGAACGATTGTTGGAGCTATAAATAATTCTCAATCGACGTGTTCGTGATTTCACTTCTTCAATTTCAATACTCTGGAATTTGCAAATGGTATTTTTATGTTTCGAATTATTGCTTCTCGCGGCCAGATATATTTCATTGATGAAGTAGGTCAGATAAAAAAAACAATTTTCATATAAAAGGATAAAAATTTTATGTTCAAATGTTATAATATACTATTGAAATTACAATATCTCTAGTATAAATTATGTATGTGTTTTATTTTTAATATATATATATATATATATATATATATATATATATATATATATATATATATATATATATATATATATATAAATTGCCGAAATGTAAGTACACGCATAATTTCAAAACAATTGCAATCAAACAAATTATATTTCCTTTTCGATGTTTCCATTCTTGTCAATATAACGTTTGTAATTTATTCACAGTAGTAATATCATTCTAATGTAACTATAACTATATTAACTATTTTAAATGCCTTTAATTATGTCTAAAATGTAATTAAAGTAATATCGAAGTAAATAACACTGTTGATAACATTTGATGTTAGGCCTCATTTGTTTCGTTTATTGTGTCTGTAAGTCCATAATAACATTATATTCAATATAATGTGGCTGATTTAATCAAGTGTGCATGAAGTCAGTATATGTTTCTACAAAATTCTACAAAACAACCAGACAGAAGAAAATGAGCTACTAACTGAACTACTGGCCATATAATCTCAAAATACAAAGAAAACATTAAAGTTAATCGAATCTCACCATTTTTTTTTTCTTGTAAGCCAGTTCCTTGTGACAGTTCGATGATTTATGCTTCACTAGTTTAAGGGGTAAACTACACATATTAGATTGAATAATAGGATGTTTTTAATTCATATTTATTATGTCATTACAGCCTAGCATGTGTGTTATGTAACGACAATATACGAATCAGATGTTGTCACTAAAGTCAACTAAAGTAAAATAAATGGGCAGATATCTAATTAAAGGATTCAAAGGAAAAATTGATATGTTAAAACATGTCTAAACACCGGTTTTGTAAATTACTTTATGAAATATTGTAGTTGCACAAAATGAACTTGAATTAAATGAATTATTTTTTAATTAAAATTACAATTTGTGCATTTTATTTTCCCAAATATTATGAAGGTAATTATATACTATAGTGAGCTGCATCATTAAGTATGTATAATTTTAACTTTTGATTTTTCTTTTAAATTGACACTCTTTGGATACACAAATTGTTTGGAGCCATAGTGGATTTTATACATCAAAAAAGAAAAAGGCGTTAAGTTAATTCATATTCAATTTCAATTATCGTTTCATTTCCAATTCAAGAGCAAGCAAAACCTTGAGAGTTTCTTGCTGGCTGTTGATGCTGTACCAGAATATGAATGTTATATTCGATTCATTTTATTTATTTTATATTCGTGGAGTTTTTTTGGTCTTTAATGTTTCGTTATGGGATAATACCTTAAACAGAACTATTTGTATTATTTTTTGCATTAGGTACATCAAAATTCATATGAAGAAAGTTTGCTTTCTTATTTATTTTCCGTAATCCAACGCCATCTCTGACATGCGTATAATATGATAAAACTAAACTAAAGTATACAGGTGAATTTGTCCATATTTAATCCTCAATAAAAAAATACTGCCACTAAAATAAGATAATATAAAACTACCTCAATGGTGACCTAGTTGGTCTGTTTTCTAATAAACAGTCAGTATCGCTGTGTATCTTCGTGTATCGCTTATTTTCCATAAAACAAAACATTTTTTTTATTCTTTTTATTTTATTTTCTTTAATACCCTTTCACAAACTATAGCTTTATTTAAGGTTTATATGGTGAGAAAGTATGGAATAATTGCGATGAAGATCTTTTCTTTCTTAAGAGGGAAAATAGCTGTGAAGCGGCGTGTTTCAGGTCATTTTTATAAATTTTCATGAAATATTGTGTAATAAGTATTTAAGAATTAAAAAAAAAATTTCAAAAGTATTTTTAATCACACAATGAAGATTCGCTTCCGCTTTTGCGTGTTTTCAAATGTAGTTTTTTTATTGTATTTTAGACAAATTTATTTAAATAACAAGATGGCATTTTATATATTATCTATTAAAGCAATTAATTATTCTGTATTAATTAGTCTGAATTTTATTCATAATTTATGTAATACCCAAATTTAAATTTATATTTCGCGATTAGGTTATTTATTCTTTATTTAGATATTCTTATCTTCTAATTTATGTTCCAATTTGGCGTACACTTTTATTTACCAGAGTTCCGTTTCGGCAAAGCAATTTCATCTTTTAGTTACAAAAGGACATTTATCGGTTGTTTGATCAATCTTTCATCGCCAATTTCCCATCTTGTTTCCCTCTTAAGTAGTCATTCAACAAAGAATAGGATGCTTAAGATAAATTGCGTCGCGTTTTCGGTATATCCTGTAGAACTTATTAATTGTTGTTAAAAATAATCAGTTAATTTTTAGTCTGTTTAAATTAAAATTGTGGAGATTTTCAATATGGTACAGAATACTTAAAAATTCCACATATTATGATTTTGATGATCTATTAATATATTTAAATGTTTTGGAATGAATAAAGGAAAATAATTTATTTTCTTTTTGTGATTCAAAACGAATTTATGGATAAAAATTTCAGTTTTGATCAATAATTTATTTCCATTTTTTTTTTTTGATAAAAGAAATCTTCAGTCACTGCAAAATTTTGTGATTGATGTGCGAAATATTCAACACAGTATTTTCAAAGGTCTGTTTTGAAACCAACTTTAAATCATAAAGAAGGTTTTGCCAAACAAAACTTAACAGTTGTGCTTTTGTTGTAGTGGTTGTTGGTAAAAGAGTATCTAATTAACCTTCTTTTTAATCTCCTTAATTCCTTTTCAATCCACCAAATCAACGATGGTTTTCCAACTATTCATAAAAGTTATCCGGGCTTCAACAACGACATTTCCGCACATTACTACTTATGTATACGTATAGTAGATAGGTAAATTACATTTCTTGTTTATTTTTATTTAGTTATTAGAATGACTATTATGTAGTTCGATTATTTTTTACTTTGTAATGAGTTTCTTATTTATTTTTTGAAATCAGTTCAATTTTTCTGTTAAAATATTTTATAATATACTGTCTTAGATAAACGGTTCAACACTATTTTATGCTCGATGTTCAGCTACGTCGCGCTAATGTCGCGAAATGAAATTAGTCGACCTAGCTCGATTAATATTATTAAAAATTATTATTTTTCGACATTTTCAACTATTGGTAGACATGGATAATGTTCATGTTTTACATTCAAATTTCTGAAATTAAAATAAATGAACGATAGATTCCATATTTATATCTAGTATATTATATGGACATTCTACTTATATGAGTAGAAATATACATCTCTAAAGCCATATATAATACCTGAATTACTTCTTCAACCTAATGTTTTTAAGTAATGTTAAAGTACGAACCAATTTTATTAAGGTAAATTATACAGAAAATTCAAAAATTCAAACAAAAAAGGTGAAATATTCCATACAAATGTAATTTAAAAACTGCAAAGAAACCGAATTGATATAATAAAGCAATAGTATATTCATCATCCGGCTTATTCTCCAGATAAATCTCCGTACTACTTTTGGCTCCTATACCTAAAAACATATTTATGGGAAACTATTATTAGTTCAAGTACATATACTTGAGGATGTACTGAACATGAACGAAGTTTTACTGGTAAATAAAATCACTCTTAAACTATAAATCCATTTTTTCTATACCTCGTCATAAATTTACCAACTGTGTCGGTAATTACTTTACGGTTTTTGTAACAGATTTCGCTAGCCATAGGTATGCAATGTTATAATTCAAAACTATAAAAGTTACATCCCGTCAACAGTAAAGTTATATATTTATATTTTTTTGGAAATGTAGAGTTTTATGTCTGAAAATATGAAGTTGCGACGCGTATTATTTTTCTTGTTATCGTTTGCTGCCAAAGATTTACAGTGAACATACTCCAACCATAAGAACATGTGAAATGTGAGTCCGACAATTTAAATGTGGTGATTTTATTGTACAAGACAAAGAATATGCTGTTAGGAGGAAAACATTTGATGATACAGAATTGCAAGATTTATTGGACCAAAACTCAATGTAAACTCAAAAACAATTGGCAGAAAGTAGGATGTAAAAATGCAAAGACTGGTACCACATTAATTAAATGACAGGCAAATAATAAGACAAAAAATCGTCAGATTCTGCTTCAAATGAATTAAATGAAGTCATTTCTACATTGAATAGTAACAGATGATGAAAAATTGATGTCTTTCAGAAATCCCAAGCGTATATCATGAAACAGTGGAAACCTGAGATATAAATTAATACTGCTTATTATATGATGCATTGATAGAGAAACATCCACAATACGGTCATAAACATTATAAGGTGATTTTGCTGCATGACAATGCGCCGTTCCATACAACAAAACCAATCAAAGAAATCACTTTATCGCACTTCGCGTACTCTCCAGACCACGCTTTATGTGACGTTCACCTTTTCACATCAATGGAACATGCGCTTGCCCAGCAGCCCTTCGTAGATATCGAAAGAGTCAATAGCTTGATGCATGTCTTAGATCACAAACTAGTCTTTTGGATTTTTGTCCATAAATTGATTCATAGATGGGCAATTACTGGAAGATATATCACCTGATGTATCAGTATCAGGGAATTTTTTTTCGAGTAATATTATTATTATCAACACCAATGAAAAATGTATTCCTAAACCGTCTGCAGATACGTCAACACGGTTTTAACACTTTAAAATTCGTTATTGCTATCCGAGGCACATAAACATTACTTCTGTTGGGTTTATGCGATACACCAAATTCAATTCCACAATCTAATGGCGACGATAATGAGGTAATTATTATTGAACAATAACACTAAGGAATTAACAGGTCAATTGAAAAGTAACCGGTCTGAAACATAGATGGCGCTACCAGAATTAAATCTATATGATTTTTAGTTAGCCCTAACCTTCAAAAGATTCGTGTATAAATTTAACAGCTGCCGGATCATCAGTTTGTAAATTATAGCATTTTGAGTGAAGCAACATTTATTATTGTGAAATAAAAAGGAATTTCGCGTGTTGATAAAATATTGCTTTTCAAAGGGAAAAATAGAGTTGAAGCGAAAACTTGGCTTGATGCCGAGTTTCCTAACACTGCCCCAGGATAATCAACCATCAAGGATTGGTATGCTAAGATTAGACGTGGTGAAATGAGCACCGAAGGCGGTGAACACAGTGAACGCCCAAAACAGGTTGTTACCGACGAAAACATTTAAAAAATCCACAAAATGATTTTGGATGACTATAAATTGAAATTGCATGAAATAGCAGACACTCTAAAGTTATCAACAGAACGTGTACGTCATATCATTCAGGAATATTTGGGTATGAGAAAGCTCTGTGCAAAATGTGTGCCGCGCGAGCTCACTTTTAACCAAAAACGACGACGAGTTGATTATTCGGAGCAGTGTTTGAAGATTATCAAGCGTAATAAACCCGAGTTTTTGCGTCTATATGTGATAACGGATGAAACATGGCTCCATCATTTCACTCTGAAGTCCGATCGAGAGTCATCCAAGTGGACTGCATATGATGAACCCGCTCCAAAACGTGAGAAAATGCAATAGTCGGCTGGCAAGTTTCTGTATGTTGGGATGCACATGAAGTAATTTTCATTGAATACCTTGAAAAAGAAAGGACGATCAACAGCAACTATTACATAGGGGTATTGGACCGTTTAAAGGACGAGATCGCCGAAAAAACGCCGCATTTAAAGAAAAAGAAAGTGCTGCTTCACCAAGACATTGCACCGTGTAACAAGTCATTGAAAACGATGGAAAAAATCCATAAATTGAGCTTCGAGTTGCTATTCTCCAGATCAGGTCCCCCATTGACTATTT
The DNA here is from genome assembly GCF_030347505.1 of Rhynchophorus ferrugineus. Taxonomy (NCBI): domain Eukaryota; kingdom Metazoa; phylum Arthropoda; class Insecta; order Coleoptera; family Curculionidae; genus Rhynchophorus; species Rhynchophorus ferrugineus. The sequence goes on from NW_027472580.1 coordinate 22,744,812, forward strand.
CCTGTTCTCAGATATCTAAAGATTGCCCCCTGGGAAGAAAATTTCGTCGAATGAAGAGGTGGTCGCCGAAACTGAGGCCTATTTTGAAGCAAAGGACAAATCGTACTACAGAAATGGTATCGAAAAATTGAAGGATCGCTATAATCAGTGTAATACTCTTGAAGGGAATTGTGTTGAATAAAAAAAAATTTGTCAAAAAATGTGTTTTACTATGGTAGGCCGGGGACTTTTCAATTGACCTATTACCTACAGAAACAATAGAGATAAATTCAGGAAAATGCATAAAATGTACATATGCAGTTTAATGCACACACTATATCCATGAGGGTATAATAAAACTCCTCGCTGATTCCAAGACCGGAAATATAAACATTACGTTGCTTTCCAACTCGCCAACCAAACAACCTTCCGACTATGGCCAAATTGTAAAGAATAGCAAAAGCGTCGAGTAAATGTTTACATTTTTCGATTACCGCCTGGAAAGCTTCCATAACTATGTGTTTATCTTTTATATATATTGGTAAAAAAAATAGGATAAAAACCCTAAATCATCAGATATAAACGAAGAAAACTGAGTTGTTTTCATTCCATTGAGAGTTTACGATATTACGGTAGATATTAAGGTATTGCTCTATGTCAAATCTCGAAATATTCTTTAGTATTGGTAAGTCATCCTTTGTTTTACTGACTAGTAACAAGTTGAGCAGACTGTTGACAAACTGAGCAGATCAAAAAATCAGATTTCCATATAATTTATATTTAAAAAATGGTTTTGGGATAACTTCAGAGATACATTTTCATATAATCTCCACCGAAATTATTTTTCCGTTTCCTACCTCCTATTTTTAGTAATTTATTAATTTTAAAATAGTTTTAATTTTTTTTTATATATTTTAAAGTCTCCTTTTACGAACTATGGGTTTATCTGGACAGGGCCTAAAGTTTAAAGTGGGCTCCGAACCACGGTCCTCAGCATTAAGCCTACCGACTGGCGAGTGACCAACTTTAGAAATCATCCCAGAAGCCATCCGGTCTTACCCAGCCTAGTTACCGGCGTTACTGGGATCATTTTCCTTGTCGGATTTTACACTCTTGCCTAGAACATTTACAAATTGTAAACAGTCACAAATATAAGTTTACAACCATGCCCCAGCAGGATTCGAACCCGCGGCTATCGTCAAATTTAAATTAAACTACGTGCATATTTGGCAACAAAAAGACAATGCCGCTTAAAATTTGATATTTGGTTCATTGTGACTTAACAAACTTTACAAAACAGTATATGTTCGTAAAATAATTAAACAAAAATAATATTATCGATTATAATTTAATTTAACATTATAGTATATCTAATGCATATATTATTGTTTAATTATATTTACATTGAACTATTTTCTAAACCACCTATGAGATAGGATTCTAGTGGCATCAGTGGTAACTCCTGGACTTATTTCACCTAATTAACAACTGTATATTTAAGTAACCTATAATCTGTTTAAAATAGCAGTGAATTCACGTCATCTGAGCTGATGACGTCAAAACGTCGCAATGTTGCCGCACCAGCTCTGAATTTTTGGTTAATTTTGGCTGTGATATACAAAAAAAAATATAAAATAAATAAATAAACTGCTAAAAATACAAAATTATAGTATTGAATTAAAAAATACTGTTATAAAATATAATTTATATTAAAATTACAGTACATCTAGTGCATATATTACAAAGGAATTAACTCTACAATTAATTATACAGTTATAACAGTTTGTAGGTTAGGGTTGTGTTTTATAATATGTACATTGAATCTTTTTTCTCATACCACCTATGAGCTACAGCTTCAGGCGAATTTTTTGTGTAGTGGAATCCCTTGGAAGCTTATTCCACCTAATTAACAATTATATGTAAAAGTAATATGTTTTACTTTCAATAAAGAGCATATTTCTTTTACCCTTAGTTTTTATTTCCTTCGTATCAGTGTTTCCATGTAAATTTATTTTGATACCACTGTATTTCTCCTTAGCTTGTTTTGTAACTACCTGTATGCACCTTTCTTAATAAAACGAAATTTAATCACTGCATTCTACCCAATGTATTTATCATATCTGCAAAACACTTAATATTATTTCTCTCCTCACATATTTTAACCAAATGCTATACCAAATGTTGTGAGCAATTACATATACATTTGTTCATATAAAGCTTTCACCTATCCATGGAATGAATATTCAATTCTCATCTAAATACACATATAGAAATAATAAATCGTCCGTGATTTTATTATATGCTTTTAAAAATTGTATTATTTTATAAGCAATATCAAGTTCCATTCGACCTCATCGTAGGTTGTCTTTACTTTAAATCCTATATTACCTAACAGTCTATGAAATGATGATCCCGGAGCTGCATATCTCTATGATACTTTTGGATATACTCTATGGATCCTTTTAATATTAACAGTTTCCTCTGAAATAATTGTACTAAATTAAGTTTATGTTTATAAAACTGCTCAGTGTTTTTATACATATCATATGTTTGATCTCTGATCGTGCTCACATCAAGCTGATCTTGATTCGTCACAACCTTAGTACAAGGACGGTCTCTTTTCGGTGAATCTAAGATATTTTAGATTTTTAAGATATTTTAGTGGCTCTCCATACTAATATTCAGTGCAGCTGCAACAGACTAAAAATATTTTCAATTAAAACCGCAGCAACTTAATAAATAACAGTAAAAATATTTACCTCTAAATAATTTTACTGAAAATTTTTTACTCCATTATCCATTATTATCCATTTTAAGTAACTGATTAGAAACGCAATCTGTTATGTCTGGCTTCGGTATTTTCAATTAGAATAATAAAATGCAGTGATAAAATTTTTCAAAACAAGCAAAGCGTTCAGATAGCGTTTGCAAGCTTGTAACCACAGAATAACTAATACTGTTTTTGGAACATAAAAAAGAAATATTTCTGTATTTTGTGGTTTATAACATGTAGTTATTGTAATAAATATTTTGAAGAACTTTGCAGACGTTTGACAACCGGACGACTTTTAGGGGCGGTTACATGTTCGAACTTGTAAAATAACACTCTTGCTCTGTACTTTGGACATATTTGATGATTGATGTGCTCTGCAAGAGAGCAGTGGTGTGAGATTTTGTAAAGAATTTTTTGAAGTTCTGCGCCACAAACAACAATCTATTGGTTAAGTAGATGTTCCCTCCGAGTAGTAGCCTATGGAATAATGATAAGTTTTGTTTGTGATAGTGTAGAATGTTTTATTGGAACCGATAGATATTTAATCAGCGTTAACTCTTTTATTATTGTAAGATGGAAACATATACAAAATATATACTGATAACACAACTAGCACATAAATTGAATTGAATTTTATTGAATTAATTGATTGGAAATTTATATATATAGAATAAGTGTTATTTTTTATTGGAATTAATATTTGCGTAACTTTTGCTTAACCAGTATATGAAATTGCAAAATTTAAAATAAAAACATGCCTAAATTTCATCAGAATATATGTTTAGTTGTTTAAAAACGAGGCTGATTATTCCTCAGAGATGGTTTTTCATACTTCATACATATTTTTCAGCTTATTTATATCATATGGAAAAATAAAAAAATCATCATATGTTATCCCTTAGGTAACTCGATGTGATAGGGTCACCGACAAATGTATATGCACCATCCAGCGCATGGCTCCGTTTATCCATCAAAGCGTGCTGCATTGACTGGAACAAATTGTAGTCAGAATAAGTCTCGTGAAAATGTCTCGTGCTGGAGAACTTTTATTCCATTCTAAGCTGTAAACAAGAAATCAGTTTGTTAGATGGCTGTCTTTAACATTCTTCAATCACCCGTCATGTCCCATTAAATTTACGTTTAAATATTGCGATTAAGATTTTTATGAAATTATATCACCTCTCAGCACCTCTCAATATTTTCCAGAAAAAGTTATTATTTCACCTAATAACCAGGGAAAAGTCCATGTTCATACGCTCAAATCCCCACTTTGGATTCGATAATTATACATATTATCGCATTTACAAGATAGGCATTTATAATTATACAAATTGATTATTCCGTTAGATGCTTACATATATTCTGACTATATTTTCGCTTTAAAAATGCACTTATTGAGAAAAGTTGACACTAGTTTTTCCCGTCTTTCTGGCAAAATATAATCCGTTCAATAAAACAGTGAACTCGCGTCATCAGAATCCATGCCGTCAGAAAGTTGCAATGTTACCGCTTCAACTCTGAGTTATAGTTCAAAAATACTGTTAACATTATAGTACATCTAATTTATATATTATTAAAGGATTTAAAACCACAATTAGTTACACAATTATAACAGTTTCTTCAGTTAGGGTTGTATTTTATTATATTTACATTGAACTTTTTTCCACAGCACCGATGAGTTAAAGTTTTAGGTGCATTTTTTAAGTAGTGGTATCCCCTGGAGCCTTCACTAGAGAGCATATTACCCTTAGTTATTGTTTCCTTCGATGCAATATTGCCTTGTGAAGTCATTTTGATATCTCTATATTTCCTCTTGGTTTGTTCTGTTGCCATCTGTATAAATATTTCTTGATAAATGTAATTTTAATCACTGAATTCTCCTTAATGCAATTACCCCATATTCAAAACAGTTAATAATCTTCCTGTCCTCATACATTTTAACCAAATGCTTATGTATATTTGGAGCAATTACACACATATCTTTGCACATAAATCTTCACATTCTACAATAAAATGTTCTACAATTATCGTGCATTAATTGTACTAAGCTTTAGTTGCCTCCACTCTCATCACCTTATCTCGGAAATTACCAACTTTGAACCATAATCCCATATTCAGAAGTTGTAATCAATGGAAGAATTAAGCTGTTAGTATCCAATCTATCCAACATTTTTTCACGATTCCAATATTTGTCAATTTTTGCCTCCTGTTTCTAGCATGAAGAAGAATAATGAATGAATTATTAATAAATGTTATGACTAATAAAACTTAACTAATTATTATTCCAGTGTTTACCTTTGTCCATTGAATATATTGATCCCATTCTGAAATATCCATGTCTCATATAAATACGCAAATTGAAATAATAAATCGTTCTTGATTTTATTAGACGTTTTTAGAAATTGTATTCTTTTAGAAGCAATGGTGGAAGTTCCATGAGACTTCGTGGGGTATCTTTACGCCACTCAAATCTTATATTATCCAACAGCGTATAAAGGAATGTTCTACAGCCCTCAAAGAGTAGGATATCTCTAAGATTTCTATGGATATTTTCCAGACTCGCAGTTTCCAAAACAAATTATTATGGCAATACTTTGAAACATATCTATGCTACTGCTTCATCAGTGTCTGTACGATCACTATCCATACGTGGAAGGATATACGTCAGGATATTTATACTATGCTAATATTTTGTATTTATACTGACGACATCAATCGAGCCAGAAATAGTAATCATATACATGATTTTTCTGATATATCCATAACGGTACAGAAAATGAAAAGTGTACATTTTCACTAAATGATCATCTGTACAACTTTGTTCCGCAGACGTTTTAAATAATTTCGTTATCCACAGCTTGGCAGTATTTACATCATTACTACAGTATCTAAAACCAAAGTACTGCAAATAAGCATTTTAGACTACATTTGTCTTAGTTTTTTCACTTTACCAAGCATATAAAATTGACAAACATAATGAAACAATTTAAAGCGAATTTGCAGTATGATATCTGCATTTTCATATGTTCCAAACACAATCACAGTGCAAAAATAAGTTCTAAGTGATGCTTAATACAACGTCGTCAGCGGACAGCCATTAAAAGAGCTTAATGCTGCCACCATATCCGAAACCCAAAACGAGAATCAATCTTGCCATACATGTTGAAGATCTCGGATTGAGTTCGGGGCATGAAATGACGTTCAAAATCGTTCTCATTTGCTCAGGCCTAGAAGTTGATCCGAATTTGTAAACTTGTGTTGGTAGCTGTATACACCAACATTATTTTATCAAGAGAAATGTTAAAGCATTCATTAATAAGTATGTTAGGTTGCTTTCAACGGTCTTTTACTTCGGATTATCACCACTAGATATCGTTGTTCGAAATACATGCAAGTATCTATTATTAAAATTTAAATTAATTATTATTATTATGAAGCTCAAATAAAAATTTGTGAAAATTAAGTCACAAACAAAAATTTTACTAGACATGCCTATTTCACCCTTTCAGAATATACTATGTAACACAAAGGGATTAGATCAAATGACCTACAACGTATAATAAGCATTTACCATTTCAATTCCCTTTCAGAAACAAGTCTCAATTCGATTCCCCACAGACCATCAAACCCTTGCCGATATATCCCCGTATCCCAGCTCATCTCGTCGCTGAAACTTACCAAATTAATTAAACCCAGACACGATTCGCCCGAACAAAACTTCAATTAAAACCGAACTCTACCTGGGTTTTCTCAAGCGAACAAAAAAAAAGATCAGAAACGACCTGACGAATCATTTGCATCAGTGGCGATCTAACTGCGATTAGTCTGTATTTGGCGGTCCAAATGCAAGACAGATAATTTAGCGTACCAGTTTTTTTTTTAATCAAAAAGGATATCATAGAATAGCCAGACGCAGACGGCGATCTCTCTTATAAAAAGCTGTGGCTATATTATGTGCCCCAAACCACTGAGAGCCACAAGCAGGAATATTTTAATGTTATATTTTAATAAACAATATGTTAGATTCAACGAAGAAAACCCGTCTACATACGAAGTGGGTGATGAATCTTAATCTTAATATATATATGCCATCTTGATATTGGCTCAAAATAGATATAAGATCAAATATACGAAACGTATAAGAACAGTGAGTACACAAACTATTTTATCAATATAAACATAATTTAATAAACGGCTAAATAAAATAAAATAAAAAGAGAAAACGGTTAGTCTGGAAAGAATACATAAAAAAGAGTTAGGGACATGCAGCTTTTTGAGGGATGTAAGACACACACTTCTACACTCTTACGGAGCATAGGATTTAAATGATAAACCTCGAAGAGGTCTAATGGATATTCCAGAGATTGACATTTTTTTTATTACTCTTCGGGAGTCCACAGTGTGCCCTATTGGCAATAAGTATTTCTTATGTCTATATTATATATCTATATTATATATATATATATATATATATATATATATATATATGGCATATAGAAAATCTCTTCATTAAGCAGTCTTCTGTATAAAATATTATCTTAATTAATTAGTCTTATTCTAAAGCTTATTCTAAAGTCTACATACGTCCAATAATCAGATCAGGTGGTGTTAAACGTTTTAGTCTACGCACTTCACTATCACGTCGCATATTTAGCTGATTAGCGAGTACATTGGGATGCTCTGACACTCTTTCGAAGTACTTCATATAAACACGTTAAATTACACTCGTTATAGGTTCTAGAGGAATATCGCGTTGTATCACTTTATTTGAAATATAGTACGGAGCATCAACAATGGCACGCAACACCTTATTTTGGAACCGTTGAATGACGGATATATTAAATTTGCTAGCGGTACCCCATAGTTGGATTCCATATGCCCAAGTGGGCTTGAGTATAGACTCATACGGCAACACCTTGCTATCTAATGATAACTTGGATTTGCGCCCGATGAGCCAATACATTTGATATAATTTTAGTCCAAGTTGTTTCCGTTTAGAGAGTACGTGCTTCTTCCAGGTTAGGCGTCGATCTAAGTGCATTCCAAGGTATTTAACATGCTCTGCTTGGGGGAGTTGACGATGATTGATATTCACTGGTGGACATGGTCTTCTACGCAAGGTAAATGTTATATGCGTGGATTTTGTTTCATTGGCTTTAATGCGCCATGTCTTCAACCATAATTGTATTTGCTCCAGGTGGGTTTGTAGCTTTATTGGTACTGTGACTTGATCTTCATGGAATGCTAAGATTGCTGTATCGTCTGCATATGTTGCCACATTAGTTATCTGTGTGGTGGGCAGATCAGCCTTATACAGAAGATACAGTACTGGACCCAGTACACTACCTTGCGGAACTCCTGAATATATGGAATTTAATTCGGTATGTTCATCGCTTTGATTTACAATAAAATGTCTATCAGTGAGATATGGTTTTAGTAACTGATAGTCTGGATGAGGGAGAAGTTTGAAGAGGCTCATGTGCCATACTTTATCAAAAACCTGAGATATGTCTAGAAAAGCAGCCGAACAATATCTTTTGGAATTTAGGTCAGTGTTTATTTAGTTTACAAGTCCATGCACTTGTTCTATAGTCCCATGCTTATTGCGAAAGTCAAACTGATATTTTAGAATAATTTTTCTTTTTTCTATTATATAGTTTAGCTTTTTTATGTATAATTTCTCGAAAAGATTCGAGATTATCGGTAATAAACTTATAGGTCGGTAGGAGGTCACATATTCTGGTATTTCTCCTGGTTTAAAAATCATTAATATTTTAGCTACTTTTCAGATACTAGGAAAGTAATTCATTCGTAACACAGCATTAAATATAAATGTTAATAGTTTTATACCCTCTTATTTCAGGCTATTTAACAAAATTTCTGAAAAGGAGACAACATGCAATATTTGTCTACATTCTATATTAAGTAGTTCCACAGATCAAATACTCTAAAATCTAAATAATTATTAGGTAATTATAAGGTGTATTCTTGGTTTAACGAAGTTAATGCAATATCAACAGGGAAGGATTTAAAGTTTACCTTCAATATATCAAGATAAGTTAGAACTCTACTAGATTCCATAAAATTGATGGCACTAAACAAACACGAGAAGACGTTATAGAAGAATTATAGATATTTTAATTTTGCCTAGAATAGATTTCATAATTGTTTTTTTTTGCGTTTTGTTTATATATATTTATATTATTTACACTTTTGTATATTTGTATAGGATTTTATTTTAATAAATTAATTTTAAAAATTAAATTTGATTTTCATTTAAATACTTTTTTTAATAAATTGGCCAATAAATGTGACATCACAAAGTAATCAGGCAAAATGGCAGATCAATCAAAGCAAAGTATTTTCCTTATAGGTTTCTACATAACTATTTTAAACTAACCAATCAAATTCACGTGATCAGCGCCGCCAATGATTGAACTAAACAAAACTAGAAAGAATTATTATAATAAACATACTGGTCGAGAAGGATATTCCAGCAAGAACTGTTTGGAAATGTGGAAGGAAAATTTGGATGTACTAGATAAGATAGACAGAGGAAGATATTAATAAATGGTAGAATCGTGAACATGTTTTAGACATATTCGAAATTAACAGTTTAGCGATTAACTTGGACAGTGACTCGAAAAGTGACAGTGATATGTGATAATCCTGTGCAATGCTGGAAATTTCTGGGGCAGAGTAATGAGAGTGGAAACCACTAAAGGTACGCACATATTTAATAGAGTATAACTGTAGAAATGGTATTGTAGGGTGTGAAAGATTTGTGTGCCTAGATATGATCATAATTGCTCAGAATTAAACATTAGTATTAGGTTGGAATGTATGAATACTAACTGTTTTGTATATGTGGTAAATGCATTAGAGAGAATTCAGTGATTAATGTTATCAAGAATGGTGTACATAGGTAGTAGCAAAAGAAAAAAAATACAGTGATATCAAAGTGACTTGACACGTGAACAAACCATAGAAGGAAACAAGAACTAAACGTGAAAAGGTAAATATGCTCTCTAGTAAAAATAAAATATATTTCTTTTATATTTAATTGTTAATTAGATGGATTAGGCCTCCATGGGGATACCACTCAATAAAAATAAGCGCCTAGAACTCTATATCATGAGTGGTATGGAAATTAGTTCTATGTAAATATAATAAAGCAACTCTAACCTATAAGCTATTATACCTGTGTTCTTAATTGTTGTTTTAAGTGGTTCGATCATATATATATTAGATGTATAATAAAGGTAAAATAAACAATATATGTTTGAGAGCGGCAACATTGCGAAGTTTTGACGCCATTTAGATGGCGTATGTACAAAATAACTTTGAATAGACTATAGAATTACTGTGCTATCCTGTAATACTATACTTGAAGAGTCTAGATGTAATGTTCATTGATGACAAGAAAGTATAAATTGTCCAATGCGTTTTCAATGAGATTATAAAATAAAAGGTATTAAGCTATCTCTCAAGAAATAACACCACAATCTCAATAAATATTTATTTTTTGATCGGAAACTGTGATTGTAACATTCTGCTGAAGCAATAACGAAATAACCCGCTAACCCACTTAATTTTCAATTCACGGCAGACCGATAAATGTCAATATAAATGAAAATTTTCCTTTTACGAAGAGAACTTATGAAAATTGTTCAAAACTGAAATGTTATTAGAAAATATAGAGACTGTACGCCAAATAATTTCAATAAAAACGTCTTTCACTTGAAATAATTGATCTTAGAACTAATTTTTCAATATTCATTATCAATATTTAGGTGATATTTAGTGTAACCCATAATAACTTAATAAGATATATATTGTTTAACTCGATTTTCTAGGCATCCTGATACCTGCACATTCTGATATAAAAATTGTCGTATCTATCATTCTCCGAAATTTTAGACTTTCAAATAAAAATACATTAAACAATGTATCGGAGTTACTATTAAAAGGACAATCAATAGAGGATTTGTACTGTCCACAATGATAGATATTTTATTTCAATTCAAATAAGTTCAGTCTCAATAACATCAACAAGACGATCAATACATATGAAGGAAATGTGAAAAATCCTTGTTTGTCACATTGATAACTGTCATTTGAAAATAAATATAAATTTTAATTACGTTCTTATTAATTCTCGAATAAAAATTCAAACAAATTGAAGAACATTCATTAAAGAAAACAATATAATATTTTGGACATTTTTATAATGACGTAAATAATAATTACTAGATAGTTTAAAACTATTAAATTGTTGTGAATAATTTATGAGTATGGTATATATTTCCAAAATACTATAAGAAATTCAAATTAAATTTTGCAAAATATTTAAATGAGATTTTATCAAAAAAGCATTTCTTGACTTATTTTCAGGAATCTGTACTCTCATTCAAGTGATAAAATATACCACAATTTTTGGCCAATAGATGTCGCCCAGTATATATCGATAGTATTATTTCAATTTAGAGGTTTTAGTACGAAAATAAGTAATTAAATAATGTATTCCTATTCATTATTGTGTATAAAATTCAATTAATTATTCGTGATATTATACGAGTAACCTAAGTAATTCCTATTAACAATTTTTTGGCTGTGCGTGCCACCTGTGGGCACTTTCAGAGCTTATCTACTTTTCGAAATTGAGGAAACTGTTTTTGGAACCTGCAAACAATACTGTTTAAATTATTATTATTTTCTGACCTATAGATGACACTTCTCATTTCCTTATGTGGCGACCGCCACGACCCTTTAGGCCACCACCAATTCACCATCAACAACTACAAAGGTTGGCAACGCCGGTGGATTGGTACCATGCAAGTTCCAGGGTATAAAAGACCATCACGACGACGTCTCGATCTCTTTCATAGAAAAAATAGAAATTTCACGGTATAGGCGACCTTGGGGAAATGTTTTGTTTAGTTCAATCAACTGTAGCGCTGCGATCGCAAATTGTGATTGGCAGTTTAAATTCTAGGTGCCGCCACTAACATGAAATGTGATTGGTCGATCAAATTGTGTGAAATCAGCATTTTCTATGGGCGTCCATTTTTATGTTTGTTGTTTGTAGGTTATGGTTTTTGTTTAGATCACGAAATTTTCGTTTTACGTTGTGCATATTTTCTGTTTTACATTAATTATTACGGGGTAATAATATAAAAATTGATGACAATACGTCAGTGTAGTAAAAGATCTAGTGTACCGGGGTAAAATTCTACTACGGAAATTAGACATCGTTTCCCAAAGAATGATCTCGCTCCTTTCCAAAAATGGGTTGATTAAGTAAATAGTAGTAAGTTACCTGGATAAACCACAATGCAAATATATCAACGTCAGGGTGTTTGTTATGGACATATTAGTGAAAAATTTAGAATTATCCTTCCTTCACGAACAGGTATTTGGGTAAATGCATATCCATCATTGGTTTTATCAGGTACATATAAAATTATCTATCTACTACATGTCTGTTTATATATTGTTTGTTTACAGAAATTCAAAAACTTATGAAGATGTTAGTAGTAATAAAATTCAATTAATCTACCAAGTTGTGCGTATGTTGTCAGTGTGATGTCTCTACATAAAGAAGTCTTACAAGAAGGTAATAATTAATATAACTGGATAATTAGTAGTAATAAATACTACTTTTAATTGTAAAATATCCCTAAAATATTTGCTTTAACTTTTTAGAACAATCAGTGTTCAATCATTTTATAGTAGAGGATTTATATATTTAAATTTGATTGCCTTGTTAAGAAAATATTTGTTATGGTGCCATCAATTAAAAATTTAATTGCTACTTTTAGGGGATTTATTAACTTAAAGAAATCTATTTTGTCTAATTTTACAAATAAATACATTTGTTTAACAAATCTTAACCAAGATTGCTTAAGATTTTTGTTGGATCTATTAGAGGTCATAGAGGTAGAAACAGCATCCTTCCCCTAGTATGTTTGAGAAATTTTTAAAAGGGCTCATCATTTCAATTTTTTCACATCATTCTCCCGGAGAAAATTGTGAAGAAGATGAACATGTTAGATAACTTATATTCTTTTTTAACGGGAGATCTAGTACCACTTGAGGTTGTTAAATCACCAGTTGAGTCTATATTTTCAGTTCCAGAGAATTTTGCTCTGAGGAAAACAAAAGTCTAATATTGTATTTTAGTCTTATTTCAGGCTATTTAACAAAACTTCTGAAAAAGAGACAACATGCAATATTTGTCTATATTCTATATTAAGTAGTTCCACAGATTAAATACTCTAAAATCTAAATATTTTTAAAAAACACATACATTTTTAGTTTTTCGACTGTCCAATCCATAATGATTTTCAAGACAAAATTTTAAGTTATTCTGAGGTTTGATTGTATTTTTGGTTTAATGAAGTTAATGTAATATCAACAGGAAAGGATTTAAAGTTTATCTTCAATATATCAAGATAAGTTAGAACTCTAATAGATCCCATAAAATTGATGGCACTAAACATATATGGGAAGGCCTTATAGAAGAATTATAGATATTTTAATATTGCCTAGAATAGAGTTCATAATTGTTTTCTTTTTTTGCTTTTTGTTTATATATATTTATATTATTTACACTTATGTATATTTGTATAGGATTTTATTTTAATAAATTAATTTTAAAATTTAAATTTGATTTTTATTTAAATACTATTGGCCAATAAATGTGACGTCACAAAATAATCAGGGGAAATGGCAGACCAATCAAAGCAAAGTATTTTCCTTACAGGTTTCTACATAACTATTTTAAACTAACCAATCAAATTCGCGTTGTCAGCGCCGCCAATGATTGGACTAAGCGAAATTTTGCCCCACTACTTACCATTGCAGTTGCACACCCCTGATCTCTTTTCTTATCACCGTCCCCTTGTAACAATACCACTTCCACAGCGCTACCGTACTTCCTTCACCTTAACCTAATATCCTGTCAATTCTCCCATCGACCACATGTATTAATCGTAAGTTAAAATAAACAACTTTGATTCAACCAGTGTTTTTAGTTCCCGTGCAAATTCCTTCCAAAAATAGTAGTGAGTGTTCTGATAAATAATCGCCGCGGCAGCCACACATTTCGACCGATTGACCGAAACGACGAACATTCCTACAATTTTTGGAAGGAATTTGCACGGGAACTAAAAACACTGGTTGAATCAAAGTTGTTTATTTTAACTTACGATTAATACATGTGGTCGATGGGAGAATTGACAGGATATTAGGTTAAGGTGAAGGAAGTACGGTAACGCTGTGGAAGTGGTACTGCTACAAGGGGACGGTGATAAGAAAAGAAAGCGAGACATCGTCGTGATGGTCTTTTATACCCTGGAACTTGCATGGTACCAATCCACCGGCGTTGCCAACCTTTGTAGTTGTTGATGGTGAATTGGTGGTGGCCTAAAGGGTCGTGGCGATCGCCACACTTACATAAATGATATTATTTTTACCATGTTTTAAAAGTACTATATTTTTATAGTAACAACATTTGTCTATTGGTAACACTATAAATGAATACAATTGAGATTACTTATATTTATTAAAAAATGTTTCACAATATATTAGTAATTGTCTTTAAAATCTTTAATAGTTTTTTAAGAAATAAATAGGATCTGATTTATTATTTACAAGATATATACAAATTTAATAAAGTTTAAAATGACTATAAGTTTTCCACATATACAGAAAAAATCTTTGGTATTCAATAAATTGAAACTAGTTCGGCATCAGTTAGGAGTAGATTGTCATCAGAATCATCTGAAACATAAGGCATTGTTTACATAGTAATGTTTAAATTATTTTTCTAGCATTAAAGTAGTTATTGATATTTAAATAGTAACATCAAAAAGTTGTTTTCTGTATTTATATAAAAAACAAATTACCTCTTCTAGCGATATAGGATTACTCTTCATTTTTGTATCCAAATTGTGATATCTCTCTGTAAAAAGAGAAATCTCTAATATAACTATATAACAAAGTAACGCTAATCATCATACCATGTGCTAAATGCAATCGTACTAACGCCATGACATAGTTTTCAGTCGTCACCACTCTATTTTTTGCAAATCTTAGTACCAGACATTCTAGCACTTTGTTGCTCACGGTACAGCCAGCTTCCCACAGGAGGGATCTCAAATTATAACTAGATGTTTTGCCGTAACCATGGTTTCGTTCAAACTTTTGGAAAGCAAACTGAAATAAGAATATTAAAGGAATTTATGACGTAGGTCTGGAATAAACTTACCCTCCAAAACTGAAGCATATTTATTAAAGTAGGTACTTCGATCAGGTTGATTTTGCCACTAATATTGTAGTCTCTGAGCATTATCAAACTTTTGCATAGTTCTAGAGAAGGTTTCTCGGCTAAGAACGCTTTCCAATTGGATTTCAATAGTTTTTGCAATTGGCTAGCATCAACTTCAGGGGGATATTTTAACAGGTACTTTGAGGTGATAGTTTTTGAGTCCTTCTGAATATAAAATAAATTATATGTTGTCAAATGTATCTAGAGTATAGACTATAAATAGATTTGATTTATATGTAGTATATATTTCGTAGATAAATTCAACACGTTGACTGCCAACTACAAGATAACTCTTGAATTGTGTTATTTTCTAGGAAGCATTTTGTGCAGTTACGATTAAACTCGAAATATATATATATAAAATAATATATAATATATATACAAAAAACGAACAAATTATAAAAATAATCATAAATAATCATAAAAATTAGTTCAAATTCAAGAAATAAAACAGTGTTTTATTGTTTGTGGAACATTCTTCCACACTAAGGGCTAGCTGCTCTTTCCAGGCTGGACAATTTAATTTTTTTCGAAACATTGAATTCTTTTCCAATCAACGCGACGACGAATTATTCTCTGAACTATCACTTTTATTTTAGAAGTTAATTTTTGAAAAATTTTCTGAGTGTTCTGTAAATATATCTTTATAATATGTAATGAAACCTTTTTGGGCCATTTAATAGTCTCTATTATAGATGAGTAGTACATAAGCATTTGATCTGATCGGTCAATGTCCAAATTTCATTATTGTAATCTTGAATTATATTCGGTTTCATAGAAATTCTCCCATAACGCTTGGGCACCTCAACCTTTTTAACAACATGCATGTTTGAAATTCTAAGGACATCTTGTTAGTCTTTTCATTTGCATACAGTAACAGGACAATTTTGCTTCCAAATACATTCTTTTCTTGCCGGTTTACGATTTACCACATCATTGGGGTTTCATTTTCTGTTATTTAGCAGTTTCATAGGAGTAACAGAATTATGAACAGTATTCATATAAACTATCTATCATTTATCCAGATAGTCCTCAAGTAAATGTAAAATAACATCAGTAGTGTGATCTACAGTATTGTCAGTTTCCTCAGCTTTTTCGCTGTAAATCTTTATTTTCATTACAAGACCGTGGGACTCACATAGTTCATATAGTTTGATACCATATTTGTGTTTTTTATTTTTTATGTATTGGCGGAAAATCAATCTTGGAAAAGTGTATGTGCTTGTCTGCGTGAGTTAATTCTGAATTAACTCGTAGTTGGCTTTCGCGAAGAGATTTATGTTACAGAAGCATGTTACTGTTACACATTTTTTATGCTTTTAATGATAAATATGCAGTAGAATTACAGTTTTTAATAATATAATGTAATTAAATTAAATTATCATTTTACGGCCTATTTCTGAAAATTGTCGTAACAATCAACGTGTTAATTGATTTTAAATAATGTGACTTTAATAAAGATTTTACAAAATCAATCACAATTGTACTTTTGAGTGCAGTGCTATCCAACGTTATCTAAAGAATATGTACAGTCACTATAAATAGAGAATGGGTAATAAAAATTAAAATATATGTGGTATTATATGAATATGAGTAGAGAATATATAGAATTTTCTAAAATATATGTTATAAATAGAATTGCTTTTTGTATAATAGATAATAGATAATTCTAAGATAATTCTAAGTGAATTATAAATAGTGTGAATTTGAGAAACTTTTTTCAAAATCATTCACAATTATGATATTTGGTATATAGAATTTTTTACATTTAACAAGCCGATCTAATAAATAAAGTGTCAAATTTACTAGTGAAAGCGACGAAGTTCCTTCATCGCCCGAAAATTCCATTGATATATTCTTGAACAACATGTTATCTTCATTGACCTCCCTAAAATATATTCTTAGTGTAAGTCAGTTAACAAAAGCCTATCGCAATCGAACTCACCAGATATTACTCTGTTCATCAGTCAGTATCCTCAATAAAAATTTCCCATCAATATTAGGCGTGTTGGTTTGGGGTACCACTATGTAGTCGCCAGGAGGCAAAGTGAAAAATGTCACCACTTCTCTGGCCACAGAATGATTGGTAACATCCAGTGGTTTCTGCAAGATTAAGCAGTGTACTTTGGAGCTTACTAAATTATCATTGATTTACCTGGTCAGCAACAAAATTGGGGGTTAGTCTTTGCATCGACTGAGGGACTTCGTAAACAGCAAATCCTATAGCGACTGGCAGTTTCCGTTTCTTTCCATCGGTCGTATTATTTTCATAGCTTTGAATGACCGATACCACTACATGACATTTGTTTGATGACGTTCTAGGGATTTGTACATGGAACTGGGGGTTCATTGACGTGGTATCTATTAAATGATATACATATGTAATGTTAATTAAATACTTCAAATTCGTATTAAAATGAAAAGCATCATATTATTAGATATATTTTAAGCATATTTTAACACTTTCTTTCCAATATATACGCTATATTGAACTATTCAGTTTAATTTCGGTTCGATGTATTTCAGATAAAATCATTAGCTAGTAAATCTGGCCGATATGGTGAAGGCGCATGCAAGTGGCATTCTGATCTACAACTTCCATGATCTGATGGAGAAATACATTTTATTCACTAAATAGGACGTCCTTTACAGTAAAATTAAGTTAATAAGTAGAATTAAATTATTGAATTTATAAACCATTTATAATCTAAAATCATATTGCGACTGGATAGTTTCACAGTATCACATAAATTAACAATACTATCTTTGGGCAGGTTATTATAGCAGTAGTATATAAAATGTATAATATATAATTAGGTTTTTGCAGGTATTTTGATCGGCGATATATATTGGTGAAAATGCGAACCACTAGGCCTATAAATTTATTTTAAAGGATTTTTTTAATTTGAAGCTTTATTGTAAAAAATCGATACAATCGACCAAAGTCTAGAGAATACAACTGAATAATCTTTTAATGTTTCCAAGTATGTTTTCACCGACTTTGCAATATATGGTCGAGTATTCTCATGTTGAAGAATAATACTGTCGTGTCTTTATTTCTATTCATACCATGTTTTGGGCAGTGCTGCTCGGGTCAAACGCATCAATTGTATTTGAGAACGATACCCATTGATGGTTTCATCGAGTAGTGCCTTTAAATCTAGTAATTTTTTTTGATGCCCAGATCGCGCTTTGCCATTAGTGTGAAAATCACGACTTTTAAAACGTCGAAACGCAGTATTCACATGTTGAAATCGATGGAATATGGTTACCAAAAGTTTCCTTTTTCATCAAACTGAAGTAAAAAGTAAAACTTCCGTTCCAATGCGATTTACTCGATATAAACTCAGATGTTTTCAAAACACCCAAACATTTTTTGTACCTATTTCGACGAAGTTACATATACCGAAAAGCGAAGCCGTCGGTGTGTTGACATCGCTCTACTTGAAATAATAGTTTTCCATTTGCTATTACTGAGTTAATCGGTATCCGCAGTTACATTTTCGATATCCTTTACTGTTTTTGTTTGATTTGTACAAATCTGCTTTTGAAAACCATCAAAACCTTATAGTGACTTATGATGATGCTGCTCCGTCATATCCCAATTGTTGCTTTTGGTTTAAAACTATTAAATAGTAAGTTATTATGCGTCAATTTTTAGTAATATTTACCTAATAGTAAATATTACTAAAATATGAGCTGTGATTAAATGTATATCAAGACTAATACCAGTATACGTAGGACCTCCACCAGCATTATAACCGGATCTCCATCTCCTTCTCGCCAGGACTGCTCTCCATGGTTGTTTAGAGTGAAGCGCATCCTCCAGCATCCAGTCATCAGGACCAATATGTACTAGATCCAGCTGTGTGAAATGTCTTGCAAAATCATCAAATGACATCCTGAAAATGTTAATACATTAGTAATAATAAAGTGTCATTGTCTAAACAATTGATCTAACCAAAATTCTCCTTCGTTGGCAACTCTAACGCTTAACAGATCTTTATCCCTGGTAGACAGACCATCCCACTCCCAACTTCTCTGGCTCCATGCTCCTGTCCATTCTCCCCTACCCCAGGGGTTTCTAAGTCGTACCAATGGCGTTTCTCCGTTCACCCCTCTGACTCTCGCAAGTCCTGTGACCGAGTATGCGTGTTGGGTGATAAGACCATTTCTCAATCTCAACTGGCGCTTGTTATCTTTTTCCTATTTAGTGAATAGTTATTCGTTGATTTTTGTTATTAAATCACTTTATTACCTGAGTGATGGTGGCAATGAGAAGACTAGACCTGGGGACGGCAGAGTTCAATACTTGGAACGTCAGAAAACGATCCTGATGAGTCAGTCCGAAACTTTGTACTATTCCGCCAGTCAGGTCCTGTAGTGCTTTTGTGGTGGAACCAGTGAAAAGGTTTTCGTATGATCCATAAAACCTACAGTAAATTAAAGAAAATCTATAGTAAAATATATATAAATTCATATCCATGAAAGTCAAAATAATAATATAAATAGAATTTGGTTTCGAAGTTTTGTCGTTGAGTGGTTATAATAATGCCAAATCTTGCACATAGATGATGATGTCCTAATTTAGAACTCCTAATCTAAGGATGCATATCAAGATTGTGTTAGGATTTAATGAAAAAACTCCTGCATCGTATCTGAAGTCGATGAATACAATGATCAAATTGAACGAATTTTCCGATAACATCAGCCTACAAAAAAAATTCTTGCACATGGGTTTTACTTAATATATAGTTTTATATAGTCATATAGTTTTACTTATAATATATAAAATAATATTATAATACATAAAATAATATTATAATATATAAAATAATATTATAATGTATAATATAATATCAGAAAAAAATTCTTTTAAATAAGTTATAAGAGAATTGACCATTTTTGATTTTCGCACCTAATTAGTGTTGGTCTTTGCGCGATTTCGCTGTCGAAAGATCGAAAGAGACGTAATAATATATATATATATATATATATATATAATATGTAGTGCCAATAAATCTTCCAAAAAATAAAGCAGAGTTATTGGCATCGCGGCTAAAACAATATAATTTACTTGATTCTGATGATCGAATATCCAATACACTCAAAGCATAATGGAGGATTATATTTGGGGGTTGATCACAGAGAAACGTCTGTTGAACATCACAAGAAAAGTAAAACTATTAATTTTTAAACATTTGGACTCTATTTTAAGACAAATCACTTTTATTTAAAAATTGTATGTATTTTGCTGATAATTGGTTCTAGATATAAAACCAACAATTAGGTACACATGTTCCATGCGCAAAAATGCTGTATAATCCAGATGTGGCTCCCACTGATTGCGGACTGTTTCCAGAACTCAAAAAGTGGTGTAAAATATCCCAGGTAAAGAGGACAGCATTCTTCAATGACATTATTTTGATTAATAAAGTTGAATTTAGCCAAATACAGATCTGTTATATCCTGCATATACAATATAATACTTTTAAAGGTTATCTAGTATATAGTATCCATAATTGAACAGCCCAATGTCGTAAGGAGTTAAATTCAAGTAGTGAAAGTATTAAAGCCCCACTATGTCAGACAATGATTGAATTCATAAAACCAGAAATTGAGGATCCTTCCATGTTTACTAATAACTTATATTGTGATCATCTTAATGGATACATAAATAAGTAGAACTGTTGTTATGGATTCAAGAGATCGGAATGCAATCATTAGAAACTCCTTCATTTCTCTAAAGTAATATTTGAACTGTTTTTAGTTATATAAAAATATACATTTTTTATTTATTAACACCTAGTATAAATATTGATTAGAAATATTAAAAATATTCTTACTTGGCGTAGGCTTTTTCCAGTAATGCAGACCAAAATTGGGTGGAATTGGAACTATGCATATAAACTAATCGACCTTTATGCGTGGGCAGTTTATCGTCAACGACCACTTCTCTCCATTCTCCAAAGTGCCAAAATCGAAATCTGCGAAAAAAATCAGCTATAACTCCAATAAAAAATAATTTAAAAAATAAATAATTCAACATCGACGGATAAAATCGTCATTCCAATCCATAATCGACAATTTATTGATATTCGACTGTTTGATTCTCCTGCAATATACATTCCTATAGTCCTTATCACAAACCTGTAGTAATAAATAGAAAATAACGAAGAGAATATCACGTGTTAGCGATGATATCCCGGTGTGAATCCTGAAAACAAAGAGATTTGAGATACAATAGACCGCAAAAAGTTTATCTATTAGGGGATAAGAACAATGGCAGACGCGGCTTTTTATTTTTATTTCTTCTTAACTCAGTAAATGTGAGTAGAGTAGCAAATTAACACCAGAACCTATTCTCGCGCTGTTGTCTATACGCAAACAAAGCCTTTAGAATTTAATCTTTATTATCGAGGATTGCCGTGAAGGTCTCTAGTTTATTTATAAAAAAAACTAACGTAATAAGATAATTGATTTCTATTTATATGTAAGTTTTTTTGTTCATTAATTTTCAAATTCTAATATTTAATATATCTGTTCTGTACTGCTGATATCCCAACAAAAAAGAAGCAGTACTTGAAACATTTGTCGACGACTCAGTTATCATGACAAAAGAAGTATCTGTTAAGGCTGTAGAAAAGTACAAGTATCGATCAACAAAATCTACAAATGGACTAGAGACTAGAGATGGTTAATTTTTCGTTGCGGCAAAATGACGAAGAACCTAATGTCACACTATACACTTATCAACACATATCACTTGATGGATGCCCGATTCCTCAAGCAGAATCAGCACAATACCTTGGAATGTATCCCGATAATAGGTTAAATTGGAAACATCATGTTAAATAACGTCATCCGAGTGGACTGCATATGATGAACCCGCTCCAAAGCGTGAGAAAACGCAACAACAAAAGTTTAGACGTGGTGAAATGGGCACCGAAGGCGGTGAACGCAATGGATGCCCAAAAGAGGTTGTTACCGAAGAAAACATTTAAAAAACCCACAAAATGATTTTGAATAACCATAAACTGAAACTGAATGAAAGAGCAGACACTCTAGCTCAGCTCACTGTTGACCAAAAACAAAGATGAGTTGATGATTCGGAGCAGTATTTGAAGATGACCAAGCGTAATGAACCTGAGTTTTTGCATTGATATGTGATAATGGATGAAACATGGCTCCAAGAATGGATGCGTGAGAAAATGCAAACGTCGGCTGGCAAGTTGATAGCGTCTGTATTTTTACTATTAAATAGCGTTGCAACTACTTCACCAATACAATGCATCGTGTCAAAAATCCATGAATAGGGCTTCGAATTTCTTCCTCATCCACCGTATTCTCCAGATCTGGCCCCCAGCGACTATTTCCTGTTCCCAGATCTCAAAAGAATGCTCGCTGGGAAGAAATTTTCGTCGAATGAAGAGGTGATCGACGAAAATGAGTCCTATTTTGAAGAAAAGGACAAATTGTACAAAAATGGTCTCGAAAAGTTAGAGGGTCGCTATAGTCAGTGCATCACCCTTGAAGGGAATTATGTTGAGTAAAAAAAACGAATTTTCTCAAAAAATGTGTTTTACTATGGTAGGTCGGGGACTTGTCAATTGAATATTCTAAGTTAAGATTAGAGATCTAAGGTAAGATGTAATTAATTTAAAAAAAAACATGTAGATTAACTAAAGAAAATCGTAATAGGAACCCTCTTGTGATAAATATAATGGGCTAACGCGTTCGATACTAGTTTATTCAAAATCAATACTTGGCTCAACGAAGAACTATGGTTAACTAAATAAGCTAATGCTAAAGGGAAAGCTGCTTGGGTTGTGTAGTTTAACAGTTGTTTATATTGATACTTCGCATTCACTAGTAAATATCTCTGATAATACATGAAGTACCTAATAATATATTTATATATTATCTTAGGTCATAATTCAGTTAAAGAAAACGGCAATTTTCAGACAATAGAGCAAGAGACAATTAAATACCTAACAAAATATTTATATATTATCTTAGGTCATAATTCAGTTAAAGAAAACGGCAATTTTCAGATAGTAGAGCAAGAGACAAACGTAAAATTGTTTAAAGAAGTACTTGACAACGGATCATGACATTTCGATTATCTGATAACTGGAAACAAAACGACAAAAACCAGTCGATCTGAAGGTTTGCGATCTTAGTATTTTCAGATGCTGATCTAATATTATTCGTTAATATATTGTAAGATTTTTTCCAGTTAATGCTAACTTGTATTATATAGAGGAACCAAAACAAAAGGGCAAAAATCAGTCGATCAGAAGGTTTGCGATCTTAGTATTTTCTTAGGTACAAAAATTAATCAATACGAAATTAATCAAATAATTCATTAGAAGAAAATCCTATTCTTTAAGCCATCTAAATAAAACATCTCTCTTTTCTTATTTTTTTGTTTCTCTACTATTTTCAATTTTTGAAATAAACAAAAGATGTCTTGTTTGACTTGACGATATGATAAAATTGAGTCATATAATTTAATGGATGCATCTCTTTATGGAATCCTGATGCTTTTCATAGAAACAAACAATGTTCAATGCTACCTGAGCTATCTCTTGTTTTTTCCATGAACATATTGAAGGCCCCTCGTAGCCTTGATGGAAAACTGAAACAATGTAATTTTCTTACTTTCCATTATTAATTGATTTTTAATTTATATTACCGCAGATGCTTAATTGCTATTTACTTTTAATGAATTTCTAATGCTCATATAATCTTCTATTGGCAATATGATTTTTTGTTATAACATATATGATGGTATTTAGGTGGACGTATTAGGCTGTATCAGATGCGTATCCTCTTACATACTATAAACGTTATATTTTAACATCAATTTTATGAAAGTATTTATTACAATAACTAGTTTTAACATATATGTTAATATCTTCTTTATATAGTATACTCAACAGTATAAAGAATTTAAAAATACGTTAACATGTATTCGAAATCTAATTTCTAACACACACAAGTTTGATAAATTTAAATCTGATATTTCATTATTCTTCAGTCATCAACGGCAAAAACCAAAGATGGCTGCTATAATAATTTTGCCAAAACGAGCAAATAACGTAAGTAATCAATGAACTAAAATATTGAATGAACATTAGATCGCGTTAGTTTTCAAGACCGTATACTATTATGAATCCCGTTTGGTAATTGATAGAGATTTCTCAAGGCTTTGGTTTCCATATTTCCATTATTTTCTGTAAATTTTTCCATATTTCATTATTCTTCAGTCATCAACGGCAAAAACCAAAGATGGCTGCTATAATAATTTTGCCAAAAAGAACAAATAAGGTAAGTAATCAATCAACTAAAATATTGAATGAACATTAGATAGCCTTAGTTTTCAAGACACAATTTTTTCATTTTTTCCATATTTTCTGTCAATTTTTTCTAATTATATGATCGTTGATAATTTTCGCATCTTTTCGTTATTTCTATATTGAGAAGCCAAACTGTAAGATTTAATCAACTCAGGTGCTAACAGAAGCTATGCTGGTGATTTGTTGAATTTCTCCTTCCTCAAAACTTCTCATTCGAGCATGTTTTATTCACAATTCGTGTAAAGTATGGATGAATTTTATCACATTAGTGGATGACTTTGCGTTTGTTATTCGCAAGTGTTGTAATTTTGCCATTAATTTTGGTAAAATTTAGGTCAGTAGGCATCAGTTGACAATACAAGTTGCTGATGCCACATATCCACGGAGAGTCTGTATGACCATGAATATTTCGCTTCGGTGTCGATGTGGATGGCTCCCATGACTGTTTGTACTTGGAATTCGCGTAGTAAACCGACTTTTCATCACCATTCGCCATAAATCTTCTTTTTTACTTAACAAGAAATGAAATAACGAGGTTTAAAATGGGATTTTCTCTCGTTTTGAATCTTTCTTATCGCATGTACATTTCTGAAAATAGTTAAAGTATAAGTTCTTTGCGGGCGGTTTTTGTCCAAAAAGTCTTGCAATTCCAGTCACTGACCCTTTTGGTTCTCCATGATGTTCTTTGTAATTGACTCAATACCTCCACTTTAAATAGTTCAAACCAAACCCTAAAATTAGGATATGACGGAGCAGTATTACTATAATCCGTGATTAAAGCTTTTATGCATTGAATAACTCAATAATACTAAATGAAGAACAGTTATTTTATGTGAAGAAATGTCAAAGCTATCGAATTTAAAAGTTAGGTTAGCTGTTTATATTGATACTTCACATTTTCGCCAATAAATATCACTTATCAAAATTAATGCAATCATCTAATAAGAAGATAATAAACCTAAATTCTTGAATGAGTTTATTTTATGGTATTAATGATAGAAAATAATATGTAAATATTCCTTCCGCAATTACTATAGCATAATCAGTAATTTAAAGCTTCTCATTTCACCAATTAAAGATGATTTTTGTATTATAAAAGTTTTATTATTCTTTAATCACAATGTTAAATAAATCATCTGCAGTCTTAATTTGAGTATGTTATATACATCATTGAAGGGTATTTTCCAGTACAGTTTGAAGATCAAGTACCTGAATTTCCATTTATTGAATTTCCATGAAATTAAAGTTAATATTTCCATTATTAAGTAATTTCCATAAATTTATTTCTGTTGTATGGTCGTTTCTCATGTTATTAGCGAAGTTTAAGTTTATTTGTTCTCTCAAGCTATTGCAGTAATTTTGATGAAACATGAAGAATGTAATGTTTCTTGAATGAATAAAATCACTAAGTGTCTTAACAATCAAATAATCAACTGATCAATAAAATTATTTAGGGATCTGTTAATGATATAATTAAAATCTGAATTGGAAAAGGTAAAGATCACTACTGCATCTATGGAAAGAAACAATGTCCCTGATGGTAGTATCTTTATAGCGACCTGGGTAAGCAAATTCTTTTAAGCAAGAGGTGATGTCACATCACTACATCGACATACCACGACTGCGACGGCCAAGCAATCGTTTCCGAGTCTCATATCTGGGATCAGTTGGACAATTTGCGATCTTGTTATACAAATTTAGCTAGTGCACCATCTAGATAAGTGGTATTCAATGCCGCCTGAAAAATGTTCCCGATGACGCTACGCTGGCATTCTAGGAAGTCTTCAGAGTCGTACCATTTACATTTTTTCTTGTGTAACTCTCTAATTATACATTCAGATCCAACAAATAATAAGACGCGTAATTTATAAGAGGTGTACCTATTTTTGAATATATATCTCAATAAGTCAACTATATCCTATGAGTCTCACCAGTTGGTTAACGCAAGAAATTAAACTAGATACATCTAATATAGATTTTTCTTTATTTTAAAGTTTGGGATTGGGTTTAATAAATACTGGTTATTGCAATATATTGACTAATTCATTTTGGAAATTACTAGCATTCCCTTTGTATATTCCCGGAAATAACTTTATTACAGTTCATTTTTTAGTTGTTAACTATCATTACTTCTTCATAACAGGTGAATTAAAAAGTCCCCGGCCTACCATAATAAAACACATTTTTTTGCCAAAATTCGTTTTTTTTTACTCAACATAATTCCCTTCAAGAGTCATACACTGATTATAGCAACCCTCCAACTTTGCTTCAAAATAGGCCCCAGTTTCGGCGATCACCTCTTCATTCGACGAAAATTTCTTCCCAGTGAGCATTCTTTTGAGATCTGAGAACAGGAAATAGTCGCTGGGGGCCAGATATGGTGTATACGGTTGATAAGGAGGCAATTCGAAGCCCAATTCACGGAATTTTGCCATCGTTTTCAATTAGTTGTAACACGATACATTGTCTTGGTGAAGCAGCATTTTATTTTTCTTCAAATGTGACCGTTTTTCGGTGATTTCGTCCTTCAAATGGTCCAATAATGCTATGTAATAGTCGCTGTTTATGATCCTTCCTTTTTCAAGGTAGTCAATGAAAATTATTCCATGCGTATCCCAGAATAAAGATGCCATAATCTTGCCAGCGGACTGTTGTGTTTTCCCACGCTTGGGAGCGGGTTCATCGTGTGCAGTCCACTCGGATGACTGTCGATTGGACTTCGTAGTGAAATGATAGAGCCATGTTTCATCCATTGTCACATATCGACGCAAAAACTCGGGTTAATTACGTTTGATCATCTTCACACACTGCTCTGAATCATCAACTCGTCGTTTTTTTTGGTTAAAAGTAAGCTCGCGCGGCAACCACTTTGCACAGAGCTTTCTCATACCCAAATTTTCGTGAATGATATGATGTACACGTTCAGTTGATATCTTTAGAGTGTCTGCTATTTTATTCAATATCAATTTACGGTAATCCAAAATCATTTTGTGTATTTTTTAAATATTTTCGTCGGTAACAACCTCTTTTTGGCCGTTACTGCGTTCACCGTCTTCAGTACTTATTTCACCACGTATGAACATATTTTCCTGGGGCAGTGTCCGGAAACTCGACATCAAGCCAGTTTTTGCTTCCACTGTATTTTTTTCAAAATGCAATATTTTATCAACAAGCGAAATTCCTTTTTATCAATTTTTTTCACAATAAGAAAAGTTGCTTCGCTCAAAATGTTATAATTCACAAACTAATGATGTCTCGTAAGGAATGTCGACAGCTGTCAAATTTATACACGCATCTTTTGAGGGTTAGGGCTAACTAAAAAACAGATGAGATTAATTCCAGTAGCGCCATTTATGTGACAGCCCTGGAATTTATTTCCGTTCTAGTGTTTAGTTATATAGCGTTTTTCATATTAGACGGGTCAATGTAGGCAGCCTAGGGTGGTCATGAACCACTGAATGAAGAATGGACTAATTACGAACAGCAATAAAGTCGCTATAGCCATCAAGTACAGCAGGGGATTAAGGCTGGTGGGAAAACATTATTAGCTTGCATGTCCTGCTTACGAAACCTGGAGATCTTGGATCAGGCATGTTTAGATGAGTACTTAGAATGATCAGGAAAGATTAATCTTAGAAATACTCATACAGGAAAAGAAAGTAGCATTTAAATCTGAAGTTATAAGCCGAATCTGCAATGCTCTAGGAGGCGATGCAGCCTGAGACGGTGCATGTGAAAGAGAGGAAGTATTACAATTGGTACTATAATCCAGCCCCTCCGAAAGCTTATTTTGCCAATTCTTGAACGCTATTATAGTCTATAAGCTTCAGATTTTTCATTTTATCATTCCTCTAAGATGCGATAAAAATGCACAATTGAATGAAAAATCCACAGACCCAGATAACCATATTCCGATAACAATTGTACATGTCTGTCGAGTGACAGTAATTCTTCACAGACTTATGTTGTAACAGAAATACCTTCAGATTACCGTATTTAAACTAATAGTATGAATAAAGATTGTACATATTAGCATAAGACTATAACTGACAAAATTTCAGATTATATAGATCAAATATCGGGAAGCTATTTATTAATGCCAAATGTATGGCTTCATTATCTTTATTTATTTTCTTCTTCCTTGAATATATATCTGTAAACATTTGTTGGTCATTCTTTACAGTATCTTCCAAGCAATACGATAATTCCATCAATCATTAACAAAGTATCTTGGAAACATGTATCAATTGATAACAAGAACATATAAAGTGTAACAAGTGTGCTGGCTGTGCAAAAACATCCTCTTTTCCACCTGTAGATATTTAGTTACCCGGAGCATAACGTTGTAGTGAAAAATAGATAACATTATATGTGTTATTTGATATTGTTATACTTTTCCGCTAGTTTCTGATTCAACATTGTACTGAGTAAAAGGAATTTGCAGAAAAAAGGCGGCTGGATGTCACCGAATGCTGTGTGAAGCTTGTGGCAACCATGCTTCAGCGATTTCAGCATACTGATTTCGACGTTTTAAAAGTGGTGATTTTGACATGAATGTTAAAACGTTAAGACGAGGCAAAAATGTTAAGACGAGAACTTGAAGGCTTGAATTACTCGATGATGTCATCATTGGGGATCGCTATTGACTATAATTCATGCCTTTGAGACAAGTAATGCGCGAAAAATGGCCGGAATT
This sequence comes from Rhynchophorus ferrugineus, assembly GCF_030347505.1. Lineage (NCBI taxonomy): Eukaryota > Metazoa > Arthropoda > Insecta > Coleoptera > Curculionidae > Rhynchophorus > Rhynchophorus ferrugineus. The sequence continues at coordinate 22,773,953 of NW_027472580.1, forward strand.
CGAGCAAAGATACAATAATGCTATTCTTCAGCATGACAACCTTCGACCACATGTTGAAAAACCGATAAAGACATACTTGGAAGTACTAACATGGGATGTGCTACTCCACCTGCGGTATTCTGCAGGCCTTGCTCCTTCTGATTACTACTTGCAGCGCTTCACTTCTTAAGAAGATACCTATTACCGATAAAAATGGGTTGATTCGTGGAACCCCTGAAAAAATACATTATTCTTTCGAGATGGAATCCGTCAATTGTCTGACAAATGGGAAAAAGTAGCCGCTATTGATGGATAATACTTGCAGTTTTGAAAAAAACTCTTTAAAACTAATTAATACTAATAACAATAATAAATTCAGAACTTGTATCAGATTTGCATAGCTAATACATAATGGAGCAACTAATATTGTTCAACATTGTCATTTCCGAAATGTTTAAACAAGCATTCTGTCGGATAAAACGTCAACCGTCAAGCTCTACACATGAAACTAGAGCCACTATATGGCATTGATTTAATAGGCCATTCTGTTTGTGATAGATATTGCGAATCTCTATTAGTAGTAATTGGGATGATGGTGAATTTATCTAAAGAAATACTGCTCATTAGAATGTATTTATTTTCATATTTAAATCGAAACTGATAATTGATTTGATAAAATGTTATCAAAACATCCATCAATTTACCACGATAAATTGAATCCAAATTAGAACAAATTACGTCAGTATTCTATAACGGATGCTAATATAAATGTTTTTAATGGTTTTTTTTCTGAAAACCTTCATATTCTCCAGAAATAATATATTTTTTTATTTATATTTTAGAATGTTATAGATCACTTTTTCAAAATTCGACATCATCCCAATAATATTATTTATAATATTTGATAATATATCGGCTCAATATAAAAATGGGACCATTTTTAAGTTAAATGAGATAACGATCACTATCTTCGGTATATTCTTTAGTTAGATGAAAGGAGCGATTCGCAAAACCATTAGATGAAATCGCGAAAACAACATTTTTGTTCTCCACTTTATCGGTTGATGCTACGGTAATATTTTCCGCATTTTGTCAGATGGTTGACAGTGATATTTTAAGATTAACGACGTGGAGACATTTCAAAGCAAAAAAGTTATACTAAACAACTTGGAAAAGGGCACGACTATTTATATAAAGACGAAACTATGACGGAACGTTCAAGTTAACGTTGATGATTCAGTTTATATAATGAAGGATAATTAATCTACTTTTTATGGAGATAACATTAATTAACATGAAATTTTATAATCAGTTATGGAATTTAATAAAAACGGGTTTCAATTTTAATCTTATACTGATCCATAGTCAGTTCAAAACAGTAGTGACACGAGTGTCAATATGTGGCTGTCTAAAGTTGTAAATTAGTTTTACAGTCAGACAATATTATCCTTCTCATTTTATTCTATTTAAAATTATTATTCACTCAAATTATTAATCGAATGATCCTGTTAAAGTTGTGCATTTGTCAAACGTCTGAAAAATTCTTCAAAATATCATAATTACCGGTTATAAACCGGGAAACGTTGTTTTAACGCTTTGTTTTAATAAATTGCAAATCGCCGCGGTTTTTATTGAAAATATTTTTTGCGCGTTGCAGCTGCACTGAATATTAGTACGGCACGGTCACTAAAATAGCTCAAAAAATAAAACATAATATAACCTTAAATTTGCTAAAAAGAAACCATGTTTATGCGAAAAGGTGGAGATCAGCTTGTTTCAGAGATCTAATATACGAAATGTATAAAAACAGTAAGTACTTTTTTCAATCGAAACATAATATAATGTAATTATTTCAGAGAAAATTGTTAGTATGGAAAGTATCTATAAAAAGCCAAAACATATACGGCTATTTGAGGGATGTTAGAACAACCTTTCATACACTGTTGGATAATACAGGATTTTTATGTGTGATCTCGATCAGACATATTGAAGAATAAATTAATAAATGGTAGAATCTTGAGCAAGTTTTTGATAGATTGGAAATAAACAGCTTAATTATTAACTTGATTAGTGTTTATCAAAGTGACAGTGATTGAATAAAACTTAATGAATGTTGGTTTATGATTCAATGCTGAAAATTACCAAGACAGGGTGATGAAAGAGGGAACAACTAAAGGTCAGTATAAAATTAATATACTTTTATTGTAGGAAATTGTACTATAGAGTGTGAAAGCTTTATGAGCATGTGTGTTATTGTTCAGAACATACATGAACATTTGGTTAATATGTATGAAGAGAGAAATAATAATAACTATTTTGCAGATATAGTAAACGAATTAAGGAGAATGCAGCGATTAAATGTAGTTTTATCAAGAAAGATGTATACAGGTAGTAACAAGATAAACTGAAGAGAAATATAGTAATATCATAATGACTTTTGCACGGATACATTGCATTGAAAGAAACAAGAACTAAACGTAAAATATAAATATGCTCTCTAATGAAAGTAAAATACATTACTCACATATACAATTGTTAATTAGATGGATTTGGCTATTGGGGGATACCACTACATAAAAAAGGCGCCTAAAACCCTACCTATACTAGTTCAATGTATATATAATAAAGCAACTCTAACCTATAAATTATTGTGTCTTTATAATTAAGTATTAGATGTACTGTAATATTAAAATAAATTATATTTGATAACATTTTTGTTTTATTATTTTATTTATATTAAAATGTTTGTAAAATATGTCAGAGCCCCAGTGTACTAAAACTCTGAGTTGCTGCGGTAATATTGCGACGTTTGGACAGGTCTCCCGTGCCACTACTGTTTTGAATACCCTATGTAAATTAACTTGACTTAACCCTTTGACGAACCAAGAAATATATAAAACAATTTAAAAACAGGACGGCTAAGAAATATTGTTCTTGCTTAACAACTAGAAATAACTGATAAGGTTCGGGATATATAGCATATCATGGTATTAGAGATAATTGTAAAATATTTTAAGATTTTTCTGTAGTTTTTGTTGGTATTAATTTCTAATCCATTTCAGGTTTCATTAGTAAAAGCATTTTCGTACCAAAACAGTAAGCAAATGTTGCAGGTAATAAATGCATCAATTTGTGCATCAAGGGTTGAAATGAATGTTGTAAAGAATATTAGCAATCATAAACAAGTTTGTAAAATTTTAATTCCTCATTTGTTGGCGAATTTTTAGTCCCCACGTTGGACCCAAGGCAAAGTTGAAAGTGAAGATGAGCTATCTGCAATGATGAGACTCCTGAATATTATATAACATGATATCTTTAAATAAACACATTTATTGAAAGGAAAATATGACAGCTACTGTTTTAAATAATATAATAGTGGAATGAATAAATAAATAAAGATGCAATTTTATTTAAATTGTAGGTAAATAAATTAATCTTCTATAAAATAGGCTTGGTTTCTATTTAGTTTATTCGTTTTCAATATATATTTTAAGTGAACAATATATGAGAAGATACAAATTATATTAATAAATAAATGAAGTAGTGAAAACATATAAATAAAATATTTTTAAGAGAATAATTGAACCGGCTTCAAAAATAACTAAGAAACTCACTAAAAATTAAAAAATAATCAAACTTTTTTTTTCTCTATGGACATAATTTGCTTAGATAAGAATATATAGGACAAATTGAAAAAATTATTAATTATTATAAGATATTTCGCAAATATTTCAAACGTCTGATAAATATTAAGGTGTCTAACGATAATTGTATTAAGTATTGTTATTAGGTAATTAAGTTGCTAAGTATTGTAATATATGATTTGTAAATATGTTATATATTATATGTAATATGTGTTTGTTTAATATATGATTGTAATAATTGATTCAATAATAATATATGTAACTATAATACACTTTATTCTTTGAACCTTTTATCAATTATTTTAGTTATTACAATTTACAAAAGTTAGTGAGTGTTAGTTCCTTTTATTCAACATAATTCCCTTCGAAGGTGATACACTGATTATAGTGATCCTCCAACTTTTGGATACCATTTTTGTAGTATGATTTGTCCTTTGCTTCAAAATAAGCATCACATATCGACGCAAAACTCGGGTTTATTACGCTTGATCATCTTCAAACGCTGCTTCGAATCATCAACTCGACTTTGTTTTTGATCAAAAGTGAGCTCGTGCGGCACTCACTTTGCACAGAGTTTTTTCATACCCAAATATTCGTAAATCATATGATGTACACCTTCAGTTGTTATCTTTAGAATGTCTGCTATTTCATTCAGTTTCAATTTAGGGTCATTCAAAATCATTTTGTGAATTTTTTGAATGTTTTCGTCGGTAACAACCTCTTTTGGGCGTCCACTGCGTTCAGCGTCTTCAGTGCTCATTGCACCATGTCTAAACTTAGCATAACAATCCTTGAAGGCTGATTCTCCTGAGGCAGTGTCCAGAAACTCGGCATCAATCCAAGTTTTTACTTCAATTGTATTTTTTCCTTTCAAAAGCAATATTTTATCAAAACGCGAAATTTTATCAATTTTTTTCACAATAACAAAAGTTGCTTCATTGAAAATTCTATAATTCACAAACTAATGATCCGACAACTGTCAAATGTATACACGCATCTTTTGAGGGTTATGGCTAACTAAAAAACATATGGATTTTATTCTAACAGCGCCATCTATGTGCCAGGCAGGGGACTTTTCAGTTGACCTGTTAGACACATTTGTTACTGTAATTGATGTTATATATCAAATATATTTCTGATCTTATATTGAGAAAGTCATCAAAAAAATTTTAATAGTATTAACAAATAATTTTTAAATTATTCTCATTATTATATTATGAGAGAAACATTATGTTTATAATTTAATATCGAGTAGTTGTATTTAGTTGTTATGGAATTTAATGAAAGTATTAGTAGTAAAAATTCGACCACAATCGGTTAGTGCTTTGTTATGTAAATCATTTACTAATGAAACCTGATATGGATTATAAATTAATACCATAGAAATTACAGAAAAATCTTTATAACTTTTACAATTACAAAAGAGTCTGATTAATTTTTATATTTTCGCATGTTATGTATTTTTGTTCGTTTTTCGTCTCTTGCTAAACGAGACGCATTAATTTGTTGCCTCTACAAAAAAATGTAAACTGTAATTTTACGTGATCATGCTATATTTAATCGTTTTTATCCAAATTTGCCGTAAGTCTTTAATAGTTAACAACCAACAATACGAGAGTAACCGAAATAAGTATGAAACCCTAAACAAAAAGGTCTAAAATTAAATAACATCGTTCAATAATATTTTAATACGTCCACTTTCTGTTTTAACATTGTTTCAAGTACAAAACTTAGGGATTTGTCATCCGATTTAAAATTGCTGTGCCCGCATTTTGCGGTACAGTGATGCCAGATTTTGATTTTTAAAATTTCGTATCCGTGGTCCGATGTACGTATAACAGAAACGGCAAATGGTAATCTACTATATAAGAGTTGGAGCTGACAGCGCGTCGGCCAGAGAAATCATTTATTGGAATATATTTATTTATAGCGCATATTATACAAAAATGTTGAGTCTAAAAAACTCTTACTTCGTATAAGCTTTAAAGTTGTTCCCGTTTTCAGTTCTCGCTAAGCCGATTAATATATAGAGAAGAAGAGATAAATACATTTTTTGACATACATACGAGGATATTTTGATAGGTCAGAAACCTTTTGAATGAAAGCTACATTTTAGACAAAACAGAGATTTATTTCTGAACATAACCTCATTTTCATTCCGCACACTTAATCCACCGTTTTAAACTCAGTAAACTATTTCAATTAATAATGCTTAAAACATGACATAAATTTTTGTTTTCATTCTTGTTAAAATTCGAGAAATTACTTTTTGTCAAGAACTGTCAAATAAACAGATGAAAGTTGAGGGCAGTAGTAATGCTTTAAAGTTATTAAGCGGCATATTCAAAATACCTCTGCCTTATTAAAGTGCTCTCGTACCTAATTTTAGTTAAAATAACGCGTACCATTTCTAGTACTGCAATATAAAAATCGTAATTCTTTTTATCTATATCTTGAAAATATTTAAAGGTAAAACTACAACTGGAGGTTAACAATAGCAAATGATTTAATCATTATAATATGTTACGATTGTAAAACATGATTTGCTTAGTCGTTGTTTATTATGGCATTGTTTCTATATTTAAATTTTACTTCGCATTCTTAAATAGTTGCGTTACACATAATATATGTCAATATCAAGTAGTTTCTCGGTTTTGTAATGCTTGCCTAGTGGAGAATGTAGCGATGATTTGTTGCTTATTCCATGCCAAACTAGGTTCCACACAGGACAGGCAGTTAATAAAAGAAAATGTATGAAACACTATAACTTTGGTCGTATTAAAACAATCAGTAGCCTGTCTTTTGTAGTTCTAGAATTTATAACTACATTATCAGGAAGTGTGAATATGATAATATATACAGGGTTTTCCAAAAAATTGCATGAAAGTATCATTTATACTAATACGAAAGCATTGTACCGTAATAAACTAAATTTTCTTCCAATTCTACATGCGTTTTTGGTCAATTGTGTTAAATTTCGACTTTAATCTGACTCATTTTGTCCTATTTTTAGGATGCCAAACAAACGTAGTGTCATTTTGGAGCTATTTCGCCGAAGAAAACGGTAATCTGAAATTGATCATTTGCTCAATGCTATGCAGTCGACTGTTTCTCACGCCATCGATGGCCTCAAAGAGGTTAGTTATGATAGGCGGTCTCCAAGGTGCACCGACAACACTTGTGATAACCTCAAGATCATGAAGAAGTCAGTACAGCGAAATTAAAGAATATGAGAAAAGTCGTCAGTAAGACTGGTATAAGCAAATTGTTGGTTCACCGAATAGCCAAAAAGAAGAACAACCTCAAAATGTATAAGCTTCAAAGAAGTTTAGCTCCTCACATATAAGATCAGGCGGGTACAGCTTTTTGTCATAGGTCGCCGTTCAGCGATGAGAGCGCATCCTCTTCATGGACGAGAAGTTGTTCACCGTTGAGCAAGCATACAACCACCAAAATGACAGGAGCTGGTCCGCTAAGGCTCCCGGTACGTCAGCCATCCTACGTCAACACCTCATGGACCGTGGGCTTAGTAGCGATACAAATTGGACGTTCCAATTCTGGCCACACTGGCCTATAAAGCAAAAGCGACACAAAACTGATACCGAGCCTATTCGCCAGTTTTCAAGACATCGACATAATATCATCATCGGCTTCTTTAGTCGCCGGATCTTAACCCGACGAACTACAGCATGTGCATCATTTTAAACACCTATGCTACACACTAGGAAAGTTTGGAGTCGCTGAAACAATCGCTGTGTCGAGAATGGGACAGATTATCATCAGAAGACCTGCGATCAATTTGAAACCGGTAGAGTATTGTATTGCGAAAGGTCCATGTTATTGTTATTCATTGTTGTTTTACTAAATTTATCTGATTTAATAAAATTATCACTTAAAATATTTCATGCAGTTTTTGCACTCTGTATATTGATAAAGAAACTCAGTGTTACTCAGTTAATGAACATTCTTGATTAAATGGGAATATATTTAAGCTGACACTCTACATTTGTATAGCGTAATTTCTTCGAAGTGTGAATGAAAATTTTTTCAAACTATTGAAAACGTCTAAAAATAATGAATGAATAATGTCTAAAAAAATAAGGGATAAAGGTCTTCGAATGCTGTGTGAAGCTTATGGCAACGTTATCAATATGTGAATATGTGAACAATCTCAGTTTCGACGCTTTGAAAGTGGCGATTTTGCCACCAAAAACCAAGACCGTTCTGGGCAGCCAAAAACATGATGATCCATGTAAAACGCAAGAAGAATATTGATGGGAGTATCACAGTAAAGCATTTCCAATCGCTTGAAGAATATGGGGATGATACAAAAGATTGAATATTTTGTGCTGTGTGGAGTGAAGCCAAGAGACACTCTAAGGCCTTATGGAAAGAAATATCGAATACAAAATACTGATGTACCAAAAAAAAGCTGCATGAAAAGATCTTTGGAACATATAGATATGATAGATCAAAACTGATTAATACGGCTGACCATACGGAATATATTGATGTGTGAATATTGGTTGATATGGTTGTCATCTCGTTCTTTCGGTCCTACAGATACCGTTGCTTCATCGTTGCTTTGGCACTTGAACGTGGTCTATGAACGACGTTGAAAACAAGCTATTTTCCGATCAGGGCTCCCGTAATCGACGCTGTGGGGTCTCGATGGTTCGACGACGTGGTATCTTATTTTCTTCGACGACGAGACGTTCGCAATTCTGCTACCTTGGTGAAGACATGACAAGTCTACGATGACTGCAATCGGTATCCAGGTTCTGGAGCTGTTCTGTGACTAATCGGTAGTCACATACGTTACGATAATTGAGAAAAAAACAAATAACGACGGTAATCGACCAAAGCTGCCCAAAGCCTTTCAAATCAAAATGTCTGCCATATGACTGAGACGGGAGCGAAGGAAGACATTATGATTTAAACATAGCGGTGAAAGAAACATTTAGTCGAGACGCTGATGATGAAATAATGATGTCAAAATCTCTAAGAATTCAAAAAATTGTGAAAGATATAAAATTTGGACAAATTTTTATTTTTTTTTTAATGAAATGGAAATAATAAAATTAAATTTAAGGTTCATTGCACCAACACTAAAACAAAATTTAATGAGATATAAATGTTTGAAAGAGCTTAATGTTCAAGGAACAAAAGCAAAATGGAAAAAGAATCTAATTAAAAATATTGAAAATTTTTTATAAAAAAAAGATAACGGTCACGTAAAATACACAATGTTGCACGTCCAAACCCAATTTTGCGAAAGATCATGTCAGGGTCACCACTTTAGGGTTTGTTTATATGGCTCAGTGAATGGAAGTCAGACGAAATGAAACAGTGGTGTTTACATTATGTGATCGTTATTTATTGGCAATATAAAATACAAAAATAGATAAAACGGATGGCAGCGGTATTGGCTGGGGGCTAGGCTTGGGCAGTCGATGGTAGCACGTCTGAACTCAATGCTGGTCAGATACTGAATGATCCAAAGTACCCTTCAATAATCTCCCAGATAAACGTCTCGGGATTGCGAACATTTATCTTAATTAATAAAATATGTTGTAATTCATTATTAGACTTAAAATTCAGAAGTTTTAATGATCTTTAAAATCTTGATAAAAATCTCGGTTGTAAAAGAGATTGAAAAACTTAACTACTGAGGACTCTGAGTTTTTGTTCGTCCGGTAAATAATAGACAAAGAACCTACCGGTCGTGCGTTAACTTAAGATTAGACAATTTACCGGATTAGGACTCTTAATTCTACTAGCAGTTTTACGGCATTTCATTAAATTTACGATACATTTCAGCTGATACAAGGTAACGTTGAGATCCCATTCGGAGGCACTCCACACACTTGTATCTCTAAATGCCGTCGCTCCGTTGATTTGGCACAGCTTTATAGTCTTTTTGTATTGCGGTTGCTTTAGATACATAGTGTTATAATTTTTATATGGAGCGCTGAATGGTAATTTCTTTTTATTTCTTTGGTTTAATATTAGGGAACTTGAAGGTTATTAATTTCTTGATTATTTTTAATAACAAAAATGATGAAGCTTGAAATATTAATTTTATAGTTTCGCTGGCGTGACAATGAATTAGGGATGCTAAAAAGTATTGATATTATTACAAAATTTTTTTATATATATATATATATATATATATATATTTATATATATATATATATTTATATATATATATATATATATTTATATATATATATATGTGTGTATGTATGTAAATATATATATATATATATATATATATATATATATATATATATTTATATATATATATATATATATATATATATGTGTATGTATGTAAATATATATATATATATATATATATATATATATATATATGTGTGTATGTATGTAAATATATATATATATATATATATATATATATATATATATATATTGATCATGCGGTCAAGTGGCTCAAATTCTGGAGGTTACATATCAACCCCCTGAAAACCCAGACCATCATTCGCTATAATTCCATGGCTGAATAACGTCACGTACCTAGATCTTCACTTCGACCGGCGGTTCGGTTGTCATTCCCAAATCCAGAAAGCAATCCAAAAAGGTTCGGGGATAGCAAACCTGCATTCTTCTCTGATCTGCCCTTCTAGCAGACTTCCGATCCATTCCACCTCCATCAAATGATTATTTTTCAAGATTTTAATTCGGTCCGTACTCCTCTACGGATCTAATGTCTACTTCAAGTTTGTTACACCCAACCAGGTCAAACGGCTTCAAGTTTTCCAAAATAAACTACTCAGGAGAATATTAAACGCTCCATGGCTTGTCAGAAATAATCAAATTCATAGGGAAACTAACACTCCAGAAATCAAGCACTTCATTTACGCATTGTATAAAAGTTTTGTGAATATTAAATAATGTAGTAATTTCGCTTACTTAAGTAATTAAACAAAGGCATATTGAGGAAGGTTTTTTTATTTAATGTCTTTTAGTTTTATAAGAGAAAAGGAATTCATTTATTCAGCCGATTATCATCCATGATCCACGATAGAATATAAATAGCTTTAGGTTAAGCTTAGAACTATTATAATCCATTATTGAGGCTAAACTACCGGATGTCGTTGCACTTGAAGCATGCATTTGTGAAAAAACACTAAGCTTGATAATATGCTGTAATAGATCAATCAAGTTCCCAGCCTACAATAGTAAAACACATTTTTTTTTGGCAAAATTAGTTTTTTTTTATTCAGCGGTGATACACTGATTATAGCGACTCTCCAACTTTTCGATACCATTTTGGTAGTACGATTTACCTTTTGTTTCAAGATAGACCCCAGTTTCGACGATCACGTCTTCATTCGACGAAAATTTCTTCCCATCGAAAATTTTTTTGAGATCTGAGAACAGGAAATAGTGGCAAGATCTGGAGAATACGGTGGATGAAGAAGCAATTCAAAGCCCAATATGGATATTTGAAACAGTGCATTGTTTTGGTGAAGCAGCACTTTCTTCTTCTTCAAATGTGGCCGTTTTTCGTCATGAATCGTCATTCAAACGGTCCAATAACGCTATATAATAGTCACTGTTGATGGTCCTTCCTTTTCTAACGTAGTCAATGAAAATTATTCTATGTGCATCCCAAAATACAGACGCCATAACCTTGCCAGCCGACTGTTGCGGTTTCCATGTAATGGAGCGGGTTTATTCACGTGTGCAGTTCACTCGGATGACTGTCGATTGGACTTCGGAGTGAAATGATGGAGCCATGTTTCATCCATTGTTACATATCGACGCACAAACTCGGGTTTATTACGCTTGATCATCTTCAAACACTGTTCCGAATCATCAACTCGTCGTTGTTTTTGGTCAAAAGTGAGCTGGCGCGGCACCCACTGTGCACATAGCTTTCTCATACCCAAATATTCATGAATGATATGATGTACACGTTCAGTTGATATCTTTAGAGTGTCTGCTATTTCATGCAGTTTCAATTTACGGTCATTCAAAATCATTTTGTTGATTTTTTAAATGTTTTCGTTGGTAACAACCTCTTTCGGGCGTCCACGGCGTTCACCGTCTTCGGTGCTCATTTCATCACCTCTCAACTTAGCATACTAATCCTGGTATGATGGTTGATTTTCCTGGGACAATCGTTCATGAAGCCAAGTTTTTGCCTCAACTATATTTTTTCCCCTCAAAAAGAAATATTTTATCAATACGCGAAATTCCTTTTTATCCATTTTTTTTTAAATAACAACAGTTGCTTCACTCAAAATGCTATAGTTCATAAACTAATGATTCGACAGCTGTCAAATTTATACACGTATCTTTTGAGGGTTAGGGCTAACTAAAAAACATATGGATTTAATTATACTAGCGCCAACTATGTGTCAGGTCCTGGACTTTTCAATTCACCTGTTATTTCAAATGTATTGCTTAAGGCAAATTCATCGTGTTTCTCACTGTGACGGTATTAGGTGTTCGATGAAGATGCGACAATCAGTACACAACTGAGGAACTACTCCAGAGACTTTGATTGGAATGATTGGAATATGCTTGTTGAATGAAGGATGAAGGAATTATTTATTTCTCATTTCGATAGAAACTGCTTTGAAAAGTAAGTGACTAACATTATCGGAGCTTGTTGAAGAATATTGAAAATCCTCAGGTACCAAGAGCGACATGTTTGATGAGAAGAAGACGCTCTCTCAGAGTTACAGATATGAACTGATTATGATGAAAAAGTGAGCACAATACTTCCATAGAGACGATATTACATTCCACCATCATCATACATCTCTCAAAGTTAATCAAAAAATAAAAATGCATTGATGGGATATTCGAACTCACTAGGGCATCAAGCTCTGGAGGTATTCATGTTGATTCATCCAACTCGTTTTTAAAGAAGATATCTACAGAATACTATATAATAAATTTATCAGTATCCTTTTATTGAATGTCCAAAGTTAAAGCTACACATATATTTACAATATGATATTTGTATATATTATATATTATTTATATATATTTATACTATTTACAATATTATATTTATAATTTTGCATACGTTTGACAAATGCACGACTTTTGCAGGGTCATTCGGTTATACGTTCGAACTTGTAAAAAGCGTTCTATCTCATTAAATAACATAAAATGAGACGGAAAATATTATCTGACTGCAAAATGAATTTCCAACTTTCGATAGGTACGTATTGATGACGCGAGTTCAGTGCTATTTTGAAGAGTATATATCTCTTTTTTTTGTCATTTGCTATATTATGAAACTTGTTATAATATAGTAAATGACATACATACAATTTAGAAAACAAAGAAGTAATTTACCTGAAAGCTCCGCAATAATTATGAGCTGGATCAAAACCCTGATCAGGTGGTACTACTCGATCCATAAACTTAGGCGTTAGAACTAGCGACGCTACTGCTGCCAACAACCACTGGTCTCCCAGTTCACCGGATTCAATAGAAAATCGACAGTTTTCATCTGAGTCATCATCGATGAAAATCGGCCTCTGACAAATTTCCTGTAATAAAAATAATGAAACCGTCTCTACCGTAATATGGTTAAATACTTACATGAGGCCTCATCCATACTATGGGGTTCAGTGATGGCTTTTTGTGATGATACAAAGATCTGGCATTAGCGGGGAACTCAAGATCCTCGTATAAAATTCCTCTTTCTCGGCAGGACCTCTTAATTGCTCCGTAACTGGATGAAATTCTTCTTTTTTCTGATGTGCAGTACCTTTAAATGACATGATAATATATTCATCATAAAAATAATAAGTTAGATATTTAATTTATCATCATTTCATTTTGTAACCGATATAATTGAAAAACTCGATTTCTTATATCCCTAATTTAGTACAAGTTATTTGTAGAATAAGTGCATAGACTTGTAAACAAAATAAATATGGATCTAAATGCCAAAATATATTGTTAGGCTGCTTTCCTAGTCATATTTCAGGCTTTTGACAAAGTATGGCATAGGGGCTTGCAGGTTAAATTAAAGAAACACATACACAATTACATCCAATAAATTCAGCAGTTTCATTCAGCAAGGTAGTGTACTGGGTCCAATACTATATTTTCTATAAACAGCCGATCTACCCACCACAAAAGTAACTACTGCAGCATCATACGCAGATGGCATGGCAATCTTAGCAACTCATGAAGATCCAGTCACAGCAACAATGAACCTACAAACCTATCTGGACCAAATAGAACTATGGTTGAAGACATGGCGCATTAAAACCAGTGAAACAAAATCCACCCATAAAACTTTTACCCTGTGTAGAAGAAGAACAGGTCCACCAGTGAATATTAATTACTGTCAACTCCTCCAAGCAGAGGATGTTAAATATCTTGGTATGCATTTAGCTCGACGCCCAACCTGGAAAAAGCACTCTAGACGAAAACAACTTGGACAAGTTATAATGCTTCCAAGTTATAATTAGATAAAAATATATTACTGTATGAGTCTATACTCAAGCCTATTTCACCATATGAAATCAAACTATGGGGTACCGCTAGCAAATCTAATATATACATCATTCAACAGTTCCAAAATAAAGTGTTGCATGCCATTGTTGATGCTGCGTACTATGTCTCAAATGACGTGATAAAACACGAAATTCTTCTAGAACCAATAACGAGTGTAATTCAACGTGTTTGTGCAAAGTACTTCGAAATAGTGTCAGTGCATCCCAATGTACTCGCTAATCAGCTAAATATGCGACGTGATAGTGAAGTGTGTAGACTAAATTGTTTAACGCCATCTGGACATATATAGACGTTAGAATAAGACTATTTAAGATAGTATTTTATACACGAGATCGCTTAATGAAGGGACTGTACTTTTATATATATATATATATATATATATATATATATATATATATAATATAAATATAATAAATATTTAATTATGGAATTACAGTATAACAGTAATAAAAAATGGTAGAATATTTTTTGTTTCATTTATATTTACATTTAAGTGTGCAATACATAGAATAAAAGAAAAACATTTTTTAAGAATTGTAAAATGTTCTAGTTAAACATAACAATTTGAACTTTTTTTGTAGATCCTTACTGTCTGATGCGATATCTTAATATGTCTCAGGAACTTCACACTTCCACAACAGTTTTGCACAATGTTGCAACTCTGAGAGTTAGTATCTTTCATTTTTATTTTGTGTTGATTTCTATTGTGTTTTGTCCAGCCCAATTTGACAATTTTCATCGAATGGTGAATTTGCTCACATATTTTTCTCTTTGTTATAATTCATACTTAACGGTTTTTGTTCAAAGTTTTTTTTACTCATCAACGTAATCTCCATATGGAGCCACACAATCATTCTATCGCGCTCTAATAATTCAATACCACTTTTGTAGAACGACTTATCATTCGCCTCAAAATAGGATTAAGTTTCAGCGATAACCTCTTTATTCCAGCGAAATTTCTTACCGGTAAGCATTTTATAATGGGTGTCCCTGGGAGCCAAATCTGGTGAATATGGTGGATGTGGGAGCAATTCGAAGTTAAAGTCATGTAGTTTTGGTATTCTTTCGATTAACTTGTTATACGGTGCGTTGTTTTGATGAAAAAAATTTTTTTCTTTGTCATATGTGGTCGTTTTTCTTGCAATTTCGGAATTCAAACGCTATATAATATTCACTGTTGATGGTATTTTCCTTCTCAATATAGTCGATCAATATTACACCACGCACATCCCAAAATACCTAAGCCATAAACTTTTTAGCCAATTGTTGTGTTTTCGGGCGCTTTTAACGAGGTTCACCAGTTGCTGTCCACTCAGATGACGATCGTTTTGAATCTGGAGTGAATTGGTGGATCCATATTTCGTCTATTGACACATATCGACGCAAATGTTCCGGTTTGATACGTCTAAACATGGTCAAATACTGCTCAGAATCATTAACTCGTTTTGTTTTTGGTCAACAATGAGCAAACTCGGCACCCACTTTGAACAGAAATTTCTCATAGTCAAATGCGCATGCAATATAAAACCAACATGTTGTTCTGGTATCTCTACGATGTTAGCTAACTCACACAACTTTACTTTTCGATCATTTGATGTTTTCTGATATTACCACCTCATTTGAATGCCTATTACGCCTTGCATCATCGGTATCTCTACGACCATGTTCAAAGTCAGCAAAATAACGTTTTATTGTTGTTTCTGATGGAGCGGAGTCCTTATAACACTTTTGGAGCTATTGCTTCGCTTGAATGCTATTTTTTTCCATCAAGAAGCATTGTAAAATTATAACAAAAAATTGTTTTTGATGCATTGTTTTGAAAATAACAACAGTAAAGTACAATTATACACAAATGACAACAGTCACTCTTAGCACAGTAACTCACAAAGTTATGAGTAGAATATCATATATCTGAAAAGCTGTGAATGCAATAAAGCTAGTGCCATCTATGTGTTACGCACCGGCCCCCTAGATATTTTTGCAAATATTGAAGTGCAATTATTCGCTTATTTTATATGTTTTTAATTAAAAATATGTAAGGACATTACATTGTTTTGAGGTGAAATATTTTGGATTTCCTAACCCAATATCTACACCTGAATATAAAGTTTTTATTAGGTGCGATTATTGCAGATCGTTAAAGCTTTCATTATTCCCATTATGGAATGAAAACTTTTAATTAAGCTTGTCACATTTTTATCGACACCATATATTTTATATTTTACGTCTAGTAATTGATGTTGAGGTGACGATTAATTTAATTATAAACTTTTCTTGGGTCATCTTCATTTAACATCTGGTTCTCTTATTTCAACGGTTCTTGCCATAAAGAAGATGTTTTTTCTTGATAACCAATTATTATAAGTAAATTAAAATCTATAAATAGAAAATGCTTGTTATTGCTAAATCATCAGTAAGACCTTCATAAAAATATAAAAACATTCATTCATAATAGAAATCATTAAAGAGGTATATAGTTCAATGTGAAACAAACTATTGATTAAAAAGTATCGTGACGGTTTGTAGAAACTCATGGATGATATTTATTTTACAATAATGTTGCTATATATGTATATATGCGAATATATAAATATACGCATGTGTTCAGAAAAATTGGTAAAAGATATATTGAATCAAAATATTTAAATATATGTTTTTTTTTCTGTCAACAAGACTTTATAAATTCCAAAGAACGATGCTAGTTTGGCAGCGATCAAGTTACATACATTTTTCGACGATTTCGAAACCGTGTGACAGCCAAACCATACTGCATCGATATGAACAACTAACAATCAGCTTTGTAGGCGCAGTAGACAAGGTGACAGGACGGTCCCCCCAGTGTTGCTATAATAGCGGATTCGAATTCTGCTGGGGCATGGATCTACTTTATGTTTGTGGTTGTAATTGTAAATGTTTTTAGGCAACAGTGGAAAATCCTACAAGGAATAACTATCCCAGTCACGCCAGTAACTAGGCTGGATAAGACCGGATGTCTTACCGGATGTCGGAAGTTGGTCACTCGCAAATCGATAGGCTTAATGCCGAGAACCGTTGTTCGGAGCCCACTTTAAACTGTAGGTTCAGTCTAGATAAACCCCTAGTTGGTAAATCGGTGACTTTAAAATATTTAAAAAAAAGCAGTAGCAGTTTATAAACACAACGGGATCTATAGCCATGATTATTCCGCTTTGATCTTTGAGTTTGATCTGGATTTTTATCCAATAATACCTTTAATTGGGTATGGCCTTCGGGCTTTTTTGATACTCCAAACTCTATGTCATTGATATCAAAATCTCCACTATTTGAAATTAAAACCAATAATTGAGATATGAAGTAAGCACTATCACCAGAAGTTTTAAGCCTCTTTCTGAGATAGTCAGGATTAATGCTCTGTGCGATAGGGCTGAAAGGAAATCGTCCACCAGAAACTAACTCCTCTTATTCTCAACTTTACTATCCATTTCTCTGTGAGCTAAAGAAATTATGTTGGACAATAAACAGAAAACTACATGAGTTTAATAATAAGAAAGGTTATTCCATCATGACACTGACTGACGAACAGATTTTATTAATATTGTGCTTATTACAAGAAAATATGCGGATGAAAGGTACCATTTACTTTCATAACTTTGTGAGAACGATGCCCTATTATTATTATTTCGGTATTGCCATATCGAATATTTTGATAGAGAAGACAATACTCAAAAATATACAGTATTGAAAATATTACTCTAAAAAAATTATTAATCTACACAGTGTCTTTCAGTGACAAAAGTAAATAATAAAGAATATCAAAGACAATAGTAAATTCTCTATAATATGTAGAGATCGTAACCAATTGATAGTAGTGGAGAGACTTAACGAAGAATGTTCCAAGTCCTACCGCTCTATAATAGTTGACCAGTTGACATTATTTCCGAGCCACAGCTACATTTATAATTAGTTGCAAGATTAGATGTTACTCAGTAATTACTATAAAAAACATTATATGAAACTATTACTGAACGTTGAAAATAGAAATTAAAAAACGAACATAGTTCTTGATTCCGTCATTCTTGAGTAGGGTAAATGAAGCAGGCGTTTCATCATAAGTATTTATCAATGAGTGCTCAGGATGCAAGCAGAAACAAGGACAAATTAGTATAATTATAAATTATGTTTATAAAATTCTTAAATGTATTTCTCAAAATACCGTGTTTATAATATCTAAATTTTTATAGCTTTTTGGCGGTATTTCATTGTAACTGTAAGAATAATTATAATCATAGAGAAATAGAGATTTAACTTAACCTTTAACTTATTACTTGTTTTAATCGCAATGGTATGAGCTGCGACGGGATCCGATTGGTTCATTTGGTTTCTATAGCGCCTTTTTTGTTTATTTTTTCAGGCGCCATTTTCAGTGTGCCTAACCTAAGAAGCAGTGCATTTAGATTTTGTATCACTTTTAGAGATTAATTTATCAATTCATTATTATTTAATAATAATTATCCGAATAAATATATTGGCTTAAGGCTATTAGAGTTCATGAATTGAAAAATATACATCCTTCAGCTAGTACGTTTGACAAATTACGTAAAGCGCTCATAAGTTAATTTTTTTCGTCTCATTTGCCTTTAGGCTTTAACGCTTTAACCATTACGCAATAGAAGCAGTAGTACAATATAGACATTATTTCTACCAGGTCTTATATGCTACAGTTAGTGCATAAGAAGCAAACTGAATGGCTTTTGCACTGAACGACTTCTGATTTTTCGCCGCATCAGCTTAGTGACAACATTATACCCAAAAATATGTGAAACTTTGTACGTGCCTTTGAAATTTGAGGGTTTCCCTCGATTTCTCCCCCTTCCCCCAAAAGATCCTGATTTCGCTACAATGGGACCACCTCGGAAGGGTACTGTGACGAATAAAAAAATTATTTTGAAAATCGGTCCACAATAGACGCAGAAATCGGCGAACATAAAGTTAAAAAAATATACAGCCGAACACAGAACCTCGTCCTTTTGCGAAGTCGGTTAAAAATGAATTAAGATGGGTTAAAAAATTTACTTGGAAAAATATTAAACTAATAAAAGGGATGGAGAAGATTAGAAATCTTCTCCAAATTAATTAATTAATTGATTAAGTACGAGGAAGTGTTTACGTGTGTGTACGTATACGACGGCAGATGTATTAATAAATACGAGAAAGATGCCCATTTACATCTCCCAGATGGACATATATTAATTTATAAGAAGCAGGAAATGCTGACTCGATCGCAGATCTCGATAGGAATCCGTGGCGCGTAATAAAAGCATAAATTTTCAAGTGGATTTGGTTATAATTTCTTCATTAGCCGTTATCAAACGACAAAACTAGACGGGCAACGCATTATCATGATCAGAATGTTCAAAATATGTTTTCAACGGTACCGTAATTTATTTCAGAACACTATAAGAAGTTAAAATAATAGTTCTTTGTTGGGTAAGTACGGTTTTTGTTACACATATTTTGAATTTTTAATAAGAAGTTACTTTATATATTGTTCAACATTTTAAGTTTCATTTTAATTAGAACGCAAAAATATAATAAAATGTTTGAACCACTGACTTTCGGAACAGAATCCTAATGATTCTTTAAAATTGGACTATTTTCGCAATATTTACATTTTCGTTGTGGTACACTGATACTGTAGGTCTTCTAATCAAGTTCTACTACTATTAAGGCTTTGTTTTTTATGATCTGTTAGTCAATTAACAAACTGTGATCATCGTCCGAGAGATATTGTTTGTCTTAGAGTCCTTATCTTTGTTAACATTTCTGTAGTATATGTTAATATGTGTGTATAGGTCAATTCGAAATATTCAAGTCAACTGGAAAGTCCCTGGCCTACCATAGTAAAACACATTGTTTTGGCAAAAATTATTTTTTTTTTTAATTCAACATAATTCCCTTCAAGGTTGATACACTGATTATAGCAACCATCCAACTATTCGATACCATTTTTGTAGTACGATTTGTCCTTTGCTACAAATTAGGCCGCAGTTTCGGCGATCACCTTCATTCGACGAAAATTTCTTCCCAGCTAGCATTCTTTTGAGATCTGAGAACAGGAAATAGTCGCTGGCGGCCAGATCTGAGAAATATGGTGAATGAGGAAGCAATTCGAAGCCCAATTCATGGATTTTTGCCATCATTTTCACTGACTTGTGACACGGTGCAATGGCACGTGTTCGCGCGCAGCAATTTCTTCAAATGCGGTTATTTTTCGGTGATTTCGTTCTTCAAACGGCCCAATAACGCTATGTAATACTCGCTGTTGATGGTCCTTCCTTTTTAAAGGTAATCAATGAAAATTATTCCATGCGCATCCCAAAATACAGACGCCATGACCTTGCCAGCCGACTGTTGCCTTTTTCCACGCTTTGGAGCGGGTTCATCGTGTGCAGTCCACTCGGATAAGCGCCGAATGAAATGATGGAACCATGTTTCATCCATTTTCACCTACCGATGCGAAAACTTGGGTTTACTACCCTTGATCATCTTCAAATACTGCTCCGAATCATCGACTCGTAGTTGATATCTTTAGAGTATCTGCTATTTCATTCAATTTCAATTTACGGTCATTCAAAATAAAATCATTTTGTGGATTTTTGAAATATTTTCTTTGGTAATAACCTCTTTTTGGCGTCCACTGCGTTCATCATCCAAATATTCATGAATGATATGATGTACACATTTAGTTCACGGTCATTCAAAATCAGTTTGTGTTATTTTTTTAATGTTTTCGTGGGCAACAACCTCTCTTGGGCGTCCACTGCGTTCATCGGCTTCGGTGCTCATTTCACCACGTCTAAACTTAGCATACCAATCCTTGATGGTTGATTTTCTTGAGGCAGTGTCCGGAAACTCGGCATCAAGCCAAGTTTTTGCTTCAACTGTATTATTTACCTTCAAAAAGCAATATTTTATCAACATGCGAAATTACTTTTTATCCATTTTTTTCACAACAAGAAAAGTTATTTCACTCAAAATGCTATAATTCACAAACTAATGATTCGACAGCTGTCAAATTTATACATTTGTGTCAGACCGGGTACTTTTCAATTGACCTGTTATCTTGGAAAGTTATACGTATATGTATGTTTTGCTGTCTTGTATGTCTTCTTGAATCGCCTCAGAAAGAATAATGGAACGAGGATGGCGATATAGAGACGAGTAAAAAAAGGATATCGTTAACATCGATAAATAGCTAACAGCACAAATTATTTACACAAAATAGAGGAAGATACAAATAGTTACTGACGCCACACGACAGCATTAAAAGGAAAAGAATTCCAAGACCTTTTCACTATTTCTTTGCGTATATTCTCCATGTACCCTTTTCCCTTTTCTACACTTATATGGCACCTCGTTCACACCTACTGGTTTTATCGGTGTTTTATTAGGTTCATTTTTGAAGAAGTTTGCTAACTTCTGTTCGCTTGCTGTTCGTTAACTCTACTACAAAAAAACAACATGCAAAAAATATAAATACTGAGTTTGTTGATTAATGTATATTGAATATAATTGAATGAATCAGATTACTAGATAGTTATAATTACTACTTAATACTTACTATTACTATGTAAATTAATTTAAATATGGTGTTTTAAAAATATGGCTATAAAAATAGAATGGCATATTAGAAATTTTTATTATTTCATTTTAATTAATAATTTTTTAAATAAAATGTGTTATTTCCAAAATTTTACAATTTTTATTTAGCTCCTGAATCTATTTACCTGCTTATATATATTTTTAACATTAAATCTAATAATCACGATTAAAAAAATGAAAGTAAATCAAGCTGTCTCGGAGCAAACTCGGATTATTCTCTGTTTTAAAATTCAGTGGAGCTCAATATGAACCAATTCCGGAGGCATATTTGGAGTAATGTATCCTAGTATTGGTCATATATCTTAATATTATTTTGAGTATTCCCTATATTTACAAAAGATTGTTTATTTAATCCTATTTAAATCTACCAACTGATTAAGTAATTTATCAAATAAATCAATCGAGAGACTGGAATGAAGTGGATCTGATCTAGGTGGTATCGATACACAATCGGCAGTTGTTCGATAAATGCAAAACAGCAAACGTTCTGTTTAATCCTTCCTCCATTTGTCGGCGCAAAAAGGCAAGATCGTCGCGATCGATGTCCCGTTGATGGTGCCGTTAATGAACTGGAACCGCGTCGACATGTTACCGTTCTCAATATGTATCGACATGGATCAAGGCCGTCCCGTCATTGGGTCGAGTTTTCAACTGCGATACTCCCACACATTATCAATTAGATTGGTGCTGTCTTTCCCATGTTGCTGACGAATGCAACAGATTAGAAATCGTGTCCTGTTACCTATCACAAGTGGTGTAGTAAAAGTTGTCGAATTATTAGGTTACCGTTTGAACCATGGATTCAATTAAATAAGATTGCGCGTAACTATGGACAGGAAATAGTTAACACTCCTACTCTCGTAGAGAACCAGTTATATTAATTATATATAATGGCATAAGTAATATTAATATATTATTTTCTAATCAGTTACTAAATTTTTGGGACCTTTATTGACTATTGATAATTTAATGAACCATATTAAAGAAAGGAAAGAGAAAGCAAAACAAGTGTCACTATATCAATATTTAAATATAATGAATACTAATTATAGTTTTTTTCCTTATAAATGAAACCAATCTGCTATATTTTGAATAGTAGTATTTTGAAAACGGCGTTGTTCCTGACATCCTGCATATCTATGGTTTAATGTTGGGTATTGGTTAGTTGGGATTCTCTCGACATTATTAGATATAACGGTTGACATTTGTATAGAATGTTAAGTTAGGATAGAGGATAAGAAATCTGGTAACAGGTATTGTGTAATATATACATAAAAATAGAATATATGTTAAGTCGTCTAGAATAATGTGTAATAATTAAAATAAGTAAATACAATCTATAAATAGTTAAGAACATTGTTTATTATTTGCTAAGCATATTAAAAGCAAATTGGTCCTTCGAGTTGATGCATGTGTTTAGTTCTATATAACAAACAAACATATTTAGTGAACCAAAAACGCGTGTTGAGTCCCAACATAGCCCATTGCTCGAATTCAACCTTATCTTATTTCCGTAAATCAGATTTATTGACAGACTATACGGTTTTATGTTGTTATGAGAAACTGTGCCGAACTTGTGAGTGATGTTTTATTGTGTACGTTAGTAGCTATTTGATCCAAAAACTAGGAAAACACTTAAATGAATTGAAATCTTATACACTTGAAAAACTGTTATTGAAATGATTAAAATATAATTCTCAACAATTGACTAGGTGTATAGAATATAGACGTGATATGAAAAGCTTACAAAGATATAAAAGTCTACTCAGCTATATTCCCAGATGTTACATAAGCTTCGGCAAGTTTTGGCATACGGAACTTCTGCAAAAATTGCACAAAATGCTACCAAAGGCACAATGGATGTTAAGCTCTTACATTTCAGCCAGAATGTTTAGAATGAAACAAGAGCTCTACCGTCACCGTTACAATCAACAGCGAAAAAACAGTCAGAATATTACAACAAACAAGTAACCATATAAATAATTGGACCATGACATGAAGAACAAAAGTCAATCAAATCGAATTGATATATATTGAATTTACTTCACTGCACACACAACAGTAACAATGAATAACACTGTCCATGTATTAATAACGCCAAGTACTTTGGGATGAATCTTGATGATGACATTGAAAAGAATATATTGGTTAATTCGAAAACAATCTCAGTTATCCGTAATAATATATTTCTATTGTATAAGCAAATTCTAAACCGGTTTGGACCTATATAATCTAGTTATAGGGATCGCAGATTCCCTCGGATACTATAATAATCATAACCAATAGCGAGACCTTCAGATACCTGTTGTTACTCAGGAAATCAAGAGAATCACATGGAGACACGAAGAGAGATTGGACTCATACCTACCTTAATATCGAAGTATTGTAATTCGATACTCGAGCAGAACAGACTCAAAAGCATCAAACTAAGTAAGGACTGATTCCCAGATATATACCTAGATATAAGTTATTGTAATAACAAATAGTATATTAATGGATAAGGCTTAGTAACAATGTATTAATTTAAAAAAACAGTTATTTTTATTTGTACAGGTAAAAATAATTAATCTGTACCGGGGAACTTGACAAATACTCCAAGAACTTTTTACAATAATTATCCCTCAATATTATTATTGTTAATATAACAATATATTTATTTATAGTATATATTATTATAAATATAATAAAGTCTTTATGAAAAGAATCATTGTCTTCTATTTCTGAAAACACAGGGGGGATAAAAATAGCAACTAGAATAAGAATATGTAATAAAATATTATATTATATTTTTAATTGCGTATAAGTGTACTTGAAAACAACTATTGCCTAATACAACAATCATAAATATAAACTTTGGCCGAATCATTTCTTAAACAATGAATAAAATTATGAGATACTTTTCTAAATCTAAACGATTGTCAAATGTATTTCAACATAGCCATAATTCGTTCTTGATCTAGAAAAAAATCTTATATGTTATTTTAAATTTTTCGGCCGCCTTATGCAGAGAAATGCCTTTATCATTGGCTAGAATTGATAAAAAAAGTAATGATGTGGGGGTAACCATTCGACCTCTATTATCTCAAATATTCATTTCTAGATAATCCTCAATGTAAGTGATTATTGACCTATTTATTCAAATTTCTAATAACAAAGTTAAATTCTGAAAGAGCCAATAATTTTCTTTCAACTTTCACACAACAATTGGTTATTCATTTGACATTCATTATTATGTATTGTATAATGTAACAATTATGGAATCGCTACTAAACTATGATGTGGTAAACCAAAAGAAACGACATGGTATCACCTTGTTGCCAGAAAGATGGTAAAAAGTTGGAGCACAAAATGATGGAAAATATACTGATAAATATTGAACCAACTTTTATCAGTCAATGTTTTTATAAAATGAAAAATTTTTCAGAACACATGCAAGCGCTTAATATATACGAAAGCGACGTGGATTAGAACCTTCGAAAGTATCCGTTAATATGAATTGCAGCTGAAGGTTTAAATCGTTTTTGGACTGCAATGATACATTGTATGAGTGACATACATTTATTATCACACACATCTCTGATTATATTTTGATAGTCTTTTAAAATCCCATCGACAAATAAGTGTTGTATAAATTTAGTGAATCGTACTTCTGGTGAACTGTACCGTCTATAGTTAATATATGAAATTTTATTATATATAAAGTATTTAAAATACATACAAAAATATGAAATACGAGTAATACGAAAAATATACAATATGTAGGACTAGTAATTGGAGAATATGGTAGTTATAATATGATTACAATGTCAAATTAAGCCTGCCGATTGGCGATTGAAATTGAATTTTGAATTTTACAGTAATCCTTATAGAAAATAACAAATACAAAAAATTCGAATGTATGTATATGTATATATCTGCGTCTAGATAATATGAAACTTACAATTGTTGTATCAAGACCAAACAGCAATAGAATGACCGTTCCGTACACAGAAGCTGTTAAAAGGACCAAAAGTGATTTACTCACCGAATATATTGTACCGTGGGATTAAAAAATACCCACCGCTATATGTCTGATTGTTACAAACACCGACATCATAGATACATGACAATTACAACAAAGAAAAACGATCAAATTTTGACAGCAATATTCCTTGCATTTGTCAAGTATATTTACATTTAACAAAATCTCTGGTGCTTCAATATTTATAATTTAAATTTCCCAGTTTCTAAAACAATGCTTATTTATTATTTGGGATCGCTTCTTTTTGCCACCAGTTTGATGATCGTCGTCTTCCTGTTTATTACGTCGGGTAATCTGAAACAGTTTAAAGAGAATTGGGCGAGGAAAGCGCCGAGGATCACGGAACTTCCCATTATCACGCCAACAGGGCAAATCGTAAATTCTGTTGAAGATTTGGACATGCAGCTTGAATTTCTAGAAGGCCAACTTGAGGATAAGGAGGTATTCAATTTGACATTACTTTCCATAGGCAATCAACAAATATAAATATATAATCTCAGTAATCTTCGTTACTTGAATTTTAAATATCGTAGAAAGAACTAGAAGAAACTAAATCGAAGCAGTTGGCCACTTGCGAGCGTCTGAACAAACTCAATGATACCACGAACCAAATAAAGAAGTATTTCTTAAAGCTGAAGAGCGAGATGACCAAATCGGAATCAGAAGTAATTAATATCGTTATTTTCCTATTTTGAAAAAAAGCGTAGCGACCATTCTATATGTTTATTCTTAGATTGGTGAGTTACGTACTCAGATCGAAGATTATAAGAAGAGACAGGTGAGACTGCGGGAGGAGGTAAACGAGAACGTCAAGTATTATACCGGCATGCTTAATAATATTGAAAACACTGTTGCTTGTGATGGATATGAATTCGTGAGGAAGGCTTTAGGAGGTGAGTTATTTTATTTCAGAATAAATAATATTTTAACCTTTGGGGACAGGGTTCCCGTAATGATTGCTATCGGTACCTAGCTTCTGTAGCTGCTCTGTGACTAATCCGTAGTCACATACGTTACGGTAACTGAGAAAAAACAAATAACGACGGTATCCGACCGAAGCTGCCCAAAGCCTTTCAAATCAAAATGTCTGCCAATATGACGGAAACTGCGAGCAAAGGAAGACATTATGATTTAAACATAGCGCCGAAAGAAATGTTTAGTCGAAATGCTGATGATTAGAGGGTGATGTCAAAAGCTCTAAGGATTCAAAAGATTGCCAGAGAAATAAAATTTGGATAAGAAAATTAAATGGAAATAATGATATTAAATTAAAGGTTCATTGTTCCAGCACTAAAATAAAATTTAATGAGGAACAAATGTTTGAAATAATGCAATGCTGAAGGAACAAAAGTAATATGGAAAAAGAATCGAATTAAAAATATCTAAAATTTTCGGTCACGTAAAATACACCCTCTAATCACGTTGGGGTCACCAATTCGGGGTAAGTGTTATGGCTCGGTGAATGGTAGTAAAACGAAATGAAAAGGTGATTGTTTACATTATGTGACCGTTATTTATTGGTAATATGAAAAGTTTAGAAAATATAAAATAGAAAAAACGGCAGCGATGCTATCTGGAGACGAGGCTTGGGCAGTCGATGGTGGCGCGTCTAAACCAAACGATGGTCGGTTACTGAATGATGGAAATACCCTTCAATAACATCCCAGATAAACGTCTCGGGGTTGCCAGTTATTTGTTATCGTGTTCTAGTTGTCACTGCTGGAACCCCGCCCGTATTCAACATCTGGGATTATATTTCTGAGTATTTTGTTGACCGTTATTCCACGATGTAAAATTCGACATGCCTCAAGATCGCTACAAACCAATAATTAAGAAATCAAGAAATAATGAATATTCCATCCATTTTATTTTATTTTGCTGATGTGGTTGGTCTTATTCCGGCTAGTGCGCTTTATCCAGAATGATTCTCGATTTAAAAAATAATTAGATAGGCAAAACCTTTATTTAAACATATCTGAAACTGTAAAAACAGCAAAGGCGGTAAAGGCGGAGGTGGTAAAGGCGACCAGACGGTCCTCTTACTGTTGCGATCGCCGCGGATTCGAATCATGTAAAATGTAAAATCCGAGAAGGAAAATGATCCCAGTCACGCCAGTAACCAGGGTCTGTAAGACCAGATGTCTTCTGGGATTATTTCTAAAGATGATCACTCGCCAGTCGGTAGGGTTAACCACGAGGACCGTGATTTTGTGATTCTAAGCCCACGTTAAACTGTCGGTCTATTCCAGATAAACCTTTAAATGCTAAAAGGATACTTTATTATATATATATATATATATATATATATATATATATATATATATATATATATATATACGGAGACAGAAGAAGTCCTTCAAGATTATCTACAATGCTATATTCTGAAAAATTCAATACTATAGAAAATGTATTTCCTGATAATGAATCAACAGTTGTATTAAGGTGTGATAAGACCACTGTTATCGACCACGTGGCAACACATTCATTTCTTTATTCATTTCAACAACATTACTTTACATTACCTTATTTACAGGAAACATTACTTTACAGTCTTCACGTTATGCTAACGATGACACCCCGTCAGTATAGAAGAAGACAATATTGATGTTCACTGGGTGTTCTTCTATACACAACTTCAATCAGTCTATTGGGCAGCATTTCATATAGTTTCTTGACATAATCTTAATCAAACTTTTCGTCTCATCACGAATAGCAATAGGTTTAGATGACACACTCCTAAATTGTTACTAAGATAGAATTTGAGTATTATCTTCTAGCGAAATGGCCTTTAACGAGTTTCGCAGCATTAAAAGCAGAATTTTCTTGCGGCATACCTTTAATTCTCCCTCTGCTGCTATAGCTTTGTTCCTGGAAACTTCACTTCTCCTCACTTCTTCCACTCAACTCTCTGCGACTTATGATCATATGATATTTCATTAAATCATGGTAGTAATACTTATTTGTATCGATCGGGGTCCATCCAAACTGAATTTATATTTGTTTGAAAATATTATATGACGCCATTTATTCCCATGATATATGTTCTTCGACAAATCGTAAGCGTTCTTTCTTATCTTTTTATGCTCACTTAAAGATCGTATCTTTGCATGTCTTTGTTCTTAAATGTCTATCATCCGGTAAGAGATATTAAATGTTTCTTTCATTAGTTTAATATAGAATTTGAAGCAATTCGCAACGTTGGTCGGTTATCTTTATCTCTATGATCCTTAGTCGGCCTCGTGGATTTTTTAAATATAATTTCCCGGATCTTTTGATAACCCATGATTCATTACTAAATCCATTTATTATGTTTGCTCTGCCTGCCATATTAAATTTTGATAATATTAAATTTATTTTTGCTAAGATTCTTTTTCGTATGATGAAAAAGTAATTTTACATTTTAAACAGGGTATATCTTGAAGTACATATGGCATTCATAAAACAAAAACATGTATTAAACTTTTTTTGGACATATTCATATGTACTATAGTTTTGTCGCTTTGTTCGACTCGTAGGATCTTACGCAGATCCCAAGAGTAAACAATGACGATCTTTTCGTAAGAAAAATGTGTAGTGTGCTAAAGCTTCGTCGCGAAGGTAGAATTTTAAATCCAACCGGCGTTTGATTTATTCATTAATAATTATCATCCATATCTGAGACTGTTCCCCGATGAATAATATATATGTAATATTACCGGAAATGCTCAACAATGTTAATTAAATAATAAATTTAAATAATTACTTTTCCATGTAGTTACAGGTGGGAGTTCTTTTGAATGATGGGCGAAGCATTTTTAATTAGCACTGCAAGAAAAGTATAGTCTATTGAAAGTTTTTTTAGTAATGCATCATGGATATTTGTGACGTCGAAATATTGCAATGTTGCCGAATTAACTCTGAGTTTTAGTTCAGTTTGGCTTTGACATACAAAATAATTTTAATCTAAATAAAATAATTGAACAAAAACATTATGAAATATAATATATATTAACATTATAGTAAATCTAATATATATATTATCGAAGGACTTAAAACTACAATTAAGACACAGCTATAATAGTTTGTAGGTTAAATTTGTTTTGTTTTCATTTAACTCTTTTCCACGCCATCTATGAGGTGGAGTTTCTAGACGCGTTTTCCTATATAATGGTATCCCCCTGGATGTCTAATCCGCCACAATTGTATATCTGAGAAACGTATTTTACTTTCCTTCGAGACTTTTTTCGTTTAGTTCTTGTTTCCTTCAATGGTGTGTTTACTTGTCAAGTCATCTTGGTATCACAGTATATTTTATTTCTTCTTCTACTATCTGTGTACATCATTCTTCATAAAATTAATCACTAAATTCTGTCTAATGCATTTACCATATCTACAAAACAGTTAGTATTCATTCTCTCCTCATACGTTGTAACCTAATGCTCATGTTTAATTTTAAACAATTACAATAATATCTGTGCACACAAATCTTTCACGCCCTAAAATACCATTTTCTACAGTTATATTCAATTAATTATGTGCATACCTTTAGTTGTTTGCACTCTCATCACTCTGTCTCAGGAATTGCTAGCATTGCACACTTTTCAGACAGACAATTTTCTCTAAAATAATTTTATTAAATTATGTTTATATCGATAAAATAGTTTGTGTACTGTTCTTATACATTTCGTATATTTAGCTTTTTATTATATAGTATATATTTTATTTTATAGTATATTATTGAATAGAGCTAGTATCAAGATGGTCAAGATTCGTTACCCACTTTGTATGTAGACGGGTTTTCTTGGGTGAATATAACTTATTATTCTTCATTTTGTAAATGATGCTATTCACAGTACTCACAGTAATATTTAGCGCAGCAGCAACCCGTTAAAAATATTTTCAATAAAATTGTAGGGAGTTATATTATTTAATATCATCAATAATTACCTCTCTAACGGAATTTACCACCAAAAGGGGGCCTCCATTATCTCGTTTCTTTTCGAAATAACCTATTAAACCGCAATCAATGTGTGACCCTAAATATCTATTGTTTTCGGCATTTTCAAACAAAGTAATATGATATATTATGCACCGGCTTAAATTATCAAAATAATCAAAGAGCTAAAATAATGTTTGCCGATTTATAACCTGCAGTAATTATAACTAATATTTTGAATAATTTAGCGTACATCTGACAAGCAGACGGCGACCGGCTGTCAGATGTATGAAAAATTCTTGAAAGCAATAGTGATAAGAGATTTTAACTCTTACCTATAAATTATTGTGGCTGTATAATTAACTGTATTTTTATATTTACCATAATGTTAAAATAAATTATATTTGATAACAGTTTTGTTCAATTATTTTATTTAGATTGAACTGAAACTCAGAGTTAATTCGGCAACATTGTAATATTTCGACGTCACAAATAACCATGATGCATTACTAAAAAAACTTTGAATAGGCTGTAGTTGTTTTTTAATCACTCTTATTCGCCTTGCAGACGAGAACGCACTGTGAACCGAAGAAAAATGACGGGACCGATGGAAAAAGTTGCGGTGGATACCAGAAAAATTTTAATGTAATTGTACAAATAAATTATTTAAAACAAATTATTACCTTGATATTGTCGATTGTTTGTCCTCTAGTTTGTTTAAGTGTCCGTTGAGGTACGCCCTGGCAGTACCATTTGATGCTGGAATAAAAGATAAATATTGATTTAAAAAAAATATTAAAAGTTACTTATATTGACTAAATATTTGAGGCGCGATATATATATATATATATATATATATATATATATATATATATATATATATATATATATATCATGCGGTGATTAACAGTTCGGAAAATGCCCATGCTGGTAGATTTGGAGGGGGAATAAGTAGGATTCTAGGATTACCTTTAAGGCCAGTTAAATTCAGTGAATTTTCTTCAGGTTTTTGGTAGCTACGTAGTGAGGACTTCTTAACCGGTATCTGCTTTCGACAACTGAATGAAGTATTACTATTATTAGATCTGACAGACTGCGGAAATTATTGCCATTTTGATAGTAATATTGGAATAAAATTTACTCTATGTTTTATTCAATTTTTATTGATATATTCAAATATTTAGGTGGATATAGTATTTTATGAAGTTTTTATAAGATAATTTTAATACAGGTTAGGGCATATCTAATATATCCTGACCACATTAAATGTACGTTTTTAGAAGTAATTTGAATGTAATAACACGAAAAAGATTTTGTGGACAATTTCAAGCTATACACGCCAAACCTGTTTAATATAAGATGATGGGATGCGCCGCATATTGCAGAAATCTCATTTTGGCCCCCCTCGTGTCGTTCAGCCAGATATAGGATGAGATTTTAAACGCGTTAAAAAATAAATTGATTTTTTCGTTGATGTGCTTTTGATGGTAAAAAGTTTTACAACTGGAAATATATTTTCTATAAGCTTATATTGGAGAGGCCGTAATTTTAGTCGAGTGAAGAGGTGATCGCTGAAACTGAGGCCTATTTTGACGCAAAGGACCAATCGTACTACAAAAATGGTATCGAAAAGTTAGAGTCTGTGGCTATGTTGAATAAAACAAAACTAATTATGCCAAAAAAATGTGTTTTACTATGGTAGGCCAGGGATTTTTCAATTGACCTGTTATTTAAAATAGTAATTATATTTTATAAGTTGTAAACTTTATTGTTGACATGGATAATTGATATATGATGATGGGAATAAGGCACCAAATATCGTTGTACGTCACTGAAGGATTTTTAACAAATGTATAGCTAAAAAGACAAGTTTTAGCGTATTTATCAGCAACACAAGTGGTGTGGCTACTGTTTTTTTATCTCAGAAACTGTTTTTTATACATTAAACCTATACTAACAGGTGGTGTTACTGTGTATTAAATAGTATCAGGTATATTTGTAGAACGTATACCGAGTAAATCGCATTTGCGGGCAGATATTTCTTGCTTTAATTTGAATAAAAATGCTGTTGAAAGTTGTCGGATTTTATGTGAAGCTTATATCTACCATGCTCCATCGAATTCAAATTGGGAATACAGGTTTCCACGTTAAAAAGTAGCGATCTTGACACACAAAACAAACAGCGTTCAGAACAGCTAAACGAAAGCATTGCTCGATGATGATATACGGATTAATCGCAAGAGGAATATACAGAATTGTTGGAGTAATACAAGAAACCTCCAACACAAGAAACAAGAACAAGAAATGTTTTATCGCTTGAAGAACATACGAATAATCCAAAATATTTAAAAAAAGATTTATTAGGATTAACACTAGAAAAAAATTCCAATCGCTTGAAGAAATTGGGAATGATTGAAAAGCTTGAATATTTTGTGATGAATGAATTGAAGCCAAGAGACATTGAAAGGCATTTGGTCATGTGTGAAGTTGAAAAAACAAATCATGGGAAAATTCGTCGCCAACGACAAAGCCGAATATCCATGGCTCCAAACTAATGGTCTGTATTTGGTGGGATTAGCTTGCTGTGGCATACTAGGAGCTGGTAAAATCAAACCATCAATGCGGATAGCCATCGACTACAATTGATGCGTTTGAGATAAAAAAAAGCAAAAAAAAACAAAAAAAAAAACACGAAAAAAATAACAATAAAAAAAGTTACAATGCTCGACCTCATGTTGAAAAACGGGTAAAAACATAGCATGATAGAGCATGATCCTTCTGATTACTACTTGTTCCGACATATGAGTCTTGACCGACCTGAGCAGCGCTTGAGTTCTTATGAAGATACCAATAATTGAGTCGATCCGTGGATGGTTTCAAAAGGCACATCATTCTTTTGAAATTAATCGTAAATTGTTTGAAATATGAGACAAATTAGCGGCTATCAACTGACAATACTTTGAATTAAATACATTGTACCGATTTTCCACTATAAAGCTTCAAGCTAAAAAATAATCATTTAAAACTAATTTATATGCCTAATATTTAGACTTATTTTACTGTATATAGTTAGGTGTCGGAACTATTTATTGAATAAATATATTAAATAATGTGAACTCAATGGTGGATAAGCAAGGCCTTTAGAACAAGAATAATGTGACGTCAGAAATACTCTAAAGACAGATAAAAAAAGAAATGTGTACAAAATGAAATGAAGTACTGACTATCCCACTCTATAATCTTCCAAAATCTAGTTTTAAAATGTCAATAATATATTATCCATTAGAGACATTTTATGATGAGTATATAAAGTAGTACTTGAAAACCTAATCTAATTATTACCATCAGTATTAGAAAACTTTTTATTAAATTATTAATTGGGATAGCATCTACTGTTTTGAACACTTACACATCTTTTATATCGAGTGATGAAAACAACTATCTCATACGCATAACATATATTAATTATCTTGTCCAATTTAATATAGCTGGATGTATACAAAATTCATCAGATTATTATTGTTCACGTTTCGAATAATTACATCTATTACATGCGGAGAAATATTTTAAAGGTTTAATATGAATTAATAACATAATACATACCTTTCACAATACAAAGTTGTTAGCTTTCATTATGGCAACGATAATCTAATTGTTATTAATGGTTTTATTATGGACGAGATATATCAGCTAAGAGTAAAGGGTATTCTAACAAACGATTGTTAGACACAACAAACTAAACAAATTTAAATTAAGAATAATGTAATGTTGAAAATAGCTGATCAACATTTAGAAACATGTAAACAAAAATTAATATTTGCTATTTTAAAATATTTGTAACTAATTTTACATAATATACCTTTCTTCATTAGTTAGTAAAATACATTTATACTATACAGCAATAATATAATATCACCAGTTGTCTAATTTATCTGCTCTGTTAGTTTTCTGTGGAGATTTATATATTATCAGGAAATGTTCAGCTATTACAGCAATGCAGAATAAAGTTATGTAGGTATATAAATTATTTGCTAAACTTACTTGATTTATTACACACGCTAAATTGATATAACAAATTAACTAACATATTTACAATTTATTATCAATTGGTCTTCATTACAAGAAAATATATTTAATATAATGTATTTGATCTAATTAACTGATTGTTTTAATGAATATATTTCACTAATATTTTCGGTTTTTTAATTTATATTCCAGTTACTTAATACAAACTAATGGAATTGGGAGTTTGAAATCTTAACTTAAAATAAAATCAAACTTGTATTCATACGTATCTTGTTATCTTACTGATATTAATTTATAAACATAAATATAAACCTTTCTTCTTCTCTAAATAACTAAATAATGTAAACAAAAGCTTGCAACTGAGACCAATCGAAAATATTAATGAAAACGAAAGAAACAGAACTAAGTTGTGAATATGATATATTTTAATATCTAAGTCAAAGCATCGATATAACAGGTCAAGCAACTTTTGTTATTGTGAAACATAGATAAAAAGGAATTTCGCGTATTGATAAAAATATTGCTTTTTGAGGGGAAAAATACAGCTGAACCAATAACTTGGCTTGATGCCGAGTTTCCGGACATTGCCCCAGGAAAATCAACCATCAACGATTGGTATGCTAAGTTTAGACGTGGTAAAGCAGGCACCGAAGGCGGAGAACGCAGTGGACGCCCAAAAGAGGTTGTTACCGATGAAAACATTTAAAAAATCCACAAAATGATTTTGAATAACTGTAAATTGAAACTGAATGAAATAGCAGACATTCTAAAAATATCAACTGAACGTGTACATCATATCATTCACGAATATTTGGGTATGAGAAAAGCTCATATGAGCTCTGTGCAAAGTGGGTTTCGCGCGAGCATACTCAAAAACAACGACGAGTTGATGATTTGGAGCAGTGTTTGAAGATGATCAAGCGTAATAAACCCGAGTTTTTGCATCTATATGTGACAATGGATGAAACGTGGGTCCATCATTTCACTCCGAAGTCCAATCGACAGTCATCCGAGTGGATTGCATACGATGAACCCGTTGCAAAGCGTGGGAAAACGCAACACTCGGCTGGCAAGGTTATGGCGTCTATATTTTGGGAAGCGCATGGAACAATTGTCATTGACTACCTTGAAAAAGGAAAGACCATCAACAGCGACTATTAAATAGCGTTATTGGACCGTTTGAAGGGCCAAATGACCCCCAGCGACTATCTCCTGTTCTCAGATCCCAAACGAATGGCCGCTGGGAAGAAATTTTTGTCGAATTAAAAGGTGATCGAAACTGAGGTCTATTTTGAAGCAAATGACAAATTGTAGTACAAAAATGGCATTGAAAAGTTGGAGGGTCGCTATAATCCGTCTATCACCTTTGAAGGAAATTATGCTATATAAAAAAAACTAATTTTGCCAAAAAAATTTTTTTACTATGGTCGGCGAGTTTTCAACTGACCTGTTAATTTAGTTGATTGTAATTTTTTTATTTACCATTTGACTGTAATACAAAATCGCAAAAATATTGATTCATAATAAAACTATACTATACACGGATTATTAAAAATATGATGATGCGCATCATAAAATACAGCTGCTATAACCTTGCCAGCCGACTATTGCGTTTTCCCACGCTTTGGAGAGTGTTCATCGTATGTAGTTCACTCGCATGACTATCGATTGGACTTCCGAGTGAAATGATGGAACCATCTTTCCTCCATTGTCACATATCGACGCAAAAACTCGGGTTTACAATGTATGTTCATCTTAAACTTAAACACTGCTCCGAATCATCAACTCATCGTTCTTTTTGGTGAAAAATGAGCTGGCACAGCACTCAGTTTGCACAGAGCTTTCTCATACCCAAATATTCGGGAATGATAGTTCAGGAATAGACGTTCACTTGATATATTTATAGTGTCTGCTATTACATTTAACTTCAATTTACGGTCATTCAAAATAATTTTGTGGATTTTCTTAATGTTTTCGTCGGTAACAATCTCTTTTGGCCGTCCACTACGTTCACCTTCTTCGGTGCTCATTTCACCACGTCTAGACTTAGCATACCAATCCTTGACGGTTGATTTTCCTGGGGCAGTGTCCGGAAACTCGGCATCAAGCCAAGTTTTTGCTTCAACTGTATTTTTTTCCTTCAAAAAGCAATATTTTATCAACACGCTAAATTCCTTTTTATCCATATTTTTTCACAATAATAAAAGTTGCTTCACTCAAAATGCTATAATTCACAAACTAATGATCCGACAGCTGTCTAATTGATACACGCATCTTTTGAGGGTGAGGGCTAACTAAAAACGTATGCATTTAATACTAGCAGCGCCATCTATGTGTCAGGCCGGGGACTTTATAATTGACCCGTTACAATAAGTCTTGAATTTCCAAACGAGACCCCTCAAAATTAATTTAGAGTCAATATATGATAATAAGTAAATTAATTTTTATCCAAAACAACATTTTCAGACGCAAGACCATCGACTTTTCCAACCGTACGTTATTTGGGATGGGTCAATCTCCAGAGACATAATGAACTTTTTATCTCTCGAAACATTTGCCCTGACTAGTCTCATCAGTTAAACGCGATCCTGCCCGGGTCGAACTCTCGAGCCAGTCGGAACGAATTTGAATACAATCACGGCCGGGGATAGCACCGATTCCTGCTGGTACGCGGACCTAACGGCGTCCATTGTTAACACCCGGCGCTGTAAATTAATGAGCGACAGCGCCGATAAGTCACACCGAGAGCGCGCTGGCCCGTCGGCGAACGGCATGCATTAAATTTGTCGGCCGAGATTCGGATTGCGAGATAATAAGTCGCTCGAATAGCCGAAATAGTTGTAGGGGTGAACGTAGGCATCCTTAGAATTATTCTTAGATATATTATTTAACGAATTTTTACTGATATAAATCTTATATACATTCTATTCAAAATAACAGTGAATTCACGTCATCAAGATGTATAATGTATTGTCTGCCGTAATATGTAAATTCGTTCTAAAATCAGACAAATATTTACCATCTCATTTTATTCTATTTAAAAAGAGACATAATACAAGATACGTTCGAACTACAGCTTATAAATCGGCAAAAGTTTTTACGCTTTGCCTGTTTAGATAAATTTTAAGTCAATGTTTATTATTACTGCGATTGAAAATGCCGAATCCAGACAGAATAGGATGCGTCTCCGATCAGTTAGTTCGAACAGGAACAAGATAATCCACAAGAACATCTCTTCTTGCCAGTAAAATTCGCTAGACAGGTAAACATTTTTAGTGTTTTAGAAAAGTGTTCAATGTAAATATAATCAAACACAACCCCAACCTACAAACTATTATAACTATTTAATTAATTATAGTTTTTAGTTCTTCGATAATATATGCATTAGTTGTTCTATAATGTTAAAATAAATTACATTTGATAACAATATTTTGGTTTAATTATTTTATTCAGAATAGAATGTTGTTTTATGTCAAAGCTAAAATGAACTAAAACTAAGAGTTAATGCTGTAACATTTCAACATTTTGACGTCATCAATTCAGATGACGTCAGTTCATTGTATTACTGAACGGGCTATATATAGTCTATTCCAAACAACAGTGAATTGACGTCATCTTGATGTATAATATAAAGCACACTGCGGTTTGAAAAATTAATTTTAAAATCAGACAGTACTTTTCCTTCTCATTTTATTCGAGTTAAAAAGTGATGCAAACTGTCTGAGGCGTCCAAAAATGTAAGCAAATCAGCCTAGAGAAATTCGTCTGGTTATCGAATATTTGCAAAATTCTTCAAAACTCCTCAAACTGCTGCTTAAAAGTTATAGAAAGATCTCAGAAACGGCGTCTCTATTCAGCTCACAGGAACACTTTAGAGAAGTAAGTATATATACTATTAAATATTAGGTTATAGGCTGTTTTATTGGAAATAGTTTAGCTTATTGCAGCTGCAATGAATGTCAGTATGGACATTGTGATGAGAATCTCTCAAAAATTTAAAAAAAAAAATATAATATTGGATTTATTGAAAAGAAAGTGTGAAAACTCTATCCGAGTTAATTTTTATGAAATGTATACAAACAAACGAAAGCTTTTTCGATATAAACATTTAACAAAATTTCTGCACACAAAACTGTTAGTCTGGGAAGTATCCATAGAAAACTTATGAAAGAAACTGAGCAACTTATGAGAAATGCTCTCTATCTAAATGGTTACGAGTACGCATATAGTGCAGCTAAATAGGCAGCCTTTTACCAACAGATCTAATGGAACTTACAGACATTGCTTTAA
The DNA here is from genome assembly GCF_030347505.1 of Rhynchophorus ferrugineus. NCBI lineage: Eukaryota > Metazoa > Arthropoda > Insecta > Coleoptera > Curculionidae > Rhynchophorus > Rhynchophorus ferrugineus. Next base: position 22,812,984 of record NW_027472580.1, read on the forward strand.
AAAAATACAATTTTTAAAAGTTTATAATACAATGAAGGAAGATTTGAAGATGGATCCAATATATCCAATGGTCGCTCACGGTAAGATGATAATAAAAATAGCGTTAAGACAACAAAAGTTGATGGAAAAAGGTAAATGTTGGAATAACAATTCGTTAGAAGTTTTATGAGTCATTATATTTATTAATAATTCATTGCTGATATACTGATTTTGTTGTTTAATACCTATACCACACTTATATAACACCTTTAGTTTTCATGAAATTGAACAAACATATTGAAGAAGAAACTAACAAAAGACAAAATCGTAAAAAAATATTAGATAGATTGGAAATTAAAAGCTTAATTATTTACTTGAGTTAAACTATATGAATGTGGTATTAAAATGCAATGCTGATCATTCCTAAGACAGTGTGATGAGAGTGTTGTAGAGTGTGAACGATTTGTGTGCATAAATGTGTGCGTAATTGTTCAGAATTATATATGAGCATTATGTTAGATTATATGAAGAGAAGATAAAAACTAACTGTTTTGTAGATATGGTAAATTCATTACAGAGAATTCGGTGAATAATTTTATCAAGAATGGTGTACACAGATAGTATCAGAAGAAAATATAACGATTTCAAAATGACTTGAGAAGGAAATATACCATTGAAGGAAACAAGAACTAAACGTAAAAAGCTCAATATGTTCTCTAATGAAAGAAAAATTTATTACTTGGATAAACATTTGTTAATTAGGCAGATTAGGCCTCCAGAGGATACAACTAAATTAAAAAAATAACGCGCCTGTAGTACGGGTGGTGTGGAAAAGAGTTCAATGTAAATATAATAAAACAACTCCAACCTATAAACTATTGTTGCTGTATAATAAACAGTAGTTTAAATTATTCGATAATATATGCATTATGTTAAATGTATTATAATGCATTATAATGTTAAAACAAATTATATTTGAAAACATTTTTGTTTCATTATATTATTTATACTAGAATGTTGTTAAATGTCAAAGCAAAAATAAAATAAAACTCAAAATTGATGCGGCAACATCGCGGCGTTTTGACGTCATAAATTGAAATGGCGTATGTTCACTGCTTCTTTGGGTATACTATAATTAATATACGATAACTGTAGAAAATTTTATTATAGAGTGTGAAATATTTATGTACACAGATATGTGTGTAATTGGTCAAAATTTACATAAGGATTTACTTAAAGCGTGCGAAGAGAGTAAGAATATTAACTATTTAGCAAATATGTAAATGCATTGTTTAATAATAGTATTTTTTGATTAATTATTTTATTTACATTAGAATTGTGTTGTATGTCAAAGTCAAAATGAACTAAAACTTAGAGCTGATGCGGCAACATTGCGACGTTTTGACGTCATCAAATCACATGACGCGAATTCAGTGATTTACTGAATTGACTATATATTCCTGCTTGCTACAGTCCTTATATATTAACGTCATTCCATCTACAGTACTTCACATGATCATCATAAACCTTTATTTAAATGACATAAGAAAGTGTATGTAAGGTGTTTCAATTGGTCGTAGGTAGAAATATTTACATTCCTTATATATACCGAATAGAGGAAGCAAATTCAATAAATAATTTTAAGTGCTAAACATACACACCTGACGGTAAATTGCAATAATTTCTTATTATTATGTCGGGCAGAAATAATGGATAGAGGTGCAGTTATAATAAACGATCTTTTGCGTATCTGTTCTAAATATCTTCCCAAGATATACGGTTGGCGGCCTTGATCCGTCACGTCTCGCCTGTCACTCCACCATTATTTTCACACTTCTCTTAGTATTAATCTTTAATTAATATTTGATGCAGAAGCAACATATTGAATTGTAGGATATTATTATGAAATAAATCGGGCACACATATTGAAATTACGATGCTTAAGAAATTAATTTCCTTCTTATTCAGTAATTTTGTCTTTATTTTATGCAACATTATACTTTCGCTTTTTGTACAAAAATGTCTATCAGCAATACTAAGTTGAATCATATAGTTTACAAAAGAGCAATCAGAGTGTTAAAGCTCAGATATTGATAAAAATGAGCCATAGGCGTTGAATAAACGTTACCATATCCGTTGTAGTCAAAACCTCAACATTTGGTTAATGATACTTTAAAAATTAATTACAGGTTAAAATTAAAATCATAAAAAATATATTGGTGATGTATCAATACCTTCGAAGATTTTGATTTGAAAAATAATTCTGATGAAAATCCTTAAGATGCACAAACCTTGGTGTACAAGGAATCCAAAAGAGAAAAAAAGTAATCCTTAGACATCCTTTTGAGAAAATTAATTTTATTCATCAACTACCACAGCCTATTGAAAGTTATTTTGCATATACGTCATCAAGATGTTTAATGTATTGCCTGCCAAAATATGTAAATTAGTGTTAGTATCAGACAATATTTTTCTTTTCACTTTATTCTAGTTAAAAAGAGACACAATGCTGTCTGATAAGTACGAACGTATAACCGAACTAGCCCGCCAAAGTTGTCCGGCTGTTATTTTAATGCTTTGCTTGTTTCGATAAATTTCAAATCGGTGCTAATTATTACTATGGAAATGGAAAACAATCTTGGACTCAGCATAAAGAAAGGGTCCTCAAATGAAGAGGGTGACGAATCAATATCACCTTGATGTTAGCTTTATCAGAGATTAAATATATGAAATGTATAAAAACAGTAAGAAGTTTTTCAATACAAACATAATTTAATATAATTATTTCAAAGGAAATTATTAGTTTGAAAAGTATTGAAGAGGTCCAATGGAACTTCTGGATATTGCTTTTAAAAGAATACAATTTCTAAATGAATATAATAAAATGAAGGAAGATTTATTATTTCAATTTTTGTATTTAGATAAGATATGGATAATTCAGAATGGGACTAATATACCCAATAGTTACTCATGGCAAGATGATAATAAAAATAGTGTTATGAGGACAAAAGTTAATAGAAAAAGGAAAACGTTGGAATAAAAATTGACTAAGTTTTATTAGTCTTGGCATTTATTAATAACTCATTGCAGATATATTATACTTCATGCTGGAAACAGGAATGGTTATAGCACCTTCCACTAGATCAGAAACAAACAACAACAAACTTTCCGAATATGATATGATTCAATGCTGCCAATTTCTAAGACAGTATGATGAGAGTGGACACAAGTGAAGGTGAGTATATAATTAATATATAACTGTAGGAAATGTAGTTGTAGAGTCTAAAATATTTATGTTCACAGATGTTAAAATATATTAGGAGAGAAAAAATAGTAACTCTTTTGCTGATATGGCAAATGCATTAAGGAGAATGCATTGATTAAATCTAGTTTCATCAAGAAAGATATATACAGATATTAACAGAACAAACGAAGGAGAAACACAGTGATATTAAAATGTCTTTCCAGGGAAACACCGTACCGATGGACATAATAACTAACAGTAAAATGTAAATAAGCTCTATGATGAAAGTATTACTTGGATATACAATTGTTAATTAGGTGGATTAGGCCCCCAGGGCATACAGCTGCATAAAAACACGTCTAGAACTCCAACTCATGGGTGGTACGAAAAAGAGATAAATGTAAATAAAATCAAACACCAAACAACAAACCATTATAACTGTGTTCTTGTTTGTAGTTTTAAGTCCTCCGATAATATTTGCACTCATTTTACTATAATGTTAAAATAAATTATATTTGAATAACGGTATTTTTGTTTAATTAGTTTATTTAGATTGAATTTTGAACAAGCTGAACTAAAACTCGGAATTGATATGGCAACATTCCGACGTTGTGACGACAGAAATTCAGATGACGTATAAAATAACTTTGGATTGATTATATATACTCTCTTTTAAGAGCGATAATCTTTCTAATAAACCATTACTTTCTAACAATAACAATTCCTTTCTGGTTAACTGGTTTTTGACTTTTAACAGATCCACTCAATGTTCTTGCTTAAACAGATTCAAAGATCATTCGTGTAAATTTGTCAACTCATTATCTTCTAAAAGTCTTAAACCTGCTATCTCTATCTAAACCTGTTTGCTATCTCACAATCTTCAAAGTTATTTTATGATTGTTAAACTATTTTCTAAAAAAAACATTGTTTTAAGAGCTGAAACAGACTAAAAAAGCAATGTTAATTGGAATAATATGAAATTTTGACCTGTTACTTGAAGGTTTCTAACAGGTGAGACAAAAGTCCTGCTACTAATTTGATTGCGATCCATCTTGGTTATGTGGCTTTTAGCTCGGTTTCGCTTTAACCACTGTCTCGTGTAGACGTTAAAATTTAATTATGGATAAATATACGCCACAAGAACGAGCAGAAATGCATCAAAAATATGCTATTCGTCCAGTGCCTCGCGAAGCCACAATATATCGTTTACATGCGAATTTTCGACAGTATGGTACGATAGCAGATAGGACTATTTCTGGAAGATAACGGACGTCTCGTGACACTGTGGCTCTGATGGGCATAGTGTTGAAGAATCTCCAGAAACATCGATTTGGAGACGTAGTTCCCAGACACACATTTCTGCACGCAGTTTAAGGCGAATTTTAAAAATTTATTTGAAAATATTCCCGTACAAAATTCAGTTAGTCCAAAAATTGTTAACAAGAGATTTTTCATCTAAATTGATAATGAGCGGTAAAGCCTATTTTCTTCTTAGCGGCCACGTCAATAAACAGAACAGTCAGTTTTGGGGAATAGACAGAATCCTCAATTGATTCCTGAAACAAATGTATGGTGTGATATTCATGTTGGAAACACTATTTGTCCTATTTTTTTGAAAATGACCAAGGTGTTGCTGTTACTGTTACCGCTGAAATGTACCAAGAAATGATTCCAAATTTTCTTACGCTTGAAATGGAAGAGCAAGAGCTAGAGGACCTGTGGTTTCAGCAAGATGGGGCCACAGCACACACCGCTTGTTCAATATTTTACTTATTTAATAACGTTTTTCCACGAAGATTAATTTCGCGAAGTGGCGATTTAGTATGGTCAGCCAGATCTCCGGATTTAACAGCACCAGATTTTTCATATGAAGTTTTTTAAAATAAAGTTCATATGAATAAGTCACAAACGATTCAACATCTTAAAGACAATATTCGTCAGGAAATTGAAGAAATCCCATTATTGTTCCTGGAACCCAGCCATAATCGTTTTAAGAGACATAAAACAAAATATAAGCAATTAAAATGAACGCAGATATAACAAATCAGAAATTATTAGCTATTATATGAGGTACATTGTTAAATAGTTTTCCTAGCTTAAGTTAACAAGAAAATCATTTTAACGTTTCGAGCAGCGTTATGATTGTTTTGAAAGGTTTTTGTTTGCGTTAAAGTTTTTTCATTGGTAATTATATCGGTACCTCTGCTTTCCAATAAATATACAAGTAAATAGTAAAGGTAAAGTGTGAACAAGAAAAAGGTTTCCTCATTTAACCATTATTGGTGGTAAAGAAATGATTATCTGCGGCAGCCTGCTGATACCAACATGGTTTGCAAAGTTGGAGATCCCATGACTCCATCATTATAAGATATGTTATTTATTATAGGCTGCTCAAACCAAATTATGGGAAATCGCTGCTAATTGAAAATTTGATGATATCTCATCTGAGGGGTGAATGAAAAATTGAATGACTTATATATATGTAAAGACAGGAAAATATTTTAAAATGTTTAAGAACATGTTCGATGGTATATGCGGAAGATTGTTGCTTCCGATTATCGCTTATTTTTATCAATGCCGCATGATTTGCCTCATAAATACAGTATATACTCAGTATATCTAGAAAAATGAGATTTAGAAGGGGAAGTTAGATGGGAGGCCTCATGACATATAGAACATGTTTTCAATTTTATACGTATTATTTTAACGAAATTTGTTTTTATAAAGCCTTTTTTATATTATTTACGTGAAAAGATAAGTATTTAAATGAAAAAAATGAAACAAAAGTACTCTATTTCGTGTTGTAATATTAAAATGCCATGAATTATTTTTCTAAGGATAAACCTAAGATAATGTCTTATGAGCTCCTATTCAGTACAGTACAGGATGGTTTGTTATTTGCATCATTTTAGACCAGATTATTATAAATCCAAACGTAAATCATTCCAAAGGTGCTATTTCCTAAATGAAATGTAAAAAAATAAAATTATTAATATCAGTTTATTCATAGATATTTTAATTTAACACAATAACATAAGGCCATGTAAGTTAAATATTTGTATCAGATGAAGTTGCTCGGTCCACGTCAGAAGCTCAAAACTGAATTAGAAGTTACATCGCCTTTTTCAAACGAAGTAAATTAAGAAATTTTAAAACATTATAACAATAGTATTATTAATATATAAACGTCATTGTACCAGAGACTAAGATAACGCCGATGGTCCCTCTTATCTAACATACAGGTTGAAAATTCCCGGGCCTAACAGATATATGGCGCTAGTTTTATTGCATTCACCGTTTCTTAGTTAGTACTAACCTTTAAAAGAAAGCCGTTAAAATTTCATGGTATGTTACTCATAAGCTTGTGAGTTATTGTACTAAGAGTAACACTACTTTTGATATTTTCAAAATAATGGATCAAAAACAATTTTGTGTTTTAATTTTACACTGCTTCTTGATGGGAAAACAGCGTTCAAGCTAAGCAATGGATTAAAGGTGTTACAAGGTCTTCGCTCCATCAGCAACAACAATAAAACGTTGGTTTGCTGATTTTAAACGTGGCCGTAGAGACATCGATGATGCAGAACGCAGTGGACATGGACACGGCATTTGTTGGATATATATTGCATGGGCATTTGACTCTGAGAAAGCTCTGCGCAATGTGGGTGTCGCGTGTGTTTTCTGCTGACCAATAACAAAAACGTGTTGATGATTCTGACCAGTGTGTGGTCATGTTTAAACGTAACAAACCGGAATTTTTGCGTGATTGTCACCTGAGTGTACAGCAGCTATTATGAGGCAAAAGATAAATCGTTTTACAAAAATAACATGGAAATATTAGAGCGAAGCTGGAAAGATTGCGTGGTTCGTGTTGGAGATTAAGTTGATGAATAAAGCCAATTTCGAACAGAAAACCCGTTTTCTTTGTTACGCTTGGGACTTTTCATCCCATGTGTTATATTTAACTTATTGTAAAAACAAATTGTAGATTAACACCTACTAATAACAATGTAGTAAATAAATAATTAAAAAATACATAAAGTCTGAAAATTGGTCTTTCAGAACACTACTTTGGCATGAAGATTTCCAGAACAGAATACACGAAACGAAAACTGCGAACTGAAAACAGCTTGTGGTTTCATTTGTCCCAGCAAAGGAGGTTATTAAGATAATTATTATAAATTAATTTAAAATAAAAATCGCTCTATATTGCAAAATTCGTGTGAATGTTATGTGCATTAAACCAAAAGTTAGTGTATTGTGCTATCAGTTTGATAATATTTTAGCTCCCAACTATCTTATGTATTTTGCTACGTAGGTACGAAATATTAATTTAAAACAAATAGAGTAATAAATACGGAAATAATATTTGTTTAAAAATATGCAAAAGATTATACAGTAGTATAATTCTTATGTAATTCAATGATGAAGCAATGCTACACTATTTTTACTATATTACTCAACACATAACAATTGAATATGGATACCTACGTATCAAGAATCCGAATCAAATTCGGAGAATGGAATATGGCAGTAAGAGAGTGCATCAGGGGACTTATCAAATCTGAACCAAAGAATGAAAAACATGACCTAAGTCTGAGGGAAGGAACAAGGATATACGGAAAGAAAAGTGCATAGTAAATTAGATGATTTAATTCTTGTTAGTTTATACTCACCACTAAGCACTAACGTATAGGAATCTTTAACCTTTTGGTACAGAAAATGATCACACTCATTCTCAAACATTTCCGACACTTAATGCTGCATGCAACTGTTACACGGCACACCAACGGGTAATCGTAACAGAAAAAATTATCGCGAAAAACGCTTTTTTTCCAACTCGGCGCTGATAATTTGTAATCAAACAACGTCAAGGCGAAAAAAGTGTTTAGCGCTGACTAATGGTCTCAGACGTTTTCAAGCGCGCATGTTTATTTATCGAGGAGATTCTAATATACGTTTAATAATAACTGGTCTCAGAATTTTCTATGGTTTGAAGGTTTTTCGATATGATTATCATAATTATTATGCCGCCTCGTGCAGCCAGGTGAGGATCGTCAAAATCGTTGCGGATCGTTTCGTCCAACAACGCGTGATATTCCGTAAACTGTGAACGGATTAGATTTTATGAATTAATAAGAAGGGGAATCTAATGGACGTAAACAAGATGTGATAAAGGAACGGATATAAAATGCAGTTTTTGTAACATATTGTTCATATATCTAACAGTAAGTAGATCAAAGATTGCATTTTATTAATAAGCTAGCTTGATTGGCACAGTTGTAATTGTTCATAATTAATTAAGACAATCCTAAATTATGACAATCATCTATAAGGCAAGGGTGTATAATTCGCCATGAAAAATTAGGGATGTCGAAAATATCCACATTATTTTTTTCAAAAAATGTATTATTATATAATATTATATACATAATAATCTTATATACATATTATATACATATCTTTAGCCGACATTTTTTGTATATATACATATACCACCAATACCAATATATATATATATATATATATATATATATATATATATATATATATATAATCTGATGCAGACCACTAAAAGGTCTTCTGAGGGTATAGGTTAGTCACTACTTAGTTAGTAACATTAAGAAGTGATCAAAATGTGTAAACCGGCATTCTGATATCAGAATAATTTTGGGTCGAAAATTAGGGTTGGAGTAAAGAAATATCGATATTGTTAAAAAAGATGAATCGATATTTTTTTGGCGGTCGACATTAACAGGTTAATTGAAAAGTCACCGGCCTGACACATAAACAGCGCCACTAGAATTAAGCCAATACGATTTTTAGTTAGCCCTAAACCTCAAGAGATGCGTGTATAAATTTGACAGCTGTCGGATTATTAGTTTGTGAATTATAGCATTTTGAGTGAAGCAACTTTTGTTACCCTGGAAAAAAAATGGATAAAAAGGAATTTCGCGTGTTGATAAAATATTGTTTTTTGAACGGAAAAAAATACAGTTGAAGCAAAAACTTGGCTTGCGCCGAGTTTCCGGACACTACCCCAGGAAAACCAACCATCAAGGATTAGTATGCTATGTTTAGACGTGGTGAAATGAACACCGAAGGCGGTGAACGCAGTGGATTCCCAAAAGAGGTTGTTACCAACGAAAATATTTAAAAAATCCACAAAATGATTTTGAATGACCGTAAATTGGAATTAAATGAAATAGCAGACACTCTAAAGATATCAACCGAACGTGTACATCATATCATTCACGAATATTTGGGTATGAGAAAGTTTGTGCAAAGTGGGTGTAACGCGAGTTCACTTTTGATCAAAAACAACGACGAGTTGATGATTCGGAGCAGTGTTTGAAGATGATCAAGCGTAATAAACCCAAGTTATTGTGTCGATATGTGAAAATGGATGGACTCCGAAGTCCAATCGACAGTCGTCCGAGTGGACTGCACGCAATGAACCCACTCCAAAGCGTGAGAAAACGCAATAGTTGGCTGGCAAGGTTATGGCGTCTGTATATTGGGATGGGCATGGAATCATTTTCATTGACTACCTTGAAAAAGGAAGGACCATCAATAGCGACTATTACATAGCGTTATTGGACCGTTTGAAAGATGAAATCGCCAAAAACGGCCGCATTTCGAGAAAAAGAAAGTCAATGAAAATGATGGCAAACATCAATGAATTGGACATCGAATTGCTTCCTCATCCACCGTATTCTCAGATCTCAAAAGAATGCTCGCTGGAAAGAAATTTTCTTCCAATGAAGAGGTGATCGGCGAAACTGAAGCCTACTTTGAAGCAAAGAACAAATCGTACTACAAAAACGGTATCGAAAAGTTGGAGGGTCGCTATAATCAGTGTATCACCCTTGAAAGTAATTGTGGTGAATAAAAAAAATACTAATTTTGCCAAAAAAATGTGTTTTACTATGGTAGGCTGGGGACTTTTGAATTGATCTGTTACTAACGCTTTGTACAAATAGGGAGACGATAAAGTACTTGATTTGGAAATAGGACAAAGCTCGTTATATATTGAAGAATCTATGAAAACCTTTTAATAACAAGTCCTAATTCATCGTCCATATTTACCAGGCCCTTGTAATTATTGTGTGCTCTTACTAATATGAGTGACTGTTACATGTTTATTCTTCCTCTATGCTCTTGTGGCAAGCTATTGACATAGTAATCTATAGATATTTCTGCAGTTATTTACATTTTAAGAAAATAGTATATTTCCAAGTAGTAAGTAATAATTACCGAAAGAAAAACAAACCCGAAGCTTATTTATCTAAAACGAAACAAAACTAGAACGACACCAGATTCCTTCGCTAACGGGTCGCCACGGTGAGGGTCCATTTACTTTATTTTATTGTTTTTTTCGTGCTTCTTCCCACAGCGGAAGGCACGTATTAGGTTGTAATTTCTCAAATGTAATTACAATAATATTCGCTAAGCTATTCTTTCGACGGTCAGCTCGCCGGCGAATTAGAATTCCGTTCTGAACGGTCGAGCCGTTGGTTTCGACATCGCTCTTCGATTAATCTAATTGATATAATGCTACACGGCATGTCCCACATTCCAGCACTCATCGTTCGCCAACAACATTACGCAACACAGAATACGATATGGAATAGTCGGGTAGGTATTGAATTTGATGGAATCGATGGAACAGTCTCAACGATAACTAATTCATCATTCGAAAAATGTCATCTAGATGGAATATATAGCCCGTCCAAAATATTATTAGGATGTCCCATGTACAAAATCAAGTAAAAACTGAATTTCTAACCTTTAGTTTTTCAGACTCTTTGTCACTAAATAACATAAAAACATCACTTTATTTTGGTTGTCCACGCTTTTGTTTAGCAACGCTTCTAGACTTGTCAGACATGTCAATATCAGCTAAAAATCATGATTAAATCAAATATTGTACTCATTATGTAATATAGATAAACTCACTAAAATTTAAAAAAAATTTAGTCTTTTAACACAAAAAAAAACGTTTTAAAATAAAATATGTACGTAATAATCGTTGTAATAACTAAATAAAAATAAGTTTGAAGTCGGTACCGTGCCTAAATAGTTATATTAAATTAGATTTGTTTTGTTCCCCTTTAATTTTGTACTTATGTGCGAAGGGCACTCTTTCGAGTAAAAAAAAGAATTTTTAAAATCGGTCCATAATTGACGGAACATACATTAAAAGAAATAACAGGTCAATTGAAAAGTCGCCAGCCTGACTCATAGATAGCGCTACTAGAATTAAATAAAAGTTAGCCCTAACCCTCAAAGGATGCGTGTATAAATTTGATAGCTGTCGGATCATTAGTTTGTGAATAACAGTATTTTGAATCAAGCAACTTTTGTTGTTGTGAAAAAATGGATAAAAGGGAATTTCGCGTGTTGATAAAATATTGCTTTTTGAAAGAAAAAATACAGTTGAAGCAAAAACTTGGCTTGATGCCGAATTTCCGGACACTGTCCCAGGAAAATCAACCATCAAGGATTGGTATGCTAAGTTTAGATAAAAGAAGACGGTGGACGCAGTGGACGCCCAAAAGAAAACTCTTCTGGGCGTCCACTACACAGTAACAACCGTTACCGACGAAAACATTGGAAAAATCTACAAAATGATTTTGAATGACCGTAAATTGAAATTGAATGGAATAGGAGACACTCTAAAGATATTAACTCAACAGTCGGCTGTCAAGGTTATGGCGTCTGAATTTTGGGACGCGCATAGAATAATTTTAATTGACTACTTTAAAAAAGGAAGGACCATCAACAGCGACTATTACATAGCATTAAGACAATGCACCGTGTCACAGGGTAAACGATGGCAAAAATCTATGAATTGGGCTTCGAATTGCTTCCTCATCCACGATATTCTCCATATCTAGCTTCTAGCGACTATTTCCTGTCCTCAGATCTCAAAAGAATGCTCGCTGTGAAGAAATGTTCGTCGAATGAAGAGGTGATCGCCGAAACTGAGGCCTATTTCGAAGAAAAGGACAAATCATACTACAAAAATTATATCGAAAAGTTGGAAGGTCGCTATAGTCAGTGTATTACTCTTGAATTATTATATTACTCTTTTTTAGAAATTGGTTTAAAATAAATACAAGCCCATAAAACATTGTATTGCTATCAAAAACAACACTATGATTGCCTCATCCACGAGGATATTTAAGCAATACTTAGTATCGTAAAATTTTTCAATTTTTCCTAAGATATCTCAGTTAATACAGTTTAAATAGTATAACTACAAATAAATCATGTCCTTGACATGGAAAATAATTATTAAAAACTTACCTCGATAATTTAGTCATGTTAAAATCTTTCTTAATCTTGCACATGTTTTAGCGATTTCCGTTAAATGCTATTTCACTGCGAAACGTTATAAAACAAAAATTTGTTAATTAAAAACTATGAAGCGGCGGTGCTTCGTTAACTATGCGCCCGAAAAACAATTAAGTCAGTGGGTACGCGTCTAAGAACAACGGTTTTCTGCGGAATTGGGTTAATAATATACACACCTTCATTGGTCAGGATGCCTGTTAATGAATTTGTTGTGGACTATCGCAATTTTTAATGGTTTGTGCGATACCACCACATCACTTGCAATCAACAATATACCGTTCGGTGCTACATTCATTTTATTTTCCGAATGTTAAATTATTACTAAGTACTCTAGATAATCCTGGCTGAAAGATTTTACATTAAGATTTTTAATTAGTAAGAAATTATTTATTCATTACTAGAAACAGTATAGTTATTTTATAGGCCACTAAAATATAATATGTAACTAGTAATTGCCATGAATATATATTTTATTATTCAATGACCAATTTCACTTAATTATTACCCCTTTTATTTTATATCGAATATCATCGTTCATATATATCTAATCAGATACCAGTGGTATTGTTTACCAACATTTGTTCAGGTTATTTTAATACTATATAGGCCTGGAAAGATAGCAATATACACATTTGACAATATCAAAAATGCGTATTTTAAATGTTTGATATTTATAGAAAATAACGAAGAAGCCACACACAAAATTTAACTAGCAAGTGAGAATATAAATAATTTGATCACACCTGGAAAATAAGAATTAATAAAAGCAAAATCTGTGCATGTGCAGTTCACATATAATAACAAAAACGCTAAGTATCTTGTTAAATGTATGCTCTAAGTTTTATGCTATCCAATATATGAGAAAATGGATTTGTCATACGGCAAATAACTGAAATTTTCCCAGAATCGCCAGATATTGTTTAACTGAATATCAAAATATTAAGACTCTCAAGTAAGTCTTGATTATATTTAGCAATTAAAACATAATATACATTTAAATTGCGTATTTTATAATTACTAAGCGGGTATACATAAGTTTTTAATATACAATGAAAAAAGTATTAATACTATTTTTGTTTATTTCAGATCTAACGTAGTATTCCAGTCGCGAAAAATAATCGAATAACAAAGAACATGTACCAGTAGTATTATTATAAAACTTGCCAGGAAATAAATAAGTGCAAGCTATCTGTGCAGTGAGTAAAGTCATCAGTTGAGAATTATGAGAACACTATTATCGAGATCAGGTGTCCCACAATTACTAAGACAAGTCAAAATTATATTGATAACAAACCCGCTGAAAAATATAACTGTAAAAAAAGATGGTGTACATTTGATAATCTTGAACTTGAACTAACAGATCTAAGAAAAAATGCATCGAATATTGTAACAATAAACCTTATCATACTTAGATAATAAAAATAGACGTATTGCAATTTTGATATTTTCTTTTAATAGTCTTTTAGTATTTTAAAAATAGTAGAAACCTGTGTCTAAATATGATTTAACATATTAAATTCTCTTAGTATCTTATATCTTCTCAATATGAATTCTTAAACTAACAGTGCTTGGTCTCTTTTATTTGGCTTCACACTTAACATTTAAAGTAATTAACTATATATACGCAATTATTGCTAGAAATATTGGAAACTTCTGTCTGCCACAACATTTTTGTAATTTGGCGATAGTGGAATTTCATTACTTTGCTTATTTAAGACTTTAAGATCTTTCGGTATTGCTAGAAGGCTAATTTTCTTTGTTTGATCGGTCTTTAAATCTCGTAATCTTTAAATAAACGGCTTGACACATAGATGCCACTACTAGAATTAAATCCATATGTATTTTAGTTAGCACTAACCCTCAAAAGATGTATGTATAAATTTGACAGCTGTTGGATCATTAGTTTGTGAATTATAGCATTTTGAGTGAAGCAACTTTCGTTATTGTTAAAAAAATATATAAAAAGGAATTTCGCGTATTGATAAAATATTGCTTTTTGAAGGGAAAAAATATAGTTGAAGCAAAAAGTTGGCTTGATGCCGAGTTTCCGAACGCTGCCCCAGGAAAATCAACCATCAAGTATTGGTATGCTAAGTTTAGACACGGTGAAATAAGCACCGAAGACGGTGAACGCAGTGGACGCCCAAAAGAGGTTACCGACAAAAACATTTAAAAAATCCACAAAATGATTTTGAATTACCGTAAATTGAAATTGAATGAAATAGCAGACACCCTAAAGATATCAACTGAGCATGTACATCATATCATTCACGAATATTTCGATATGAGAAAGCTCTGTGTAAAGTGGGTGCATTAGCATTAGTGGGCCATTTGAAGGATGAAGTCGCCGAAAAACGACAGCATCTGAATAAAAAGAAAGTGCTGCTTCACCAAGACAATGCACCGTGTTACAAGTCAGTGAAAACGATGGCAAAAATCGATGAATTGGGCTTGGAATTGCTTCCTCATCCACCGTATTCTCCATATCTGCCCCCCAGCGACTATTTCCTATTTTCAGATATCAAAATTCGCTGGGAAGAAATGTTCGTCGAATGAAGAGGTGATCGCCGAAACTGAGGTCTATTTTGAAGCAACGGACAATC
Source organism: Rhynchophorus ferrugineus (assembly GCF_030347505.1). Taxonomy (NCBI): domain Eukaryota; kingdom Metazoa; phylum Arthropoda; class Insecta; order Coleoptera; family Curculionidae; genus Rhynchophorus; species Rhynchophorus ferrugineus. The sequence continues at coordinate 22,828,170 of NW_027472580.1, forward strand.
CGTACTACAAAAATAGTATCGAAAAGTTGGAGTCGCTATAATCAGTGTATCACCGTTAAAAGCAATCATGTTGAATAAAGAAAACTAATTTGGCCAAAAAAATATGTTTTACTACGGTAAGCCGGGAACTTTTCAATTGACCTATTATAAGGTTAATATATCTGATATTATAACAAATATAATTTTTCATATTATTTGGAATATATAATTTATTTTTCAATAAGTTTCTTTAATGATAATTTATCCTATTTAAGGTAATATATATTTGTATATACTTTCAATCCGATACAGTAACAGTTGGCACTATTTAGTTTATTCTGATTTATTCAGTACTTGTTTAAGTGTAATTATATATTTAAGTACTAAATGACTGAATGAGTTGGGTGTTGAGTTGAAAACCAAACTTTTACCAAATATACATTATATATATATATATATATATATATATATATATATATATATATATATATATACATTATATATATATATATATATATATATATATATATATATATATATATATATATACATTATATATATATATATATATATATATATATATATATATATATATATATATAGCAATAAATTACGTCCACAGTTTTATAGTCTTATTAATGTATTTTCTGTCGTTGAAATATCTCGACTGCCGTTCTTTTATATGTTCTCAGATAGATGAGGAAAAGAAAAAACAGACAGCCGGTAAACTTCCGAGGTTTGCAGATGAATAGCGCAGCAGAAAGATGACACGAAATAGCTTCGCAAAAAAATAGTACAAAAATTTAGATTCATAGGCATGGCATCGCAGCATTGATCATGTCACGGTAGATACTTCATTATTAACTATTTCTTATAAGCAGTAAAATAATCAACCATTATAACTTTGTTCTTCTAGACAGTGGCGTTCGAATCATTTCTTTTATTTCCTCTTTCTGTTTCTTGGTTAGTCATTTATTTATAAGTGTGACATAAACAAAATTAGATGAGTTACGTACTGTTTTTTGCAATAGTCTTTAGAAGTTCCTAATTTTCTTTATTACTCTTAGTGGTTCAATAAGCATTTCTTATGATCGTTGTTATATACACCTCATGTAAACGGTCAGATGAGAATGTGATATGTATAAAATGGTACTGAACGTTTTAGTCTACCAACTTCAATGACATCACGCATATTTGGTCGATTGGTTTGTACAATGGGGTACATTGAAATTTTTTTTGAAGTTTTTAACACTAACACTTTGAATTATCACTCGTTATGGTTTCTGGGGAAATATCGTGATGTACAATTTCATTAGAGATGTAGTATAGAACATCGACTATAGCACGCGACATTTTGTTGTGGAACCGGTGAATGATGGTTATATTTAGATTTGCTAAGATAATATGTTGTATTTTCATTTCTTCATACTACATACATAATCTTTTAAATTAACTAATGTGTTACCTTCTATTTATATATGTAGATACAAAATCAGCGTATGTATGAGCTAGCATGCTTACTACATACATACTTTCAAACCATTGAGCTCTGTTACCGATTACCACAAGAAATAGGATTTGTATATTAAAATGTAACCATTTTTGAGCATTACGTAAGTTTGGGAGTCTAAACAATCGCTAATATTTATCACAATGCTTTGCCTACTACCATACCAAGTTTTTTTAAACATATACCATCAGCATCATGCTTTTTTGCAAAGAACTTCTGAATTACACTATAAAAACAGTTAAACTTCATAAATTTACTTTATAATTATTATAACTTATTCCATCTTCATTCTTTCATCGAAATCGTTTATTAATCGTTATTTAAAAAATAAAAACAAAAAAAAATTAAAAGGTGTAGATGCTAAAAATTGAGTTTTAAAAATTTAGTTATTAAAGAACCCCCTATGGAAACCCACTTACCACTTATCTACTATTTTTTAATATATATTAAAGTCTCCCTTTACCAACTAGGGGTTGATCTGAACTGGACCTACAATTTAACGTGGGCTCCGAATCAAGGACCTCGGCATTAAGTCTACCAACTAGCAAGTGATCAACTTAGAAATCATCACAGAAGATATCCGGTCCTACCCAGCCTGGTTACTGGCGTAACTGGGATTCTTTTCCTTGTCGGATTTTACACACTTGCCTAGGACAATCGCAAATATTAAACAATCACAAACATAAATTCAAGACCATTATCCAGCAGGATTCGAACTCAGGACTATCGTAACAGTAGGTGGACCGTTCTGTCGCCTTTACCACAGCGCCAACCAAGCCTCCTCTACTAAAATTAATTCACAGTGCTAATATTTCATATACAATAATTTAAAATCGGTTGAAATGTTTCTAACACTAGAGATTGATTGACATTGATTTTGAAAATTGATTGATTGTTTTTCAATATTCCTCTTTAATAATAAACTTAACTAACTATAATTTCTGCCCTTCTGCTTATATGTATCTTTCCAAATAATAGGCACATTGCCAGTAATTGCTCAATTTTATCTTTTCATTGACATATTGATATACATAAAAATGATAGTAGTTTTCATAGGAGCTTTCTAATTACATTCTGTTACTTTTTTGGATTTGATTTTAGTGACTTTTTTATTATAATAGGTTTTGATCGGAATTACACATTTCCATAGTACATAGGAGTAAAAATTGTTACTCGTTAGAGAACACGATTTTCAAGAAACTTAGCAGCTGCAGATGTCGAAAAACTTCATTGATGAACAGTTCATCATGGGATGAAAATACATGAGAATTGTTTGTTTGATGATGAATTCATGTTTTCATTGCAATTTAACTCATACTTTAATTAATTTCCAGTGGTCCTATACCGAAAATAATACTTGATATTCCTTGACCCATTTGTCCCACCCAACTTTTAATATCTATTGCGGGAGAATTTAAAGGAAATAAAATACACGTTTAAATTTACAATATTTATTTGCAATTTTCAGAAATATTTATTCGCACCTCTTTCATTTTAGTTGATCTTTTTAAAAATATAATCGTCACTCGTTAAGCGCCTTTTGTTGATCTTACATTTTTGTGATTTACAAGAGCTATCAAGAAGCGCTTCCACCCCCATGTAAGATAAAGTAAGACATAGTCGATACCTCTCCCCTCAAATCGCTTTACACAATAAATGAATGGCCCCTAATTTTAAAGAATTAATAATATCTTGAGTTTTCCAAATGTTGCATATTCATTTTAAACTCGATAATATGTCATTCGTATAATGGAACCCATAGGTTATTAAATATATCAAAAATCAACCATTTAAGCAAATATATTAACAGTCCTACATAATAAAACAGGTTTGTCCGACTTTTAATGATCCACGTTAAATAGTAACAGTACATAGTCGTCCGGTATCTATATTTCAAATCCACCATAACAGCAACAAAATGACCGAAGAAAACAAAACCGAATGTGACCGCCGTGTCGAAGTAGTCAACTAACGAAATTTATTCATAGAAAGAGTCATTAACTCGCAATTGATGACCAACAAAACCGACCGATAAAAAAGCGCAAGTTTGCATGAGAAATGTGAAAATACCGTAAAATCGAACGCTGCAAAAACAGCGGCGGGGGGCGGTTAGGTAGAAACAAAAAGAGCGGAATTAACCGAACCAGTGGTAACGGAATAAGACGACGCAAAATGATCGCGTTACCAACAGTTTCTTCGACAATTACACAAGATTATGCAGAAATGATTTATTGATATTCTTCGGAAACCGCACAAAGCATATTAAAATGGGTTAATTTTTTTCAACAAAGCCAATGCAATGTATATATATAGTATACAATATAAATGCAATGATATTTACGGTGATATAACAAACGGGCTGAAACAAAAAAACGTAGCAAAAAAATTGCGTATTTGTTTTGTTCAAAATTCAATCAAGAGTCACAGAATCATTTCAGTGCCGCTCAAACATCTCAATGACACTTTTGCAGAACGATTTATACTTTGCCTCAATATAGGTCTCGAGCGAAATTTCTTACCAATAGGCATTTTTGGGGTCTCCGAACAGCCAGTAGTAGCTGGGAGCCAAATCTGGCGAATACGGTGGATATGGGAGGAATTCGAGGTTCAATTCATGTAGTTTTACTATTGTTTAGATTAACCTGTGACAAGTCGCGGTGTCTTGACACAATTTTTTTGTCATATGCGGTCATTTCTTTGCAATTTCGGCCTTCAAGCGCTTCAATACGGTTATATAATATTCACTGGTGATGGTATTTCTCATTTCAAGGTTCACCAGTTGCTGTCCATGTCAGATGACGAACTTTTGATTCCGGAGTGAAGTGATGGATCCATGTTTCATCAATTGTCACATATGGACGCAATAATTCCGGTTTGTTACGTTTAAACATGCTCACGAAACACTGCTCAGAATCATCAACTCATTTTTTTGTTTTAGGTCAACAGCGAGCAAACGCGGGATCCACTTTAAACGGAGCTTTCTGATAGTTAAGATATCTTTGCAATGTTAGCTAACTCATGCAACTTCACTTTTCGATTATTCAAAACGATTTTGTGGATTTTTTATGTTTTCTGCTGTTTCCACCTCTTTGGACGTTCCCTGCGTTCAACATCATCGGTGCCTCTACAACGTTTTATTGTTGCTTCTGATAGAGCGAAGTCCTTATAACACTGTTTAAGCCATTACTTGGCTTTAACGGTATTTTATCCTATCAAGAAGCAGTGTAAAATTAAAACACGAAGTTATTTTTGATCCTTATATATATATGTATATATATATATATATATATATATATATATATATATATATATATATATATATATATATATATATAAGGATCAAAAATAACTTCGTGTTTTAATTTTACACTGCTTCTTATATATATATATATATATATATATATATATATATATATATATATATATATATATATACATATATATATACATATATATATATATATATATATATATATATATATATATATATATATATATATATATATTTGTGCAGTTATATTCCTGTTAAAAGTTGGTTTTCAGGAATTTTAATGATGATTATTCACACCACAAATACTTCATTTTATTATTTAGTTTTTCAAGAGAAATAATTGTTCCAATACGACTTACTTTCTTCAAACAAATAAAGAACACTATATGGTTCAGAACAATTTGTACTTTAAGTATTGACTAAATTTATTTTAAAAGTATACGTTTACAAAGGGGTAATAGAAGGATAATAATATGACTAGTTTTTCTTATTTCGGAAGATGTAGTACAAGATGTGTTCATTCATAAATCATTTGTAATTAATGAATAACATACAATTTTGAAAATATGTGAAAGACAGTCGTGACAACAATAATTTTTGTTAGCCCGTCTTTGTTTTGTTCTTGACGCAATTGCTCCATAATATCGCACATAAATAGAACTGGTTGAATTATTTAATGATGAAAATTATTATATTAATAATTTATTTTATCTTTAATTACATTAAATATACATGTAAATATTAGATAGTTTCAGGAAAGCGAAAAATTTTATTTTTCTTATTTATATCGAAAATACATATTGTTAGAAATAGTGAAAAAAAATCACAAAAAAAGTCACAAAGTTAGAGCTCCTATAAGTAACACAAGCAATATTTTCGTTACAAATACGAAAGAATAATTTTTGATTTTATAATAAACGTATTAAAATAATTTATACTTACAACTCAATAGCCGCTGTTTCCGGGAACTCGTGACAGTCAGTGGGAACTCGCGTGTTAAGTATTTTAGAGGTTATGTAAATCACTTAATTAACTGATCGTGCGAATTATATTCAATAAAATTAGTTATTAATGAATAAATAATATAGTTAGTTGATAATATATTTGATATGAGAGTTACACTGAGATAGCAAAAATGTTTAACTACAACGCTTGACGCACAAACACAAATAATAGCCGAAAACTGTAGAGGGAGTGAGAGAAGGCTAATTGTTTGAGAGAAATAGGAGGCCATCTTCGTTGTCATCTCTACTCCGTGCTGTTTACTGGGTGAGAAGTGACAGCGGTAGACACTACTATACCGGGATAACTTACCAAGTGATAATAATTGATGTTATCGAGCGGGATAAAAAATGATAAAATTATTAAAATGACTATTAAAAAGCAGGGGTTGGTGATAGAAAAGTGAAAATTTAGGGTTGTATGCATTTTTAATGCCACATAAGTAGACACACCTTATCACTTATGGGTCTGAAAAATAAATAGTAGTCGATTCTCAGACCTACTGAATATGCATAAAATGTTACATAAGAATCGTTCAAGCCGTTTTTGAGGAGTATGGGAACGAACACTGTGACGTGATAATTTTGTATATAGTTAAGATTTAGCTTTACGCTAGCGAGTACTACTACTACTCGTACTTGTACTACTTGTGCGCCTGCTTCCCTTGATCTCATTGCACGTCCATTATTGTTGGTATTAGGGTATGAGCTGCTGGTGCATCGTGCGTTATTTTCCCTTCGTACCGTGTGAACATGTCATACTTCATCCTAGGATAGTTATTATACCGTTATTGCCTATTTTAAAATGATTTTCTGTCAATTATTGACTACTATAGACCAAGATTATTACTAACCATCCTGGATAATTTACCATTTTATCACCATTGTAATAGTCTTTAGTTAAGATTATCAATACCATCCATTACCAGTATTTGTCGATATATTCATTTATCAGCCAGTATTTTGACTGCCAGTACCGGTATATTTTAATTGCCTGATAATAGAAGTATCTATCTATATAATATTTCTATTGTACCCTTTTTATTAAAAATTGGTTGCACAGTTACGTTTTTGTTATTGCAGAATTATCACCCGGCCACCTCGAACATCAAGATCTCGCACGTTTATTTACATTATTTATTTTGCCATTTATTAAATAAATAATTGTTATATCATTTATTTTGATCTCTGCTTTTATTTATTTAAGATGTTTAGAATTTCTGTTATTGTTTTATTAAATATAATTTTTATTTTACGCCCTGGGTTTGAACATAATCTTACATGCATAACATTTTATATTTGAGAATGTTGCAGTAGATCGATTTTTCACCGCGTCCAAATAAGCCACAGAAAGTGCTTTTTTGCCTTGTAAGCAATGAAGCCACAATGCTGAAACTGAATAAAATAGCATTTTCAGTCATGTACCATTTTCCCTCTATTTGGATTTTTCCCATCGTATGAAAATATCTGAAAACTGTTGGTGCATTAACTGCTAAGTTGTTTGAAAGTTTGAGCTGGTCTGGAACTTATTAAACTATACGTTTCTAAAAATCTTGGTAGGTTTCGACAGCAGATTTCTTCAATTCATTTCTTCAGAAGATAAGATTTGAATGCCGAAAATGCAGTTTCAAACAATCCATGATTAGCGTTTTTATACTCCGGATACATGAATAATAGTAAATGGAAAAATGAAAAGTAAATGGATGGAGTAAAATGGAATTTTCTAAATCATGGAATTTAACACTAAGGTTACGTTGTTTAACAGTTATTTACATTTATATTTCGCATTTTCACCAGTAAATATCGCTGATTAAAACGCATACACGATCTTAATAACATTGTAACACATCAGGGATCGTGAAAATCAAATGATTAAAAAATGATGAATTATACATATTTCGGAGTTATGTAAAGGGGAATAGAAATAAATGAAAAATGTAGATGAGCATGAAGGAGAGTAATTTGAAAAAACAAAAAAATATTTAATGACTATTTAACGTTCTTTTATTATATATTATGCTGGTACTTTATTAGGTATACATATACATATAATGAATATATAATATGCTAGTTGTAGAAATGCTCTGATGTAGAGTGATGCAAGCTATATAAGAAAAATTAAACCATTGTGGAACAAACTGTATGTCGACTGACATTTTTGTGTCGGTCAACACACATAACGGGGCAATGTGATATTTCTGAAACCGCTGCTGCGCAAAACCATTTTGTATTTTTATCGTGATCGTAACCCGCAAACTAAACAAACAAAATGAAAAACAGAAAATGCGGACCAGACACTTTGAGGAAAAAGCAAAAAAACGGGCGGAACCGCAAATAATCCGTCACAGAGTCATTGGTTTCGAACCGGTAGTGTGACATTGTTCTCGAATCAATCAGCAGAAATCACATTTCGATCAAATTAATTATTTTATTATAGATTGTTTGTAATTTTTATTATACAATATAATATGTGTTAATTGAATTTAGAATACTCGGTTGGGGAAAAATTATTTTCGGTCTCAAAGCGTATTCATTAATATGCATTAATATGTTATCATTCCATTACAGTAGTTGTTTTAGTTTCTGTGCGAAAAATAAAACTAAGTGATTTTCGCATACTTATTTTGAAACTAGCTTTACACCGTTAATACCGTTTTGGACAATAAGGTATAAATGGTAGTCGGTTGGAGCAACATCCAGGCTATAGTCATCAAAATTTTCAGTCAATCTTTCTCAAGGCGCCATAGCGTTCTCGTGATATAATTTAATGTGTTCCTTGTTGATCAATTCTGATCGCGTTTTTTAAAACGCTTGCTTCTATCGTGCTGGTTCTTGTTAATTTGGGTATTAGCTAATGAGCAAACATGTAGCATCACACTTTGTTCGCGCCAATGCGGGCTTTGCAACGGCTGCTGTCATACGTCACATAACCGTTCATCATTCGTAAACATTGATATCTCAAGGGGCTCGATTTAATTTCGCTTCAGTGGCTATTCATAAATGAAAACTCGATTTATTAATTTTTTACTGTTAATGCACGTTCATCAAAAAGGTCAAAATTAGCGAGGATCAACTTTAAGATTAAAATTTCCGGAATGAAAGCCAACAAACCAATTCTGGGTGTAGACCCACTTAAGGAATACACTATAAACAATACCACATGATGTTGACTCCACTGCATATTTCCCAAAATATGACGAAATTGGCAGATTCTCTATATTCAAAGAGTTGTAACACCTGACTGCTTAAACAAATGAAGTTACAATATTATTTTAACCTTTTAAATACGCTGTAATGTAGGTTAAATATATATATATAAGTTATATATATATATATATATATATATATATATATTATTAGAGATGTGTGACTAATTATGAAGTCTAATAATAGAGAAGTATGACTATTGCGTCCTCAAAAAAAAAAAAAAAATTTGGTTTTTAGACAATTTAATGTCAAAATTCAATGTGCTCATATTATCGATGTACTGTAAGAGAAAGACCAGAGATCGATTTAAGAGAGCCTGTGGTGAATTTATCAGGGAAATATTGTAGAATAGAGACAATACCCAAGCACAAGCAAAATAACTGAGCAGAAAGTGAAAAAATGGGCGGAATTTGGACATGGAGCAAGAAAGGGACAACAGTAAACATAACCCACTACACCACCTGGTGATACAAAAGATTTTTATTTATGATACAGGCTTGCTTGCTGAGTTTACATGCCAAGTCTTGTGGTTATATCAGTGTACGCTTGTATCACGCTTTGTTCTACGGCGTTACAATAAACAAACGGTGAAATGCGTGGTACCTCAGATGTTGTTTCACGAAGGACAGTATCCACCCTAATAACAATAAATACAAGACACGGTAAAACATAATCGGCGAAGAGCAATAATGAGCTAAACCCAATGTTAACTGACAGAGATTGAAGAATATTAAAAAATATTGAACCCAGACAACCTAAAACTACCCCAGCAAAAGTGACAGCAGAACTCTATACACTCGAGTAATATGGTTTGGACAAAAACTTTATTAAGAATAGGATTTATAGCATTAGGAAAAGTTTTATAGTGGGATCCAACTCCAAGGTGCAAAAAGGTGGAAAACGGTCATAGAATCTGAACGACTGGACCATTGGAAGAATATCTTATGGTCTGTTGAATCATTGTTTACATTTTTTCCTATAAACGGATGGATTTATATATGGAGAACACCAAAAGAAGCCTCAATCAGTTATCAAATATGTTCCCTCCATATTGGCCAGCTCCAGGTCTCGGCTTCTACACCTCATTTTGATTCAAATATTTCATCATAATTAGTTGCTGTTGGTTCGTTTTTGCTGTATATAATGTGCTGCGATTAGTACTATTAATATCGTCGTAACAGTGCACGTGAGTTTACATGGATTAATTAGATAATATCGCCTAGACCAATTCGTCAAAATACAATCTTGTACACCACCTTAATTTTCATTTAATTAATTAATTTTCATACACGTACACCATATTAGTGTTATTTATATTTATTATATCTTTATATGTTTCAGCATATAATTAATGTATTATAAATTAACTTATATATAGTCTATTTAAAGTCGTTCAATTGTTAACATTAATTCAGACATGATGTAGAGAAGCGGTACGTCAAAAGAGTCGACCGTTCGATCCGGAGACGTGTTCTTTATTATTGATGTTAATAGTCTACGTCCGAAACGGTCGTTCCGGACTGGACATGTGCAGCAGATTGATTCCGACGGTACTTTCGATCCGTACTCCTCTATACGGTCTTTACGGCCGATCTATGGTAATGGGGTACCGGTTAACTTCCCCATTCCGATTGGAAATTCAATTTTATTACGCCTGCTAAAGACGACTTAAACACAAATTCGACGTCGCGATATCCGTAATAAATCGAAACGATATTGGAAATGTTCTCGTCGCTGGATTTTGATTTCAATATGACTTTGGTACGGTCAACAAGTCTCACATCAAGCGAGATTACATTCACCATGATAACATGAATATAGGGGATGGACAAAATAACAAGAGGACTATATAATATAATATATCCTGTTGTATTGCTTAGTTATGGTATTACATGGTACAACGTTGGACAAAGGTTTCGCTTTCATAAAAAGTTTATTTGGTCTTTACGTTTTTTTTTCGTTATGATTGAAAAACTATATCGTGTAAATAGTGACCGCGATTCGCTATAAAATCCTGCACCATCTGATGCTGAATTCATTCAATTTCGTGACGAATATTGTCTTTAAGATGTTGAGTCGCTTGGGAGTTATTCACATAAACTAAAACTAAACATCAACATAAACCCAATAAGAAAAAGTCTGCCACTTCATGAAATTAGTCTACATGGAAAAACGTCATTCAATAATTGAATTGTTGTACGAGCTGTGTGTGCTGTGGCCCCATATTGCTGAAACCACATGTCCTCTTGTCCTTGCTCTTCCATTTCAAGCATAAGAAAATTTCGAATCATATCTTGGTGCGGTTCAGTAGTAACAGTAACTGCAACACCCTGGCCATTTTCAAAAAAATAGGGACCAATGATATTTCCAACATGAATACCACACCATACAGTTGTTTTTAGTGGAAGCAATGATGTTTCCAACTGTTCTGTTTATTGATGTGGCCACTGAGAAGAAAATGGGCTTCATCTTTCATTAACAATTCAGACGACAAATCTTCAATTTTACCAGACAGCCTTAGGATTGCGTTACTGTACTGAACTCGTTGATCAGGACCTCTCGGTGGCAATTTTGGACTAAATGATGGGGCAAAAGTTCCGCTATCATTTTGATTGCGCGCCATCTAGGTTATGTGGCGTTTAGCTCAGTTTCGCTTTTACCATTGTGTTGTGTAATCATCCAAATTTTATTATGGGTGATTTTGTGGTGTCTATTTATTCATCATTAGCTGTTTTATAAAATATACATACTTAATAATAGATTTAGTATGTTTTATTTTAAGATCTTTATATAATCTAGGGGTTTTCTAAATTGAGCCCACTGCTTGAGATGGGTTTTGAACCACTACCGACTAGCAAGTGACCAACCTAGAAATCATCCCAGAAGACATCATATCGACCACTACGCCAACTCAGCCGGCAATCCATTGGTTTTTTTGGCTTATATGAAATTATAATTTGAGCAAATCCACATTTTAGAATTTAAAGATTAACGTGAATATAAGTTAGACACCAACTAATGAATCTTATATGTCAAGTTGTAATAACGGGAAATACTGACTTTGCAGAAATATTAACAATAGGTAGAACATTACCTCTTGAAGCAAATTAAAATTTACATCATAATATATTATAATATACGCAAGGAGAGGTTCTACTGCTTCCAAAATTCTGGAAAAAAAATCTTTTCGTTGCTTTTAAGAATCCATTAATAAAGTTTTTCTTTCAAACAGTAGATCAAACATTTAAAACGTATATTATCAGTTTTTATGCAGTTTATGTTTATATGTGCAAGTAGTTTTTTATTGTACTTTGATAATGGTGAATATTGGTGTTATTTAGAATTACAATCTTGCTTGAACTGTTTTAGCTGAACTACAACGGTTCAGAAGTATTCAGATGAGACGTTTTAGAAATAACGTTTGGAAAAAACTTAACTCACACATGAATATACATAAACTAGCGCTGTTTTCCAATTATTCATAGAAAGGGATAGATATACTTACACATTTATTTCTTTGTAAATATTTTATTTATCGGTTGTGTCATAAATTTAAATACCGATACCCTGTTTTTATACCATATATATTGCTTCAACATACGCTTCGTTATCTCGTTGAATTCTCGTTATCATAAATATAATCGTCAACATGAGAGTTACACAATATAGATACTGAAAACCCATGACACAAGGAACAATCTGCGCGTGCATGCATACGTCTGTGTAGACATAGAATGAGAGTACACAAAGTGATAAAATTCATATAGGCCGTCTGAAGCCAGCCAATGTGGGTCCCGCATTTCAGTCTATGCGACTGCGTTTACACCTTCTTATGGACAGTTCAAGTTTATTAGGCCTATTTGAGCAGTAATTTCGGTTTCCATGCAAATACGATGGTGTTGTCGATGGAGTTTCTAGATAAATCGATTTAAATAACAATATAAAATGAAAAGCATAAGAAATACACCATTGAAATGAATATAAATGTTAAATAATATTACACTCAAGCTCACAATGTCAATCGACTGAAACTGCATACTTGAATAATAATTAGCTAACTGAGAAAATAACTTCTAATTAACTCATTAACTAACGAAATCATTGAAAAGTAAAGAAATAATGAAACTTCAATTTCTAACAATTTTTCACATTGAATTAACTAATTTCAAGTCTTCCAAATCAGTATTGGTGTATATATACGGTGATTCATAGGATTGCTGTTCATTTGTTTAAATTTTTTTTTATTACTCTTCGTAAGTCCACAATCTGCCCTATTGACAATAAGTATTTCTTATGTCTATATTATATATACATGGCATGTAGAAAATCACTTCATTAGGCAATCTTCTCTATAAAATATTATCTTAATTAATTAGTCTTATTCTAAGGCTTAATCTAAAGTCTACATATGTCCAGTAATCAAATTAGGTGGTATAACGTTTTAGTCTACGCACTTCACTATCACGTCGCATATTTAGCTGATTAGCGAGTACATTGGGATGCACTAACACTCTTTCGAAGTACTTCACACAAACACGTTGAATTACACTCGTTATAGGTTCTAGAGGAATATCGGGTTGTATCACTTTATTTGAAATATAGCACGAAGCATTAACAATGGCATGCAACACCTTATTTTGGAACCGTTGAATGATGGATATATTAGATTTGCTAGCGATACCCTATAGTTAGATTCCATATGTCCAAATGGGCTTGAGTATAGAATCATACAGCAATACCTTGTCATTTAATGATAACTTGGATTTGCGCCCGATGAGCCAATATATTTGATATATTTTAGTCCCAGTTGTTTCCGTTTAGAGAGTATGGGCTTCTTCCAGGTTAGGTGTCAATCTAAGTGCATACCGAGATATTTAACATGCTCTGCTTGGGGAACTGACGATGATTGATATTCACTGGTGAACATGTTCTTCTACGCAGGGTAAACGTTATATGCGTGGATTTTGTTTCATTGGCTTTAATGCGCCATGTCTTCAACCATAATTGTATTTGCTCCAGGTAGGTTTGTAGGTTTATTGATGCTGTGACTGGATCTTCAAGGGATTTGTTTAAAACAACAAAGTTTTATTTTACAATTTCATATTAAAATGATAGTAAGCTAGCAAGTATCGACAGACCACCATTTACAAGAATTAAAAAAATCATTTCCTGATATTATAAACTAGTAATTTTATCTAGAATATTGTGAAAATTATATTTTATCCCACAAATTAGTTTATAAAAATTACTAATAAATATCTCGGAGACCACACCGACATCAGGCTGAAGCCAATTTGCATCTATAGCGAAGACCATAAATCGAAGATCCCGAGAGCACAAGGCGCATGTCATCGTAACACTTGATGCAGCACCTAATTTACATAGGATTCTCGACCAACCGAGTTTATTATTTATTTTTCAATAAGCCATTATTTATTTTTCCACTAACATCTTATTTCGCGGGCAGAGCGACAAATATGTACCAATCTGAATATTTCTTCACAAGAAACGAAAAACATACCAATATATCTAAACCATAGCAAGAGCGCTGTTAAGAGTCTCTTTTATATTGTCTAGGTGAATACGAGGGTTCTTATTTATATATTTGGTCTAACAATAAGAAATATTGATGATCGAAACTGACTTTACTGTTTTATAAAATACTCTCCGTGAAAATCGATGTACTTTCTATGAGTTAGAACCAATAGTAATGTTTTCTTCACACAAGCCTTTTAAACACATCAAAGCATCTTGTTCAGGATCAAGAAATTGTTTTCAGGAAATAAAGTTCCAAGACCAATTAGGTTCTCAAAATAAATTATGTCTTAGAAAAATCACTAGAAGAAAATAAAAGTTGCTCTGCAATATATCTAGATGTTCCCAAGCTCTCGATAAAACTCAGTCATGTAACTGACCGGTACCTCAGAATCAAACAAAGGATCCCTATTCTGACTTGAAAAAAAGACAACTAATTGGGCCACAAGGAAATGTATTGGGATCAGTCATTTATCTCCTGTGTTATTCGAGACCTACCTATATTCAATAAAAATGTACTGATTATTGAGTACATATTCTGCCCTGTCAGTATATAATAAGCTTATTATTTACCAACAAGTCTTCAAACCAAACGAAAAACATACTTATATATCTTTGTGGTAAATGATGTGGCTCGGTGAATGGAGGTAAAATGAAATGAAACAGTAGTGTTTACATTATGTGACCGTTATTTATTGGCTATATAAAAAAAATGTGAAAAATACAATTAGATAAAACGGATGGCAGCGGTGTTACCTGAATACGAAGCTTGGGATGTCGATGGTGGCACGTCTAACTCAAACGATGCTTGAGTACTGAATGAGTCGAAATACCCTTCAATAACATCCCAGATAAACGTCTCGGGGTTGCCGCCAGCTATTCGTTGTCGGGTTCTAGTTGGCGCTGCTGGCACCCCGCCTATGTTCAACATCTGGGATTATATTTCTGGGTAGGTATTTTTCTGAGAATTCCGATTTATATTTTTGGTCTAACAATAAAAAATAGTAATAATCGAAACTGACTTTATTGTTTTTCAAAATGGTCTCCGTGAAAATCAATGTACCTTCTATGGGTTAAAACGAATAGTTAATTTTACTCCACACAAGCTTTTTGAATACATTAATCATTTCATAGGGTGCTGAAAGTAGCGGTAGCTGCGTAATTTGCTTTTAATGGGCGGACTTAGAAAAGCCATTGGGTGTCAAATCACAGCTATGCTGCGTAGGATACATTAATGTTATATTTTTATCCCACAAAAATTCAAAAAAATTCCAAAGAAGTATTCGCCTCTTCTTCGACATGTTCTGTAAATTTCTCAAAAGAATCTGGTAAGCAAATGATCGTATATGATTCAGAATTGACTGTCCTACGTTGTTTCAATGTCAAGTAGCCAACGCCTGTTAAAGTGTCACACATGCACATATCAAAAAAGCATCAAGAAAATCAATTAAACATTGTCGTAATATCAACTCTATTTTCCACATTGATATTTTCAATTTGGAGCATTCTTAAGATTTATGAGTCTATCTTTCCTTCTCATTTATTGTTCTTGGAAAGTATCAAAAACCAAATTGAATTATATCATATTCTTTAATTAATACCACTGGAAACCACTGTTGTTAACCTGATGAAAACGTTAACGATATTTGTTGGTTATCACTATTTTAATAATATAATGAATATGAAGGTTTTGTATATTTTGATTAACAAAATTTGCCAAATATATCTACAGAAAAATGTTTTGTGCAACACTAAGTTCTTCATTCAATAACTCGACTAATAACTAACTATAATTTTTAATCCAACTCAGCTGTATAACACTAACTAAACACAGTTCGTGTAAAACTGAATAAATGAAAATGGAATAGTCTTTTATTCTAATCTCGTAAAAGAAAGCCGCCGCTCGATGTACGTATTCGAAATATTCAACATTGTTTAAGATACAGAACTTTAGAGGAGAAAATGTTACAATCACACGTTGCTGACGTTAAATCATTGCCAATTCAGTTGCCTTGAATTTTAAGCAGTTTGGAAAGGTAAAAATTGCTTAATAGTTTTTGTTGGCTGAATCCAAGATATTATGGTACTGAATAATATTGATATTATGATATTCAATGTTGGAACAATGAACATAAAACAAGAGATGGACTACCTACTAAAATATACTAAAATGATATTTATTGAGAAAAAATGTTAATGTATATATTATTCAAAATATTTTCCATCATTTTCTACAACTTTTTCCAAACCTTCTGGCAATATGGTGACCCATGTCAAAAGAACGAATTAAGAAGAAATAATTCATTTTCGCATTTCTTCGGCAATTCTAAACCATGTGCCAGCCAAGCTACTGATCTGAACAAGTAGAAGCTAAAAGGCTCTATGCCTGGTAAAAACGCTGAATGTTAATGATTCAATGTCACATTCGAGCTGCAACATTGAATCTTTCACAACTATTGCAACGAGTTTCTGAGCATAGTCAAACAAGAGGGATTAACTTTCATATGTTACTCGCTAGTGCTGGGCTTTTTTTACGATAATGTCCCCTTCAGTTTGTTCAACTGACGTTGTTAGACATCTGCAGTAACCGTATCATTCATATACCTTGTTGATCATCCCTATTATTGCAAGTTGATTCATCAACTTTTTTTATAACATCTTTATTAGATAGATTGTAGTCTTTATTATTATTTTTCCTATGTACTTGGATTAATTAACAAGCAAGACAAGTGCGAGAAAATATATCAATATGTATTCCTCAATTATAAAATTATAATTATTTATTAATTATTAACCTATAGCTATAGTTTACACTAAATGTATACACTTTATATAAGTTCGCATGGTTTTGTTCGCTTCAATCTCCTGGCATCCCGCACGCTGTCCAGCAGTTGCATTGCTTCCACGTTAGTATGATTTAGTAATCTTATTTCATGTTTCAAGGCGAAATCTTGGATAACTTCACAAATCCATTTGATTTCCAGGTCATTGTGCAGTTCTTCGTTGGTTACATAGCCATAGGCATTGGTAATCAATCGAAGAACCTTGTTTTGACAGCGTTGTATGACTAGTTAATTTGAATTTTCAGTGCAACCCCATATTTGCACTCCATAGGTCAAAATTGGCTTTATAATTGTATTATAGATCAACTTCTTTGATTTTAGATCAAATTGAGAGTGTCTTCCGACTAACTAGTATAGTTGTTTTATTTTGGTTCTAATGTGTTTTGCTTTTTGTCTAACGGGATGTTTCAATATTCATCAACTGCTAAACTGTTTCAAAGTTCTTTAGGAGTTTGAGCTGAGTTTTCATCTAATAAGTCGTGCAGCTCAGTGTCTTCAAACTTGTTTAATATAGTTAAAACCAAAATGGAATTTGGGTATGACGGAACAGCCTTACCATACGTTTCTAAAAAATATTTGATGGGCTTAAGCGGCAGATTTTTCAAATCAAATAAAAAAATTAATTAACATCTAAAATTCAATATTGTGCGATCCACGAATAGCGTCTGCATTTAATGAGTAACTCAATAATACTAAATGGAGAACTGTTATTCCACATTAAACTGTTTCGAAACAAAAATCTGAAGCATAAAACGTAATTAAACTTAACATAGTAGAAATTGTTATTACATGAAATAATACTATCAACTCTAGTCAACTAAACAGCACTTAGCTTTAATAAATAATTTTCACGTTTAAAAATAAAGTTATTTTAAAAGATAAAGAAAATACCAAGTCACATATGTTCTATTATTAAAAAATATACTGCGTTTTGCGTTCTCAACTAAAAAATATAATCATGTGATGTGTAATGTTTCCTTTAATTTTAATATTTCTAGTACCTTAATTATTATATTATAAGAAAAATAATATTATCCCATCTTATTCTCTTATTTTTATCACATTAGCTCCGTATGGTTAAATGGTGATCTTCTCGAACCAACTATAGTTTTATGAATTTCCTATATAATTCGATCTAATAATAAACTGTTTTATATAGAATTACGAGACATTCTTGTTTTGGAGAACGGCCCTAGTTCGTAAACTCTTGGCACAAATATCGTAGCTCAAGGTATAAAGCCATCGAAGGCAGACTGAAGTTGATTGTGAAACAAAATAACCTGCTGAAATTTGGACTAAAGCCTGTAGGTCAGGATCATCATAATAAAGGCTTCATTCAGACTAAAATATGTGCCAGAACTGTACAAGTTGGCTGAAGTAATTATGATTTTTAAACTGCAAATTATTTGAAAAACTTTTTTGAAAAGCATCTTGTTCCAGATCAACAATTTGCTTTCAGGAAATAGCATTCCAAGAACAATCAGGTTTTCAAAATAAATAATATCATAGAAAAGTCACCACAAGGAAATGAAGTTTGTTCTGTAACATTTTTAGATGTTTCCAAGCTTTCGATACAACTCAATCATGTAACTGACCAATACCTCAGAATCAAACAAAAGGATCTCTATTCTGACTTGATGAAAATACAACTAGTCGTGCCACAGGGAAAGATATTGGGATCAGTCATTTATCTGCTGTCTTATTCGAGACCTACCTATATTCAATGAAAATATATTGATTATTGGGTATATATTCCGCCTTGTCAGTATATAATAAGCTTTTAAAGTACGAACAAGTCTTCGAACCATTATCGACATATGGTTTTTTTCTTTGCGATCAAATCAGCCGAAACAAGGAATTATTGATATATCATGGTACATTCGTAATGAAAACAAGCACTTGAATGTAAGAACTGTCGATAACGTTTTGAAGAACTATGTCCACGTGAACGAACGTGAACAGAGGTTTTATTAGCACATCAATGTTGGGGTTTTCCAACTCCTATATAACGATGGCTCAGTTAAGCATTAAAGAGCGTAAAATCGTCCACATTAAAATACGTATTTTGTAATTTTAAACCGAAGCGAATTAGGATCAAAACAAATAGCTAATTAGCGTATATTTACTAGATTGCTATAATAGCTGAAAAGTTAAAATTGTATAAATAAATGTCAAAATTTTATTATGGAATACTAATCTGCTACAAGAAAGAGCAGAAATAGTGACAATATTTATTGAAAATAATCGTTCTATTATTGTCACTCAGCGGAAAAAGTGCCTCACAAAACCTTAATTTATCGTTTATATGCGAATTTTCAACAGCACTAATTACACCAAAAATTGCTACCCAGAAATCTTGATCAACGAGTTGAGTACAGTAATGAAATCCTGTCTGGTGAAATTGAAGATTTTTCATCTAAATTGATAATTAGCAATGAAGCCCATTTTCTTCTCAATGGGATGGATTAATTCATAAAACATCATTGAATGCACTAAAAACAATGGTATGTTGTCGTATTAAGGCTGAAAACATCATTGGTTCCTATTTTTTAAAAATAACTAGATGTTGCCGTTACTGTTACTGCTGAACGACACCAAGACATTCGAAAATTTCGTATGCCTGAAATGGAAGAGCAAGGACATGTCGTTTCAGCAAGGTGGAGCTAAAGCACACTGACTCGTTTTGGTATATTTGGGTCGACAAGAGAGAAAAAGTACAATTTAAGCACACATTTTAAGATTTTCAAAGCCTATCAAGCATACTTCAATCTACCTGTTTAAAGTCAAGACACAAAATGGGTTCCACATATGTCATGTAACTCTTGCAGAGATGTTCTGGACGATCAGTTTGTTTTCTTTTCCTCTTTTTATTGTATGGAATAAATCAGTAAGTTATGTGTTACTTATTATTGAGAGTTTGAGGGAACCAAGTTACCATCACATTGTTATTCTTGCATTTTAAATCTACTTAAAGACCTACTCTCTTACTTTCAATACTATATACAGAAAAAATCCATCACAAAGTCCATCTATATCGGTGCATTCCTAATAGTCAGTTTTGATGATCTCAATGAATTAATAAGAGATTTAAATATATAGCAAAAGATAAAGTACACTTACTAACTGTATCGCGGTTAAAACAATGGAATTTGCTTGATTCTGATTTTCGAATATCCCATCAAAGAAAGCGACATCTCAACTTTGAAGATATTACTTGCTTTAATCGCCACATTAAGAACCTCAAAGGCGTTTCAATGGTTCACTTAATTCCTATGGTGCCTTAATTATTATTTGAGCGTACGTTTAGTTTTTTATATAGTCTAGTAATTAAATTATTAGTTTAATATTAATTGGTAGTACAATATAAGTATGATCATATGAGGATGCATTCCTCGATCTAGGAAGTGTTGTGCACCCAGATGCAAAATTTGTAAAAAATGTAGGTTCCAACGATTTATTTCAAGAAGCCCCCTGTCTAGAGAAACGGATTGATAATATTAAAAATCCCAAACTGACTGGATAAATATTTAAAAAAATTATGATCATTACCATCTGTTTATCATATATATATATATATATATATATATATATATATATATATATATATATATATATATATATATATATATATATATATATATATATATATATACATATATATATATTTATTTATTTATTTATTTATTTATTTATTTTCAGAAATCAATTTCCTTCCAAAAGAAGCTATAAAAGATATATTCTTCTATTCTAACATTATTTAAGAACAAATTTTCCCTCAATTAAAAACGAAATAACTACTAAGAAAAAGAGAGTAAATATCCATATAAGTATATTTGGTTAAGTTTACTCAACCAAGGGTGTTTAAATTTTTTTTGATTCTATTAGAGCTGATATATTTGGAAATATACATATTCCTAAACAAATATATTTGAATAATTACTTAAAACGCATCATAAGTTAATTTTTTTCATCTCATTCGTCTTTATCAAATTTCGAAGGGAATGAACCGGAGGGTGCTTTAGATTACTTACTTCTTTACTAACGGGGGATGTATTAACAGAAGTTGAGAAATAATACAAGTACAATAATTAAATACAATTACTACAACTGAAAGCTGCCCATCCCTTTGGTCTTTTATACAGACGGGAGGCGTTATTAGTATTTTATATGTTCCAAACAAGCCTGTGTTTACAATTTTTCTATTTATATTAGTATAGATCTTTTTGTTATACTTTAGAGTCTCCTTTTTTCCAACTAGGACTTATCTGGGCTGGTCTTAATGTCTAACGTTGGCTTTGAACATTGAGGCATTAAGCCTACCGACTGGAGAGTGACTGACTCGAAGATCATCCAAGAAAACATTAGCCAGCCTGGTTACTGGCGTGATTGGGGTAATTTTCCATGGCATATTTTGCACTCTTGCCTAAAAACAATCGCAAAGGACTCAAATTTACAACCATAGTTCAGGTGGATTCGAACCTGCGACCATCGCAACAGCAGGAGTATTATCATATTGCCTTTACCACTACGCCAACCAAACCGCCGCTATTGGTTAATTGAAACAGCATTATCCGAAAATAAGCAATTAGAACATATAAATATGTTCGTTAGATATATATATATATATATATATATATATATATATATATATATATATATATATATATACATATACAGCGTAATAGTAGTAATTACACACATGGAATCTCTGCTGAAAACGTGGAGACAATGAATTTCACAGAAGCCTTCTACGGTACAGTAGTTTAATCCTATTATCCCATGGTCTGTAATGATGTTTTAGAATTAAATGAGTTCTTAAGTCGAAGCTTTGACGCTTGCCTTTTATGAACTGGACTAGGCTTTAAAGCCGTTGAAAATGCTAGTAACCCAGATTGTTATGGCTTCCATATATTTCCCTGTGCTAAAAACTGAGTACCATTGTTCTAGGCTATAGTTTCAAAGTATCGCACATTATCATACAAAATGATATAAAACGTTATTCGTCTCCTGCTCTATATAAATCTAAGTAGTTTACTAAATTGTATATACATACATTCAACAGATTTTTTTATATTTTTTTAATTATGACAAATAAATATTTAATGATGTACACAACAAACAGAACTTATTTATGCAAGATGTGTTTATTTCTAATCAAGTACTACACTGTTTATGCTAAAGAACTTATTTAACAAGTGGAATATTTACTTTGTAATACTTTTGTACACATTTTCTCAAACAGTGATTAAAATTACACCTTATTTAAATATTTTTGATGAATTATTGTTAGATATTAAATGACTCATATTTAATTAACGAGAATATAGCTCTAATTAACGTAATGATTGAATATCAGATCAGGCATGATATTTCAATATTTTTAATACCATCAACATGTCATAATTATTCGTTACATGTTATGTCTAGGTTGTTCATCAATATGTCCCTGTCTAAAGTTGTAAATTCGTTTTAGAGACAATATTTTCCTTCTTATTTAATATTAGTTAAAAAGGGATAGAATGCTACTTGACAAGTTCAAACACAACAGAATGACCCTGTCTGAAAAGTCGTCCATTTGTTAAAAGTATGCAAAATTCTTCAAAATATTATAATTACGTTTTAACGCTTTGTTTTAATAAATTTTAAATAGCGGTTTATTATTACTCTGATTTCAGACATTCAGATCGAGAAGGATATTCAAACCAGAACTGTCTGGATTTATGGAAAGAAATATTGTCGACAATAACACCGTCGGTTTGGACGAGTTCGATCAGGCACAAAAAAGAAGATATTGACAAATCGTAGAATCGTGAGCAAGTTTTTGATAGATTGGAAATAAACAGTTTAGTTATTCACTTGATTTGCGATTATTAAAGTGACATTGATTAATAGAACTTTATGAATATTGGTTTATGATTCAATGATGATAATTACTAAGACAGGGTGATGAAAGAGGGAACAACTAAAGGTTAGTTTATAATTAACATAACTTAACTGTAGGAAATTGTATTATTATGGAGTGTGAAACATCTATGTGCTTGTGTATTGTTGTTCAGAATACACACGAACGTATAGTTAAAATCTTAAAACATAGAGAAAGTTTAATTTTAATAAATGCCATTTAAAAATGTTAAAGGAATGTTAGTTCTTGAAAAAGCTTGCATCTATTTTCATATAGAGACATTTGTTAATGTAATTAATGCTATATAATACATATATTTATAATATTATATTAAGAATATTGTTAAATTAAGTCTCAGTAATATTAACATACAATTTTTAAGTTATTCTCTTGAAATAAGCATGATTAAATTTATAAATTGTGCTCGAATTTCGATCATAGAGTCATCACAGGTTAGTATTTTTTAGCATTGGGAACTATCGACTGAAAACCGATGAAACAGTCGATAGTTGCAAAACACTCGAAACAGTCGATAATCAAAAAAAGCGACTAAAAATAGTATTTACTATTTTCAGTCAAATGCACGGTTCGACTTTTGTCTTCATTTCGTGATGTCAGACGAAGATATGTGAATCCTTTCCTGTATAAATTGTGAAAGAGGAAAGGACGAAGATAATTGCTTGGGCCAGTTAATTTTATATGTGCTTATATTTTCCAACGGTAGTATAAGCGAGACGGAGATGTACATATTCCTTCACGTACTAACTTTAAAAAAGGAAAGGAGAAAAATAATTACTGAATACTATTAACATGCAATTAATAATTTAATTTTAAAGGAAGTAGAATTACTTTTATATTTGAATGTTCCGTCGATCTGTAAAAAGGAATAGATTTTTTCTATGGAATGGAATAATACCCCACAAATGTTTTATCGTATTTTAATATGTTAATTGCTATTACTAAATAATATATTATATTGAGTATAGACAATAAAATAGAACTTAAACAAAACTTGAAAACTAAAGATGCACAATAACCATAAATACTAAGTAAAAATTCAACATATACCTGATCGTAGAAAAAAACTAATCCAAGACATAATTAAAAATGATCGCACAATAACTACTAGAGCTTTTTTAAATAAAATAAATGTATTATTTATTATTGAACAAAAATATTTTAATCAAAAACCGAGAGAGTTAGATCCAAACCAAAAAGTCAATCAAAAAAAATCTATTATTGCCATAAAAACAGTTTTTTACTATTTATCATTCACAATTTTAATCTTTTCACCCTATTATATTAACAATCTAGAAAAATATCGTTCCAAAATGCTGCTATATTAATATACAATATATTGTTATGTACAAGCAAACTACCGAAAAAAACCATAAAACTGTATATATTACATATACATCTGTGTAAGCATAAATTCGGTACATTATTGTCAAAGTCACGGCTAGGACGACAGAGCTAGAATGTTAAAAATCAGTTGAATGGAACTAGTAAAACCAAAAATTGTAACTAAATGTACACGACTGAAACAGTCGATAGTAAATAGTAATAAAATCAGTCGGACCGAAAATAGCGACTGAAACAGTCGATAGTAAAAAGTAGTCAATTACTAAACAGTCGATAGTCAATTTCAGTCGAAAGTTCCCAACGCTATTATTTTATTCGACTTTTTTAACTATCGATTGGTTCGAATATTTTGTAATAAATCATTTGTTTTCGCAAAAGCTAAACAAGGAGATATTTATAGAAAGCGCAAGAAACAACAAACAAAACACGTCTGTTTATAATAACCAGTTCATTTTATGAACATTTTCTGAAAAGTCTACAACAATATTGAACGACGGTGAAGCAATATGATGTGAACAAAGACACGGTGTGACGTCGTCGTAATTTCGAAATCTTGGTAAAGGCACGGGGAAGCGTGGGCGTCAAACCAGGAAACGATTTATGGGGAGTCCGAGAAGGAAGTCGGGTCTCGGTTTTTGACAGGAACGGGCATAAACGTTAGTAATGTCGCCATTAACATGGCCGCGCTAAACGTTAAACCGTTCCGTCGAACTGAAACGATTTACCAGCTGAAATATCGGGAATTAGTACCCGATCAACTTATGGCCCGGGTACCTAGTTTGATTCCCTTTCGTCTTACATCATGGCTTTGAAGTAACCGCATCCATTTCCATCTTTACTTATTGGTGCTCAACGTGATGAATAAACTACAAGCCGTTCGTAATTTGTCTAACAATAAAAGTCCTCTCAATGCGAACCTGTTATATCTAATTTATTTTCTTCGTAAATAATCCCCTAACATATTTTGATTTTTTTTGTATCGTAATAGCTGTAAATAATTACTAAGTAGTATCAGTCATAATGTTACGGTTACACGACATAAAATTGTGCTGTTCGTTATATTTTTCTTGCTGCATTATTCGTTAGTTAGCGTACTAGTTTTAAAAATTAGAGCCCATATTTTTGTGGGGTTTCTTATATGGCTCGATAAATGGAGGTAAAACGAAATGAAACAGTGGTATTTACATTATGTGACCGTTATTTATTGGCAAGATAAAAAAAAATATAGAAAATACAAAATAGATAAAACGGATGGTAGCGGTGTTACCTGGTGACGAGCCTTGGGCAGTCGATGGTGGCACGTCTAAACCAAACAATGGTCGGTTACTGAATGATTGGAAATACCCTTCAATAACATCCCAGATAAACGTCTCGGGGTTGCCAACTATTCATTATCGGGTTCTAGTTGGCGCTGCTGGCACCCCGCCCGTGTTCAACATCTGGTATTATATTTCTGGATATTTTGTAGACCGTTATTCCACTATGTAAAATTCGACATACCCCAAGGTCGCTACACTATTAAGCAACAGATCACATGATTAGTTAAACGGCCAGCCTATACATTAATTTTAAAGGACTTACAACAGATGATGTTAATGCATTTAACCAGCTGTACCGGAAAGTCATTACAGGTTTTTTCGGAAGAAAACTACATGGTTTTCAAGAAAATTAAAAATTTATTTATTCAAACTATTGGCACCTTATCTTCTTCCCTATGTTTTGCCATCCCAAAAAACCGTTTGTCCTTTGAGCAAAACCATTCATCAAGTGAAGTGCTTCTCTGCAAGCTTGGGTCTTGTTGATCCGAAAAGTTGACGGTCGGACGGAGTAAAGTCATGAGAGTACGACGGGTGCTATAGAATGTCCCATACAAGTGTTTTCAACGCTTCCTCGGCCAGATTTGCTTGATGAGACGGTGCGTTGTCGGTCTGTAAAATAATTTTACCGTGTCTTCGGGCATATTCTGGATGTTTCTTGATCAATGTATGGTTCATATTGATCTTTTATCGCTCTGGTCCCACCAAAGGCAGAGCATTTTCTTGAAGCCTTGGAATCAATAACTGTGATAATTTACCTTTAACTTTTCATCACCCATCACTATTATGAATTCTTCGTGTCATTCAATTGATGGGCTACCCATCTTCCCTTCTTTTGGATTTTCCCCATTGCTAATCCAACTAAAATGTAATCGGTTATTAATCACTTCTTGGGTCACATTTAACGCTTCTACTAACTGTTTTTGGGTTGGGTCTTCATCTAATAAATCTTGCAGTTTCGCATCTTCAAACATTTTCGGTCTACCAGAACGTTCTTTGTCTTGTACTTCACCATTTTTGAATTTTCAAAATCACGCCTGACATGATTTTAAGGTGTTTTCTTTTGATAAAATTTAAAAAATCGTACCGTAAATGCACGTTTTAAGGTAGGAAACTTGATATTTCCAAAAAGGTATAAATGTATGACGGAACTGGTAAATAGCATCAGGTACATTTGTAACCAATTTTATGTTGAAGCCTCACTGACAGGCTTTACTTTTTATTAAAAAACTGACCCGTGTATCAAAATTCAGTAAATATGAACATAAATGTTCGTCAGGGTTATATAAATGTTGCCCAGCAAATCGCATTTGCGAGAAGTTTTTCGTTGTTTACTTCACTTCGATAAAAAAGGCTGCTGAAGGTCATCGAATATTGTACGTAAGTTATAGCAACCATGCTCCATTGACTTCAAACTGTGAAGAAATTTTTAAGTTGTGATTTTAACACCGAACACAAAGAGTGTTCTGGAACGCGAAAAAAAGTCGAAGGCTAGGATTTGAAGGCATTGCTCGATAGAACCATCAGTGGGAATAGCTATCGACTACAATTGAAGCCTTTGAGCCAAGCACTGCGAGAAAAACTGCCGGAATACGAACAAAGACATAATAATAATATTAATCAGCATAAAAACTCTCGACTATATATAAATATATATATATATATATATATATATATATATATATATATATATATATATATGTTGTTAGTTTACTACAAAACATATATCATAACATTTCATGGGAAAAAAATATATTCGTTAGAAGCGAGCGTTAGTTGCTCTACAGAAGTCAAAAACAGATAATAATCTCCTCCAGAGCGTTTAAATTTTGTCGCAAACCCCCATTGTCAAAAGAGACTGTCCTTCAGAATAACCAAAAAAATCTATAATAATATATAAAAAATTACATATATGATTATATAGCCAGTTATGAGGATTCATGAAAGGAGTAAATGTATATCTTCTACTATTTTTCTTTCGAATTAATTTATAACTAATGACGATATGATACCAATGACGGACATTCCATTTTATTAATAAGTTGTTAAGCAATGCGTGAATTCTATTAACTACCTCCTTATGATCTCAAATAAAGCCTTAAAAAATAAATTATGTCATCAATTCATTATTAGGGTAAAGTCTTGAAGTTAAAATATTGGAATTTTTCTTTTTTATTGCAGTAATCTGCAACATTTCCCCAAAATATACTTCAACATTGTTGAATCTGAATTTTCTTAAATAGTTTACATGATTTCTTTTCGTTTTAAACTTTCGTTTCCTCATTTCATCTAAAATTTTCAAATTACAAGGTTGATAATTCCAAAAATATTGTTTATATAGTATAATTTTTACTGATTATTATTTTAAAGATCAATATATTATACCTTACTTCTTATAGTGTTTCATTTGGTTATTAGGTAAACAAAAAATACATGTTTATTACCTTTAAACGCCTTCAATTATAATTTAATAAAACACCATCAACCTGTAAGTTTTTTATATTTTAAAGTCTTCTCTTAAAGCCTTAATAACGAAACTACATTAGCCAATAACAATATAATTCCATATCAGAAGATCTAAATCATAGCAGATAAAAAATACGGAGTCTAATATTTGATTTGAATATAGTTAGAAATTCTTCCATGCTGACATACCACAAGGTAGTGTCTTTGGTCCAATATTGTACATACTTTATAAAAGTGATATACCCAAATCTAAATAAATACTAATAATCATATCTGCTGATGATGGCTGATGACTGCTTTACTAGTTACAAGTAAGAGCATTGAGACTATACTACACTATAAATAGATTACACACAGCTTCCAATAACATTAATTAGTGGATTAAGAAATGGCGAATCAAATTATATTCTCCGGAATCCACATTACCTGTCAGTGATTATTAGTCCTAGAGTAATTCCGCATGTGAACTCAGCAAAATACTTACACTAGATGCCAAGTTAAAAGTTGAAGGGTATGTTAAAAAGAAGGCAAAACTTTGTGTGGTGTTCAAAATAGTGAGGTTGTTTGGACAGCAATCTGGATAATTACTCCACAGCAAAATGTTGTTGTTGACCTTTCGCTGAACAACTATGGGTTTGGCCTAAAAATCTTATATCTTTATGATCCATCCGTATCGAAAAAAAGTACTTCTTAGTATTGTTTAAGATCCATAAAATATTATAATTAAGGACATTCATAAAGATCGAAGGATATGATTGGTCAGAGAAGAAATTAAAGGTTATGCAAAAATACACTAATTGAGATTGCGTTAACATAAAAAGTCCAATTACTGATTAACAACAGTAGACCTAGCCGGAGGTTGAAGATACAAAAAACCTTTGAATTAGTAGTGCGAAAACTATGCCGTGTTTAAGCTTCTGTGGAGTGCACCACTCTAGAGTATTTAAGAACAATATTAAGAAAACCTTACTAGTTATTTGAATAACTGCCTGTAAAATGTATGCCATATGATTTTGAAATAAAAAATACCATATAAAAACATTAGTAACAAGAATATCAATAATTTGACACTATTTGTTACTTGGGAGTACTACTTCTCATTACATATTAAACAGCATAAATATTAATATAGAGTTAATTAATTTTCTAGTTATGCAAACGAACTTGGACGCTGGGCAAAATAAATATATTAAAAATCTATATGAATTAATATGAAAGAGTAACTAATTTCAGAAAACATCTTTCACCTGGAAATATGTCAGTTCCTCGTAAGAGCACCCAGATAACTATATCCGTTAGTTTAACAGTAATACAATGTTACAGTGTTTATAATATTATATAAAAAAGTTATTTATATTCACTGTAATAATATACTCGCTTTGTTGCTATAGATACCACATGACACCTATTAATGGAAATATATTTTATCCGTTTTTCTTACTATTCTATTTTTACGCCTGTTTGAAAATGATTTATTTAGGTATGTTGACTTAAACAGATGTTATATCCAGGTAACAGCCTTAAAAATAAGGGGGATAATTGTGGTCCTAATGGAATACAAGGTATTATAAAAGACTCAAGAAATGTTATTAATTAATTATTTCCTGTTTAAATATGATTGGTTCTTGCTTCTTTGAACCATGCGCATTTGAACTATGTAATATAAAGATTGTTAAATAATTTTTTTAAGTAAATATCATATAATTAAATGTATGAAAACCAGTACCATGGCTAGTAAAAATCATGGGTAAGTAATTATTTTCAAGTAAGCTAGTAAGTAATAAGTAAGATAAGAGTGTATAAGAAGTTAAAGGACATTGATACGATTGCAGATACTATAACATATTCCAGAAGTATGCAAAATACATGGAGGCTAGTACATAAAAAATATTGTCCAATATTTCGACAGAAGAAATTATAACATATTAGATATCATGTTTGTTCATAAGTGGTGTCAAGAAGTTCAATGAAAATCCTTCATATTCTAGGCCTATGCAAAATACATGATGGCTACAAAATTAACATTATTGGCTAACGTTACCACAGAATAATTCATATCATATTGGAGATAATGTTTGTTCGCAGATGATGTGAAAATTTCATTGAAAATCTTAGTAACTAATAATACATAAATAAATAGAAAATATTTCTTCGATGTGAAAAATATATTTGACAACATTAATTGTGTTTAATATATTTTATTTACATTAGCATTTTGACCACATCAGTTAGAAATGAAATATTACCTAAGATTTTATTTAAATATTAGTATTTTATATTATTTGTGACAAATTCAGTGAGGACAAAAACGATTCTTAGTAAGTTTATATAACAAACATAATAGAAGGTAATAATTATCCCATTCGTGTTTAGAATTCCGTTTACAATAATCATCTTTGGGGGCAGCTCAAATAGTAATGCAAAGAATACAATTTTGTTCCCTTCATCTTTGTAAGTGATGTAAGTGATTTTAAGTGAGTAAATTTAATTAAGAATATTCTTTCTCCTTGGGAAACAGTTCATCACAATGCAATTAAAATTATCAATTTTTTAGGAAAATTAATAAAATTGAAAATGAATGAACTAAAAAATATAATTTTTATTATGTACTTATTATGTTGCACAAATTGACTAATTTACGTTTAATAATAAATAGAAAATGTGTAGCCAATCACAATCCGTTAAAATATAATTTTGCCTGAAGTTTAGTAAGGACTAAACTAAACGAAAAACAAGGGTTTTTCTTTAAAGTTTACATAATGTTTAAAACAACTAAATATTTAATTTGATCTACGAATGGTGGACGTTTGTAAATTAAATCAAGTTTCTAAAGGTAAATCAACAACAGAAGATTAACAATATTGCGTGGGTCGCCTAGTAAAGCGATAATACTATGTTATTTGTTGAATGAATTGTTTATACATGGCCGTATCTCGTTAAATGATACCTCAAGCATATAAATAACACTAATATGCGTTTACATAATATCGGCATAATGTATGCTGGTCAAATATAAACATTCGGCAGTATTATCGATCTTATATAACTCTCTCCGAAAAGAAGGTCAACAATTCCGTGTACCTCATTCGCAGATATTCTAAAGGAAAAGATGCACTGGTAGCGTTTTATAGCTAGAAAATCTGAATAATTTTATTGTGGTTACCGTTTCTTACTACACTATTGTTTACTAATTCGCCGCCTACTTCCGAAAGTAGATCATTTTAAAATGCACAATACTCTTTTTTTATTATAGAGTAATTTCGTTATTTTTCTCTAGTCCTAATTTTTTTTAATAAAGTTGGGTCTTGTAGGTACATTTTTCTTGTAGGTACATTGAGATAGTATAGGAAATATAGGTACCGGCTTTGATTAATTCTCTTTTCAGTGTCCATCTGTGGCGACAGTTCAAACAACATTGAACTACTCATAAAACGATTTTACGATTATTACGAAATGTTGGCTTTCCTTTAGATGCTAGAATATACTGTCATCATATTTTCACTTTCAAAAGGCATTTATCAAGCAAAATTGAGCAATTAAAAGCCATTCGAAGATATGCTGCTCCGATATGATCAAGTAGTAATCAGAAAGCGATATGTCTGGTGAGTAGGCGACAGAACTCTCTATTCGAACGGTGTATATTTTTACAATTCTTTCAACGTATGGCCAAGCGTTGTGATACAAGAAGATGACTTTCCATCCATCACTCACTAGCGCTGGCCTTTTTTTGCAACAATACGTCAATTTGTTCATTATCTGCAAAACTGTTTCATTCAATCACTTAAGAGCTCGTAATGGCTTTTCGTTTGATTCTCGCTAGCCTTTCGCTATGACCTTCGTTTTGATCC
This sequence comes from Rhynchophorus ferrugineus, assembly GCF_030347505.1. Lineage (NCBI taxonomy): Eukaryota > Metazoa > Arthropoda > Insecta > Coleoptera > Curculionidae > Rhynchophorus > Rhynchophorus ferrugineus. The sequence goes on from NW_027472580.1 coordinate 22,860,410, forward strand.
TCCAAACGTTCTTTGACATTGCTATCAAAATTACTACTATAAATCATTGAAACCAAATGCCACCATTGGGATATAATGGAGATGCATTACTATAAGTTTCTAAAAGGGTTTGATGAGCGTCGGTAGCAGATTTCTTGATGATTATCACTGTATACAGTGACGCAGAATAACTCCATAATAGGAAATCGAAAACTGTTATTTCATGTAGACAAATATCAAAACCATCGAATATAATGCTTAAGTTAGATTGTTTAACAGTTATTTACATTGATAATTCTTTTAATTAATTAATATCGCTGATCAGAATACATGCAAGCACCTAACAATATCATTTAGTGTAAAAAATGGGCTTTTACAGGGCGAGATAATATCTATTAATTAATCAATATTGAAAAAATAATGGATAAAATTTTACTGTATTCAACAAATGGGAAATTCAAAATAACAGTGAACTCACGTCATCACGTCGTCGAATATATTGCCTAATTCTTTTTAAAATCAGGCCGTATTTTTCCTTCTTATTTTATTCTGGTTAAAAAGAGATACAATACTTTGTGATGCGTCCGAACATGTATCTGACTCAGCCTATATAATTCGCCTGGTTGTCAAATGTCTATAACATTTTTCACAACATTAATGATAATAATCAGAGGTTATAAACTGACAGACGTTTTTTTAATGCTTTGTTTGTTTTGATAAATTCAAAATCACTGCTTAATATTTGTGATTAGTTTGATTGAAAATACCATGCCAATAAATAGTCATAGTCAGAAACAGAGTCTCTACTCAAATATTTCGAAAAGGAGCAAGATATATGTCTGTCTGTCTCTATTGTCTGTAAAATACGTTAGAAAGGTAAGTATTGTTCCTGGGGTTTCTAGTAGAGATATTTTTACGTGTTGCTGTTGCTCTGAATTTTAGTATGGACATTGTGACTAAAATCGCTCAAAACCTCAAAACCAAAAACAATCATCTAAAAACATAGACGCGCCACGGAGAAATCGTCTTGATGTTGACTCAATTCCACATCAAATATAGAAATATAGAAAACAGATTATTTCTTGATATTGTGTTCCCGATATAATCACAATTTAACACAATTATTTCAGAGCAATTTTTTGATCTAGTGAGATTCCATATATAATTTCGTATTCCTAGATGAAACTCATGGTAATAATAGAGTAAAAGCAACACAAGTTGGCGGAAAAAGGCAAAAAATAGAATAATATTTGATTAGGTTTTGCTAGTCATAATAATTGATTACTAATATATTATTGTTCATGCTATAACATGCAAGGAACCGAATTAGTTTTTTCCTCCAAGTTCAACAACAATATCATTTTGGTTTAGTTCGAAAATTAACTATTGAAAAACTTGGGGGAACCATCAATTATCATTATGAACAATGTACCATACCACAGTAGTGGAAAAGATCCCAACAAGCGGCTAGATATAAGCCGTAATTATGGAATAGTTTGCTAAACATAAATTAAGTTTTGACAATACATTGTTGAAGAGAGGATTATTTCTAATTCTAATTTGGATAATATACATTAAATATTTGTATTTTATGTAATTCACTCTTTTTAGAAAGATACCTGAAAATGGACACGTTATAGATCAGGTGGTAGAAAATTATGGTCATAGAGTATTACTCCCTTCTCCCTATTATTTCATATTTAATCCTATCGAATTGATATGAGGTGTGACGAAGAATTATTATAATGGACATGCTGGTCGAGAGGGATATACAATGAAGCTGTTCTGGACTTGTGAAGAGAGGCACTGTGTACAAAACATCTTCGATTTGGATGAATTAAGACACACGGACCGAAGTAATTCACCAGGAGATACTACTACACATAAAACGCACTACATTAGAAACTATCGGGACTGTGACTGTAGTTTAAATCCTTCGATAATATATGTATCTCTCCGTAATAAATTATATTTGATAACATTATTTTCATTTCATTATTTTACTACACAGCCAAAATAAACTAAAACTCAAAGTTACAAATTACAAATACGAAAGTCTGGTTCTGTAGATTCCCCGCATGCGCACAAGTATTTGAATTTGCAACGTTGCCAGTTGTTGAAAATTATACATATATCTGAAGAATATAATATAAACAGACTAAATTATCTTGAATTCACAAGTTAACCTAATATCACAGAACCTAATACTTCCGTGGAGACACAAGTTAAAACGTTTTGGTATATTTTGCCCCCCATTATATAAAAAAATTAATATGGAAAATCTTTTATAACCCTAATTCATTTAAAAATAATTTTGAAAAGAACAAAGAGAAAATATTATAAATGTAATTATTGGCCAATATGTAAACATTACAATAACAAACCAAAGTAATAGTTCTTCCAAATCGTTTCTGTATACTTGAAGAGCTTATATATTCTAGAATTCATAAATTAATTATTAATAAAATCTTATTTGAAACTCAAATTTAATTAAGTTTACTGTCAATGATATTAACTTGTATATAAAACTATTATATAAAAAAAATTAATTTCAAAAGGAAAAAGAGAAAATAAAGCAACATGTAAGGTACCAAATGTAATTTATTGTTTGTATTATTTTAATAAATATCACTCTTTGATACCCTCTGAACTTTTACTTTTACAGGGTCAACTATACCTCACATATAATGAATATGGTATAAAATTGAATTCAATGTGCACAATTAAAATAAAAATTGAGTAGTTAGGCAACTAGATAGAATGTCCTCATACGTCTCTTCAGATTAAAAATGTTATAATAGCTTTTTTGACAATATTCACAAATCGATGCGTTATCGATTACCGCAACGATTTGTAATCAAAATATGAACAGTAGAAGAACATATAACTACAATTAACAAAATTATTAACCTTACAAAACAGAGTACCTATCAGTAACACGTTCAAATTCAAAATTGCTGTTGTAGTTAATTGGATTCTATCTCTTGATTGACTGTAAATGACAACGTCGCAAAATCAGGCGGAAACTATCGAAGTTTATCGAATACCGGTTGGGATTATCCAGAAATAGCCTCTACTCATTTTGACGACGTGAGCTTGGACGGACTATATATCTATATGTCCAGTCAAGGGGAAAATGATAATAATTAAATCCAGTTCCTAATAGAAATCTATTTAATAAGAAGCGACGGCAACACACGAGATAAAAATAGGATAAAAGGAGCGAAACAATGACTGTGTCGATCCATCGGATTCCTCGGATGGTTGTCGATGTTGGGGCCCGGAGCCGGGCCGGGGATTATTCAAATGGCGAGGCGGAAATCGGCGTAATCGACCAACACGACACGAAACAATTACGCGAGCGCCGGATAGTAAGAGCGGCACCGCAAAACAACAGTTAAGACACAAGTCATGAACTTGAAAACAAAGTCGTAGCCGACGTCGTACGGCGATCCGAAGCCGAGTAGCGCGGCGCTATCTGGCGGGCCCATCTTCACCTTTCGATGGCGGGTGGTGAAAGTACGACCCGAAACGGAGGCGCATTTCTACGGTTTACTTTATTCGACGGAATCGCTGTGATCGCCGCGATCATTGTTTGCAGTTGAACGTTTTGTTCGTCGTCGACTTCATTTTGTTCTGTTAAATTCCGGTGATATTCAGATCTGAAACCTTCGACCGTAAATTATCTTTAAAGATTTTTTTCAATTTGGAACTGTAGCGACTTTGAGGCATGTCGAAATTTAGATCTTAGAATAGCTGCTTACAAAATATCCTGAAAATATTATATCAGATGTTGAACAGTTGCGGGGTGCCAGCAGCCATGTCCAGTAAACGATAACGAAGATCTGGCAACCTCGAGACGTTGATCTGGGATATTATTGAAGGGTACTTTGAATTAGCGTTGGTAACTATCGACTGAAAACGACTATCGACTGTTTAGTAATTTACTACTTTTTACTATCGACTATTTCAGTCGCTATTTTTGGTTCGACTGATTTTACTACGTTGTACCAGTGACTGTTTTGAGTCGCTATTTTCGATCCGACCTCGACCCTTCAATATATATATATATATATATATATATATATTGACTGATTTTTAACGTTCTGGCTCTGTCGTCCTGGCCGCGACCTTTACAAAAATGTACCCAATTTATATATACATATATATATATATATATATATATATATATATATATATATATGGCAATAATAGGTAATATTTTAATTACTCTGTCGAGTTTTGTTAAAAAATATTTCCGTTCAATAATAAACAAAGCATTTACTTTATTTAAGAAAGCTACAGTAGTTATTGTGCGATCATTTTTAATTATGTAATGAATTAGTTATTTTTGTATAATTAGGTATATGTTTAATTTTTATTTAGTATTTATCATTATTGTACATCTTTAGTGTTGTTTAAGTTGTATTGTAATGTCTATATTTAATGAAAATGGCAATTAACATATTACAATGCAATAAAACATTTGTGGGGTATCATTCCATTCCTTTTTACAAATCCACAGAACATTCAAGTATAAAAGTAATTCTACTTCGTTTAAAATGAAATTATTAATTGCATGTTAATAGTATTCAGTAATTATTTTTTTCCTTTTCTTTTTTAAAGTTAGTACATGGAGGAATATGTATATCTCCGACTCGACTATTCTACCTTTGGAAAATATAAGCATATATAAAATTAACTGCTCCAAGCAATTATCTCCGTCCTTTTCTCACAATTTATACAGGAAAGAGTTCGTTCATCTTCATCTGACATCATGAATTCAACAAAATAGTCGAACCATGCATTTGACTTGTTACTTTGACTCGTTAGTTTTTTTGACTATTGACTGTTTTGCGACTACCGACTGTTTCGACTGTTTTCAGTCGATAGTTCCCAACGCTAGTAATTACTATTTTCAGTCACTAGTTTTTTGACTATCGACTGTTTCGGCTGTTTTGCAGCTTACGACTGTTTCAGTCGATAGTTCCCAACGCTACTTTCAATCATTCAGTCACTGGCCATCGTCCACGTCAGGCGTGCCACTATCGACTGCTCAAACCTTGTCTTCAGGTAAAACCAGCGCCGCTCTTTTATTTTACTCTAATAATAAACATTTTACTTTATATGAAATAATTTATACGTAAACAGCATAATATTTGATTGTTATCAGTCCCATAACAGTTTGTAGTTGAAGTGTACTATTTCAGAACCGTAACCTAAGAAGTTATTGTTTTGCCCTTGTTTATAAACAACCAGCTACCATGTCGATTAAGTACGTTAATTTATTTTACACCTAGATGTGTGCGTTCTACGTATACACACCTATGATGTCTAGATGTTGCGTGATATGACAGTTGCTGTCTTTGAATCCATAAATTCAACCCATTACCCATTAGTTTAAGTAGTCAGATTAAATTAGTCATTAGTAAGATTAAATGATAATGACCAAAAAATTGTGTTTTAGTCATTTTGGTAAAAACATCGCAATACAGAGGTACGACCATCAAAGGCGAACTGAACTTGAAAAGTACCCATAACGATGGACTATTGGCATTTCGGAATATCGAAAACTACTCTATAACTTGCATAATCTACTCTATAACTTTCGTTTTATGAGAGTTAATTACTAAAACTGAATAATTAAATTTATAAAGGTGTAAATACGAAATTTATGTTAAGAAAATGTAGCTCGAAAGTTCATCAAAAAGAGATTGGGGGAAGAAGATATAGTGCCATCAAGATCTATAATGTATTGCCTGTTGCAGTTTGTAAATTCGATTTAATACTAAACAATATTTTCCTTCCCGTTTCAATCTAGTTATAAAAAATACAATGCTGTCTAATATATTCGAATATGTAACCTACAAAAGTCGTCCGGTTTTAAAATGTCTACACAATTCTTTAAACTTCCAGACATTGTTCTTAAACGAATACAATTTTTAAAAACATACAGTAATATTAAGGGCGTATGTTTTGGTACAGGAATGGGACAATATTCTGTGTCCGGAAACCATTCACAAACTCTAAGAATCTACTCCACCATTGTATATCTATTCCATAATAAATAAACATTGTGATTGATTTTGTTATTTTGACCATTCCCTGTATGTTCCAGGAAACCAATTATTATTGCCTGATAATTTCACGCCTTGTAACGCAAAGTAAACAATAATGGTAATGGAATAATAATATAAGAATAAATAGCAACATCGATATTAAAAAAATCATCGTGTCATGTCTATATTCACCTTCCACCTAAATTGCATATCAGTTGTGCACGAAAAAGCATCATTCAAAGTAGGCCGAGCTGGTTTGACGAGACAAACGAGCACTGTAAAAGCATCGGACACTTGACACCTGGTCAAATGCATCGGTACCGGAAGATGGCGCCACACGTTATCGGCAGTTGAGCACGCAATTTCCCGATATAATATATCCACCATGCCCTTGGCTACGTTTAGATGTCTTGATTTTTCATTTTTTCCCATGCCTTGTTTGTTTATTTTGCCACGATAACATCGATCGTTTGTTTGCTCTCTAATTTTTTTAGATAATATTTGCCGTTTTTTCTTTCGTATCTATTATAATCTAAGCCTTCAAGTTGATTGCCGTGTATTTTACGTCACGACGGACGCATGAATGATTGATAGCTCAATCTTTCTATATGTCTCGCTTTGATGGCTGTGGAATTTACGATATTATGATATTAACTAGGAAAATTTACAATATCATATTTGCCAGCGGATATTAGAATTAAAAAACATATTCCTGAAAAGATAATGGATGTTACATAAATAAAGTTTCCTTCGAGATTACACCAAATAAATTATGGGTTGTTATACTTACATATATTCATCTCAAATTAGAATACTAACAATATTTTAATTTGAGTGATTTCTAAGCATTAACTATTATAGTAGTGTAAATAGTATAATATAAAATATAAGAACCCATATATAATTCTAGTTTAAAATGTTATTAGTTTCAGTAAAAAAATAATAAAATATTTTAGTTTACTTTCAGAAATTATATTTAAACCAATCCACCAACCTGCCAATGTATATTAAATAAAATGACTAAGTATTAACAGTGGCTTATTATCATGTCTCAATTTTATAGCAAGAGGTAGGCAGATGTTTTTTTTATCATTAATTGTTTTTGACTTGTGATGATTACTAGATTAACATAGATTATATATACTTATATATATATATATATATATATATATATATATATATATATATATATATATATATATATATATATATATACATCAAGAGTCACACAATCATTCCAGCGCCGCTATAATATTTCCATACTACATTTATATAATAGGCTCTAGGGCAAAATAGGCTTCAGTTTTAGCGATAACCGCTTCATTCGAGCGGAATTTCTTGCTGGTAATCATTATTTTAACGTCTGTGAACAGCCAGTAGCCAAATATGGTGAATATGGTGGTTGTGGAAGCAACTCGAACTTCAATTCATATAGTTTTGCCATTATCTTGATTGATCCGTAACGCTATATAATATTCACTATTGATGGTATTTACCTTTTCAAGAAAATCGATGAATATTACACCACGCATATCCCAAAATACTGATGTCATAACTTTTCCAGCCAGTTGTGTTTTCGGCCACTTTGAACGAGGTTGACCAGTTGCTGTCCACTCAGATGACGATTGTTTTGATTGCGGAGTGAAGTGATGGAATCATGTTTCATCCATTGTCACATATCAACGCAAAAATGTCTGTTTGTTACTTTTAATCATGACCAAATATTGCTCGGAATTATCAACACGTTTGGTCAACAGTGATAAAACGCGGTAACTACTTTGAACAGAGCTTTCTCATAGTTAAGGGCTCATGCAATATGAAACCGACACATTTTTTTAAATATCTTTATTATATTTACTTACTTTACTTGTTTTAACTAATTTACGCAACTTCGCTTTTCGTTCATTCGAAACGATTTTGTGGATTTTTTTGATGTATTCTGGTTTTATCACCTCATTTGGATGTCCACTGCATTCTGCATCATCGGTGTCTCTACCACCACGTTTGATTTCTGCAAATTAACGTTTTGTTGTTGTTTCTGACGGAGCGGACTCGTTATAACACTTTTCAAATTATATTAAAGGTATACTTTACTATCAAGAATCACTGTAAAATTAAAATACGACGTTGGTTTTGGTCCATTGTTTTAAAAATAACGAAAATAATATAATAAGTATAATATCATGAAGTGTTAACAGCCTTCTTTTGAATGTTAGTGCTAACCACAAAATCGGCGAATGCAATAAAATTAGCCCTATCTATGTGTTAAGCCCGATATTTTTCAGCCCATGTTTTACATGTCATGGTTTAACATAAATCCCATCAAATATTAATTGCCCATTAGACAGATTGTATAATTGAAAGGAATAATAATGAAAATTAATTTTACTGACCAAAACCTTACAAACAATCATTAATATTGGTAGATGTAATAAAATCACCAAATCCCTATAAACTGAATGTACTTAATAACATGTAGTTTTAATTATATGTGTGTCTCTTATCAGCTGATGATCAACTGTTTCCAAATGTTTACATGCGATGTGGAATATCCAAATAGCATATACATTGATAGGACAAGAATTTAGTGAAAATCCTTTATAACTATCTGAAGATCGTGGTTTCGTTACTTTTTAGAAAAAAAGATTTCTATAACCTACTGAGGACTAGTGATGAAAAGTGTATCTACTACGACAATTTCAAATGCAAAGAGTCATAAGTTAATACAGGAAAGCCATTTACATTGACACCGAAGCGGAATATTCATGATCATTAAGTTTTGCTGTTCATTTGGTGGTGTAGTATAAGCTGCTAAAATGTAATAAAATTCTTATTACAGGTGGCTACCATATTGTACTGACATATTGTTACAAATTAAGACCAACAACAGTGAGTAAGGAGAAGCGATTAAGATTAAGAATAAGAAATTATCATAGAGAAAGCTGGGTCTCATTCTGCAAGGGTTGTGAAGGGTACACTGTTGCCTCTCGATCAAAAATTCATAAAATTCTTAGCAGCTATCTGCCACACTTACTATCTTACTATACTCATCAAATAAACTTCCTTTCTGATTAGCATATATTCAGATAAAAACAGCAGAGATTGGCAAGCATACAGTTTCAAAACGCCGAAGAAGCGTGAAAATGGATCGACGATTGGATATATATATATATATATATATATATATATATATATATATATATATATATATATATATATATATATATATATATGTCAGTACAATATGGTAGCCACCTGTAATAAGAATTTTATTACATTTTAGCAGCTTATACTACACCACCAAATGAACAGCAAAACTTAATGATCATGAATATTCCGCTTCGGTGTCAATGTAAATGGCTTTCCTGTATTAACTCATGACTCTTTGCATATTAAATTGTCGTAGTAGATACACTTTTCATCACTAGTCCTCAGTAGGTTATAGAAATCTTTTTTCCTAAAAAGTAACGAAACCACGATCTTCAGACAGTTATAAAGGATTTTCACTAAATTCTTGTCGTATCAATATATGTGCTATTTGGATATTCCACATCGTATGTAAACATTTGGAAACAGTTGATCATCAGCTGTTAAGAGATACACATATAATTAAAACTACATGTTATTAAGTACATTCAGTTTATAGGGATTTGGTGATTTTATTACATCTACCAGTATTAATGATTGTTTTTAAGGTTTTGGTCAGTAAAATTAATTTTCATTATTATTCTTTTAAATTATACAATCTGTCCAATGGGCAATTCATATTTGATGGGATTTATGTTAAACCATGACATGTAACACATGGGATGAAAAATATCGGGCTTAACACATAGATAGGGCTAATTTTATTACATTCGTCGATATTGCAGTTAGCACTAACATTCAAAAGAAAGCTGTTAACACTTCATGATATTATACTTATTATATTATTTTCGTTATTTTTAAAACAATGGACCAAAACCAACGTCGTATTTTAATTTTACAGTGATTCTTGATCGTAAAGTATACCTTTAATATAATTTGAAAAGTGTTATAACGAGTCCGCTCCGTCAGAAACAACAACAAAACGTTAATTTGCAGAAATCAAACGTGGTGGTAGAGACACCGATGATGCAGAATGCAGTGGACATTCAAATGAGGTGATAAAACCAGAATACATCAAAAAAATCCACAAAATCGTTTCGAATGAACGAAAAGCGAAGTTGCGTAAATTAGTTAAAACAAGTAAAGTAAGTAAATATAATAAAGATATTTAAAAAAAAGTGTCGGTTTCATATTGCATGAGCCCTTAACTATGAGAAAGCTCTGTTCAAAGTAGTTACCGCGTTTTATCACTGTTGACCAAATGTGTTGATAATTCGGAGCAGTATTTGGTCATGATTAAAAGTAACAAACAGACATTTTTGCGTTGATATGTGACAATGAATGAAACATGATTCCATCACTTCACTCCGCAATCAAAACATAGCGCACATTGTTTGGTTAGTACATTCAGGTGCACTGACACTCTTTCAGAGTATCTTGCACTGGCATCATACTCGTTATGGTTTCCAAGGGGATATCGTGCAGAATTAGCTTGCTACTGGCATAATATGGGACATCAACGATGGCATATGGCACCTTGATTTGGAAATTTTGAAGGATGGCTATGTTGGATTTGCTAGTAGTACCCTAAGGCACCATGGGCCTAAGGTAGCTCGTGAATATTGAGATTTACCGGAGAAAAAGTCCTTCTACAAAAAGTGAACATTATGAGAGTAGATTTTGTCTATATATATATTTTAGGAACGCGCTTCACTTGATATGACTGATTATCACATGTTTTGGCCTAAGAACATTTAACCCGTTTAAGTAACACACAAAGTTTTATTAAGAAGCCAAAAAAGAAATAAATCAGACTAGATCAGATCAGTGAAAAATTCTGGAAGGGAATTAGCTGCAATTTTATTGCAGAATCAATATATTACTAGAAAATTGTTGTAATACCATATAGTAGTTGTAATACCATACAGTATAAAAGTTCTTAAACATTCATTAAAACGTAGATTAGTAGATAATAAACATTCTCGCGACTGTGAATGAAATTTCACATGTTGTATGCAAAAACCGTGCTATCTGGGAATTAAAATATCTGAATTCAAGATACATATTACAATATCAAAACATGCCTCTTGTATCCCATCGTTATAAGCTCTATAAAATTAGTACTTTACAGCACTGCGTTTCTATAATCATAAATCTTTTTATATTTCTTTTGTAGTTTTCAACAAATTATTATGATTTATGCACTCCATATCAGTAGTTTTGTTTTTAGTAACCATTTTAATTACTAAATGAAATATAATTATTTAATGATGACAGGCAATTAAATAATTTATAACTGCTTTATTTCAATGTGCTTATTTAAATATTCTTTTATATTTTGTTTTTTGTTCATGCTATTTTTATTAATTTTATTAAAAAATAATCAAAGCTGCCTCTCACATTCATATGTCTGGCTACTCCTAGAATTTGGTACTATTTCTATAGTATTCTATTTTAAAATCAAAAAAGTTACAAAGGCCGACCTTTTAAGAATATGTCCTTAAAGTGATTTTTAAAATTCTAATTATTTTCGGAGATTTTTTACTACGCTTAAAAAATTTAGAAATTTCAAAAAATGGAAAAAAACAAATTTTTTCAAACGGCCGGAATTTGCCAAAAAAATGTATCGTTCATTCTTACTTAGTTACTCTTTTTACTTGTTCGATAGAACCATATTTTGAGATTGATAATTTCCTTTTTTAGATTCAAATTACTAGAAAGGTTGTAGTCGTCTTAACCAGGGTACGTCATTTTTTTAACACCACCCGCCTCATCAGCCTGTAACTGTTGAAATTTTTAATTTTTTCACTTTTATTCTTTGGTTACATTTGTGTTTGATTTTTAACTTCAAAAATAACTAAAATATGCGCCTTTAGTCTAGAACCTGAATGTTGATTCTATAGTATCTTTAAAGATCTTCTTTACATTCCTTATTAATTAATTATAAATTAATTTTAAATATCTTTTTTTTTCTGTTAATCTCTTAGAACTTCAACATTCTACCTGTGGGCAACAAGTATTATTATATGATTTCTGTTATATAATATAACTATCCTGACATGTAGAAGATCGCTTCAGTAAGTAATCTACTGTACAATCTATAACTTATATAAATGTTATTCTAGATACTATTCTAACTTATTCTAGATTAGATTTCACTGTACGTGTCTATTAAACAGTTCGTATGGTAGTTTGCGTTTGAGTCTATGCACTACATTGTCATCGCGCACATTTTACTGTTTGACGAGCTAAATATTTTAAAGCAGTTATTCATACATTCACATTAATAGTTCGCTCATTGTATATATACAATATATCTTTAAATATTTAATATGAATGCCCACAAAAGCTTATATTTTATATTAGGATGTGATAACTGTTATTTATTTCGTCATCCACAACATAGACATACATTTCTACTAGGATCTTTTCATTTGAGTCAATTTTCTTGAAGGATATACTTTGTATTCGCTTATTGACATATATGTATTGGATTTGCTTCTTATTATCACATATTGTTGCTATATTTAGCTATATTTAGACATTACTTGTAACTCAAGATACCGTACGGAGATCAGCAAGGTGTAGTTTATTACAAATTGGTATAAACAAATGAAACTTTAACTGCAGATGTCTATGGAATTCATCATTTCATCATTCGTCATTTGAACAAATAGTATAAACACTATTGCATCTCGAACGAGATGTTCTGTCGTACCTAGCATATCTACCAGACATGGCGTTATTTGACTGCCAATTGTTCAGATCGAAGCAAGGTTCAGGCGAGCATGATTGGTAATTTTCTATTACGCCACAAATATAGACTTTCCATTCAATCTCCAACAAGAATTTCAAGGGTTCTATAAAGAAGCAGTGGACAAGTTATTTAGTATCCTTGAAGAAGCAATTAATAAACATAACTATCCGCATAACATCTGCGATGAGCGCAAGTGGCATATTTATTCCACCGACGCAAACATTGATGAAAGGAGCTCCACCAGGCTCAATAGGAAGATGCTTTTACTGAAGCTGACTACATGTCAAGTTCTGATGAAACCACAAAAATATAATCTTGAATTCACCTAAAAAACGTTCTACGAAGGGGACGAATGAAGATCAGCTTTATGTTAGCTCTATCAGAGTATATATATATGAAATGTATTAAAACAGTGAGTAGTTTTTCAATACAAACATAATATAATACAATTATTTCTAAGGAAACTGTTACTCTGAAAAGTATCAAAGAGGTTAATTATTTCAATTTATGTATTTAGATGAGACATGATACCAAAATACCCAATGGTTATTCATGGCAAGATGGTAATAAAAATAGTGTTATGACAAAAAAAAGTTGATGGAAAAACATAAAGGTTGGAATAACAAATGTTTAGGTTGCATTAGACATAACATTTATTAATAATTCATTGCAGATATATTGTATTTCATGCTGGAAACAGTAATGGTTAATAACACCTTCGGTTTGAATGGACTCGATCAGGCACATTGAAAAAGAAATGGACAAATGATAGAATTGTGAACAAATGTTAGATAGATTGGAAATTAATAGCTTTAGTTATTCACTTCAATAAAAATTTCTGAATATGATTCAAAACTGCCAATTTCTAAGACAGGGAGATGAGAGCAGAAAAGAGTAAAGGTAAGTATATAATTAATATATGATAACTGTAAAAAATGTTATTGTTGAGTGTAAAGGATTTATGTGTGTAATTGTTCAGAATATACATGAGCAATTGGTTACAATGTGTCAGGCGAAAAAGAATAATAACTGTTTTGCATATATGGTAAATGCATTAAGGAGAATGCAGTAATTAAATCTATTTTTTTTGAAGAAAGATGTATGGAGGTATTAACAGAACAAACGAAGGAAAAATACAGCGATATCAAAATGTCTTCACATGGAAACACTGTACCGATAGACACAAGAACTAACCGTTAAAGGTAAATATGCTTTCTAATGAAAGTAGATATTACTTGTATATAGAATTGTTAATTAGGTGAGTTATGCCTACAGATTATACAACGACAAGTACGCTTAGAACTGCAACTCATATGTGCTATGGAAAGGAAGTTTAATGTAAATATAAATATATACAACCCTAGCCTACAAACTATTATCACTGTGCACTTAATTGTAGTTGAAGACCTTTGATAATATATTCATTATTTTTTGTTTAATTAAGTTATTTTACGTAGATGAGAATATTGTTGTATGTCATAGCCAAACTGAACTAAATCTCAGAGTTGATACGGCAACATTGCCACGTTTTGCCGTCACAAAGTTAGATGGCGTATATGCAAAACTTTTTAGGATAGTATGTATGATTTCTGTAAATAAATGTATTCCATACTTGTAATTTGGAATCCGGCTTCCATAATAACAGCACTATAAACATATCGAAAATATAACTCGAAACAAAAAAAATCATTCTTTCAATAAGGCTGATTATTTTGTATGAGTATTTTTACTTCTTTAATTCGTTCTAAATTTATAAGTATATGAAATTTAAAGTATATAAAGCGATTTTTAGGGATGATTAATTTAATTATTCCAATATGATTCCAATAAATTATTTTTTAAAGTCTAATATAATGATATAAAGATCATAAACCTTAATTAACTGGGCCACTATCAATAGAAATTCCTTCTCGTTAGTTGGAGTTGAAACAAAAATCCGAACAAATGACAGGCCTTAGAAAGTAGATGATAAAAACGAATTGTTCAACGAATAATTCCCACGAGCTCCCGCAAATTCCCACCGTTGAGTGGCCGTTCGGCATTCGCCGGCCGCTTAATCGCACAGTGATCAGTCCTTCTGCCGTTTAATTAGATTAAAATCACTAGTAGGCCTTACCGAGAACGGCTTTGCGTTAAATTTCTATTATCTCGCCAATCGCGGTCCATCTCGTTCTCTCTCTCTCTCTTTCGCCCTCTTGCGCGTACACACGCTCCGATTAATAGCATTCATTTAATGCGGAAGTGATCTAGACGCTAAGAAGCCTCTCGGTCTTTTTTCTCTTCTTCTTTTCGTCATTCGACTCGTCTTCTTTTCGTTCGTTTTTTATCTGTTCTACGCCTCGAAGAATGGGCCTGCATTCTGATATCGATAGAATCAGATATGCGACTTTGGCTATGAGGTCTCCTCGTTTTGTTTTCTCGTCGTTCGCGGATTTCTAATTGCACCCTTTCCATTTTAATCCGTTGTCTTATTATAATATTTTATCTCGATTTGAGCATGTCAATTGTTGTTAAATGTTGCAATTCGTGAATATTTTAAGGTCGTATTTTCTTTTTAATACTCTTCTCCGACCTCGCAATTTATTTATGCGTAATTTGTATTCTAAATCTATAGCTATAATGTCCAGTAAAACAATAAAAACACGTTATAGATGAAAATATAGGAAATATATCAACTCATGGGAAATTACAATTCGTAAAAATGGTAGTAGTGGATGTTTTAATGGACGAGCTACATATATTACTAGGATGCGTTTAAAAGATTTATTAATGATATTTTGGAAATTAGGGTTTAGCAGCACATTGATCCCAAAAGACATTCGATTCATTAACCAATTTTTATACTAAATTTCATCACAGTAATCGATGCTATTAGTGCTTTTCTTATCAAAACTTACATAAAATATAAGGAACTAGTGATATCCACTATTTCTGTGTAAAATAATTGCCCAACTGAGTGAACTATTAGCAATTTGGCAATTGGCAATTTGGAAAATCCTCAGTTGTGGAAATATGTCTAACCCTAATATACTCAAATTTAAACAGCTTGCAGTTCGGGGTATAAAGCCATCAAAGGCACTTCTTATTCTTAAAATTAAATTGTTGAAAGCTTAATATTTATATCATTATATATGTGAATATATTGATTAAAACTGAAAAATACTTACATGATTCAATTTTAGAAACAACTTCTTTAGCTGAGTAGAAAAAAATCGAGAAAACTGAAAATGCTATTGAGAATTTTAAATTTTATCTCTGTGAAATAATGTTTGTGTTGTTAACTACATCGTGTTTTTCCCAAGAATTGGAAAACCAGGATATAACATTAAACACTTAAAATTGAACCTAGCTTCTGTGTCATCTTAAATAATAGGTCAATTGAAAGGTCCCCGGCCTACCATAGTAAAACACATTTTTTGGCATTCAAAATAATTCCTTTCAAGGGAGATACATTGATCATAGCGACCCTCCAACTTTTCGATACCATTTTCGTAGTACGATGTGTCCTTTGCTTCAAAATAGGCCACAGTTTAGGCGATCACTTCTTCATTCGACGAAAATTTCTTCCCAGCGAGCATTCTTTTGAGATCTGAGAACAGCAAATAGTCGCTGAGGGCCAGATCTGGAGAATACGGTGGATGGCTAGATTTTTGCCATCGTTTTCACTGACTAGTGGCACGGTGCATTGTTTTGATGAAGCAGTACTTTCCTTTTCTTCAAATGCGGCCGTTTATCAGCGATTTCATCCTTCAAACAGTAGCTATTGATCGTCCTTCCTTTTTCAAGGTAGTCAATGAAAATTATTCCATGCGCATCCCAATATACAGACGCCATAACCTTGTCAGCCAACTGTTGCGTTTTCCCACGCTTTGGAGCGGGTTCATGGTGTGCTGTCCACTCGGATGACTGTCGATTAAACTTCGGAGTGAAATGATGTAGCCATGTTTCATCCATTGTCACATATCGACGCAAAAACTCGGGTTTATTACGCTTGATCATTTTCAAACACTGCTCCAAATCATCAACTCGTCGTTGTTTTTGGGCAAATGTGAGCTCGCGCGGCACCCACTTTGCACAGAGTTTTTTCATAGCCAAATATTCGTAAATGATATGATGTACACGTTCAGTTGATATCTTTAGAGTGTCTGCCATTTCACTCAATTTCAATTTACGGTCATTCAAAATCATTTTGTGGATTTTTTTATGTTTTCGTCGGTAACAACCTCTTTTGGGCGTCCACTGCGTTCACCGTCTTCGGTGCTCACTTCACCACGTCTAAACTTAACATACCAATCCTAGATGGTTGATTTTCCTGGAGCAGTGTTCGGAAACTCGGCATCAAGCCAAATTTTTGCTTCAACTATATTTTTCCCTTCAAAAGCAATATTTTATCAACACGCGAAATTCCTTTTTATCTATTTTTCACAATAAACAAAGTTGCTTCACTCAAATTGCTACAATTCACAAACTAATGATCCGACAGCTGTCAAATTTATACAGGCATCTTTTGAGGGTTAGTGCTAACTAAAAAAACATATTGATTTAATTCTAGTAGCGTCATCTATGTGTCAGGTCGGGATTTTCAACTGACCTGTTAAATAGACAATAAATAGAAAAAAATATCATGAAATATTAGTTTTTTTAATTTTTTTTTGGGAATATACTCTAAGTATTAGTATTATTTTTAGTATTGGAATTACTTATTGCTGCAATTAAACATAATTTGTTTATTTGTATATATTGTCTCTACGAATCTACTATATACACGATCCAAAATCAGTGAGTATAGTGAGCTAATTCAATTAGTGGACCCGAAAAGCTTCTAACACTTGAAACTCAGCATTTAATTTAATTGAATAAAACTTTTATATAAAGATACAATACCTCATAAAGGTGTATATATTTTATATCAAACTAGAGATTAATAAAATTCTAAATGATGAATCGTTTTCGCTTATATATGAAATTTTGAAGCGTGTAATTTAATCAACCAGCTCAAAATATTCATTCAGATTTCTTTCACCATTGTTTACGAAGAACACCCTCAATTTCTATAATATCTGATTTAACAAATTCAGCAGTATATAATTTAAAAATATTTTATGTAATAAAAACTTTTCTTTAGAATTTAGAATATTAAATTATGCCCTTTGTTAGTTAGGTACTTTGTTGAATATTACTAGCCATTAATCAATGACACTTTCCAAAAGAATGATATAGTTATGGCGGTTAATCCTGAAATATTGCTGAAAGCTGTAGCGTTTCCAGGTAAGTTAATTATTATCTACAGCAATTTACCGTAATAATTTTGAAGAAGTTTCCATATGATGGCTTATAAAAAATGAGAAATAGAAAATACAAAAATTAGGATAATTTGAAATTTTCATTGAAAAAAAAATCTGAGAGTTGTTTTGGTTTTTTAACGTAATCTCTATATATTTGTTTGGTATTCTTTTTGACCAGCTGGGTAATTGTTAATAAGTTATTACATTAAGATAACAGAGAATAGACTTGCAAAATAATATATTTTATTTAGTAACCATTTACGATAGATATTTTTGTTTAATATACGGATACTCGCACATATCAAAACCTTTTTTTATCCCAGTGAAACTTTCTTTCTGAAACCCATCTTTTTACATTTTTCTTGTAGGATTAATCTGGAAGAATTGGTACCTTTTCTCCATCTTTTTAATCAAACATTACATTTATGTTAGGTTAAACATTTCTCTATGGCCTAATTAAAAGCAAATTATCTTTCTTTTTGAGGGCCCATCATAGTAATGATTAATTGTAGGTCACTCATAAACCATCTAATGATTGGTCTGGCGGAAAAGCTTTCCTTCATATCTTCTTCTGATAAGCCTGAAACACCAGAAACTATGTATTTGAAGCAATCTTTGGGGAAATATACATCGGTGCATCAATCATAACTTCATGTACAGCGGTGACGAGATAACTGTATGTGGGGGTACTATTATTTCTTGAAGGATGCTCGTTTCTCTAACTACAAGCTCCTTTGGCAACCAACGCTTTTTTGGTCCAATGATTTGTTCGGTCTCTGTTCTTCCACAGATACAAATAAATAAAGAATTTGGTAAACCCAGCATGTTTTCCGAGCTATATGCACAACATCAACAAGTTCTTAATTATGAATGAAAGTGTATTTATATAAATTCTAACTGAAAGTTAATAAAAATCCTTTATTTTTATAATAATTTTGCATTTTGTAAAAAATCTGCAATGCACTGTTATACATAGAAATCGGTTTAAAATATTCAAACAGCATATTTTTTGTAGACCTGTTTGTACTCTTGATGTAAAACTGTGAAATGATTATTGCTCCAAATGCCAGTTCTCAAGAAAATTAAAAAATGTCACTTTTAATAATTAATATAGTTAACCTCAGGCAGCAAACTTGGTTATTTAATTATAAATTGTACATCGACATGTAAAAGTTGTCTTTTTGAAAAGAAATTGCCAAAATAAATGAGCATGTTCCAGCGTTAACGCTGGTCCATGTCGGTGGTATTGTCACTGAAGAAGAAGTAGGAGAAGGAGAGAACAACAAACGGCTTGATTGTCAGCGCTTGAATAAAGTAGGTAGTTTAGGTATGCATGTTGGATTTTACGTTGGTCGCATACTCAATAGAATTAATGATGTTTAGGTTGAATTGTCAGATTTATTGTCTTTTGTTGCGAATTAAATACAAAAAAGTCCGTCTCGTGGCGTACGAGACACAACGTCGATGTGGAGACCCGTAGGTGAACGTCGACAATGAAGCCAGATAATGTCATTCACTCCAATAGGTATTTGCGCTTTTATTTTCAAAATAATATATTAATTACTTAACAGCAACTTAAATATATGATAATTTATTTATTTATTGTTAAGACATTACTTTGACTGGCAAGTCCATATATTGGTAGGCAATTTTAATGTCGGCCTTCATCGCCATTCAATTTTATTTATAATTACTAGTATCGATATAAACATAATTTAATAAAATTATTTTAGAGAAAATTGTCTCTCTGAAAAGTATACATAAAAGAATTAGGGACATGCAGTTTTTGAGGGATGTAAGATATCCTTTCATACACTCTTACGGGGTATAGGGTTTAAATGGTGTAAAGATAACCCTCGGAGAGGTTTAATATAACTTCCAGGCATAACCTTAAAAAGAGTTCAATTTATGACATAAAATAATATAGGAAACTTGAATATTTTAAAATGGTTCATTGTGGCACTCTTGGCAAGACAGTAACAAAAAAAACTGTAAAGATAATAAAAATTGGTAAAACAAGGCAAAAGTTACAATAGCATTCAATTGAGTTTTGTTGGTCATTATATTTGTTAATAGTTAATTGCATATATATTGTTGGTTGAGTAGGATATTCCATCAAAAACTGTTTGGATATGTGGAATGAAACATTGTCAACTATAACACCTTCGGTTTGGATGAACTCAAAAAGGCATATAAAGGAACTTATTGATAAATGGTGGAATCGTGAACATGTTTTAGAGATTAGAAATGAACAGTTTAGTGATTGAATTGGACAGTGAGTCGTAAAGTGAAAGTAACTGAAGGAAACTTTCAGGATATATGATAATGCTGTGCAGTGCTGGAAATGCCTGAGACAGAGTGATGAGAGTGGAAACAACTAAAGATATGCACATATAATTAATTGACTATAACTATAGAAAATGATATTATAGGGCGTGAAAGATTTGTGTGTACAGGTATTGTGATTGTAATTGTTCAAAATTAAACATAAGCATTAGGTTAGAAAGTATAAGGAGAGTATGAATACTAACGATTTTGTAGATATGGTAATTACATTAGACATAATTCACTGATTAATTTTATCAAGAATGCTGTACACAGGTAGTAGCAGAAGCCAAGCCAGAATGCCAAGTACATCCATCGAAGGAAACAAGAACTAAACGTAAAAAGTAAATATGCTCTCGAATGAAAGTAAGATACGTTTCTCAGATATACAATTGTTGATTAGGTGGATTAGGCCTCCAGGGGAATAACACTACATAGAAACTCTACCTCATGGATAGTGTGGAAAAAAGTTCAATGTAAACAAAACAAATTAATCTAACCTACAAACTATTATACCAGTTTTCTTAATTGTAGTTTTAAGTGCTTCGATAATATATGTATTAGATGTATTATAATGTTAAAATAATTTATATTTGATAACATTTTTGTTCAATTATTTAGATTATAATTTTCTTGTATGTCAAAGCCAAACTGAACTAAAACTCAGATTTGATGTAGCAACATTGTAATGTTTCGACGTCACAAATATCCACGGCGCATTACTAAAAAACCTTGAATAGACTATAGTTTATATAGAAGAAACTAATCTACTAATTTTACAAACAGATATAGGCTCTTATTTATTTTACCGGTACTGTAGTTGTATTTTAGAAACTTAAAGGAATAAAAGCAATAATTTGTCATTAAAAATTGATTCATAACTTTTCAAAATATTCTCCCTCATGTTCTATAATAATTACGAGATAACAATACATTACTGTTGTGAAAAACATCCTTTTGCACTTACTTGTGTATTTATTTTACAGAGTTTCAACTCTTATCAGTTAAATTTTTCTATGTTCGAAATACAAATAGTACATCTATATAGTGTAATAGATATAAACATATTTAATAGACAAATATGATGAATTATTGATATATTCATGAATAACAAATTTAGAATCAGACTAATGAAACCTAAACACTAACTTTAAAAGTTCACTGCAATAGAATAAGCAAGAATAATATATGTCTCTTCAGGAAATGTCGATACCGAAAGAACAAACGAAAAAAAAAAGAAATAAATCTTAAATTTAGAATTATACAGACAAACTAATTACATACAAGAACATATTAAAACACTTAACTGCAGATAAATCAACATCAATATTATATAACGTCAATCAGAAGTTGTTAAGTGGACAGCAAATACACTTTTTAGTATTGTTAAGACTGAAGGTGACCTACGCAGAGGGCCAGGCGTGATTATGTTTGCTGATGGTATTAAACAGAATGCACGGAAGCACGAAGAACGCCTTCACAACCACTTGTCTTAATTTCTCGAATCTCGATCTTAATATCGAAGTTTGACCCGTTTAAATATTATAATAAAAATAACTAGTGATTAAAACAGTTACTGTAAGAGAAAAAGGTCATGCAAATTGTATTTCTATTTTTAAATTTGCTTTAAATTAACTAGTGGCAACATATTTACCTGAATTAGAATATAAAGACTTTAGTCATATTTTTAATGAGCAGTTTACGTTTACCTTACTGCCCTAGATATCAAGCTTTTAAAAAAGACTCGGAATTGTTATAAATATTTTTTTTATTTAAAAAACCTGGTGTTTATTATAATGTTTTTAGGCCCAACGTTGTTAGTTTTGTTTTCTGGCGCGTAGATAAATAATGTTGATGGTATTCAAAGAAATTCACAATGAAGTATTGATTTTAATTGAGAACATGTGCTTGATATTTGTCAACAAAAGATTAATGTAATTAGAGATCACAACGCCTAATTTACAACGCATTTAATCAAGAGTTGGAATGCGAAAGACAGTACGATTCCGAGTCATTAAGTGAAGCAGTTCGAAGAAATGTTCCCCTTTTAAATCAACAACAAAAGTGTGGACGCAACATGTACGTGAATAGATTTTTTTCCTAGATGCTCCTGATATAACTGGAAAAACGTTTTTGATTTTGGCAACGAATCGAACGAAGATCGATGTCTTAGAAGTAGGCCTACAAATTTTAATGCTACAGTTCTAATAAAAATAGAATATATTAATGATTGTTAATTAAACAGGCTAGGATACCAGCTTTAATATCATAATACCTCTCTGGCTCGGGTGGTATAAACGCTTTGCAATAAGTAAACGCTACGTTAATTGGTCCAATAGCAACGATTTTCTGTGAACTGAATTTTGAAGAACCAAATTGAAAAGGAAATAAAAATCGACTGCCTTAATATTTCTAAACCAAACCAAACCAACTACGATTAAAAAAACTTACTCAATAAACTCATATTCAAAACTGGAAATATTTCTGATCGAATAGACTGTACACTAATAAAGTAATAAATCCATTTTATAGTTATCAAATAAATTTTTTAATCGGTATATGACGTCCGATACCGTTTAACAGGTCAATTGAAAACTCCCCAGCCTATCATAGTAAAACACATTTTATTGGCGAAATTAGTTATTTTTTATTCTACATAATTCCCTTCGAGGGTGATATACTGATTATAGCGACCCTCCAACTTTTCGATACCATTTTCGTTGTACGATTTGTCCTTTGCTTCAAAATAGGCCTCAGTTTCGGCGATCACCTCTTCATTCGACGAAAATTTCCTCCCAGCGAGCATTCTTTTGAGATCTGAGAACATGAAATAGTCGCTGGGGGCCAGATCTGGAGAATTCTTTTGAATTTTTTAATTTAAACTGAATTTTTGCTTCAAATGAATGCTAGATAGATCACACCAAAGATAATCATTCATTCGTTTCCTTTAAGAGCTTAAACCATGACTGGGATAGAAAAAAAAATTTCGATAAATTATTGATATATGCGACTCATACTGCGCTGGTTGTTCAGAAAAACAGTGTATTTATGTCTGTCTATCAGATATAATAAAGTGAGAAGTTACATTAAAGGGTTTCATTTGTCATAAAATGGGATTGGGACGACAGTGTTGCTTACATACTTGTGTTTTAATTCATTAGATTTACCGAAATGAACTAACTCATCAAAAAAAAAAACAGATTAATCCACTGGACTAACTAATCTGACCTAATCTGGTCTACTGGAATTTGATGGTTTAAAATGCAAGCATTTAAGAAAGAGAGGACAACAAATTTGGGCAACTAGTATATTACTGTAACTCTAAATTGTCTACATAGTCGTTCCGATCAATGATCACTTCTTTCTTTTAAAATAAATCGTTTTCGAGTAATTTTCTAGTTTTCATTTTAAACGTGTCACAGCATAATTATTTCGCTTCCGCCTCATTGATAAATTTTATTTCATGTTCTTATTGTACATATAAACATTTTTATGGCGACTATATTATGACGAAATCCAAAAACCAATTTGACTTTTATGGAGCCCATCGTATATAGCTGTCACTATGCACAACTGGCATAAATCAATTATTGTACCAGAGCAAACGATTGAACCGGTGATGGTTTTCCCGATGAGGCGCCGCCGCCAAAGCTATCGTTTCGGAATAACATAACGTGGTATTAATGGTATCGAATTAATAATCTCACTTATTCGTGCAGTGCATGCCATTGCGAAAGGCAATCCGATGTTTGCCGATATTGAACTGGTGCTTAGTGTCGATATAAACGACGGGAATTAATCGAGAGAAAAAGCTCAAATTGTTACGATTAGTATAGTGCGAGCATTATAACTAGGCTTAAATAAATAACAAGTCTGACAGGTGGTTCATGCACAACTTATTGTGACTTGAACATGGTAACCAAATATTTGAAATAAAATGAGTTATTAAGGAGAAAATATAGCACAATAAGTTACTTTCTAAGAAGTTATTGTATCTTCTTCAAGGTAATCCTCCTTATAAACAAAACATGTCTTCCACAGTTTTCAAAATAGTTAGTTGAATTCGATTTGTGGAAGTTAAATTATGAAGGAAATATTCGCAAAAATCCAGAGCTGTGTCACACGTCCCATTATTGTATTTCTGTTGGCATATTACTAGTCAGTCATTAACTACAAATATCTAGTGCACACCACATAATTTTAAATCACGACACAGTTTTCACAAATAACCATATTAGTTGAAAGGATTTTTGTTACTTCAACCCCCGGGTAAGTGCGCTATTGTCGAGCAGTTGTAATACGTTAAGGTTTTTGTGAACACGCCGTCTTTCTTGGTATTTTTTCGCAAATCTTACTGATTTGCTAATCTCGCTGATTTTACCCCGTAAGGGTTTTTCTACACAATAAGGGGACTTCTGTAGGAGCCATTTAAAACAATTAACATTCCTCAATACTCAAATAATATTCGTGCTGAAAATTCAAAAAAAGACTTGAAATCATCAACATAATTAATTTTAGGGTAGACGACCGTATTTTTTTTATATATGTTCACCGATTTCTCCGTCAATTGTGGATCCATTTTCAAAATTTCTTTTTTTATTCGAAAAAGTGCATTCAACAACTACCTTTGTAGTGTAGTTGTTGGACCCCGCGGCATGAAGAGTTCCTTATTTTCAATGATTGTGTATTACTTAATAAAATAACTGTATAATTTATATTAATTTAAGTGTCTAACACTAAAACGAAAAAAAAATATTAAAAAAAATTTAACTGATGTCAAAAATAAATAAGGAACTCTTAGTGAGTCTTAGTCTTAAAGTAAAAAATAATCAAATTTAGATTTTTAATACAAAAAAAACAAACATTTTAATATAAAATATGTGCATAATAATCCTTACATATTTTATATTCTACTACATACGCACCGTTTAGCTTAATACCTACCTAGGCCTATGTATCTATTTATAATATTAACTACTACCAACTGATCGGTTTGAAGGTGGTGCCGAGCCCAAACAGTACAAAAATAAAAATATACACAAAATTAAATTACAAACAAAACAAATATAATTTGTTGCTCACACCGACTTCAAGCATATGTGTAGTATATAGTTTAAATAAGGTTTTTGCTTATTTTTACTCAGTTATTACAACGATTATCATGTGCATATTTTAAAACGTTTTTTTTTGTGATAAAAATCTAAGTTTGACTTGTTTTACTTTTTAGTGATTTCCTAATTTATTTTTCGAAGTCAGTTCATTTTTTTTAAAATTATTTTATGTTACATGTTGATGACTTTTATGTACTAGCTTCCTTTGGGTATTTAACTGATTTAACGAAATAGCACTGAATCGCAATATAGCAGTTGGGTTCTGTTTGGTTTGGGAGTTTGCTGTAATGAAAGAAATAGACGAGATTTTCTTGATAATCATTGTTTATCAGCTACAGAAATTATTAAAATTGAACTTAAAAAATTAAAATTATTAAAAAATTAGAATTGGACTTAAAAAATTGGACAAGTGGATATAATATCAAGAATAAATAATTTAAAATCATAAGAGAAAATGTGTTAATAAATACTTATCCAAATTACTACCTGGAAAATTGATTCAAATCCAGACAGTCAGCATAGGGATTGGCAACTCTGTAGAAACATTAGTGCATAGTGCAAAGAGATTGGTCTATGATTTAAACATATATGTGTGTCCTTAAATAGTTTAGTTTTATTTTAATTTGAAACATATATACTAATGTATCAATCCCGTACCTGCCTTGCTTGTCTATTAATGTAAGTACAACAGAACAGTAGTAATAAATTAATTTGTAAATTAATATTGTACTAAATATATCTAATATAAGATGTAATTAATACAAAATCTTTTATCTATTCATTGCAAAAAACCTGTTTTCTTTAGCGAAAAAATCGGAAAGGAATTACCGACACACCTGATATTCTTGGATTAACATTTATTAATATTCCAATATTTTGAGATATATGGGTTTTTATACAACATAATGAGTGATGTTTGTATCGTTGTATTAATTAAAGAGTATTCCTACTTGGAATAGTTTATTTGCATATATATTAGGTTTTTATCATTTAAATTCATCATTTTTGACATAACTATACCCTTTAAATATACAATGCTTTGATAATCATCCTACAATCTGTCAGTTTTCTGACTAATTGTTCTCTGTGGTATTCTACTTACATACTATAATTTCATTATAATAATGAATAATAAATATTCACATCTCATGATAGATGGGAATGAAAGTAAAAAGTAAAAGCCTGTTATTATAAAATTGAATAAAGTTGATTCGCACACAATTGATTGTGTTATTAGTTAAGCAATCTTCGACAAACCATGGGTTACATTTGGTTATTGTGTATAGTTGGAAAAGAATTTTAAGAGAGAACACATTTCTTGATTCTTAACTATTATCAGTAAATTTTTATATATCAGCTTACTGGCACTCTGGTCAAAAGGATGAGATTGTCGCCCTACAAATGGGATAGTCGCGAATTAAAATCCTGTTAAGTCTATACAATTAAGCCGGGAGTAACCAGGAGAAAAATAAAGATATGACTATATAGGAAATTTTGGTGAAATGCTTCGCGACGTCCAACATCTAGTTGTAATTAGATTTGTTTTGTTGGTAGATGTTACAAAATAACATTATTATTTTTGTATTGTTTGGGTTCGGCACCGACTTCAAAGTAATCAATTGGTAGTAGTTAAGATAATATTGTAAATAGATAAATATCTTTAGATACGTATTAAGCTAAATTGTGTGTATATAGTAGAATATAAAATACGTTTTGTATATAGGTTAAATAAGGTTTTCGATTATTTTTCTTTAGTTATTACAACGATTATTATGTACATATTTTATTTTAAAACGCTTTTTTATGTTGAAAATCTAAGTTTGATTATTTTTTAATTTTTAGTGAGTTCCTTATTTGTTTTTTGAAGTCGGTTCAATTATTTTGTTAAAAACATATTATTCTTCTCTTTTTAGTGATAGATATTACGCAATTATTTTATTTAATACAATCTAAACAACAACAAAAAGTTATTGTCCCCGTCGGGAATCGAACCCGCGATCTCTGTTTGGGAGCTAAACGCTTTAACCATTACACCATAAAACCAGTTGTCTGAAATATTTTTACAAGGTTTTATATGCTATAGTTTGTGCTTAACAAACAAACTGAATGGCTTTTGCACTGGATAACTTCCAATTTTCCGTCACATCTGCTCAGCAATAATATTATAAACAAATATGTGATTATTTTAGATAAAACATATGGGAAAACTTTGTCATGCCTTTGAAATTTGAGTGTTTCCCTCGCCTTTCCTCCCAACAGATCCTGATTTGGTCCAATCGGTCCACCTCAGAAGTGTACTCTTTCGAACAAAAAAGAATTTAGAAAATCGGGCCACAATTGACGGAGAAATCGGCGGACATATATTAAAAAAATATATACAGCCCAACATAGAACCTTTTCCGAAGTCAGTTAATAAGAAATATAATAATTAAGTGTTGCTTGTTTTGGTGTATGAAAAATTTTTGCATCGCATACATATAAAAACATTGTTTGCAAAATTGAAATAAATAAATTCCTATATTCCGTAAATTTACTAACTTTGTATTTTTAAGTATATTTTGGACAAATAACTTTTTATTTATAGTTTCCTAGTTTATAATAGTTCACATTTAGAAAATAAGTATCAGAAAATATAAATAAATGAGCTGTGATATTATATAGTGCTTTTGGTGTGTCTTTATTTTTTATACAAATGTTAAACAATATTTAAATAAAATAGTTTATAATTATACAATTTTTTAATTTCCCCCTGTAATACATATTCCCGCTTAGTGCGCCCTCCAGTAGTTGAAAATTTCATGCCTATGAGATAGCATTCAATCTCAATAGTATATCTAAAGTACACAAATTAAATAACAATTAATTGTAATGATATTACAAAAGCATTGTTAGATATAAATAGCTTACTAAATACTTTTTAGTATTATTTTATAATCACACCTTGTTATTTTTATTTTATCCATAGTTAACCAAACCATTTTTCCATAATAATATAATATATAACATATAATTTTTCCATAACCAAACGTTATGGAACAGACCAACCGGACATTTGAAATTATTGGTTATATCGCAGGTGACCCTGACGACGATACCCGATTGTCATAGAAACAGCACAACAGTATTGTTTACTAATCGTTACACAGCGACAATGTATAAACGTCAGCCCCGCAAGATTTTTCGGATCTACGCGTTTTGGGCATTGTTGAATACGATTTCAGGCGATAATTCCCTAGAAAATATGGAAAAAGAAAAAGTGGTTCCCGATGTGATCGATCAGACGCCGAAAGCGGTCGCCGAGGTGGCTTTTAAGGGCGGCGTTAAGGCGAACATGGGAAATGTCTTGACGCCGACACAAGGTGAGTAATGTTAGGTTATATTTGGACAGGGCGGTTGAAAATTGATTTTATTTATTTTACTAACAAAACTGCACTTCGAACTTTAGCGGCGGCTAATATAGCATTAATACGTAATTTTATAATAAATAAAATTACCATCAAATAATTCAACAGAATCAGTCACCATTTTTTCGTAAGTTTATACAAAAAGATGTTTTTACCGATGATTCATTATGGTGAAATTACTGTTGCATTATATACGTTTTTGTTAATAGTCAATCAAAAGACTTCAAAGCTTACTTTACTAAGAGTATATAAATATCCTTGCTTATCGTAAGTATATTATTATTATTGAATTCTACTAAAAATTAAAGCCACTTAATTTGGAAATAATTAGAATTAAACACAATACTTATTTATCAATAATTTTTGTATCCGCGTAATATTCAGCTCACAGTGCAAAATAAAGTACATGATATTTTGAAAATTACATCAAACAAGAAAAGCAAGAAAAAATAAAAGATAAAATTAAATAAAATAATGTCGAAAAAGCATATATAAACAATAGTAATAATATATAAGCAATTGGTGTATAGTACTAGAGTAAATATAATTAGAATGTATCGACCACTAGACGTTTAAAATTTGACAACAATTAATAACGCTTAATATACTGCTCTAAAATGTTTAATTTATCTAAAGTTACTTTTTGTTTCCTTTCGTTTGTAAACCCTAGACGTGGCTGCAGCTGTAAAACTGGTAGTCTTTAGAATTAATTCAATTTCAGAATGAACTTCATTATCAAGAATTTAAACAGAACGTCTAAAATAAAATAGTTCTAAAATGAACTAATTATTTTTTGTATTAAATATTTGCGGTTCATATTCATAATTTAAATATATATATATATATATATATATATATATATATATATATATATATATATATATATATATATATATATATATATATATATATATATATGTGTGTCATTAAATATAATTAGTCAGATATGTATATCCAATTTATAAGAAATTAAGTTTTAGTGATTATCAGTGTCCATGCCTTGTAATTTATGTTTTTAATACATGCTCTAGTTTCCAGCATGTATTTGTTCGTCGTCTGTCACTCAGAAAAGTGTGTTAGGTGATGCTATCTACATGGGAATGTTGGATTGGGTGCTTTACGTTAACTTTATCTATAAATTAATAATAAAGGATTTAAAAGAGATGGTGTTACTGTATATGAAATCGCATCGGGTACATTTATAACCAACTTCATTGTGAAGCCTAACTGATAGGCTTCACTTTTCAGTGTCATTTCGTTGCATTGTGAACAAAGCTTTTCTCAGTGCGTTGAAATTTCAACATATAAATACTGGTTTCGAGATTTTAAAAATTGTGGGTTTTACACTAAACACGAAGCGTTCTGTACAGATAAAATTGGTGATAATAAGGATTTAAGGTCATTACTCGATAGTAATCCATGTAAAACCACGTGATTTATAATTAACACTAGAAATAAATTCCCATCGCTTGAAGCACTTGGAAATGATTCAAATGCTTGAATGTAGAGACACTGAAAGACGTTTGGTCATATGTGAAATGCTGAAAAATCAACAGAAAAATAGGAAAGATTTTTTGCACCATATTGTTACTGGTGATGCAAAGTAGATCCATTTTGTATATTAAAATATAATTTTTCCTGTAAATGATACAACGTTGGCCATGCGTTTTTTATCCGCTGATTTTAACACTTCTAGTTTGGCAGGATACATTACTTAAAAAATATCTCCGGATATGGCACATGCGCATAGAAAACCATAGAGAAGGAACTACATTAACTTCCTTTTCTAATGGCGGTACATTCTTATCGAGTCGATCGATATAGTCGATCAAGTCAAAACATGAAAAAATCTAGAATATTTCGATTTCGTGTTACATTAATAATTCTATAGTAGTAATAATTAAATTGTTGTGTTATTCTTGGTGGTTTAACATACAGTGATTTTAAAATATGGAAGAACAATGGTAAGTGCAGAATGTAAGGTTACATTTTTAAAAGTTATGAAATCCACAGCATGAATTTTATTTATAGTGGGAATGTTAGCTGTCAAATTTATAACACATCAGTTTCAACGCCATCGAACAGGTACCAACATATGCCTAAATTTAGTGATAACAAGAACAGGGAAGAAAATTATTCTTGTTGTGTTGGAAGTAGTCAAGTCATTAATGAGATTTGTCCATGAAAAATAAATTGTAGTAACTGGTAATAATTATACATTTATTTTAAACATAATATATTTTAGTAATGATTTAAATTTTATTTTATAGGTAAGATGTAACTAAAATTTGTTGAGAGTGAAAGTCGAAGAATGTGAAATTCAGAAAAACAGAGAAAAAAAAATTAGACAACATTTTGCTAAGATGTAAGAACAGTGTACAGGGAAATAATTAAATTTGCTAACAAAAGTAGACCTGGATCAAATAAACAAAATATAATACTATCAACGATACCCTAATAATATAATGACAAGGAAAATATATTGCATTATTATATATAAGTATGGGTAAATAAACTATTTATTAATGGGGTGTATGGGTCAAGAAAAGTAATGATCATAGTTGATCATATTGGAAGATTTTTAGGAGAGTTTTACTGCTTTCATATATAGTGGTGGCTTTTTCGTTTGGCTTTAACTATATTGGCTGGGTTTGATCTAAACGATTTTGGTCTTTTTTATGGTAATGTTTATTTATATGGTTCTAGGAGTTCTGTTTAATTGTTCAAATATGTAAATTAATTTAAATATGGTGTTTTTATAAAAATAGAAAGGCAAATAGAAATTATTTTTATTCATTTTATTCAATAATTCTAAATAATATGTGTTATTTAAAAAAAAATTCCAATGTTCATTTCCCTCCTTATATATAGTTTCAACATCAAATCAATTATTTATCACCTTTGTGTATGTATATTTATAAAAAATAATTTATATATAAAAAAGGTATAAATAAAGTAAAGTAAATGAAGCTGTATATATGCATGCACCAAACTTTAATTATTCTCTGTTTCAAATTTAAATGGATCCCAGTAAGCATGCGCCATATCCGAAGATATTTGTTGAGTAAAGTATCCTGGGTTTAGTGGTTTTAATTTGAATTCATAACCAACTTATTATATAAATTGACCATCGGCTAGTTCTTAAAGTATTTTGAAATTCCCACTGCGCTCCCGCAACATTTACTATTTTCAGAATAAAATTGACCGAGAGATATATATGCAGAATATCGGCTTCTCCGTTATATGTATATGTAAAAGAAACTTAAAAGAATGCGGCTTCAAAGTTATTATTCCAATATCGTTCATTGTTTTCAAAATAAATCGCCTTAAAAGTCATCAAACTATACCGGGAAAAAACAAACCTTCACAATGAATTGATATTGTGTAAATTGTCTTTTAAACGCGAATGAGATTGTTGGTGAGTACGACGAACCATCACGAATACATTAAACATAAACACTAGGAATGTTTTCATGTCTCAAGGCTTCAGCAGAACTATAAATAAACAAGAATAATGACGGCAGGAAGTTGCATCATTTCTGTGCCGAAATTGTTTATTGTGTTATTATAAATAAATCAGCGGGGATTAATATGTTTACTGTTGATTAAATTTGGACGGGAGTATTGAATGGTGGGTGTCGCGATTCAATTGTTCTGTGGTTTCTCGTGATGGTATGTGTGTGGGTGGATAGATAAATCCATTTAAGTTGCTACATATGCTAAGGTATATGCGGATAGATAAAACGAATGATGAAAGATATTAATTATAATCATTTTTATTTAACTTGATGTTGTAAGGTGGTTTTTAATAAATAATACCTCATAAAAATTAACACATTAGAAATTATAATGAGATATTCTGACGACAAACAGTAAGAGGCAAAAATTATTGTGTTCGCTATGATTCTGTTCTGCTCAGCTAAACTATTAACAAGGTATAATATAAAGAGTATAATATTTAAATTTCGTCTCGTTTATGTCAAGATGTGTCAAGGTGTGTGTTGTGTCAAGGTGTGTTTAAAATGACCATATTATGGACTGATAACACAAGTATACACTATTTTTCACTTGAGCAACCAAAAACTGTTATAATGTAAATTGCTAACTCCAAACCAACCGCCCGTTTTTTTTAATTGGTTCTAGTTTTCGAAATATTCAATAAATTCCTTATTTTGTTGAGGTTGAACTGAATCTTTTATACCTCTTAAGATCTGTTTCACATGTTTTAATTCACCAGTAATTGCTCGTCATGCCTTCGTCCCAATACCCTTGGAATCGATTTTTCCATTTTCGCTATATCTTGGTATCATTTTTGCAACTTGATTTAACTGCATATTAATTAAGTGCTTGCGTGATCTTTTAATTTTTGGTTACGAGAAAGTAGTCAAAAACACTTTGAAACGTTGCCTACATTGCTACTTCATCGGACGTTGAATATTTTGTAAACTTTGCATCAGTTATTAATCAAATCACTCAATCCATTTGCATGGCATGCATCCCATGCAAATGTCACTTGCACAGCTTTGTTATGCATGCGTTACAAAACAATTTCGGTACCTATGACTTGTCGGTGTTTACTTCAGTAAAACCAAAGTACTGCATTTATCCATTTTGAGTGCATTTGTCATGCTTTTTCTATGTTGAATGAGCATATAACTTCCATAAACGCAAAATAATCTTTCGGTCGACTTTGCAACATTGTCTCTGCACTTTCAGACGTCCCAAAGCACGCCCACAGCACAAGATCCAAATTATGGCTAATGCAACTTTGGAAACTGGCAGGCGTTATAAGAGCACAGTGCTGCCACCATGCCCGAACTTGAAAACCAGAACCAATTTGACACACGAGTTGAAATTCTTATTTCAGGGCATTAAATAATGTCATTAATCGTTCTAATCTGCTCGGGTTCAAGAGTTGGCCCGAATTTGTAATCTTGTACAATTAATCGCATCGATTCAAGGAAGCAAATTCAGCAACTGTTTCGGAGACTGAACAGATGCAACGAAATGAAATATTGGCATGGTAATACAATATGTCATTTTCAGTATTTAATTTCCGGGCTTGCTGTATTTTTTTATCGCAGCAGTATATAACGTATATTTGCTGTACTAGTTGTTTCTCTGGCATCTTGGTTCACAAGAAAGCAATCTGGTTCTTATTAGTACTATTGATAAGAGCAACATAACTAAGTCCAAAATAATCAAACTGATTTTACCAGACCAGTAATTGGACATTTTAATGATAATTATAAGACATACTTTCGGCTTAAACTGTATATATTAGATTCATTGTCAAAGGGAGAAATATAGGAATGTTGAAGGTCACATTTAATATAACCCATATTAAAATAGTTTATTTTGTGTTTGTATCAACGATTTTTTAATACTATCTTGGTTACTTTAGTGAAGGATGCACCAACAATTCAATGGCCGGTGGAACCCGACTCTTTTTACACGCTGTGTATGACAGATCCAGATGCCCCCAGTCGAACTAATCCAAAGTTTCGTGAATGGCAACATTGGTTGGTTGGAAATATTCCAGGAAACGAAATCTCAAAAGGTAAAATGAACTTATTTACATATAATGAGATTTCATTATTAATAATAATAGCGACGTCAGGATTTTTGATAAAAAATGTGTGGTACCACATTATTCCGAATGAAGATTGCTTCATAATGGATGCATTTGCCATTCATTTTAAAATTTTATTTTTTATTTTATTTGTCAACAATACACAGGAAAAATTGCTATTGATAGTTATTTCGGGTAACTCACTATTAACAGGGATATCAAAACTATTAAATATATATTAGTCTAGGGAAGGTATCCAACTATATATTAGATGCTTGCGTGTACTTTGATAAGCTATATCTATTACTTAAATGTGAAAGACAACTTAAATAAGAGTTAAGCAACATAATCTAACTGTTGAATTCAATGGTTCTCACATTTCTCTACATAAAATAAAAGTTTTCCATGTAGCAAATAAGAAATTTGCTGTCGAAGACCATCAAGTATTTTTAGAAACTTATAGTAATGCTGTCATTTGTCAATTTTTTGGTTTCAAGAATTACATGTGGTGATTTAGTGGAATATCAATAACAGCGAATGGCCTGGGCGGCCAACAAAGCTCGAAGACAAAGAATTGTAAGGCTTGTTGTGTAAAAACTCCGGCTTGAAACTCTCAAAGAAATTACACATAACTTAGCAGTTTATGAATGATCTGTTTTCAGACGTTTACATAAGATTATAGATGATACAGGGAAAATGGTTACCGCACGAATAGACTGAACATGTAATTTCAAATTTTTTCAACATATCTGTTTTATTGCTTGCAAATTAAAAAAGAAGAATTGACTAGCGGTGAAAAGTGATACTGATGGTATGGAAAGTCTTAAATAACCAAATTAACCATTCCCAGTGCAGACATTCATGAGTCAGTCCAGGAGATCTATCTATATAGACACCGAAGCGGAATAATATAAAATATTGTTGTACAGTGTAATTACGAGCAGCTAAAACCGAATGAAACTATTACTGCAGATGTCTACAAACATTCATTGAACACACTGAAGGGCAAAAAAACTAGCAATGGCGAGTAACAGACCCAAAGTCATCCTCTTGTATGACAACACTCGGTCATTCGTTGCAAGAGTGCTTCACAACCCAGAGTACTCACCAGAGATGCTGCCATCTGATTACTGCTTGTTCAGACGAATACAGCATAGCTGTGTTAGCCTACGGTTTCTAAATGCTGAAGAATGTCAAAAATTAGATCGCTCCCAACAGAATATCCTCAGAAAGATAGAAAACATTTGGATATATCGTATATATTGTAGCAAGTTTTCTTAATAAATGCCTTTCTAAAATCAAAAAAATAAAAGAATTCATACAAGCACCTAATATCAGAATAGCAACTTTTCGTTTATAGAATGTAAAAATCTCGACATCTAGTAGAAAATAGTTTATTTCGGTTTTTAATTAATATTATTTTATTAGGAGATGTTTTGAGTGCGTATGTTGGAGCTGGACCACCAAAAGGTAGCGGTTTACATCGCTACGTTATCTTAATCTACAAGCAGAAGGGTAAGATATCGTTTTCGGAACCGAAGATTCCGAACACTTCCGGCGACGGCCGACCGAAGTTCTCCATAAAAAAGTTGGCGGAAAAGTACGACTTTGACGGACCGATCGCTGGAAACTTTTTCCAAGCCGAATGGGACGATTACGTTCCAAAACTGTATAAACAATTAGGAAACTAACGAGTGCACGTTACAAGAATAAATTGCTAGTTATTGCTGTCGTATGTTGTTTTACTTACCCATGTGCCCGTTGCATTTGTTGGCATGGCCATTCTGCTGATACAGTCCCGTATGGCCGTTGTTCATTACGTGTCCATTGCCGTTAAACTGTGTGTGGCCATTTTGAACCAAATTCCGTAAAATGGTATGTGGCATATTGACGTTATATATGTATGCGTCTATAGATAAGCTGTCCTAGGTCCGTACACTGTTCACTCACATTTTAATATCTTAGGGTAATCTGAAACAAAAAATATCATGTTCAAAAAATATTTCGCAGAAATACGCTAATTCCTTATTAAGTTTTCTAATGAACTTGAATATATTTTCTATATATTTTCCCAATCTATATATAAATTTTATAGCGCGAATGACAAGGCCCTAATTATCTAAAAAAATGTTATATTTAGAGAAATCAAGAGTAAAATGGTTAGAATGAAAAGTTTCATTTACATAAAAGCAATACTAGGACGACAATGTTGTAAACAAGTCCTTCCAAGATGTCGCCACTTCTTTCCAGTTTTCAAGTAAATTAAAATTTGTTATAAAAACTCTACATGTTTCATGACTGGCGTAATAAGTAGAATGCCTGCGAGAAATCGCTCTCTCAATTAATTGCTTATCAAGAAAACAAGTCAGTTTCACACATAACTATTGTTGGTTAAGCTGTAAAGCCACTAAAGGCGAGTTGAAGTTGCTCAAAATCCCCTAGCCATGAACTATTAAAATTAAAAAATATCCGTAGTTTGAAGAACAGCC
This sequence comes from Rhynchophorus ferrugineus, assembly GCF_030347505.1. Classification (NCBI taxonomy): domain Eukaryota; kingdom Metazoa; phylum Arthropoda; class Insecta; order Coleoptera; family Curculionidae; genus Rhynchophorus; species Rhynchophorus ferrugineus. Next base: position 22,897,478 of record NW_027472580.1, read on the forward strand.
CTAGTCTGTGGCTTCCTAATGCAAGTATCGCACGGCAGGACGTAATATTATCAAAGGCGCACTGCAGTTGGTGTGAATTAACCTAGTCTAGAATTAAACAGAATTTGGACAAAAGCTTACAGTTCAGGATGTATGGCCACCAAAGGCGGATTGAAGTAGCTCGGTTACTCAGGCGAAGACTATCAAAACTGGAAACCATACCATGCAGTATATACCATGGAAATTTGGGTAAAAACAGTGCAATTTAGCAATTCATTAAAAGTAAATTCAGTAAGATGGAAATTTATCAGTGAAATGTTTAGAAGTAAGAATTTCGTTTATATTACAAGCTGCCACTTCTTTCTCTTAAAATAGAATCTTACTAATGTAAATTTTAAGAAGCCGGCTTGGTGGCGCATTGGCAAAGGCAATAGGACGGTCTTCCTACTGTTGCGATAGCCACGGGTTCGAATCCTGCTGGGGTATAGTCGTAAATTTATGTTCGTGATTATTTAAAATTTATGATTGTCCTAGGCAAGAGTGTAAAATCCGACAAGGAAAATGATCCCAGTCACGCCAGTAACCAGGCTGGGTAAGATCGGATGTATTCTGGGATGATTTCTAAGTTGGTCACTCGTCAGTTGGTAGGTTTAATGCCGAGAACCGTGGCTCGGAGCCCTGGTTCAACTATAGGTCCAGTACAGATAAACCCATAGTAGGTAAAAGGAGGCTTTAAAATATATTTAAAAAAATTTAAGAAAATATTTTAAAATCAACATCTCTCGCAACTCTTATATACAATAGGTCATCTGTCGGCTTCTTACATAAACATTACATAAACATATAACTATCGAAGAAGATAATAAAAATAATGATATAATTACAGAGATAAATTTTATAATGTTATTTTTTGTAATAATATTTTCCTTCTGTACAATATTTTTTGTAGAATACTGGAGTAAAATTAACATGAGAAATAATGTGAAATGAAATATTTATTGAGAAATGCGATCAAAACATAGTAAGATAGTATAAAATCGTAATCCTATTTGTTATAAAATCGACCCAGTCGAAATTTTAAAAGAGAGTATTATTGCAGTGTTAAGAAATGTTTGCTCAAACCCATAAGCCCAAATTTTAAATTGAGTCTTGCGTCTTAGCGACTTTTTCATTAAGAATTCAATATCTATAGATGACTATTTTTGAAAAACCACTTTAAGACAATTCTACATGTTTACTTTACCCGTAGTATTTATAGCAAAGATTCAGTTCAGTATTTCGGCAAAAAAATTGATTTGAAACAAAAATTGACGTTTTAAATAATGACATTTTAAATAACTTAAACGTTAAAATACTCCAAATCTGCCTGTGATGTAGTTGTTTTTGTTGCCTAAGTATAATTTATAATTATTGTGTAGCCCCTAATAGTTTTGTCCGTTATTAGTTACCAAATAATGTACTGATATAATGTCAATATATATTCAATATATTGTGGCTGATTTAGTCGTGGAATTGTGCATGAAGTTAGTATATATTGCTACAAGATTCGAATGCCAACTAGACAGAAGAAAATGGGCTTCTAACTAGACTCACTGAACATTCACTGTTGTTTACTACTGGTCATATATTCTCAAAATATAAAGAAAAATATTAATTAAATTCAAGCTTTCAACGAGAGTCAATCAAATTCCATCATGGTTAGATTACGAAAAGTTAGTATCAAATATCTGGTTTCTTGTATATCAAATAGTTCGATGCGCTATACTTCACCAGGTTAAGGGTAACTGACACATATTTGTTTGAACAATGCGATTTTGTTAAGCTCTCATAGCTTGGTATGTGTGTTATGACAAACAGAAATTTCAAACATTAGTAATAATCGAGTAATAATGAATCATTTTGTAGATTTTTTAAATGTTTTCGTCAGTAACAACCTCTTTTGGGCGTCCACAGCGTTCAACGTCTTCGGTGCTCATTTACCACGTCTAAACTTAGCATACCAATCCTTGATGGTTGATTTTCCTAGGGAAGTGTCCAAAAACTCGGCATCAAGCCAAGTTTTTGCTTCTACTGTATTTTTTCCCTTCAAAAAGCAATATTTTATTAACACGCAAAATTCCTTTTTATCCATTTTTTTCGCAATAACAAAAGTTGTTTCACTCAAAATGCTATAATACACAAACTAATGATCCGACAGCTGTCAGATTCATGCACGCATCTTCTGAGGGTTAGGGCTAACTAAAAAACATATGGATTTAATTCTAGTAGCGTCATCTATGTGTCAGGGCTGGGACTATTCGATTGACCTGTCAGTGTAGTTGCACATGTTTATAAGATTGATAGGTTATTATTAAATGAACTTTGAAATTACAGTATTATTCAATATTCTACCAGAAGTCATGGATAGAGTATCTGGAATACTCACTCACTTCAATTGTATAAAAGTCCTAGTATTCTTGTTGAAATTATTATTTCTGTTACGGTCACAGAATACAGTTATTATCGACGCATCGATTGTGAGAAATTTTAGGTTATTTGCCTTGATAAATCCCAGTTCAATATTTTTATTTATCTTTTCTTTTGATTGATTGCACAAGACCATTTTACTGTAAAATATGAGATAAATAATCCAAATAAAATCAACGCGCGCTAAAAAGTTCAAATGTTGGATTCAGAAACGGAAAATGACGTCAATGTTTCTTAGCGCTTCTGGTAAGTGTTTGACTTAAAATGGCGGATCTTAAAATTTGTGTTTTTATTTCTGATAAAATCTTAGTAATCCCACTTTTAATTTTAAAATAAATGTATTTTTAATATTCTGTATAGTATATTATTATAAATCAATATTTTGGTGATTCACAATTACAGTCATTTAGCCTATTATTGAATAATGTTAACTGATTCTGGCCTCGAATAATATAGCTTCCTGTTATTCAGATCCCTTACTATGATTTTAATTAATGTCTTTTTTTTAATATATTGGACAAAGTTCTGCGTTTCTGAAAAGTAATTCACTCCTGGTTTGACAGAAGTGTTCAAAACGGTATAATCTACATATTCGAATTTGTCATATTCTAACCGAATAACTCCACTACTAATACAGTTTCAAAAATAAATAATACAGAATTTGCGATATAGACCGTAATATTTATTTAAGTTACATACTACTATAGGCTTACAGATATTAGGCTGTAATGGCATCCAAAACTTGGAACCATGCAAATAATTAGTAAGATATAATTTCAAAAGAACCTCATTTTAGTTTAGATATATTTTTCCTTCTTCAACGCGCCCCAACTTGGAGAAACGGAAACTCAGATATCTGGGAGTACTGACCTTATCATGCAGCCGTAAATTTATTTTATTTTCCTCTTTTTCTAAAGCTGGTCATGTCATGCAGGCTCATGTCTACAAAGTCCACCTATAAGAGACCTATGTGGGAATTGGGCAAGTGACAATCGCCAAAAAGCAGAAGCATTCGCTGAATATCTAAAAAAAACTTTCAAACCAAGCGAAACTAATATTGAACATAATTTTCCGGACATATAAGCTGAAAATTCGAGGAATGAATTAGTCACGCCGAAAGAGTTAACCAAAGTTATTAAAACTGACATTAACCGCAGGAAATCACCAGGCTACGATTTAATAACAGGAGAATTACTGCAAAAACTACCAAAAAAGAGAATTATAAAACTCTCCAGCTTGATCAATACAGCATTTAGATTAAAACATGTTCCAGACATTTGGAAGATGGCGGAAATTATAATGATCCCAAAACCTGGGAAGTAAAATCGAAAAAGAACGAAATAAAATCCTATAGCCCTATATCACTACTGCCAGTAATATCTAAGGTTTTTGAAAAACTCCTGTTGAAAAGAATAAAACCGATCATAGAGAGAAAAAACCTAATACCAACACATCAGTTTGGGCTTATTAACAAGCTCTCAACAATTCACCAGGTCCACAGAATAACAGATGTTATTGAAGAAGCCTACGAAAGTCAAAGAGTAGTTTGGCATGAAGGCCTTGTTCATAAACTACAGAAAATACTACCATAAAAATACACCGAACTATTAAAATCATACATTACAACCAGAATGTTTAGAGTCAAACAAGAAGAAGCTTACTCCACAATAAAAGAAGCTAAAGCAGGTGTACCACAAGGAAGTATTCTGGGACCAATGCTTTATCTACTTTACACTTGTGATATACCACAAATGGAAAATATCACGATGGCTACATTTGCTGATGATACTGCGATTATAGCTGTGGGAGACAATAGTGAAGAAGCCTCACGAAAATTACAACAGGCAAGTGACAATATAAATAATTGGACACAAGCTTGGAAAATAAGAATTAATGAAAGTAAATCATTCCATCATTCCACACAGAAAACACGCTAAATATCTCGCAATGAATCTCGATGCAAAACTTCCCTGGAAGGAACATATAAAGAAGAAAAGAAAATAACTGGAATTGAAATATAGGAAAATGTACTGGCTAATTGGAAGAAAATCACAATTATCAGTACATAATAAATTTCTATTATTTATATAAGCAAATATTGAAACCTATATGGACATATGGAGTTCAACTATGGGGATGTTCCGTAAAGAGTAACATAAACAAAATACAAATTTTTCAGAACAAAGTCCTGAGAGGTATTGTGGGTGCACCCAAATACTATAGGACTGATTACCTACATCAAGAGCTTCGGATACCCACAGTCACTCAAGAAATCAAGAGAATTGCAAGGGGACATGAGGAAAGACTCCATTCTCATACAAATATTGAAATATTGCAACTTTTGGATACCACCAGAACAGGACACAGACTTAAAATAATCAAACCATCTGATCTGGTGTAGTGTTGTGTAGTGAGCTGTATATATTAAAAAATTCAACAGTGACATGTATAAACATTATTTCACCAGAGACTGAGTTAGGTCCGATGGGTCCTCCTAGTTATATACCTAGATTTATGTTAGCATAAAGACAAATTGTAGGTTAGACGGAAACGACTAGTAACAATGTATTAATTAAATAATAAAAAATTCCTCTTTTTAAGACCAAATAGCAACAACAATAAATAAGTTAGATATAAATAATATTTTCAATATATTATGATCCAGAGAATTTGTCATTCTACTGGTTGTGACGCTGGTAGAATAGTTTATTTCATCATCATTGGAATCCTTATAAATTTTGAAAAGCTATTTCTATCTTCTACGTCAAAAGTGTAAGTGTTTTCACGAAGGTTTTTAAAATATAAGCCAGTCTTTCAGTAACATCAAATAATAAATAAGTTAAATATAATGCCTGCAATATATATTGATACACAGAACTTGTCTTTATACCACTTGTGGAGCTAATAGAATAGTTTAGATCCTACATTTCCCACAATCAAAATTGTGGATGATCACCAATTTTGAAAAACTATTCTAATGTATTCATTATCACTTCAAAATATATTATTTTTGTAGGAAATAATGGTTATAATAGAAAAAAGTTTTTTTTCTATTTTAATATTTAAATTCGCACCAAAATACTCGCCGCTATGGATGGTAAACAATGACTATTGGACGCGAAAGAATCAAAATAATTTATTTTGGCTAATTATGAATTCTAGAAGGTATAAGTTGTAGGTGTAGGGATACTGGAAAAATATCAATATTTTTCGCCGATATTTTTTATACGATATATCGATATTTTTCTATATTTTTTTGAGAGTATCGAGTGTTTTGAGATTTCTGTACCCGGTCATTAAAGATATTTTTGTTGAAAAATAGGACTAGAGCGGAAAAAGTTCGATACAAACCCCAAGGGATTTTAAACAAGTGCATCGAAACTTTTGTTTTGAGGTTTATAACCCGTCCCCCGGTGATCTGATTTGATTTAAAGATTTAACATGCAAAAGTAGACTCAGATTGAAGAAATATCGATAGAGTTAAAACGTATCGATATTTCTTTCTCCGATATGTCGATAATTTTTAAAAACATCGAAACCGACATATCTATTTTTTACAATATCGACATTTTTCTTTGCGGTAGACATCCCTAGGTGTATGGTCTTATATAAAAACAAATAAAATGGTCAAGCGGAAAAAAAACACAGAAATAATCCAAGTTCGCACGGAATAAAATGAAGTTTTGCATTACAGACTATTTAAAAAAATATTAATATATCTATAAAATCGATAAAAAAATTATCACATTTTTTTCTTGAATATCGAGAGCGTATTAAAACCGATATTATTTTAGCAAACGAATATATTTTACATTTTTTTAAAATATCACTACACAGTATAAAACAAAGTCGCCTTTTCTGTCCCTATATCCCTATGTGCGCTTAAATCTTTAAAACTACGCAACGGATTTTGATGCGGTTTTTTTCAATAGATAGAGTGATTCAAGAGGAAGGTTTATATGTATAATACATGCATAATATACTAAGGCAACATTGCTAATTTTAGAGGTTTCTAACGTGATGTCGTAAATTAACCTATTTTTTTAGGCTTATTTAGCAATTAGCAAAAACGCTGCCTAACCCTACGAGTTAGATCAAATTAATGTACTACAGTATTGTACACCATAAAAAGGTCTACAAAAAAGTCCGCGATGGTATATGTTTATCTTTTAGGGATAACCCACATTAACCATTTTTATTGTTTACTTTTTACCTGAGAAAATGGCTTATTTACGAAGCTATTTTAATCAATACGGCATTAATCCTTATCGAATTAAGTACCTTAAATACAGTGTGCAATTAATATAGATCAATATGGTTCCTTACAGCATGTAAATTAAACAAATATTTTCGAAGATATTACAAATTTAAAATTTGCGTTTAAAATTGTGTAATGTAATAAAAATTGTATGAATTTAGATATTCCAAAGATAGCAGGAAATCTTCATAGTAAGTATAGGGGAAGAGGAATTGTTTTACTCCAAATTTAATACGTGCAGGCCAAGGGCAGTAATGAATGAACCAAAAATACTGGATCGATTTTAATCATGTTTTCATTGAGTGACATAGGCATATATATTTTATGCCCGTGCAAAGTCGGAGCGGGCCGCTATGTTTTTATATACAACGTTCATATTTTTTCTGTAGTGTATTTAATTTAGTATCAGCATTGCACCCGTGCGAAGCCGGGGCGGGTCGCTAGTATTTTATAAAATAATGGTTATAAAAGAAAAAAGTTTTTTTTCTATTTTAATATTTAAATTCGCACTAACATACTCGCCGCTATGGACAGTAAACAATGACTACTGGATCCGAAAGAATCAAAATAATTTATTTAGGCTAATTATGAATTCTAAAAGGTAGTAGTGGTAAAAGTTTGAATTTAAAATTAAATTATCGTTATAAACACATGGGGTTTTTGAATGAGAGTATCGAGTGTTTTGAGATTTCTGTACTCGGTTATTAAAGATATTTTTGTTGAAAAATAGGACTAGAGCGGAAAAAGTTCGATACGAACCCCAAGGGATTTTAAACAAGTGCATCGAAACTTTTGTTTTGAGGTTTATAACCCGTCCCCCGGTGATCTGATTTGATTTAAAGATTTAACGTGCAAAAGTAGACTCAGATTGAAGAAATATCGATAGTGTTAAAACGTATCGATATTTCTTTCTTCGATATGCAGATAATTTTTAAAAACATGGAAACCGACATATTTATTTTTACAATATCGACATTTTTCTTTGCGGTAGACATTATAGACATAGTAGACTAGGTGTATGGTCTTATATAAACACAAATAAAATAGTTAAGCCAAAAAAAAAACAAAAATAATCCAAGTTCGCACGGAATAAAATGAAGTTTGCATTACAGGCTATTAAAAAAATATTTATATATCTATAAAATCGATAAAAAATTATCACATTTTTTTCTTGAATATCGAAAGCGTATTAAAACCGATATTATTTCAGCAAATATATATAAAGTCTCCTTTTATCAACTAGAGGTATATCTGGATTGGTTAATGAATATAACTGTAGATGTGATAACTGTATTTTCAACATTTCATCAAATACATTTTCATTAATTATAATTTTATTCATTATTCATTATCATCATCCCAATTACCAGCCAGTAAATTTTTACTCTAACATCCATACTGATTGATGCTATCGTCTCACCACGCACGTGAATTTACGATTCACGTGAATTAATTTAGACAATAAACGAGTCTACGTCATTGCATCCTAAAGTGCCACAACTATATTCATATGAAAGATCCATTATTAGATTTTATTGTTTATTATGTGCAATTTTGTTGAAGTGTAAGCAATATATACTTTCACAGTTCCAAACATGTCAGTTTACGAGCGAATCATTCATTCGCAGGAAGATTAATTTTTAACGCTTGATTAAGAGTAAAGAATATTGATTTCAACGTTTTACGATGTAGGTAACAAAGGATGAACAGATGAAAAAGAAAACTGACAAGGAATCGTAAAATATAATTAAAGAGAACTCCTTTTGTACCACTTAGCGGTGTAGGTGTTTTCTTGCTTCGGTCGCGGTTTTTCCTCTCTCACAGTTTTTTCTCACTGATACCCTCATTACAGATTCTCTTTGATCGCTTTCTGCTTTCTTCTCCTTTCCTGTAAAATACACTTGTAACTTTCTTGTAAAATTTAACCGCTGTCTATATACTCCTTTACTGATTCAATGTTGAAGTCTTTAAATTGTTCCATGTCAGTTACATCCCTGACTCTTCTGAGATATCTCATTTCTACTGAATTTAATATATAAAGCGAAGTACAAATTAATGTTTTTTCAATTTTGGCATTCTATTTCTTGGCCCTTCCATTGCTATCAATTTCTATACCCTCAGGTTTGTGTGTTATTATTAGCCGTTATGCTTTTAATCATTACTATTCTGTCTTATCGTAGTTTCATCTGTTCAAAAACTTCTGTAGATCGGCTCTCTATAATCACACAATCCTTTTATGTCAGTTTTTATTTATTGAAACACTATAGTCAGTTCAAAATAGCAGTGACACAGGAGCCTTGTCAAAACGTCGCAATGTTGCCACAACTACTCTGAGTTTTAATACATTTAAGCTCTGACATATAAGAAAATTTTAATATAAATAAAATAATTGAACAAATATCCTATAAAATATAATTTATAACATTATAGTACAATAAATGCATTTATTATTATCGAAGAACTTAAAACTACGATTAATTTTACATCCACAATAATTTATAGGTTAGAGTTGTTTTATTATATATATATATATATATATATATATATATATATATATATATATTTAGCTTTTTTCTACACTAGTTTCGTTAGGGTTCTAGACGCTTTTTGTATGTAATGGTATTCCCCGAAGGCCTAATCTTCTTAATTAACAATTGTATATCTGAATAATGTATTTGAATTTCATTAGAGAGGATATTCATGTTTTACGCTTAGTTCTTGTTTTTTCGATGCAATGTATGCAAACTCATTATGATATTACTATATTTCTCTTTAGTTTGTCCTGTTCCTATCTGTATACATCTTTCTTCATAAAACTACATTTAATCACTGCATTCTCCTTAATGCATTTACCATATCTGCAAAATAGTTAGTGTTATTTCTGTACTCATACATGTTAACCAAACGTTCATGTATATTCTGTACAATAACACACATGCTCATAAAGCTTTCACATTATATAATACCTTAGACCTTTAGCGGTTTCCTCTTTCATCACCTCGTCTTGGTAATTGTCAGCATTGAATCATTAATCAACATTCATAAAGTTTTATTCAATCACTGTCACTTTTATAAATACTAGCCAAGTTAATTACCAAGCTGTTTATTTCCACTCTACTAAAAAAATTGCTCAAGATTCTACCATTTGTCAATTTCTTCTTCAATGTGTCTGATCTACCTCATACAAACGGAAGGTGTTTTCTACAAAGCCCCTTTCCATAAATCCAGACAGTTCTGGTTTGAATATCCTCCTCGACCTGAATATCTACTGTAATAATTCTTTGCAATACCCCATATCAATTCAATTGGATTAAAAAATGCAGTGATAAGGAGGAAGACATAATACTCTGTGGCCATAACATTCAATAATCTGATCTACTATATATCCTTTCTCAGGCTTATTTCTAAAAAGTAAATTACATAAAATGCAATTAAATATTTCATTTATATTTACCGAGTAATAATTTGAAATAGTTCATTCTTTACTATGATTTCTTCGACTTATTTTATGTACTTCAAGCCATTTTATTGCCTTTGTTGATGAACTTGTTGGGATTTTCTGTACCAGTGTACTATATATATATATATATATATATATATATATATATATATATATATATATATATATATGGTAGATATGGTGCATTGTGCATAACAATAACTCATGGTGCCTCCAAGTTCTTTAAAAGCTGATTTTCAAACTACTGCAAAGACAAGTTATGGTTCATTTCTTCATGGTAGTCACCCTTAGACTTAGGGAAACACTAATTCTGCACCAGGAATAAAACCATTCCTATTTCCAGCATGAAGAACTATATGTCCGCAATGAATAAAAGTTATGACTAACAAAACCTAATCAATATTTATTGCAATGTTTACCTTTTTCCATGAACCTTTGTTGTCTTTACACTATATTTATTATCATCTTGCCATGAGCAATCCAATGTAACATTCTGAAATATTCTCATGTCTCTTTTAAATACATAAATTGATATAATTCTTCCTTGATTTTGTTATATGTTTTTAAAAATTGTATTGTTTTAAAAGCAATCTCTGAAAGTTCCATTAAACCCTTTCGTGGGTTATCTTTACACCACTTAAATCTTATATTATCCAACAATGTATGAACGGATGTACTACATCTCTCAAATAGCTGTACATCTGTTGGATTTTTGTGGATACTAACAATTTTCTCTGAAATAATTGTATTAAATTATGTTTCGATTGAAAAAACTCCTTACTGTTTTATACATTTCGTATATTTGATCTCTGAAACACCAAGATTGATCTTGATTCGTCAGCTGTTACGCATAAACACGGTTTCTTTTTGGCGAATTTAAGATTATATTGTTTTTTATTTTTTGAGATATTTTAGTGACCCTATCCGTACTAATGTACAGTGCAGCTGCAAGGCGCAAAAAATATGTTCAATAAAAACCGCGGCGATTTCAAATTTATTAAAACAAAGCGTTAAAACAACGTTTGCCGGTTTATAACCCGTAATTATAATATTTTGAAGAATTTTCGACGTTTTGCAAACAGACAACTTTTGTAGGTTCATTTCATTACATGTTCGAACTTCTCTAACATTATTCTATCCCTTTTTAAATAGAATAAAATGACAACGATAATATTGTCTGACTGTAAAACGGATTTACAACTTTAGACAGACATATATTAACACTCGTGCCACTGCTATTTTAAATTGACTATAAGGGCTATTGTCACTATGTGACAAATGTGAGATTCGTCCTTTTTCCATACTCTATTATGTATTTCCACTAATAATTCAGTAGTTTTATGATTGGTACCATTTTATCTGGACCCGGTGCTTTTCCATTTTTCAGTTTTCTCTCACATTGTAATTGCTGAATTTCTGTCTCCTATCTTCTCTCATTTTGTTCTCTCTTTCTCTTATTGTTGGGTATAGTATTTTGATATTGATTCCTTGGGAAAAGCAATTCCTGAAAGTATTTTTTCGATATCATCAATATTTTTTCATCTTTAGTTATTATGTCTCCTTTTTATCTTTTATGTGTTTATAATTACATGAAAGTCAAGGAAGCCTCTTTTGCAAGTTTTTGAAGCTTTGTAAAAAAGTTAAGAGAGTTTCTTATTGTTTTTCTTATTGTTATTAATCCTAAGTAGTGATCACTTCCTATTTCTGTTCCACCTCTCAATCTCGTGTCGAGGGCTCCCTCCTATTTTCTTTCTCTATATTTTCTTTCTATATACAATCTATAATGAAATGTTCGTTTCTGCTTTTATTTCCCTTGTATATTGACGGAATATCTTATGAGCAAAGAACGAATCTGTTATTATGATATTATGATTGCCATTTCTCATGTCTTATTTTCTTCATATCTGATTACTACATTATCTACTCTTCCTACCCTAGTGTTGAAAACTCCCAGATTGTGTAATTTTCCTTCTATATCACAGCGTCACTGCGTCTGCGAAATCGCTCAATTTAATGGTATCGTGCTCGCTGTTGTTGCATTTGATGGGCACGAGCTTGGTATATTCTAAGCCTATCCACTATTTCCAGTCAATATCTCTGCTGGTCACCAGTGCAGGTGGCCCGTCAGGGTTCAATGTTTAATACATTATATATTCTAATCATGGTTTTATATTAGCGGCCAGTAGTTTTAATCAGTATTCATCAAATATAGTCGCACTAACACTAACTAACAAAAATGTCGATTGTTTTTTTTTCTATGATTGTTTGTTACAGTCAAGCTATTGATGACAATGACAGTGACACTTTGTAACGGAAAACAAATTTGTTGCTTTTACTTTTTTTTTCACAATAATTTCATATTTTCTTACCATATAAACCTTCCTTGGACTGCCATAAATATTTCAAGACCAAAATTAGCCAAATCGGTTCAACCGTTCTCGAGTTTTAACGAGACTAAAAATAGCAATTCATTTAAGTTTTTCCAATTCATTTGGCAATTCCAGGTGTACCGGAAAATGGTAATGTTATGATTTGACACACATGTCATTTTATTCTACTAACATCGTGCTTCAAATATATATATATATATATATATATATATATATATATATATATATATATATATATATATATATATATATATAAACGTATATTTGCGGCATTTTCTTATTTAGTCAAAAGAAAAAGGTCACTGAAAGTCACCGTATGCTGGTAGAAACTTACAATGGGTACGCCTAAAACATAACCTTAAAATTATGTAGGGTGTGCTTTCGAAAATTCAATAGTGGTGATTTCGATGTGCAAGACAAAGAACGTTTTGGTACGCCGAAAAAGTTTGAAGATGCGAAACTACAAGAGTTATTGGATGAAGACCTAACCCAAATACTATAAAAAATGGACCGAAGAGTTAAATGTGGCCGAATAATCAATTAGCGACCGATTACGAGCAATGAAGAAAATCCAAATATTATGAATATGAATTGAAAATTACTCTTTTGATAGCTTTTTTGGGATAGCATCCATAAATTGCAAGATGCATAGCAACAAATAACACTTTGAATAATTAAATTTTCCATTTCCTTGAAAATTCTATAGTTTTATTTTCTGAAAAACGGTAATGACTTTCCGGTACACCTGGTATGTATTCTTTTCTTCCAGTATCCTTTCAATCATTTATATATATATATATATATATATATATATATATATATATATATATATATATATATATGTATATATATAAAGCGAATTTAGCCATTAGAATAAAATATTGTTATTACAATACCATCATTAATTATTATTTTACTGTATCTAATAACCGTAATTAAGACGTAAGTTAATTTGGAAATCATCCGATCGATTTTCCCGCGATTATTAACGAACGAAAACGATTTAAAAGCTCGCCATAATTTAGCGTCAATTAGCAAAGAAAACTAATTCGCCATTTGCCTACTGGATCATTTAAAAAGCCCGCCAGCCCATTAGACTGACGAGCGGGCGCGTATCACGCGATGGTGTTTTATGGACAGGAGAACGACCGGCTCCGTGGACCTATGAAACCCATACGTGGAAGCTCCAATTAATCTCGCGGTCGGTTATTAAATAATTTGCCGGTTTGGAAAAGAAAAATGAGCCGCATAAGGCACAAAGTACAGTTAAAAATGCACCGGACCAAAAATGAGCAGGCAGGTACTGTAATATTTACGACACAAACCGGTAGTTTCCACTGAAAATGACCGTTTTGCTTTTTAACTGGCATAAAAGTAATGGAACGTACGAACAGCCCACTTGATATCATCGGATAGTTTGAATTCACCTTCGCCATCTAAAGCAACATAATTGAGAAAGTTATATAACTAAGGAGGGGTTTAGGCTTATGGTGTTTGGTTAAGTTAATTTTTGCTTCCTTATGTTCTCGATTACTGAAAAAGATTAAGAACTAATTAAAGTTATATACTAATTAATGTAATAATGTTATAATAACACCATGACTGAAAATTACCTGTTCTATATAAGATCGCTTTTGTTATAACATATTTAATAACTCTAAGAAACAATTTGAAATTTAAAGCGATTTTATTAGGATACACTAATCAACAAATATCTCCGGATTTGACGGATGCGCTAACTGGGATCCATTTATTTTTGAAACATAGTATAATTAGAGTTTGGTGCATGCGACAATACAGCTTAATTTAATTGCCCTTTTTTATATATAAATTATTTTTTATAAATAAATATACACAAATTTGATAATTAATTGATTTAATGTCGAAGCCATGTATTAACATTATTTTATAAAAACACCATATTTAAATTAATTTACATATTTGAACAATTAACTTGAACTCCAAGAACCATATAAATAAACATTACCAAAAAAAAGACCAAAATCGTTCAGATCAAAACCAGCAAACATAGTTAAAACCAAACGAAAAAGCCACCACTAACAGGTCAATTGAAAAGTCACCGACCTACCATAGTAAAACACGTTTTTTTAATTAGTTTTTTTTATTCAACATAATATTTCAACATAACTGATAATAGCGACTCTCCAACTTTTTATTACCATTTTCGTAGTTCGATTTGTCCTTTTCTTCAAAATAGGCCTCAGTTTCGGCGATTATCTCTTCATTTGATGAAAATTTCTTCCCATCGAGCATTCTTTCGAGATCTGAGAACAGGAAATAGTTGCTGGGAGCCAGATCTGGAGAATACGGTGGATGAGGAAGCAATTCGAAGCCCAATTCAAGGATTTTTGCCATCGTTTTCACTGACTTGTGACACTGTGCATTGTCTTGGTGAAGCAGCACTTCCTTTTTCTTCAAATGTGGCCGTTAACAAAATACTTACTATTTAAATTACAACTAGGAATTACATCTTGTTTCAGCCATGGCTTTCCACATTTTGGTCTATAGTCTTCATGTTTGAAATGATTACAAACTTTCCTGGACCTACATAGGAGATCATAAGAGATCCCCTTAAGGTTTTATTTTTATTACGCTAACAAATTAAAATACACAGAATAATCTAAAGTAATTGTTAAATATATATAAAAACACATACTGAAAAAATTGTCGTAAATAAACACCACAAATTATATCACCTAAAAATGGCCGTTAACTGCTTAGGTTAAAATTATTAATACCGAAGCCGAACGAGAGAGAAACACACATATAGCTGTTGAATTTTTCATTTACATTTGGTCGCGTAACGGGGATTCCGAAAAGCTTAAACGTGGGACCCGATTTTTCCATGTAACTTTCACTTCTATATTTCTTTATTCTATGATCATGAATATCCAATAACTGGAGTTATCTCCTGCTGTGCTATTCAACGCCACAATTAGAAGAATTAGCACACATTTTATGAAAATTAATTACTGATGAAAATATAATAGGAATTACTTTATAATGAGTAAATTCCCAATGATATTTTATGATTTTCACTCAGCTAGCTACGCCAGATAGTAAAAATCCTTCGTATAAAAAGTATTTACAGACCCAGTAATATTTAATTAAATATAGATAATATAATATTTAATAGGCTCGTTCTTAATATTAATTGAGTTAACCGTTAATTAATTTAATTGTTCAAAATTGATACACGAAATTGTGACGTGAGTAAAACACAAGATTACGGAACAATGAAGAATGAGTTATTTTATAATGATGACATCTTTCCTACTAAAATTAGTTTTAAATTATTTATTATTTTAATTGTCGTAATTATGCCGCAAAAAACTATAGTAATTACTTTCTGCTCTGTTATTTATTTAATTATGAAAAAACTATCATTCATAGATATTATATGTTTGCTGTCTAGATAACCTGCTACAAAAACTAAATTTATTTAAATAACTAGATTTGATAATTTGATAATTTCATTAATTTGATTTTTAAATCAATTTTCAATTTTATTTGCATTTCTCTTTGCATTTTCAAATAATTAATATTCTATCAATAATTAGTTTTCATCAATTAATTCCATAAATACAGCATTTATTTATAGAAATCTATGGAAAAAGTATATTAACCTGTAAACTCGAAAAGGTATAAGTGGTATAATTAAGGTTATATGCTTTCAGCATTGATAGCGCTAATATCATTCAGTTTAAACCACGATAGATTAGAATTTCGAACCGTTTCGTAACATACTATCTTCATGATTTTATGAACCATGGTTCAGAACACACGTCAGATAGAGAGTGCTATAAACATATAAACATTACTAAAATCCATCCATATAGTTTTATAACGTTTAAGTTTGAGCTATTCCTCTACATCAAACGTAAAAAATGGGCAAGGAATGATCACAATTAAGACAAAAATATCAATGTTTTAAAAACCGACGAAATCACATGTATCTTTCACTTATGGACCGATTTAATTTTTTTTTATTCGAAAGAGTGCACTTCCGAGGTAGTCCCATTAGAACCAAACCAGGGTCAGACAGGGGGAAGGGGGAAAATCGAGGGAAAACCTAAAGCCGAGCCCAATCAAATATACAAAACTAAATCACGAAAAAAGCAAATCTGTCTAATTTATTGCTCGGCTCCGACTTCAAATTGTTCAGTTGGTAGTACTTAAAATAATATTGTAAATAGATAAATAGATTTAGGTAGGTATTAATCCATATATATACATACATATATATATATATATATATATATATATATATATGTATATATAGATAGATAGATAGGTTAAATAAAGTTTTTGTTTACTTTTATTTAGTTAATACAACGATTATTATGTACATATATTATTTTAAAACGTTCTTTTTTGTATTAAAAATGTAAGTTTGACTATTTTTTACTTTTTAGTAAATTCCTCATTTAATTTTTGAAGTCAAGTAATTTTTTGTTAAAGATATTTTTAAACAAATATTATTCCAAATAATTATTCTAAGGATTTTCGAAAAAGTCCAGATACTGAGCGCACTTATTTAATTAATAAATATCGTAAAATAAAACTACAGAGATTATTGTTCAGTTTATCAGGAATCTCAGATTATTATCCCAAATTAGAGCAGTATAACTCGACGAGACAATTATCAAAAGTTGACCTTGTCATATTACACATTATTATCTTGTCATATTACACATTATTATCATGTATCATCTTATCAGATTCCTCTCTGTTTTTTGCCTCTTATCAAAATGACTTATATCAAAATAAAAAAAATACAGATATATTTGAACATAAACTGTTCTAAATCAGCAATCATTATATATATATATATATATATATATATATATATATATATATATATATATATATATATATATATATATATAATGTACACCTGCATTCCAAAAGAGTTGATAGATGAGAATGTCTTGATGAATAAATTGTGTTGATCACAAGAACATTTTTTACGTTCCATAGGTGGACATAAGTTTGTCATTTGTTCCAGTAAATCTGTCGTAAGCTATTGCGACGATTGTATAGCAGCTGATTTAGAACAGTTTATGTTCAAATATATCTGTATTTTTTTTATTTTGATATAAGTCATTTTGTATGTATAATATTAGCCAATACACGAAATTGTAACAAAAGTTGCTATTTAAAAGTACTGCAAGTTATACTTATATATAAAATAGCATGATGAAATTTTGATTTTTGAATTTATTGAGCTTACTATTCTAGTTTGATAAGTTTTAACAAGTATTGTTCGAATATTCTCCAGAATATTATTTAGGATTATTAGCAGTTGTGTCATAGACCAAAGACTTATCGATTATTGCGTTATATCTGTAAAAGTAAAAAAGTAATTAGGTAATATTCATCATATAAAAGGACTACTGGATTGCCAATACACTACGAACTAGTATCGATAAAATTATTTAGAATGTTACAAGTTGTAAATAATTTAAAAAAATAAATAAGAACAACCGACAAAAAACATGGAAACTGACTTGGTTTTAATTATAAATTATATCTCTTATAGCCTCTAAAATTTCGACATGATTTATTACGTTTAATCCTTTAATATATGATCGAATCAGAAAAATATATATGTTATAAGTGTTAGGGAAAATTAATAGATATACTATAATGCCACTGTAAAAGTGACTCCGCGCTTAATATAAATAATATAAATATATAACCCCATAAGTTTTATGACATTCATTCGTTTGACTACTTTATGACGCCGAGATTATAAAATAGGTTATAATCTTCCTACTGGAAATATCCCTTAAATTAAATTTATAGTTTACATTTAAATCCGAGATCATTTAATTTACATGTATTTCGTTAGATCTCATAAAATATCATAATAATAAAGGGTTTTTGAGTAATGAAAATAATTAATAGCGTGTGTAACTGTTAGTTTTACGATATTACTTATATTACGATAAATTTTTTACTTTATATTTCATAAAGGTCGCTGGGATTCTCAATAAGACAATTGAGTTCATATTACGTATCTATGGAAATGAAACTATCACTTTAAGCCATCAGTAGAATGTAACACAAATCAAGTAAAAATCACTATGTCAGAATGTCTATGCGAATATGAATTGAACTATCAGGTTCAGAAATTAGTTCTTATATTTTTAGCTTCAAAGAAATTTGTTAAAAAACTTAGGTCCAATAAAATATAATTTTCTACAGCTGATTAGTCTTCTAAATTAGAAGTAAAGTATTCATTTTAAAAAATATAACAAAAGGAAACTTACTCTACAATCAAAGAATATAAAACAGATGTATCACAAGCAAGATTAATGGGGCTAATTCTTTATTTTTAATATGTGTAGAGTAACATGTGATACCACAAATCTCAAATATCACAATGGATATATTTGCTGACTATAGTGTGATTCTCATTACACACATGGGGGGATTGACAATTATGGGGATGTTTCGCCAAAAGTAATATAAAAACAATATAAGTTTTCCAGAACCTGAGATGTAATGTAGGTATACCCAGATATTACAGGACTGATTACTTACACTGATACCTTGAGATGCCGACTGGAGGGTATGAGGACTAGGAGATATGAGGAGAGATTCTCATTCAGTCTTGCATGACACCTGAACAACAAACAGGCTCAAAAGAATCATACCATTTGATCTTATGTAGTGAGATGAATTTAATATAGAAACAACGGTGTGAGTACATAAAAATTAATATACTCGTACCAGAGACTAAGAGAGGGCTGACGAGTCTTCTTAGATATATAAATAAAAATTTAACTTATTGTAAAGACAAATTGTAGGTTAGTCGGTAACGATTGGTAATATATAATAAAAAAATGTATTCTAGACGGCCAAAATTGGTGAGAATTTGAAAGCATTACTCGATGAAACTGCCAGTGGGGATTTCTATCGACTACAGTTAATGCGTTTGACCCGAGCAGTGAACAAAAAATTGCCGGAATACGAGCAAAGACAAAACTATGACTTTTTTTAGAATTTTGGCGGTTGACTACATGTTGCAAAATAGGGGAAACACTTTGAAACATACAAATAGGGAATGCTACACCACTGGTCGTATTCTTCAGATCTTGCTCCTTCTAATAAGTGCTTCTTCTGGCATATGTGTCGTGATCACCTATTATGAAAATACCAAAAAGTGGGTCGACCGGTGGATTGTCTCCAAAGATAAATCGTTTCGAGATGGAATCCGCATGAAAAAAGTAGCGGCCATCGTAAATTTATGTTTGTGATTGTTTAATACTTGAGATTATCCTAGGTAAGTATGCAAACTCCGATAAGAAAAATGATCTAAGTCATGCTAATAACCAGGTTTGGTAAGACCGAATGTTTTTGGGATGATTTTTAAATTGGTCACTCGGCAGACGGTAGGCTTAATGCCGAGGACCGTGGTTCGAATCCCACGTTTAACAGTAGGTCCCGTCCAGATAAACCCTCGTTGGTTAAAGGAGACTTTAAAATATATATAAAAAACAGAATAAGTAACATAAAGAGTAACATATAAAGAATATTAACAGCAATTATTTATAAAAAGGCAAAAAATCTAGGTTTATTAGTTTAAACAAGTAACTTACTTGTGAGGTGAAGACTTTTTACTAGACCTTTAACCTAGACTAACTTTTAACTTTAGTTAAGATATCGTAGCAGCAAAAGGTTATTAAATAAAATTTTAGAAAACATATTTTGAAAAGCAGTAACACTATGTAAATTAACTATAATAATTGTTTGATAAATAAATGCTACTGCTGTAAATTAGTGCTTTTGTTCCTAAATTCTGAAATATAAAAAGCAACCAATGCCTAGTATTATAGATACGTAGCTTGTGAATATGCTTATAGGAAATAATAATCAAAATGCTTTATGAATATCTAGCAAATATTTACTTTGGAGAAAAGTTAGGCTTTCTCTATAAATTTGGGATAGTCAGTTTAAACAAAATGTTTATATTCAGATTCACTCGTCTAACCAAGTATGTTCTTATTTGAATAATGTGATATTTATATGTAGTTCTCAGCTGGATTCCCGCAGGTAGTCGGGTAGTTTTTTAACCGTCCTATCTTAATTTCTTTTTATTCAGTATTGGTATTATATGTAGGTAATTTAATAATAGAAAAGCCCTTCCAATATTACCTACCGACCTGTACGACCTTTTCTCGGGTAACAATATATCTTTTTTCCTTTCATTTCTTTAGAGCATATGGCCCATGATTTTTTTATTGGACAAAGTTACATCATATTTAATATGTTCGATTTAGTTTTCTAGTTAAATTACCCAATTTTTGACTATATACATTTTTTGATTAGATTTGAAATGTTTTTTGTTTAAATTATATATACAAAGTTACGTCGCTAAAATTAACATGTGAATGCTCTTTAAATATACGCTTACAAATTCTTCTTCAATATTTCAGAAATTAGGAATAAAGGCACTAGATTAGAACAGCAGCATTTATCAAAACTTCCCCCAAATACGAATTAGTTGGTACAAATTCAAAAATTTTCACATTTGCACTGAAACATTTTTTGTTCAAACTTCGAACAAAAGACAAAAACTAAAAAGTAAAACCTGTCATTAATGCTGTAACATGAAGTTGGTTACAAATGTAAGCGAATATATTTAATACACAGTGATACCATGTGTTGCAAATCCTTTTAAATTAATTTATTGGCCTGATATATACAAAATAAATATATTCGAGTCATTTGCTAATAGTTTTAGACTGCGCGAAGAAGACTGTCATTCAATTGTATGATTAATGTCATAATGATGACATTTATGGATGAATACGACAGAGCTGGAGCGTAAGGCTGACATGCTACCCATATATGGTGTAAATAATATGAAGAATTCGGATATAATATACTTAAAAAAAAAGGTTTTGGTAATGAACCTAGCAATGAAGTGATTCTAAAATAAAGATACTGAAATAGATAAATGAATCCGAAATGCTAAAATTACATTATGAAAAGATGTATGTGAAAACTCTATTTTGTGACCATCAAAGATGATTCTTTGTAGTTGTAATTGTAGTCAGTTTTTGAAAGTTTTCTTCTAGAGTCGAGCAAAATCTGTAGTGTTGATGTCATCCACTAACGCATAATAGATAAGGATGGATAGAAGAGGATATTACAACTAATTTGGAGAACTCGCTTTACCATACTACATATACAAAAAACATCAAGAAAATATGGATCAACGAGATTAAGTAAGATATAAACAATCCACGTGAAAGCACATTGTAAACTAGATCAGCAAGCCATTGGCACCCACAGCAATCTACGGTTTCGGGCCAGGCTTTTATGTTGATGATAAACAGTAATAGTTATTAAAACGCTAGAAAATCTATTTTATATTCAAAATTATGTTTAGTAGTAAATATAATAATAATATAATATATAAAATATTACCTTCCAGATTGATGGCAGTTCCAATTCGAATGATTTGAAGAACAACCGAAATAACTCATTAAATATCATCATTAATTCTGATTAGAAAATGATTTACTATAATTCACTATGGTCTACATATGTTATTTAAACGACCTAAATATTATTGTAGTAAAGAAAACAGTAGAAGAACATATAACAGGTCAATTCAAAAGTCCTGGCCTGATACATAGATGGCGCTAGTAGCATTAAATCCATATATTTTTTAGTTAGCCCTAACCCTCAAAAGATTCGTGTATAAATTTGACAGCTGTTGAATCATTAGTTTGTGAATTATAGCATTTTGAGTGAAGCAACTTTTGTTATTGTGAAAAAATGGACAAAAAGAAATTTCGCGTGTTGATAAAATATTGTTTTTTGAAGGGAAATATACAGTTGAAGCACAAACTTGGCTTGATGCCGAGTTTCCGGACACTACCCCAGGAACTAAGTTTAACACTTCAATTGACTTCTATTAGTATCGTGACTCAAATAAATTGCAAAACAGAAGATAATTACGCTTATTCCAACTCAATCTTCATTAAATGATAACTCAAAATTCGCCTGTGTCTAGTAATATATAAATAAGAGGACTCATGTTATACCATGAGAGTACATTGCCGTATATAATTATAAAACATACTCCCTACTCACCAAATTGGAAGTTTTTAACTTCTTGTTATTTTCAAGAATATATATTTGCATACTGTCAGTAGAAGATACTAGTGCCCCTCTTAGTTCTTACTTTGATATCATTTCTAGACACACTTAACTAAATAAAACTAATTGAAGCAAATAAAGATGTGTCTATTAATGCAAACAGTAATTACTTTTAAATTCAAAGTTGTAGCAATCTTTATATCCCCTATAATTACTAACTAACTTTACGAATAATACATTAGTTTATATTTTCTATTTGTATTAATATTACGTGTTTAAATACAATTTTCATGTGGCAGTTTAATATCCAACAATGTATTCATAAAAATCATCATATTTTATTATAACGTATGAGCTAACAAAATGTAATTCATGTAGGATGGGTATATTAATTAATAGTTACTAAATGTTACATCACTACATTATTGCAGTTGAATTGATCGATCTAAGAAGAGTATTCCTAAATGCCTTTTATTCCTGGCCAGTAATAAAATATGTTCTACCAGCAGTACGAAAAACAAACTATAACAGAATCAAATCGTGAATGGCGACTGATTATATTATTGCATATGCAACACTATTGCTTGGGTGAACTAAATATTAAAACTTTCAAGTATCTGTTGCCTATATTTAATAACTAGGGCACAATGTACGAATAAATTGTTACAAAATACGTATTTTACTTTGTCAAGCGGTTATATCTAAGTTTTTATATCCCATGAAAAAAGTCTCCTTTTTACCAACTAGAGTTTATTTGGACTGGAACTGCTGTTTAAAGTGAGCTTCGAATCTCGATAATCGGCGTTAGGCCTAGCAATTGGCGACTGACCAACTTGGAAATCATCCGGCCTTACCCAGCCTGGTTACTAGCGTGATTGGGATCATTTTCCTTGTCGGATTTTGCACTATTGCCTAACGCCAATCACGGATGTTAAACTTACTCCTGCGCCAGCCAAATCAGCTTTAAGAAATTTGTTGGTCAATTTTATGACAGTACTCTACGATCTAAGCAATCTGAAATACCAGTATTAACTGTGTTTTTTATTGTGTTTTTTTTAAATTGGTCAAGGAGGTCAAAAACGCGTCACGTATTTAATGGACACCTCCTAACTCAAACAAGAATAAACCCATTAGAGACATATATTTAATTGACAGTATTATTTACCTCCATATTCTATATATCAGACACATTAGACATAAAAATCGTACAATCCTGTACCAAAATGGTTTTCAAAGTATAAATTACTGATGTTAAAGCTATATCTCACCTTGCAATATTTAACAATGCCAGGCGTACCGGACAGTCATTACCAATTTTGATGACAGATGATTTGAAAACAGATTCCGGTAAGCTTAAGTATACAATGTTATGTTTTGACACATATATCATTTTATTCTACTGACATCTACCTTCAAAGCTATTCATTTTTAGGGTAAATTAGATGTGTCTCGGTGAATGGAGGTAAAACGAAATTAAACAGTGGTGTTTACATTATGTGACCGTTATTTATTGACTATATAAAAATGTGAAAAATACAATTAGATAAAACGGATGGCGGCGGTGTTACCTGGAGACGAGGCTTGGGCAGTCGATGGTGGCACGTCTAAACCAAACGATGGTCGGTTACTGAATGATCGAAATATCCTTCAATAACATCCCAGATAAACGTCCCGGGATTGCCAGCTATTCTTTATCATGTTCTAGTTTTCGTTGCTGACACCCCGTCGGTGTTCAATAGCTGGTATTGTATTTCTGGGTACTTTGTTGATCGTTATTTCACGATGTAAAATTCGACATGCCTCAAGGTCGCTACACATTCTACATATTGCGAAAATAACACCGTCATAGATTTATACATTTTTGAAAATTCCAAATTTCATGACTGAAAATGTGCATTTGTGGCATGCATCACTTTTTTTATTTAATCAAAAGAAAATATGTACAAGACAAGAAATGTTCTGGTAGCCCGAAAGAGTTTGAAGATGCGGAACTCTAAGAGTTATTGGATGAAGACCCAACCCAAATCCAAAAACAATTGACAGAAGCGTTAAATGTGGCCCTAAAAACGATTAGCGACCGATTACCGATGGAAAGATGCAAAAGATGGGAAAGTGGGTGCCACGTCAATTGAATAACGGGCAAATTGAGATTCGCAAAAGCGTCAGTGAAATGCTGCTTTAGAGGAATGACCGGAAGTAATTTCTGCATTCAATAGTAAAGGATGATGAAAAGTGGATTTATTTTGAAAAACCTAAATGCAAGATATCATGGTTATCACCTGGCGAAGCCGGCCGATCAGCTCCAAGGCGAAATCGTTTTGAGTGGTAGAGTGATGTGGTGTATTACGAACTATTGAAATCTAGTGCAACAGTTAATAATGATTGCTACTGACAACAAATGATCAATATCAACCATGCAAAAACGTCTAGAATGGGCCCGAAGATACGTTAAAGTGATTTTACAATTCGATAACGCGCACTGTAATTAAGCAAAACGGGTCGGAGAAGCGTTGAAAGTACTTGGACGGGACAGACATTATTACAGCCGCTGTACCCTCCAGACGTTGCCTCATCCCATTATCAACTTTTCGCATCAATGAAACCACGCTTGCCAATATTCAATAAGTTAAAAGATGGCTCGATCAAAGGTTTTACCCGAAGGACAAACAGTTTTTTTTGGGATGACATCCATAAATTACCTCAAATATATGGAAGATGTATAGAATCAAATGACCAATGCTTTGAATAAATACATTTTCCTATTTTCCAATTATTCAGTTTTTTTCCGAAAAAAAAACGGTAATGACTCCGGTACATTTGGTATATCTCTAAGCTTCATCTGACTTGGAACGAAAATAAGCTACCCGCTTGGAATTTTTATCTAAGTGTTATTATCATAAGGAACGGCACACCACGGATACACATTATAATGCATAATTATTACAAAAAATTATTAAAATAATGCACCAACATAACTTGTAACCATAAAAAATGTCGAATGCGAAGAAACAAGTACGTCCCAGATTGTTAGTGTTGTGGAACCAACAACTTGTCCATTTTTTCAAAATATAATAAGAGTAGTTATTTTTTAATTATCCATCATGCCCATGGTAGTAGAAGAATTGCATCTTAATAGTAGTCCCCAATTTTAAATAACTAGAAAGATACTAAAAAGGAGTTTTGGGAACTATCGACTAAAATCGACTATCGACTATCGGCTACTTTTTTCTATCGACTGTTTCAGTTGCTATTTGGTCCGACTGATTTTGTTACTATTTACTATTGACTGTTTCAGTCGTGTACTTTTAATTACTATTTTTGATTCTACTAGTTTCTTTCCACGGATTAGGTATATGTTTAATTTTTATTTAGTATTTATGGTAATTGTACATCTTAATTTTCAGGTTTTGTTTAAGTTCTATTGTCCACATTTATTATACTATATTATTTCAAAATAGCAATTAACATATTAAAATACGATAAAGTAATTCTACTTCATTTAAAATGAAATTTTTAAATGCATTCTGTAATTATTTATACTTTTCTTTTTTAAAGTTAGTACGTGAAGGAATATGTACATCGCCGTCTCCTTTACACTACCGTTGGAAATTAACTGATCCAAGCAATTATCTCCGTCCTTCCCTCTCCCACAATTTATACAGGAACGGGTTCGTACATCTTCGTCTGACATCACGAATTGAAAAACACAGTCGAACCGTGCATTTGGCTGAAAATGGAAATTAATATTTTCAATAGCTAGTTTCTTGACTATCGACTGTTATGATTGTTTTCAGTCGATAGTTCCCAAAGCTACTTAAAATGTATTGGTATTTTTTAAAATTAATATTTTAAAATGTAGAATATGCGGAGGCTTTATGTTAAATTAATTGGGTCTGTTGATAATTATTTCCATGTTTAAAATAATTTTGTAATGCAAATAAACTAAATACTATTTAATATAAATAAAAATATTTAAATCAGTGTAACGATCCCTGACTAATTTGCTTAATGATACAAACTAACATATATAGGAATCAAAATTGTAAATTAACTCATTTTTGTATCATTGTTGTATTGATTAATTCACCTGTCATAAATTTTATTTTTACAATGACACACTGTCATATTAATGAAACGCTGCAAATAGACAATATCTCCAATTCAGAGACCACCATAAATAAAGGACGTGTTAATGATGTTGACTAAAATTGTCGTAAAAAATGCGGTTTCCATAAATTAACATTTTTATTAATTTTTTCTTTCGTTTTGCTTAAAAGGCGTCAGCTGTAACTTCATTATTAAGATAACGGACAGGTTGATGCAACATTTATATATATTATATTCGGATTCTTCGAAATTTTACAGTTAAAACACTTATCTGACTATGAATGATGTCGCTAATCAGTTTGTTATGTCATTGGTCGCAGGAAGTTCTTCAGGTCGACGGTGTTGTTATGTTTGTTATTCATTATTAAATCACTGCAATAAGAAAATTATGTTCTATTGATAAAGAGAAGATTAGGAAGGAAGTTCTTCATTAGATTTTTTTTCTGGATTTATTATTCTTTAATTATGTATGTTAGTTGAGGGTCTTAACGTATGATTAAAATAAATGCTTGTAAAAGTAGTCTCTTCATGACATAATACTTGTTAAAAATGTATACTATCTTCTGAAGTTTTCTAATTTCCATAATAATTTCTAGTAACATTTTTATACTAGGTTGTTTATTTAGGTTGTTTCATTATGCTCATTTCTGCGCCTCAAAAAGACGATATTAGCTGGCGATCGATCTGTTCAATCATTGTGGTAATCAAACAGCTGAACAACTCATTCGAGTTGCAATAGTGTGGTCAAGCGTTGATTCGTCATTTACACTATCTGAAAGTTCTTGGAGAGTTTGGCTGAATGTTCGTATCTATATATGCGAAAAATGCAATAACACTGAATTGAAAACTATTATTTTTGGTAGAAGGATTATATCTATGATTGATGAATTGATGATAAATGGAGAATAGATATTAGAACAATTATAGAAAGAAAGAGGTGGAGAAGGTAGGGAAGAACATATAGAATATAGGAAAAAGGCTGCATTTGAAGAAAAAGTAAGTGCTGTTTCATCAAGACAATGCACCGTATCAGAAGTCAGTGAAAACGATGGCAAAAATCCATGAATTGAGCTTCGAATTGCTTCCTCATCCACAGTATTCTCCAGATCTGGCGCCCAGCGACTAGTTCCTGTTTCCAGATCTCAAAATAATGCTCGCTGGGCAGAAATTTTCGTCGAATGACAAGGTGATGGCCAAAACTGTGGCCTATGTTTAAGCAAAGGACAAATCGTACTATAAAAATGGCATCGAAAAGATTGAGGGTCGCCATAATCAGTGTATCATCCTCGAAGGGAATTATGTTGAATAAAAAAAACTAATTTTGCCAAAAAATGTCTTTTACTATGGTAGGCCGGGGACTTTTCAATTGACCTATTGTATATATTAAAAAATCACCACTTTTAAAACTTCCAAACCTAAATGTATAGAGCGTGGTTGCAATAAGCTCTACACGGCATTCGATAATCGGCTTTTTCTTCAAACTGAACTTGAAGTGAATCTTGTAGGTGAGCTGAGTTCAACATGATGTTGGTTACAAATGTACTTGATGCGATTTAATATACACTAATAACACCTGTTATAAACATATAAATCATATAATCATTACAATTATATAATCATATAAATCAAGCAAAATATTAAGGCACATAACAATTGTTAAAGCATTGTAATAGGATATCTTCTAGCACGGTATTCAACTAATTATTCAACAGAGTATCTACCACAATTTCAACACAGCTCTAGTTACTAATTTAAATATTTTAAAATTAAGTGGAAATAAATATACTTAAATAAATTTTGGCACCCAATCGTTCATTTTTTCACGTGGCATCAATAGTAGTTGTTGAAGTATTCTTTAAACAACTTGGGTCAAATCTCTGGAGAGCCCATCATTACCTTTATAACATTTTGAAAATCGAAAAACCATTTTTAAAACAAAATTAAACGCCTTCTTTGCTGAATTTTTTCAGTCATGTTGAACATCAAAAAGCTTTACTGTTAAATGAATAGAAACAAATATTTTTTAAAATTTCTTAGATTGCTTTAAAATTTGTTGATTTAATTGTATTTAATTGTAACTAGTTTAATGAAGTCAATTTAATAAAACACTCATAAAAAACACATAACTACCATATATATTTGACATTAAAATATTGTCTGGATTAATTAATTTATATCTTATATATAAGTTATATACAAAATATATTTATTTTAATATTAAATTAATAATGGTTTAAGATAAATAATAATTGAATGTACTCTATTTGTTGAAGATTTTTTTATATTTGTTAAGTATATATTGATTATTATTATATAAAATTATAAACAGTCCTTTGCAGAACTTACCGAATTTACTATGAACTGGCACACTACGATTCTCCGTAACCGTTTTCGTGCATACGCCGGGTACGCTCACACCTCAATCACGATTCCCGATAGACTGATAGTCGTACAAGTTTGTTTACGCGGGTCAGCATAACGTGCTCGTGCACCAGCTGATCGCGATACTCGACGTTACACCTGCACCTCTTCGGGAAGACTTCGTCGCTCGCGACGACGAGGAAATACCGCGAAACGTGCTCTCTTCTAGGATAGATCTATGGAGCGACGTTGCCAGCGTTATACGTTAGTTTGTCAGTTCGTCCCACGAAACATATCGCGCAGAATAACTCTAGTTTTTTTTTTGATACGGCTGTAATTTAAATTAGCTAATATCAAGGCCAACTTTAATGCGAGCTATGGATATTGGCCTGAATAAATTTATCATCATGATAGGTTATTAGGTGTATGGAGTATTTTTGCCGACAAGAAAAAAATAGTTATGTAATTACCATTGAAGAAAATTGATACTTATAAGTATGAATTATTTCTTCTTACTGGGTTTCTGTTACTTAATTAAGTTAATAATAGAATTTTCAGAAATCATTTAGTGATAGAATATTAGGTTTAGGATCTTAAATAAAACATTTATTATATCAGAGTCTAACACTAAATTATTAATTTTCAAATAACTGCAACATCAACATCTAAGCAATTTATAACCACGTGAAATAAAAAATGCATTTTTAGCAGCAACATTTGAAATACTACAAAATTGTTTTTGATATTAGATGAAACCCGTTTACCAGGAAATATTTTTTGAGGTATAAGACTCAAAACTCAGAGGAACTTAAATCTAGTAATTAGGTTGGAGGTTCAAATAATGCGTACTTTAGTTTATTGATTTTACCGATAGTTTTTCAGTAATTTTAACTTAACTTTTCTTAAATATCCCTAAAAAATTAAATATTAAATTTCCATCTAAATTTTAGTTCTACTGTTGAACATAACAGTAGTTATTGTATAAACATAGTCTCGGCAAACTTTTATTAATAATATTGTATTTCTATGGAAGTCGACTTCCGGACTTAAATATTCCAAAAAGAAAAAAATTATTGAAATGATGAAATTAAGAAAGAAAAATAATATAGCTTTTTAAAAATATTTTCAAAGCCATTTTATTCATGTAATAATAGTAAAGAATGATATTATAACATACCATTTTGACCCATAGCCTTTTGTCACTACTGGTAAAAATATAATTCTTTCACAATAGAAGTAATGGAATATCTGACTAAAAAAATAAACCAAATAATATTCACAAGTGTTTTTGAAGCTAACTTTACACTACTAAGAGAGCTTTGGAAAGACTGAAACAAATGGTAGATGAAAGGGACAAGATCCGGACTATAAGATAGAATCCCTATCAATTTTTGACGAGTCACTCAAAATTCATGGTCAAAGAAAGGCAACTCCTTTCCTGTTGCCCAATTCTAGTTTTTTTAAGCGTCTGCTTTATTCCAATTAATTATTAACAGTAAATACAGTTCACAGTTTGACAAGGATTTAGCATCTTTAACGTCAGTGTGGCCCTTGCAACCGTGATAAATATTCTCTTGAAATACGATATTTATCAAACACTGTTATCGCACATGATCCACTTTTCATCATTCGGAATCATTCGTTTCATTATAAGGTATGATTCCAATGGTCCAAAGTTCCAATTATATATCATGGATCAGCCCACAATCAGCATGCTATTTGCAAAGGCAATGGTGTATAAAGACTACTATTTCCACTCCTCTACAGAAAAAGCAAACTTCCAATCTCCCAGAAAGCGACTCTGCACAAAATGCTAGTCCATCATATCTGCCTCTACGGAGCACAGGTGTGGCACAGGTACGTCCGCTAGTTAATCAATCTCCCATTTTTTATTAGGAACGCAAATACCCATCTAGAATCAGGCATCCCGTTCATGAAAAGCTTCATGAACATGCTCAGTGTGAGGTTCTTCCTAGACGCCTTACCCATTAATAAACCCCAGTAGTTAAACCAAACATGGCAATCCCAGTCGTATCTCAGGGTCTCTGTCGCCCGCAAAATCTAACTATCCTGAACCCTCAACATCAGCAAAAGACCATTTGGTTCTAGCTAGTCATCCTGGAAAAATAAAATTAAAGAAGGGGTTTGTAGTTAGTCATAGCCTACACCTGAGTATCATTTTAACAAAATAAGTTGGTAGCATCCTAAAGAACAGATTGTTTGTTTTTTAATATTTGGTATTAAATTAATAATTCCTTAAATTAATAATAACAGAATTAAATTACATATAAAACTTATTTGCAGTTTTCCTTCCAATTACGAAGAAATTGGGTCTTTTGTCATCACATCCGACCACACTGGTTTCAGCTGTTATTTGTTCTGCTTTTACTCCTTGTTTAAGAGCTTTGTTTATTTGTTTACAGTACGTTCTCTGTTTTTTTTTCTGTAAACTGTTTTTTTTTGATAAACTTAGGATAGACTACAAACATTTTGATTTAGTTGCACTAAATTGTCTGTTGTATTCTATTAATGCCAATTTCATGTACAATTTTACGAATCATATATATTTTAAGAAATAAGGAATATGTGAAAAAAAAGGTATCTTAACTCTCTTTGTATTATATTTTAAGATGATTGCGTGGTATTAATATTTGTTTTTTATGGGGACATTACTAGATAAATATGGAACTTAATATGATGACAGTAGAGGGTGGCCGTTGTACTTAGTCATTTTAGTGTTTCATTTTAATTATATATTTTGGACCATAATCACAGTAGCTAAACCAAACATGGCAATCCCAGTCGTATCTCAGGGTTTCTGTCGCCCGCAAAATCTAACTATCCTGAACCCGCGACATCAGCAAAAGTCCATTTGGTTCTAGCTAGTTATCCTGGAAAAAGAAAATTTTAACAAAATAAGTTGGTAGCGTCCTAAAGAACAGATTGTTTGTTTTTTAATATTTGGTATTAAATTAATAATTCCTAACAGAATTAAATTGCAGATAAAACTTATTTCGTACATTTTTTATATACTTTTACAAAATTATGGTCATTACAATTTGTTTTAAATTAAAAGTGGCCATTGAAATTAAGCGAAACATAAAATAAAAAATTATACAATTGAAATTGGCAGTTTATAAAGTTGCTACTTATTATACTTCCATAAATAGAAATGTTCGCTTAAATATAAATAAAATGTTATGATATGGTAAATGTAAAATGAAAATTAAAAAGAAGTAAACGATAACTGTAAAACTTTTACACACATTTAGTAAATTAATGAGAAGCTAATTAAATTAGAAGAGAAAATTGTGGTCTTATATGAAGTAAAATTACTCAATTAAAAATATTACTAATTTTAGAATCTGAAAATTTAAATAACTACGTATACAAATTATATTTAATAATTATGTTATACTTTAATTAAAAATTAAGAATGTCCATTTTAATAATTCAATAAAAAACAATAATTTTAATACTTCGTAACGTAACTGGCAAATTGCAGTCATAAAATTATAATATATTTTTGTTATATTTTAGATACTCAATTTCACCCCTACTATAGCTTATCTGGACTGGACCTACTGTTTAACGTGGACTTCGAACCACGGTCCTAGGAATTAAGCCTATCAACTGACGAGTGGCAAACTTGAAGATCATCTCAGAAGATATCCTGGTTATTGATATGACTTGGATCATTTTCCCTGTCGGATTTTGCACTCTTGCCTTAAGGAAAATCACAAACATAAATTTACGACCATGCCATAGCAGACGAACATGATTTGAACCCACGAATATCGCAACAGTAGGGTGTCGCCTTTATTACTGCACTAAACAAACCGACCTATACAACGTGGGGCAAAAGTACCACTACCATTTTGATTGCCTATAACTTTGCTCAAAGAAAAGATAAATAAGTTTGGTTTTCATAAAAGGTTTATTTGGTTTTTGGTTACAATTTTTTCCGTTATGATTAAAAAATTATATCAGCTAAATGGTGATCGCCATTCGCTATGCAAATTTCGGCTCCTTTCATTTCAAGTATTTTTCATGCAACATATGAAGCTGAATTTCTTCAATTTATTGACAAATATTGTCTTTAAGCTGTTGAATCGTTCGGGGCTTATTTACATAAACTTTTTTGTTAAAAACCCCATAAGCCTTCGTCCCCCAGTCTTCGTGAAAAACCGTCATTGAATTATTGAATTGCTGAACTAGCTTTGTATGCTGTGGCCCCATCTTGCTCAATTCATATGTCCTAAAACACCATACAGTTATATTTTAGTGGATAAAATGATGTTTTTTGAATTAATTGAGGATTATGGGTTCCCCAAAACCGATTGTTCTGTTTATTGACATTGCCACTGAGAAGAAAATGGGCTTCATCGCACATTATTAATTTAGACGAAAAATTTTCAATTTCACCAGACAACTTTAGGATAGCATTACTGTACTCAACTCCTTAATCAGAAACTCTCGCTAAAAATTTTTGAACTAATTGAATTTTGTACGGGAATATTTTCAAACCAATTTTCAAAATTCGTCTTAAACTACGAGCAGAAATGTGTAACTGGGAACCACGTCTCCGAATTGATGTTTTTGAAGACTGCAACACTATCGAGCACCAGAGCCACATTTTCAGCGTTACGAGAAGTCCGTCGTCTTCGAGAACGAGGCCTGTCTGCTAGGACAAGGAAGTAGAAAAAGTACAAAGGGCAGTCAACAATATCTACAAATGGACTAAAGATTGGAAAATTCAACTTAAGAACCCCAAATCTGTTCATGTTAATTTTGAATTGCGGCGAAATAATAAAAGCTTAATTATATCACTCAATGGATGCCCGATTCCTCAAGCAGAATCTGTTAAATACCTCGGCATCCATCTTGACGGTAGATTAAATTGGAAACATCATGTTAGGCAAAAATCAAAACGCATTAGAAACAAAATAAAACAACTATACTGGTTAGTCACAAGACATTCTCAACTTGATATTAAAGCAACGAGATTGATTCAAAAATCAATCAAAAACCCAATTTAGACCTATGGGGTGCAAATATGGGATTGCAGTAAATATTTAAATCAACTAGTCATCCAACGCTGCCAAAACAAAATTCTTCGATTAATTACCAAAGCCTATCGCTACGTAACCAACGAAGAACTGTACGTTTACCTTGAAATCAAGTGGATTTGAGAAGTTTTCCAAGATTTCACCTTAAAACACGAAAGAAGATTACTAAATCATACTATAGGATACATATAGATCTATTTATCTCGCACTCGTCTTGCTTGTAAACTAACCCAAAGACAAATTAAATATAGTAATAAATTAATTTATTATTATTTATTGTACTACTTTATAGCATATCTAATAAAAATGTTACCAATAAAAAATTAATGGTCTTCAAACTTTTTCCCCTCCACGCCGTTCTTTATCTTTGACATCAAAATCACCATAATAAACCGCTAAATCATTGATCAGTTTGTCATTATTGCACCTACTCAACCCTAGGTTCTATATCTTTTACGGTCGATTTAAACATGGTTTACGCTTCCTAATATAAAAAAATAGCTGAATTTATTCACTTGACTTGAACACTATTTGATCAAATAATAAAAAATAATTCTTTCTACGACATAGTACCAAAATTGACAACACTGTCCGTCTAAGGTTGAACATAGCAGAATTCTGATTTCAGACACCTGTACGCAGGAAATGCAGTTTTCCTTCCAATTACGAAGAAATTGTGTCTTTTGTCATCACATCCGACCACACTGGTTTCTGCTGTTATTTGTTCTGCTTTTACTCCTTGTTTAAGAGGTTCGTTTATTTGTTTACAGTACCTTCTCTGTTAAAAATAATAAGATAAACTTAGGATAGACTACAAATATTCTGATTTAGTTACACTAAATTGTCTGTTGTATTCTATTAATGCCAATTTCATGTACAATTTTACGCATCATATATATTTTAAGAAATAAGGAATATGTGAAAAAGAAAGGTATCTTAACTCTCTTTGTATTATATTTTAAGATGATTCGATAATTGATAATTTTTTTTCGAAATTCAGATCCTACTAGATCATCCTAACACACTAATGTCTTCGGAGAGGAGATCCCTCTTAATGTCCCCGCTGTCGCGCACCGTACACAGTGTGCTACATCATCACAGAATGTTAATTTTTGGCTACATTGGCAGCTGAATTCTATTTTTCCTCACTAACTACTTAACATATTTATCCCAAGAAACCTCTTCTGTTTCCCTAAATAAATACATGTTATGTAATTCAATTGTATTATCATATATAATTATCGATATTAATAAAATAATTACAATTTAAAAGTACGTTTAGAGGACATGGATTGTGTGAAAAGATCCAAGCGCAAAATAAATACCTATGTTGAATATAATTAAATATATTGATACTGTAGCGACCTTGGGCTATGTCGAATTTTACATCGTGGAATAACGGTCTACAAAATACCCAGAATTATAATCCCAGATGTTGAACACGTCAGCAACGCCAACTAGAACACGATAACGAATCTCTGGCAACCTCGAGACGTTTATCTGGGAGGTTATTGAAGGGTGCCTTCATTCATTGAGTAACCGACCATCGTTTGGTTTAGACGTGCCACCATCGACGGCCCAAGACTCGTCTCCAGGTGACACCGCTGCCATCTGTTTTATCTAATTTGTATTTACCACATTTTATTTCATATCGTCAATAAATAACGGTCACATAATGTAAACACTACTATATATGATGGCCATTCGGTTTCAAGCTCCCTGAACAGGGTTCATTATTAAAAGCTGAACAATAGAGTCTTTCAAAGAATGGCTAATACTTAACGTTTCCAGGAATATAAATTCAACCATCCCCTAATCGCCCATTCACTGTCATCCTTACCCTCTAACTGAATGGCTGCAAGATAACTTTAGTGTAGATCCCTTCTCGCGTTGGCATACCGGGAAATGAGCGTACGGCGCACGATAGAGGCCAAATTGTCAGTCTTCTCTCCTATCTCTAGTCTCCTATCACAAATGTTTGTATCCATACTGACCTTATGTAGTTCATTTCGTGTTTCACCAAGAACGAGGTATAGTGTTGTGGATCTCAGGAGGCCAACCATAACAAGCTTTTCGAAATCGGAACTATTTTTTTATATATAAATATATAATAAATACTAAAACATAATAAAAATAATAAATATAATATAATAAATATAATAATAAATAAAAAAATAATTTTTGCCCCTCTCTTCACGTTCCTTCCCTTCGTCGCCATGCCGTAACTCCGAATCGATTGAGAAGAGGCCACTGTCGTTACTGGACGACTGTCTGCGACTCCCCCAAATTAGGGCTATGCAAGGCTTTAAGAATTAACAGGAGAAAAAACAAAGAGGCTCTTTGAATTTCTACAAGAAATCGATTATCTTCATAGACCAAATGACCATTACCGCTTCGGCGTGAGTGCTAGTGTATAGTGTCTGGATAAAGTCTCTACTAGTACGTATTGGTTGTGTACATATTGGTTGTGAATAGCCGCCCCTATTAAATTTTTAATAATATATATTAAAGTCTCCTTTTACCAACTATGGGCTTATCTGGACTGGGCCTAAAATTTAACGTGGGCTCCGAACCACGGCCCTCAGTATTAAGTCTACCGACTGGCGAGTGACCAACTTTAGAAATCATCCCATCGGTCTTACCCAGCCTGGTTACTGGCGTGGCAGGCATCATTTCCCTTGTCGCATTTTACACTCTTGCCTATAACATTCACAAATTTTAAACAATCACTAACATAAATTTACGACCATGCCCCAGGTAGGAGTAGGAGGACCGTTCCATCACCTTTACCACTGCGCCACCAAGCCGGCTGTTATCGACTTTTATTATTTTAAGTTATTTAGTGAAGAAAATAGTTATTTTACTGAAGTTCATAAGTATTCTTTGATACAAGTTTTATTTTATTTTGTATTAAATTCGATTCTACCAATTGTCATAAAATATCTATAATTGTCGCATCGCATTGTAA
Source organism: Rhynchophorus ferrugineus (assembly GCF_030347505.1). Classification (NCBI taxonomy): domain Eukaryota; kingdom Metazoa; phylum Arthropoda; class Insecta; order Coleoptera; family Curculionidae; genus Rhynchophorus; species Rhynchophorus ferrugineus. The sequence goes on from NW_027472580.1 coordinate 22,934,676, forward strand.
TAAATTGCTCATCAAAAAGAAACAATATCGTTAGGTAGAATTACTTCCTAACGAAATATGCACCTATAGGCAATAAAAAGGGCATATATAACTAAACTAAACTGAAATCTTGAATATCTCATATAAGTGCGCATACACTCAACTTGTTTCCATTTAAACGTTATTTTAGAACACGGTTTGTTTGGCATTCCCAAATCCAGAAAGCAATCCAGAAAGGTTCGGAGACAGCAAACGTGCTATCCTCTCTGATCTGCCGTTCTAGCAGACTTCCCATCTCCACCAAATGCTTATTTTACAAGATGTATATTCGGTCCGTACTCCTCTACGGATCTAAGGTCTACTTCAAGTATGTTACATCTGACTAGGTGAAACGGCTTCAAGATTTCCAAAATAAGCTCCGCAGAAGAATCTCCAAATTCATAGGGAAACTGACACTTCAGAAATCAAGCACTTCATATCTCAATCATTCCACAAACAACAAATCAGCTCAAGTTCTTCTGAAAACTCACTCGTTCGCGAGCTGGTCGACTTGCTGGGAGCTTAGCACCGCGTCACCGGTAACCTCCTACTTTGGTAAAGGCGACAGGACGGTCCATCATTTGTAATTGTCCTTAGGCAAAATTCCACCAGGAAAATGATCCGAGTCACGCCAGTAACCAGGCTGTGTAAAACCGGATGTCTTCTGGGATGATTTCTGAGTTGGTCACTCGCCAATCGGTAGGCTTAATACCGAGAACTGTGGTTCGGAGCCCATGTTAAATTGTAGGTTCAGTCCAGAAAAAAAAACCTTGTTGGTAAAAGGAGATTTCAAAATATATTTAAAAAACTACATCTCGTTCATTTTCTAAATTTTTCAAGCAAATTTGGATAGATAATGGCATACAAGGGCCTTTCATATTTAAGAATTACGTTAATATCTCCCACACAACATATTTCTTTCACTTCCTATTTGAGAATTTTAAAAATATTAAAGTTTCTAATGTTCCAATACAAGTTTTCTATTGCAGTGTATGATAGATAAAAAAACAATGTAAAATGAAAAGTGAATATTGGTAGAGATCATTCTAAATATAATTATATTAATTCTATTCATTCTCTGTTCTACGCATTTTCTCAGTCAAAAAGAGAGAGTTCCTGATTGTATAGTGTGTCAGTGGTAAAACTCATCATACCATCAAACAAAACCATGTTACTCCATTGTATTAAACCGGACATTCGAATTATTGTTTAACATTATTTAACAGTAAAGGAAATGTAATTACTATAAAATAATAAATGCTTTTTATATTTTCAGGGATAAAAATATTTATTTTAATTTTGATTTAGTATTTTTACATGATATTCAATCACAATTAAAAAATATTACACATATTTAAAAACTAAAAATTATATAAAATGTCATATAGAACACACGACGCCTAAATGTACTTATCCCAAAATATATATAATAAATAAAAGAAGAATATCTGTCCTTCAAAGTTAATTACAATTAAATATTATTACGTTAACAACTACAAACATTCGTTCTAGTGCTTTGGCCACGCCATTCTTTCACCAATACCTTTAGAATAGCATTGTTTACTACTACACACTTTATATAGTATATTTAAAATAATACTGAAATCAAGTCATTACGATGTTGAACGCATTGTCTCTCGTAATTTGTAAATTCGTTTTAAAATTAGACAATATATTTTCCTTCTTATTTTATTGTAGTTAAAAAGAGATACAACACTGTCTGATACTTTGGAACGTGTAACCTAACCAGTTACACAAATAGCCTGATTGTCAAACACCTGCATAATTCTTCAAAACGTTAGTGAGGATTATTAACTGTTATAAACCGGCACACGTTTTGGCACTTAGCTTGTTTTGATAAATTTTAATGTTTTGATAATTATAAATTAGATTATTTTTGTTTAATTATTTTATTACGTTTTCTTAATTTATTTTTATTTAGAGAGTTTCTGTCAAGCCAAATTGAACTAAAACTTAAAATTGATGCGGTAATAAAGAGTTCACTGTTTTACTGAACGGGCTATAGGTAATGCATAAAGAACTGTTATTTATTTGCTATATATATTCCGTAAATCGTCGAGAATACAGAAATCGTAAAGATAAAATTGAAACGTATACCGAATTACAGATGATGTGATGTAAGTCCAACATTTAAAATAAAAAATAAAACCTAAATAAAACGAATTGTTGAAAATTATATTATTGTCTTTTAAAGTGTTTCAATTCATATTAAAGTACTGCATTAACACTCTTACCAGTCATATCAAAATCACATTCTATGGTATTCAGTATAATTTTTGTAATGTAAGAGAGTTTTTTACTTAGTCTATGGGTTGGGGTAACGATAACTTATTAATAAGTATATATAAGTAACAAGAATTATAACAGTATAGCAGGTTCATCTTTTGGGCCTTTACAATACAAACAATATATAAGATACAGAATTTAACCTTTAAATTTTCAAATTCATTAGAAGAACTGTTTTCATAATGTATCACTCAGTTGGAAATTCTTTTGAGGTCTGTAAATATCAATTAGTCACTGAATTTCAGATTAGGGTTATATACTGGATGGCAAAGTAATTCTAAATGTAATTCGTTCAATTAAGCCATCGTTTTTATCGATAAGCACCAAATTTCATGACAATAAAATATTGATATATGTTTATTGTAGGTTATGATTACTACTTTGGTTTAGGAATTGTAGGAATGTTCGCCAGGTCGGTCGGTCGATCGAAATGTGTTGTGGCCGCCGATGCGATTGTTTGTCCAAACACTCACTACTATTTTTGGAAGGAATTTGCACGAGAACTAAAAACTCTGCTTGGATAAATACTTGTTTATTTCGTTATTAAATTGATACATGTGGACGACGGGAGAATTGACAGGATATTAGGTTAAGGTGAAAGAAGTACCGTAGACCTGTGGCAGTGGTATTATTACAAGGGGATGGAGAAAAGTTAAGAGAGCGAGACGTCGTCGTGATGGTGTTTTGTAGCCTAGAACCGCATTCCACCGGCGTTGCCAACCTTTGAACTTGTTGTTGGTGAATGCGTGGTGGCCTAAAGGGTCGTGGTGGTCGCCACAGAATATTAGCAAGTGGCTCCATCCGCAGACTATAACCGACTTACTGTCGCCTATGGACGTTGTGTCATGGAAACATGTGTAAAATTAAGATAAATAAAGTACTATCATGATTAAAAGACATTTTAAAGTATAAATATTTACAGTACCCTGTTTTTTTTTGTTAACTTGTGTTTGATTTTTAGAAAGTGTTTGGCATAAGTTTTCTTGTTCAGCCGTATCGATTTAATAAAATTACAAATAGATATGAGCAAGGGCAGAACAATTAATAATTGTTATTAATTAAAATGGCTGTATTGATTAGATCTAATGATAGCCAGGTACCAGTTCCAAGTTCAAAAAAGTCTTTCCAGCCAGGCGAGTAATGTAAGGTGAACGATCAGCAATGTTCACCAAGCTTTTCGCTTAGTTTATTAAATTATTGGATATAACTTCCCATCATCATCTGACTAGTTTCCATAAATTATCATGATAGACAGTAGACCCTTTTTTAGTGGATTCCCTGTTTTGGCGTTTAGATACTGGTCTTCCATCTACCAATTTTATGATTGGAATTCTCGACAAATAATACAATTATAAACAAAAAGTTTAGAGTCCAGTTGTGGTGTTAAACAGCAAAACTTAAAATTCTAGAGCTGGTCACTAAAATCGAAAATGCCACATTTGTAACAATAATATATCTATAAATTGACTTGTGATATTATATGTTGGAATTCGTACAATGTTATGCACCTCTCGACTGTTTCTTTTAAAAAAGATCTATAAAGTTTGTTTAAAATTACTACATTTATTTAACAAAATATGGGACAAGTAAACAATAAAACTCCAGATATATAATGCCATACTACTTAAAATTCAATCTTTTGTAAAAGTGTATTAATAACGTGCATTAAAAGAAAGGGGTTATTTACACACAGTGTGGTTTTAAATATAATTTATTTAACTCTATTTCATTCTACTCCATTTATATCGTGATATATCTTACAAATTTTCTCAGTTAAAAAGGTATGTACAAAGAGAGAGTCCCTAACAGTAAGAGGTCCTTAGGATAACGAAATTTGACATAAAGGCACATTGAACGTCGCTTGTCGTACACTGATACGATTCACATTAAAATGACCGCAGTAGATTTTGCCAGTTATTTAAGGTCTCTTCAACAGATTATCATCCATTCCGTTAAACGTTCTAATCTAAACACTTGAGTACTAAACTTACAAATAGTTTTAGATCTACCGATATTCTTTACATTTTTTTCTTTAAATCTAGGCCTTGGACTGTATGACTTGAACACGCCACAAGTAAACTGATGGTGTCGAAAAGTGTAAGATTGAAAAACACTTCGGATATGTTCCGTCTGCTGCAACAGCAGCTGGTTTGTGTTTTAACATTAAATAATCACATTTTACAAGAGAGAAAAACAACTTAACTAAAAATAAACTTATCTAAAATAAAGATAGATGAGGTATTGCCATGATTAAAATACATTTTAACGTATAAATATGTACAATACCCTGGCTTTATAAAACATTTTTAATTTTTTTTGTGTTAACTGTGTTTTGTTTTTTGAGAAAGTTTGTCGTAATTTTTTTTGTTCGAATATTGAAATAAACATAATGGGTATATGTATATGTGTAACAGGGCTCTATGCACTATCTAGAACCATTATCTAGCACTATCACAAAGAGGCTGGACGTTCAGAACTTTGATTCCTGGCCGGCCTTGGACCCTGCGCCCTCATACTAGGGCTTCAGTCTCTTGAATCCCGCCCCATCTTGGCCTAAAATAATATATTTATCATTTATTAAATACTATAAATATATTTATTACATTTATGATTATCTAACATCCACCTTACTTAAATGTACACATGATATACTTAATATTATTCAATTTAATTAGAATTAGGCTTGACAGTTTAAACAAATATTGTGATTAATATAATATAATCTACTTGTGGTATAGTGCCATATCCAGTCTCTGTGACAAAAGAAACAAACAAGCAAAAAATAATGCTTTTTTCTTTCTGACAGATAAGCTAATGGTATAACATATGTATATGCAAATGTATACTTTGTACAATACAAAAATCAAAACTAAAAACTAAAGCACAAAGAAATACAACAAGGGTTTTACAACAACAAACATATTTATTATTAAGGAATATTCGACATTATTGCCCAAATCGTACATACCTAATTTAAGTTCTTCATACAGCGTTGGATTAACTTCTTGTGTAGCAGGGACGTGAAGCTGTTCATTTTTCCAGCCCTGACCTCCGGAAGTACTCGAAACAGAAATTCCTCCATTGGCTGATCCATTTAATGAACTAGTTGTACTATCCTGACCGTTTGGTATCTATAACATGTCTGTTTAGAGCCAGGTTTCTTGTTAAAATTGAACGACAACTTACTTGAACATGATCCATATTAACTTCTCGCAGATAACTGGGATTTTCAAAGGCAATGCCACCAGATCCTTTTACTCCTAACATTTTCTTGGTTCGCACGAACCATACAGCAGCAGCGACAAGAGCTACTACTACCGCTAGAGCAAGTACTACGGCAACTGCAACACCAACCCGATTGCTTTCTTGACTCTGACTAGCTGCGGGTGTTATGTATAGTGATTTTTCACCCATGGTGAATTTGATTGGATCGGCTAAAGTTGAAGTACCCTTACTATTGCCAGCTTTTACTACAGCTTCATAAGTAGTGCCATCTAAAAACAAATCAGTATATACAGTATGGATCATTTATTAGCTACCATTTGATAATAGATACCTTCTAGGTCGGTGATTTTCAATTTGTTATCGGGTGTATCATCCTTCTGACTAGGTCTGTTTGAGGAATCAACAGGTCTCCAAAATACTCGGTACATTTCAACTGTACTGGGGTTCTTTAGCGGTGGGTCCCACATGAGGTAAACGGAATGGGCATCAATAAATTCGACCCTGATATTTTGTGGTGGGCCTGGTAACTTATCTCTGTAAATGACAAATAATTTATTTCATAAGCAATATGCTTTCCGTGTTTTAGTTTGGAAATTCATTAAGCATTATGCTGATGTTATCCCCCCTGATATACTTCCCACCTAATCCCCACCAAACTTAGAATTGAAGTATGAAGTTTTTAATTTGGATCTTATTATTGACGTCATCCAGATCTTATTTCAATTATATTTTGCATTTAGGATGTTCAATAAAAATCATTTTTATCAAGGCAAGGCATCAGGGCATCTTTTCTAAATTACTTATGGCATTTTAAAAACTATAAATGGCATACATCAACTAGGTTCACCAAAGTTTTAGTAACCGCATATATTAAAAATAGTTTACAATTAAGTATCATATGTAATGACTGCAACATTTCCCGGCATCTTTGAAATACGCACATATAGCAGTTATTGTCAAAAAAGGAGTAAAATCATCTCCATCTGACTACCGGCCCATCAGCCTTCTCAGTGTAATTTCGAAGCTTGCCGTGGGGCAATACTCTACGCCCTCAACCCCTTCAACGGAAACAACATAATTCAAAACAAACTTCAAAGGAAAACAACATAATTCCAGACGAACAATTTGGCTTTCACGTTTACCATTCATCTGGCCATTAGGCCACCCACACACATCAATCACGCTCTTGCCCAACGTAAAAAGCTCGGAGCAGTCATCCTGGACCTAACGCTTTCGACAAGGTCTGGCACGACGGTTTGGCCTACCAGAAGACCTAACCTAACCTCTTATCTATCAGACAGATTTTCCAGGTTAAGATTAGGAAAACACTTTCCACTTGAAAACTAATCGACGGTGGTGTATCTCGAGGTTTTTCCGTTGGCCTCAGCCTTATTTAACTCCTTTATTTCAGATCTGATGAGAAAAAAGCACATTGGCGTCGCGTCTTACGCTGACGACACTGTTTGCTTCACGGATTCCAGGCTTGAGGGTACCATTCAAGGATATCTACAGAAGCAGCTCGATCATACGGTCAAGTGGTTCAGATTATGGTGGTTGCAAATCAACCCCCTGAAAATACAGGCCATAATTTCCTATAAAAACTGACCATTCGACCGACGGTTCGTTTGGCATTCCCAAATCCAGGAATGAACCTGCTATCTTCTCTGATCTGCCCTCTTAGCAGACTTCATATCTCCATCAAATGCTTATTTTACAAGATGTTAATTCGGTCCTTACTCCTCTAAGGATCTAATGTCTACTCCAAATTTGTTATACCCAATCAGGTGAAACTGAAAATTCATAGAGGAACTTCAGAAATCAAGCACTTCATATCTCAATCCTTCCACAATCAACAACTCCGCTCAAGTTCTTCTGAAAACGAGCTTGTTCGCGAGCTGGTCGACATGCTGGGAGCTTAGCACCGCGTTTGCGAATCTATAGTTAGTTTCACAATCTGTTCTTTCGCTGGGTCCTCGTGCCCAATATTATTAATAATACCCGGTTAGCGGGTGCCATATCCCCAAATTTAATGCAATAGCAGTAGTGACCCACAGGGGTGAACTATGAGATGGTTTCGGTTTAGTGTATTGGTAAGCCCAGAGGCAGTAGCACATAACCCGGTCGAACTTGTCACTGCAGGAAAAGTCCCCGCGATAAGGTATGCGTCATGCATTCCACCGCCTGGTTTTATGCCAGAACAAAAAAACATATGTCATAAGTTGTTTATAGTAAATTAATGTTGATAAGAAAATAATTACGGTTCTGTGGCATAAAATAATAAATTGTGGATAGTTAAAAACCAAATTAATTGTACATAATATCACATTACCAAAGGATCTCCAAATAATTGGGCAGAAACTAATATTGGCAAGATTCGGGCTCCTATACAGTGGATACACAAACACTTCCAATAAAATCCCTTTCACTTTTTACAGAATCACTAAAATATGTGTATATAGTATTATCATAGGCCCCTTTCTATTGGTCAATTGCATTCTTTAATCGCATTACTTGTTGATATTAGAGATTCGAATTAATTCCTTAGACAGGTAGACTCGAATAGTTTATGGTGATCGACCACAATCTCTTACGTAATAAATATGTATATTATGGCAATATTAATTTACCTTAGTTCGTGGAAGCAACTCATAATGTGTTTAGTATAAGATAGAACACAGGTTTTGCTGTATAAAATTGGTTCACCTCTGCACCATTCCAAACACCTTCTGGGAACATTGGCGTGCGCGCAACAGTTACGGTGATCCGAGCCATCGGCAGCACATTTCATCAATTTGTCGAAATCCTAAATAGACCATTATATGTATGTTTCAATTAATGAATCTGAATTAAAATGAAAGCATATAAACTTAGATCTGTACTTACCACAATACATTCAGGTTTATCGATGACCGCATCGATATCCAGGTGGAAAGCGCATGCATCCATACAAGCTGAAGTGACATTTTGCTCGATACAACACTGAGTTACATTACTGATGGTGGTCATCTTTCGAATTCTAACTGATACGGGTTGAGTAGCTGTTCCAAAAGCATTCTCGGCATGACAATAATATTCTCCAACATCAACCTCTGCAAGAAAAACACATTATACAAATCTAGTATGGTCTTTCAAAGAACCCGTTGCTATACCCGTGATTTGTTTAATTGTGAGATGCATGTAATATTTGTCATCTTCGTCTTTGGCCTTCGTGATTTCTATATCGTACTTTCCACCCTGAATTACCGGAGCGCGTTCTTCGTGATTCCTCCAAAAGATCATCTTGGGCTCGGGGGTGGCTTCAACCTTACATTCTAAGGTTACCGAATCGCCGATAGTGGCCATGGTGATGCCACTCGCTTGTATCGTGGGTTTGTCTGCAACACCCGTAGTCGATATCAGATAGTGATTGAAATTAAATGATATACACTTACGACTGATGGTGATCCTTCTGGATGCTTGCATTGGGGTGCCATAACCGTTGTCGGCGTAACAAGATATCTCATCCATATCTCTGGTGACGTTGTGGATGACCGTAACCATATGTCTGGTGGTATCTTGTCTCACCAAGCGACCGGAAATGTATAGCGATATCGTCGGCATTGGATTTCCCATAGCTATACAGAGAATCGTCATGCTGCTACCCTCAATAACTAAGTTTATAGGATGGACAGTAGGTGGCTAAAAGAATAAAATGACTATGGTAAAAAATAAGTAATATTTAACATAAAAATGAAAAGTATAATTATAATAAGTAAATAAAATACCAGAGTCTTTTTCTAGTAGTAGGTATTTTTCTGTTTGCAATCATTTTAACAAGCTAAAGAGTTATCTCTTCACTGCTTTTCAACATATAGTGGATGCAATATAATGTACAAACTATCTAAATGATTTAGTATGCTAACACATATTTTTAAGATTCAAGTAATTTTTGCAATATAGTAAGACAAAGACTAAAGTATTGACAACAGGAGTGTTAGGCTACACCAAGTGTTCAAAAGTTAAGTTAAGAAATTAACTTGACAAAATTTCAGGACCTTTCAGCTTCTTTGAGTAGTTGATGTGTGTACAATGAAATTAATATTACAATATACGCCAATATTTTCTATATAATGAAAATAAATAGTGGTTCTTACTCTTTACTTATAGCTGTATTATTGAAACAGATTGTTTATACATTCAATATTTATTTATATATATTAATAATTCATACTTATTTGGCGTCTATTAATGCAATAAAATATTTATTCGAAAATAAATTGAAAATATAATGAGGTGAAGTTCAATGTATTAACAAATTATGTGAAATGATTTTATTAAATGAGCAAATTCAGATCAATAACAACTACATAAGTTTATGTTTATACATCAATTATACCAATTATACTAAGAAAATTATGATTTACTACTATTCCATTAATTTTTTAAAATAAAATAATTTTTACCTCAACGAATGCAGGATAAGCAGGATCCGTCCACGCTATTAATGTTTCTGAGGGCATACTGACTCCTTTCTCTGTAATTGCTTCAACGTAAATAATGTACTGAGTGTTAGGGCTCAAACCCTTGACCATGTATGATGTTACGGATGTGTTCTTAACTTGATAAGTTTCATCGGCGTTTGATTTATAATAAAGCCTGAAAAATTTAAAATCATTATAATTTCATGTAAATAATATTGAATATTTTAGTTTTGTTATTTTGTCCTACTAATACAACGAAACTTTGTTGAAATTATATTTACCTGTAATTTATTTGCTCTGATGGATGACTGAATTCTGGTGGCTGCCAAGCAATGGTAACCCAAGTAGCACTATGGCTGGCCACTGCTAATGAATGTGGTGGTGAAGCTACAGCATTAACCCATTCGCTTTCATTCCAGTTAGATAGTTTAATAACAACTATAGATGATGGTAGAGATGTTCCGTACATATTCCTTGATACTACGAACACTTGATACATGGCAAACGCTTCCAAATTTGGCAATGCAAAATAGTTGCCAGCTGTGATTTCTTGCTGCAAAGTATTGACAAAAAAAATTACGTTTTCTAGTTTTTATATTTTGCTTACTTTATCCAGCTTCAATAGAGTCTCGTGCATAGATGTATTATCAACTTTCTGATAGTGGATGACATAGTCTGTCACATTAGCGCCTTCATCAGGCGGAGACCATTCCAGTATCAATGTGGTAGCGTCGGCAGCTACTGCATGCAGCGCTGTGACAGGTCCCGGAAGTTTCTCAGTACCTTCCTCAAAACATTGAACGATATTTCCGATATACGTAACGCAACTGGAAGCTGTGCTTCTTAGAGACCCGACAATAACACCGGAACATAGTGGGAGACAAGCGGATGGTACACCTCTTCGATTACAACAACTTCCATGGTTTCTTCCACCTGCTGCACAACGCAATATGGTATGGAATTCTGTAAATAGGTTAGTGTAACTAAAAATAGTCGAAAGTAGGGGATTACAAAACTATCTACCTGAACCACAAACAGCTAGACGCTTGATGTCATTCATATTCGCATCATAAGAACACAGAGGAAGACAAACACTGTTGAGGTTCGCTTCAACACAGCAAGCGGTAACGTTGTAAGATGATGCATCCTCAATCTCTTCTTCCTCAATCTAAAATTATTACAAAGGTAAAATGTTATGAAAATAATATATACATTTTATTAATAGATGTATTCACACTATATGTAATAAAAAAACAACATTTTCTAGAATAAACAATTAGAAATTCTATTATTTTTCGAACTAAATGAAAAATATGATAGTTTAATAAAGCCCATTAAGTATTATTACCTATTTAAAATAAAAGAGGCTTTTCAATCCACTGGAAACAACTAAATTTAGGAATTAAAAAAAAAATTGAATAAAAATATTAACTAAAATTAGAGTATTAAACCAACAACTTTATTTTAAGTTCTTAGTATATAGATATTATCTGGATTAACAATAATCATTTAGTATTGGGAAGTATAATACTAAGAAAGTATAGGCTATGTTATTTAGGTTTATGTTGTCACTTAATCAATTGTATTTTCGTATTTAAAACTTCTATCTAGTAGGCGTTGAATAAGTTTTTACTGTTGCTACTGTTTCCCACAATTGTTAGAACTTTCTATATACAAGTCAGTAATTAAAGCTTATTCTTATATATATTATATAGCTTATTATATTATTCTTATATAGCTTATTAAGAAAGTGTAAAAAATTCTATGTAGAATTAAGCATATCGGAGCTTTATTTCACTACCAAATGTTCAACCATTATAATCATGATAATAACCCGAATAATAAACACTCCGAGAGACTTTGGAATGTTAAAGATGAGAATTTGGTAATCTTATTTCGATAAGTTTATGTTCTGAGGGGGTATTTTAGTCTAGAAACTTGAAAAAGGCATTTTTTCATATTTTCACAACTGAACTCTTTCAAAATATGCCTTTAAGATGCCTTCGATTTTTCAGAATTTAAATTATTTTCTGAGATATAGCTGTTTTAAAGGCGCTACATCTTATATTCTTCTTACGTATCGAAGTTAAACATTTTTTTTCACAGCTGTTTTACCATTTTTTAAAAACTTACGAATTTTTCAAAAATTGTAAATATCAAAAAATTGTGATAGGATAGAATACGAGATGTTTTATACGAGAATATATAATAAATAATAACTTTTATATAGAAATAGCCCAATAATTATTCAAGGTACAATTGTTAAAAACAATACAAAGATACCAATGATTATTAATAAACAAAAGTATTTTAGTGAACATTTTCTGTCTATATGTGTGATGATTTATTTTTAACAAAGACATGGAAACAATATCTGATTGATTCATACTACTCAATGTCACAAAAGTCAATATTTCTACATATTCAAAGTGATTTTGTATTCTTGGCCTCGGTAAGATTTCTCTTGATCCATCTATTTGGGTTCCCAGCTCTGATCCAGAATCTGTATGTAACATCATGTTTGTACACTTCCCCAGGTTTCAAAATGCAATTTGGAAATTGTTTTATATTCACTGCGTTGGGATAGTTTCCAGTTGGCAGAGCAATAGCGCCATGAGAGCGGTATGGACATCGTCCTTTTCCTTTAATCTCCTGCGAATTCTTGTAATATGACGGAATCTTATTTTTTAGATTCAATTTTGGATCATTTTCTGTTTCTGGTGTTGTCTTGGCTGGAGAATTCTCAGTTTTCGATACATTATTTTTACTGGATTTATTAGATAAAGTGGATTGGCTTGTTTTTTCTTTGTCGCTAATAATAATAACTTTCAAGATTGCACTCAATGTTTCTTTTAAATCCAAACAAGCATCGTCAGATTCCTCGTCCTCACACACAACTTCACGTGCTTTAACCAAATATTCCTTCTGCATGGGAGTAACCGTTATTTCGTCCAACTTGTTGTTATTTTGACCCTTAATACCTTTAATTTTATCGATGAGTGTTCGGATTTCACGAAAGCTATTCTTCCCATCTAATGCTAACAATTCGACGACCTTCTCATGTAATTTTTCATATAGAATCATTGATGTGTCTGGCGTTTCTTGATTTTCGACTGTAACGGTTTTGCTTTGTACACTAGGTTGTCTCAGTTCTTCCATTGATTTTAAGTTCCCATATCCGAAATGATTTCCCGTTAGCAATTGGACTCCAGGTTGATTACTATATATCTCAAGAAGCCTGCCACTTGGAGGATGAAACAATCTTGCAACAAAACATTCGTTTTGATACATTCCCCTATTTACACATAAATTCTGGTTGAAACCATCCTTGGGCACAATACCCATGACTTTACCAAGAACTTTTGGTACTTGAAAGTCAAAGGAAGAGTGTACCACGTTTACAATCTCACCTGTTGGTATACCATCGACTTGTGGTGTGAAGCAGTTACAATTTAGCATCAATATATGCCGATAGATCTCGTCTGGACCGGCTTGATGTCCCGCTAGGTTCAAATAAACTAACTGGGATATATCAACAGGCGTTGGTTTAGTCGTTTGTGCTTCTACGGACACCCTGAACTCATTTTTGGCAGATAGTTCGAAAGAAACACGCACTAAAAGGTCTCCAGGATATCCTTCACGAAGATTTGGATTTACGTGGCTCATTAAGACTTTTCTTCCCGATATATATGTATCCCAAACAATTTTATCAAAACCCAAATTACCTCCATTGATACTATGAGGTCCTCTGTTGGCAACAATAGCAAAACGCTTGTTGTCGATAGCGAAGCTGGAGTTTTTGACGATACCGGAAACTCTGCCGATGACAGCTCCGAAATTGTGTTCCTGGTAGTGTATATAACCAGCCAAATCATCGAAACCCAGTACGATGTCTTCTACGTCTCCTTTACGATCAGGAACTTTTATCGATATTATTCTCGCTCCATAATTGATGACTTGAACTTGAATTTTGTTTTTGTTGCGCCAAGTGAAACGTTTGATGTCGTGTATGATTCCGTTCTCGTCCACATAATGCCCAAAAAGATCTTCGACAAGTACAACGTTTTCTTCTTCAAAATTTCGTTCGACGCTTGGCACGATACTTGAGGATTTCTTTTTAGTGTTGGCCTCCTGGTCGGAATTCGATTCGGTTTTGATTTCGATAATGCTCGTGTTCATTTTAAATTTTGATGATTAGGCGAATTTAAACGAAACTAGAGTGACGTTTTGTGACAGTTACCTTGCTGCCGGTACGAAAGACCAATCGGGGGCTGGGGTTGCCGACTCCGTGGACGTTTACAGCTTCAACGTAGACCTCATAATCTGTTACACTGTCTAGATTTTCCAGGATATAAGGACTTCGAACTTTGGTTATTTCCTAAAACAGATGGTTGTGAATAAAGTAATTTATCATATTTACACGTTGCATACTTCAGTTTCAGTTTTTTAATAAATAATTTGTATATTTATAAAATTAAAGGGAGTGTATATTTATATAGTATTAGTAATAAAAGTGACAAAATGGTTAACAATATTTTTAACTATCTCTTCTCTTTTTTTATATATTAGTCGGCTCATCAAAAAATGGGGGCGCTGAGATGAAAAATTTAGCATTATTAAATCTTATACGGAAAAATAATTTATAGGCTTGTATTTTTGTATAATATACGCTATAAATAAGTAATAGTGTTAATTCTTCAAATAATTTGTATATACTTTAATATGTTAACATGTTTTAATATACATATATATTACTTCAATTAGTAGTAAATATTTAGTATATTTCTCATTTTATATTGAAAATATTGTCAAAGCCAGTATAACTTAATAAGTCGTGCTATGGTTTAAAATTGTTTTTTAGATTGCCATAATTCCACTAAATATATTTCATTACATATAAAAATATTTCGAAATATATATGATGTTTTTAGAGCCCATTATATACCTGTTAACGTGGCAAAGTTCTTGCCACGAAAAAGAATAAATACCATTCTCTCCGAGTGTCACGTGATGATGCAAGCAGATTGCAATATCTCGAAGCATTTCCCATCTAGTTATTCATAGTTTAACTACCAAAAGATAAACTTTGCTTAGTTCGCTTCATGTAAATATTAGTTCTAACTTTAGTTTAACTATTTACCATTTAATTTATTTAATGTTGTACATTTTTAATATAATATTGTGGATTTATTTGTCATGTATCACCATAAAAATTAGAGTTAGATTCCAGAATCTGTGTTGAAATATAGTGTGTTAAAATAGTATTTATCCGATCGAGTTGAAATGTAAAAAACTTTCATGGGGCTTAAATATTAGTTATTTCCTCCTCTGACTCTATCAAGGCTTATGAAACTATTCCATATACATTTCATTTTATGTTCCTACTATAGTCTGGACTTTCTGTCAATCCTTAGCGTTATAAGCAGACTATGGCTATCAATTATAATGTGGAGTATCAGTCAGCATTTTGCTAATATTCATAAACAAACAAACACATTCTCTAACGTCGTAATTATTTAGTAAGACCCAGAAAACATTTTCATACTCACACTTTCAAAAATAAGTTCCAGAATAGCATAATTTAACTTCTTTTAGCATTTTGTAGTTTGTTTTGTATAATATTAAATTATTTAGCATTCGTAACAATTTTACTGGTATAGTAAATCTAGCATAGATATAGAATAAAAAAATAGCAAAACCCTGAATGTTCACGCAATGTTTGAATGAAACATTTACATATTTTTGATAGTTTAATCTTGTCTGGTTTTGAATTCATTCAGTTTATTACCACCTCAGTGGCCAAAGATTATTTGATCAAAAACAAACACCTGTAACGAAAATATCTTACTTTGTACTCGGCTTCTTCATCGTCCTCATCAATGTTAACTTTTCTGATATGTACATTATAACTTTTAACCGTATCGGCCAAAGTTTTTGGTGGCGCCCAATGCAGTAAGGCAAATTCGCTTTCGATGTTTGTGATGTGGACCATAGTAGGGGCACTTGGTAGAACACCATATCCTTGGAGCAAACAATTATTGTATTCTCCCATATACCGAAGACACCTAAACAGATCGAGATAATAATTGTTATTAAAAGTTCCAAAATAAGCTAATTTAAATTTACTTGAAATGGTTAAAATCGATGCTGGATACGTTTCCAGTGCATAACTGTTGGCAAATATCGGGAAGGCCTTTGGCCTTACAGCAAGGAGTGTGGTCAATTCCATTAGCCAAGCAGCTGAAGGTATCTTGAGCCCATGGAGCGCAAATCATAAGGTCTGTGATTTCAACTTTTTCTGCTTCCACTGGGTCGCAAAGTCTATCCAAGCAGGTTTTGTGAGCAATTCCTGCATAAATAGGTTTTAATAAGTTCCAATACATTTTTCCGAAAATGTATTTGCAACATATGAATATCTTAAGTTTATACCTCTTTGGACGCAACAGGATCTGATATCTGGCAAAGCAGGCGCTTTTCCAGTAGTTTTGGGTACGAGTTTTCCCTGTGACATAGTCAGAGTTCTGACATGATAACTTGGTAATGAAGTACCAATGATGTTGTGGGCAATAACGGAAACTTCGTACATAGTGAAAGGTTGTAAATTTTGAAATATTGTAAAATTATCGTTCTTGGAAACCTACAATAACTTAAATTTAGTAACTGTCGGTAGTACTACAATTATAATCGAACCTTCTGGAAGTACGACTGGTTTCTCATTGTTGGCTCGTCCTCGGATGCTTCGTCAAATGATTTTAAAGCGGTAACATTTACGGTATATTCAGTAATGGTTTCGACATTGGCATGAGGTAGTGACCATTCCACTCTTATAGATTGTTCTGATAGAGGTTCTACTTCAACATTTTGTGGAGGACCTGGTAAGATTTCTAAAAACAAAATATTTTTCTTAACATTAATTCAAAACAGTAATATTTGTGTTGAAGAAATTTGTTTATTTTTAGTTTGTTTGATTTTCTATAAATAGTAAAGCAAATAGTACTCTGAAGGGGTTTCTAATCTAACATTATATAGAGTATATTATATTATTATTATTATTGTTGTTGTTATATTATATAAATTATGCTTTTTTAATTTGGATTCTCATAGAATATCAAAATTTTACCAAAAATTCCTATATTTAAAAAATTGAAAAGCCTAAAAATAGTTGATTGATCATGATTTAATAAGTTCTTCTTGTTTTCGCAGGGATCTTGGTATAGTAATGGTTTTCTGTAGATTTTTTTTTCATAAAGTAGTTATGGGCTAAAACAACCTGCAAATATATATTTTCAGGGATAACATTTTGCATATTTAATGGAAACAAAAATTGGTTTTAATTATATATATGTTTGTATGTTCATTATAAGATATTGAACTCTCGCTTATTAGATATTATTTTGGGTTGGCATTGATATCATTACAAATACGTTACAAATAATAAGTTCAAATAAGTTCAATAGCATTTTATACAGAGTCGCTTCCTGTGGGATTGAGAGTTTGCTTTTTCTGCAGAGTAGAGGAAATAATAGGCTGTACACGCCATTTCCTTTGCAAATGGCGTGCTGGATTTGGGCAGACCATTGGAATCTGCGGTCGAACTGGAGACCGAGGTATGAAACTTTCTGGAGCCATGGGATAGGGACCTTAAGTAACAAGACTTAAGCGATGTAATAATTTATCATCTAACTTATCAAATAACATTAGTTATCCCTGTGAATAATTTATTAGGCGTGGTGCCATCTCCTTTCCAACAGCAAGAAATTATGCATAAATTCATTATAACTGAATATGAAAATTATAATAAAATAAGTTAATATGTTAAAGACCGATTGAAGTTGTTAAGTCACTTAATAATAAATTGTAATAAAAACGAATATTATATATTTTAATTTAGTATATTATTTCATATGTCGAAGGCCCAAATTCACTTTGTATTCCTCATTGGACATAATTGATTTCTACTGAAATACCCTGAAATACCCTTGAAATTTTAAATGCTTACGCCAATACTACAAATTATTCGAGCTAGAACTATATATTTTAACAGTTAGCACCTTTAAGATATTTTAATAACGAGAAAACTGTTTATTTGAGAATTTGTTATTAAGAGGAAATCTAATTAAAATGTACTCTAGTTTGCCCATGCATCTAATAATTCCTAATAAATCAACATTAATTCAAAACTTATTTTAGTTTATTAGATCTAGATGAGTGTATTTGTAACTGCTGTTTATGTAAATGTGAGTTCTGCATTAAATTATATAATTATATAATTTACATAATTTCTAGTTTTATTTTTTTTAGGTTTTTTGTCACCTATTATTTAAGTTAACATATTAAAATTAAGTATATTTAATGAGATATTTTAATTTAGCTTTACATAATAAAAATATTGTATTTCAACATTTCATTATAAGATACATATTAGCCACCTAATGTACTTTGATAAGTTATCTATTGTTGAAAATGCGAAGTATAAATATAAACAACCTAATTGTTAAATATTTTTATATTTCATATTTTATATTTCTCTAACTAAAGTAACAATTTTCCTTTTAACATTGTTGAGTTCACTGTATATACACGCCGAATTTTAATTTGAAGAAATCTGCTGTTCGATCTAACACTTTTAAAAACTTTTGGTGGTACTGCTGAATTATATCTCAATTGTCAGTTTTAGTTGATTTTTTAATTGTCTTTTTTTATGTTAATGGCAAAGAACAGGCTGAAGCACCATGAAACCACCAAATGGTGGGAAACGGCTACCACACGAATTGACGGAAAATGCCACTTCAACCCACTTCAACATTGCGGTTTCTTTGGTTCCAAAGCAAAAAAGAAAGATGTTTCGGTGGCGTATTGTGATTGGGGATGAAAAATGGTTATATTACGACTATAGATAACAAAAAAGTAGATTAGTCCAAGATTAGCCCAAGAGAATCATTCACATTGACACTGATGCGGAATCTTCATAACACTAAAACCTTGGCTGTGCATATGGTGAGATTGTAATGTATTACGAGCTGCTAAATCCAAATGAAATTGGTATTTTGGACGTCTACTGACGTGAATTGAATTATTTCAACGACATATTGTTGTAAAAAAACCAGTAATAGCAATTATCAGACGCAGTCATCAACTTGCATGGAAAAGACCGACCACATTTGTGAAGGATACAATAAGAATTTGTGAAGGATACACTGTTATAGTTTCCATTAGGATATTCTGCCACACCTAATGTATTAGGCGTTGTGATTACTCGGTACACGATTACGAAAATCGACACAGTATCGTAACATCTTATCGGAAACATACGAAGAAAATGTTAAAATGATGAAAAATATTTTGATTAATATAGATTGAATCGAGTTTACTCAACAAATGACTTTATAAATACTATAATATTTACTAATAATAATATTTCGTTACAGCGTTGGGAACATTTGACTGAAATTGACTATCGACTGTTTATTATTTGTATGGCTATTTCTCAATATTATTAATGTAATTTGGCAAAAAAATTAAATCGTGAATGACAAATAGCAAAATATTTTTGTAAATTGTTTTTGGACAATAATAGGTTTTTTTTTATTGGCTTTTTCGTTTCTATTTAACTTTCGATTTTTGTTTTTGGTCTTTTTTTAAATCTTGGGATTGTCAAAACTTCTTTCCTAAAATCTTGAAAATTAATTTGGATTCGAGGGGTTCCAACGCTAATTTTAATTAATTGCTAAGTATATATATATATATATATATATATATATATATATATATATATATATATCCATAACGATTGAATGTATATTTATCTTATATAGAACAGATTTAGTCTAATATGAGTTTTACCTATTCCTTCCACGATGCATGCCAGAGTTTGTTCGGTATATGCCGAACAGGAAAAATGAGTTTTGATGTTTTCGGTAATAGCAGTGTACTCTCCTCGACATACGTCTTGGCATATATCAGGAACGTTTTCGTGAATACAACAGGGTACATGATTTCTACCATCCGCCATGCATCGAACAATAGAAGGAAAATCTTGCTCGCAATTCTCAGGATCCTGCCCGGTACTTCCTGAAAATAAAAATCAAGTTAAATTTCATATCTAAAGCATCGTTAATGCATTATTTTACCTTCAAGGATACTTTGAATGTTACAGAATCCCAAACAACCGCTAGAAACGTTCTGTGCCATGCAACAGTCGGTGTAATTGTGGTTTTTCATAAAGTTATTGTTTGGTTTAGCGTCTTCGTAGATGATAACGTCAGTTGGATTAGCGGTTATGGCCTTGGAGAGTACTAAAATATAAAAACGGGGATGCGTGACCTCTAGTGCGATAAGAACGAATGAAAAGTGATATACCGCTGAGCTTATGAAAACTTCTCACTATGGGATTGCTATTCACTTCACATACATATATGCCGGAATCCATCGGCTTCACATCTTCAATTACTAAAACCCATACGTCGCCACCTGATGTTAGTTCAATGTTACTGTGCTGGTTCGAAGCTGCAACAAATTTTTTTTGAAAGTTACTTTAAATTTTCTACATAGTTTATACAAGGCATGGATAAAATAATACGAATATCTGATATATAGTGTATTCAAAAATATATTTTTGATGGCGTATGTAGTCATCAAAATTTGTGACGATAAAATGTAACAATGTTGTCCCATCAACTCTAAGTTTTAGTTCAGTTTGGTTTTGATAAACAATGACTTTGATATAAAATAAACTAAACATGTTATCAAACATGTATAGCTTATTTTAACATTATTGTACATCTAATGCATATTTTATCGAAGGACTTAAAACTATAATTAAGAACACAGGCATAATAGTTTGTAGGTTAGAGTTGTTTTATTATATTTACATTGAACTCTTTTCCACACCACCCATGAGGTAGAGTTGATAAAATTAATCAATGAATTGTACCTAATGCATTTACCATGTCTACCAAACAGTTAGTATTCATCCTTTCCTCATACATTCTAACTTAATGCCCATGTTTAATTGTGAACAATTAAAAATATATGCACACAAATCTTTAATATCCTAGAATACCATTTTCTACATTTATACTCTATTAATTATATGCATGCCATGAAGTTGTTTTCAATCTCTCTTTCAGGAATTTCCAGCATTGCACAGAATTATCACATATCCTGAAGTCCAAATCATTTTCCTAGTCAATAACTAAACTGTTAATTTCTAATCTGTCTAAAACATGTCACGATGCCACCATTTATCAATTTCTTCCCCTGTATATCTTATCGGGTTCATCCAAACCGAAGATGTTATGGTTGACAATGCTTCCCTCCACATATTCAAACAGTTCTTGATGGAATATCCTTCTCGACCAGCATGTCTATTATAATAATTTTTACAACTACCCATATCAACTCAATTGGATTGAATATACAGTGATAGGGAGGAAGTCGTAATACTATGTGACCGTATTATTCAGTCATCTGATCTACTGTATATCTTTTTCCGGGCTTATTTCTAAAAAAGCTAGGTTGCAAAAAACGCAATGAATCATTTCATATATTTACGAAGTAACAATTTGAAATAGTTCAGTTTTTAGCATAGTCTCTTAAAAACTTAATTCATGTTTTGAGCCATTCCATTCCTTTATTACAGCTTTTGTTGATGTTATTGTTGGGATATTTTCCACCAGTGCGCTATAATATGGTGTCCATAAATGTGGTGCATTATCCATAAAAAAACTGGTGGTTCCTCCATGTTCTTTCACAATTCATTTTCAAACATACCAAAAACATGTTATGGTTCATTTTTCCATGGTATAAAATGAGCAAATAAAACCATTCTTATACCCTGCATGAATAACAATATATCTGCAATTAATTATTAAAAATATTATGTAAGTAACCATTTCGATACTCATGGCTTGTCAGTGTTTACTACAGAAAAATCAAATTACTGCAAACAGGTATTTGCAGAGCATTTGTCATGATAATTTCACGTTTACCAAGCATATAACATCCATAGGTATAACAAAAATACAATTTTTAAAAGAAAATAATTATAAACTTCAGAAATCCTCTTATAATCTCCTATATGAAGTTTTTGAAAAGGAAGTTTTTTTTGCATTCTAGGCCAATTATGAGCCCAAATGCCACATTTGGTCACAACTGGTTAACCAAGAAGTAATTTCTAATTGTAATTTTAATAATCAGTCTTTCAGTAAAATCTACATTAATAATTGAACTGAAATACATAATATGTGCATAATATGAACCTCTTACGATATCCTACATGAAGTTTTTGAACATAAAGGTTTGTTTTTTGTCTTTTAGACTGACATATGACTATCAACCTAAGATGAAATCCTTAATGGTAATTTTAATAGTTTACAGTCTTTAATTAGGATTTATGATATACATCAATAATTGAATTGAGATACATAATATGTGTATAATCGCAGATCACAGAATAAATGAAATATTGAAATCAACAGTTGCTCTGTCAAAAATTAAAATCCTCAAAAAGAATTAGAAGTAAGTACAAATATCATATTTTATTGAAAGTAAATTGTGAGGTTTAAAAACTGAAAATTTTAACACGTGTTTCTACACACATGGTTTTAAAATAGTCGAATCTGTAGCTTCTAATTTTTGCTGATAAGAGTGAGACAATAAAACGCCAAAAAGACTAAATACTATCACATCTATACACGTATAGATAGTACATATTAGGCCAGATATACCCCTAGTTGGTAAAAGGAGACTTTAAAATATATTTAAAAATAATAATAACACTTTCAATCCTATTTTTTAGTTTCCCCCTGTAGTTAATAAATATAAATCCGCTTTGTGCCCTCTCAGGTGACTTTGACGAAGTAAACTTTATACATGGGAGAAATCTGTCTATTCTGTGACTTTATTTTATAAAAGAACTCACATGCTTTTTTAAAATTAATTTACGTAGTTACCGGAAAATATGTAAAAATTCCACACCGATAAGATCACATTCTATGGAAGATTTTTGTTTCTAATTCTCATTTAATAAGATCTCCTCCCCCCTCTTCGCGTCCCTCGCATCGCTCATTCATCGTCAGGGCCCCGGATGAGCCGGAACATTATTAAATGAAATTTTGAGCGGGCTCGGCTATAATAAGTGTCGTCTCCGCTGCTTTATTCGAAAACTTTTATCAATATAGTTCCACGGTCTCCAACTTCTCTGCCTATCCGCTCCGTCTCCGTTACACTCCCATCGTCCCGGCCCGATCCGTTTGGATTCCAATAACGCAAGAATTTATATTAAATCCTATTTAATAGTTTTAATCGGGTGGGTTTGCGAATTATTAATTTTTCCCGATTTTTCTTTGCCTCCTTTCGTGACGGGCGCCGTTCTCGGCTCGCTGGCTTATTTTTTTGCTCGTTTGATGCGGTACGGGCTCCTCTTTTGATTTACGCCGACGATATATAGCGCGCCGGCAATGTCAGAGGCCAAATATTCCTGAAGTCAGTGCCGTTTTCATTGAATTGTGTGCTGTCATTCGCAGATATGTCAAGATACGTGTTTTGTGCGTGATGGTAATTTATTACTAAGACTGACAACCGACGGCGGATATTTAATATGTTCTAAATGATAATAGTTGTCATATACGATTGAAGTCGTTTGGATTTTTGCGGACATTGATGACTAACTATTATGAAAGAGGAAAAACAATTTATATTGCCTAAAAATGTTAAAAAATGATTGAATATATCTTTTCTGCATTATTAAAAACGATAACGATATTGAAACCGAAAGTGAGTAAGTTAACATATTATTAAACAGTTTTATTTAATTTTAAGCTATTAGAGGTTTAAATTGGATAAATATTATGATACATTTTAAAGTCTCCTTTTACCAACTAAGATTCGAATCGACTATCGCAGCAGTAGGTGAACCGTCCTGTCGCCTTTACCACTGCGTCAACCAAGCCGGCAAAATTATGGTATTGAATATTATCATTTATAAAGTTACATAAGATTTTTACGTAGATACACATGTATAACTTTTAAGTTTTTTGAGTTGTGCAGAATCCTAATCGGTATTCGCTAAACTTCAGTAGTTTCCGGCTGATATGTTGCCATTTACAAGCAATGAGAAATAGAATCAAATAAACTACAACAGTCATTTTGGATTCGACCCTAATACTTATAGAAGTTCTTTTTTGTAAGGTTAAGAATTTTGTTGTTATAGTTTATTTGTTCTTGTACTGTCCATATTTTGATTATGAATGGTAGACAGTAATGAATAAATTATTGATTTGTCAAAAAGTTGTTCTAAAACTTTTATAATCTGAAGATACATATGAGTACATTCCATCCAGGCATCTATTCAATTTTTATTTTCATTTTTTAAATTGAATTCTATACTAAATTAATTATACTTTAGGCATAGTTACGTAGTAAAAGGTAAAAGTGGAGATAAATATGACTGGATGTCCTTTATGTGAGTATATCTTATCAAAATCAGAGCTCATTGACCATATAGTCAATCCACATCATGGAAATTGAAAAAGAAACACTTAGAAGATTTATATAATAGTCAGTAAGCAAACCAACTGAATTCCACAGGTGTATAACCAAAATATAAAAGTGACACTATAAGCATGGGTAAATGAGATCAAAAATAAAGCACGTGTGTTATATAAGCTACAATCTTAGTTTTTGGGTACCTACGTTACTTTACAGTTAATCATAAAAAATTAAAGGTAATATGAAACGTTAAAATAATATAGCCGTGGATGTATTTGTAATGTTTCTAAACAGGCTTAATGTATATCGATTTGAATTGTATTCCTTCTTTTTTTTTTTGAATGAATTAAGAGAGGGGTTTCTATGCTGTTTCTGTATATAGAAGATATTCAGACGATGGATGGAGAAACAATGAAGAGGGTATTTTGTAGTGCCGTGTGAAATATATTATTGAGTAACTTTGAAGATAAATCCATGCTTGGTGTTTATATTTGATAAACTGATTAATATTTGATATTTTAAAATTTTTAAAATGTGTTTATAGAAGGTTAAATAACTTAGACATAATATATAAACTTAAAATAATAGATAGAAAAATTATTTAAATTTGAACTTCAGTTTCAAGCGAGATTTTAGGTTAATTTGTGAATTCCAGTATATATATTATACCCCTCAAGTATACGAATTATTTACAAGAACTATAACTTAGGTTTGTTACTGTAAATTTTGTCTTTTTTCTTTTCAGATTTATTTTAAAATAAAAGTTGTTTTTAAAAGGTTCTTAATATTATATTTTTTAAATTATAGGGGACTAAACACATACCAAAATATTGTGAATATAAACTAAACGTGTGAATTCAACATAATATATTCTATTTATATTATATTCTTCAAACATACGTATCATTTTATAAAACTGGCAACGTTACAAATTCAAATACCTCTCCAGAACTCTTGACAGCTGTGAGAGAAGAATACAGTATAAGGCAAAATTTCATCCTTGTATCCAATTTTAAATGGTAAACACAGAATAGCTAAGAAACATTGTTTTCATCTAAGGACCCGTAGTCACTGATATGATTCTGATGACATAGTATATCAATGTACTAGAGATATTTCAAAAGGTTATTAAGATATCTCTGTAAATTTTAGTGGTATTAACTTCTGGTTCATTTTAGGTTTTACTAGAAATGCATTTATTCTTAACAAAACACTAACAGAATATTGCATGTAATAAACATGTTAACTTGTGCATCAAGAGTTACAATAAATGTTGTAAACAATATTAACAAATATAAAATAGCTTCATAAAATTTTAATTCCTCATTTGTTGGTGAGTTGTTAGTATTCTTGAATTTGAACCTTTTATCAATTATATCAATTATTTTAGTTATATTTCTAATATGCTAAAGTGAAATTTTAGTGAATTTAAATTTGAAAATAATTTTATTTATATATTCCTTATTTTAATATACAATATGTGCATACTTAATTTTATACTCTATATTTATTTTTATAACATAAAAGTAAGAATAACTACATATATGCGATATATTTGATACTTAAGTTATTGACAATAATCTCACTTATGACATTATAATGTATGATGTTTAGTAGTGTAGTAATTTAACTGTATCAATACTTTGTTGATTTAATTAAATGCAGTTTAAAAAATGTTAGTCAGCGTTAATCCCTGCGACAGTTTGCATATATTTCAATATGTTTTACACAGATATAAATATTCAATTACTACATATTAAATATATAATACAAAACAACGAAAAGCATTCAAGATTATTTCAAAATGACGAAATAAATTTGAAAAGTAACCTATTTATATTTTATTTCCAACATCCTACAATATTATCACAGTCATAATTAATACATATCAGTATTATTTATCGCAGTTTTCAAGTTTAATAACAAGAATAAAACAATTTTGTAAATTAGCATCTATCCAAAATACCAATACTGTATTTCTCTTGCCATTCAGAAATCAGATAATACAAAATAGGTTGGCGGAAAGCACAAAAAGCGATTTGAGAGCATAAACTAGTTGACAAACAAGATTTTAAAAACCGAGCTGGGGAAAATCCGCAATCAAAAAGGGAGAAAAATCAAAGGAAATTATAACTGACATCCGCCAAACAAAGGACATAATGCATTTTGTTTTCCAATTTACGAAGTTTGCCGAAACATTTATGTCTCTTTAAATTCGAGTGGAGCGTGGTACAACAGAAAAATTGCCCCTTTGTACGCTATTTTTGTTCAAAAGAGAAACAAGAGACGACTTTTATATAGACAAGACTTATTGTTCACCATTAAGTGATATATAGTCTATCCAAGGTTTTTTTGTACATATGTCATCAAGATATTTAATGTATTGTTTATACAAGTTAAAAATTCGTTTTAGAATCGGACAATATATTCCTTCTCATTTTATTGTAGTTAGAAAGAGACGCAATGCTGTGTGATAAGTTCGAACGTGTAACCGAACTAGCTTGTCAAAGTCGTCCGGTTGTCAAACGTATGTAAAATTCTTCAAAACACTAGTTATAAGATTAGATAAGTTATAAATTAGCAAACATTTTTTAATGCTTTGCTTGTTTTATAGATTTCAGATCGCTACTTATTATTACTCTGACTCAAAAGTCCGAAGCCAGACAGAACTCTCATTAGTTGCTTTGAACAGAAACGAGATAACGGAGGCCCCCTCTTGGCAGTAAAATCAGAGGTAAGCATATTTACTGTTTTTATTAACAATATTTGTGCGTGTTGCAGCTGCACTGAATATTATATGAGCACGGTCACTGAAAAATGAAAAATTTGGTCTTGGATTCGCCGAAAAAAAAACCATCCTCATATAAAGCGGGTGAGGGTAAGTAGTTTTTCAATACGAATATTTGTAGTATTAAATAATTTAATACAATTAATTCAAAGGAAGCTGCGAGTCTGAAAAGTATAGAAGAAGGCATGGAACTTCCGGCTATTGCTTTTAAAATAATACATATTTTAAAAGCGGTTTGGATGAACTCAATAAGACACATTGAAGAAGAAATTGCAAATGATGGAATTGTGAACAAATGTTAGATATATTGAAAAGTAACATCTTGCTTATTCACTTGCATGAATATTTCTGAATATAATATGATTCAATGCTGCCAATTTCTAAGACAGGGCGACCAGAATGGAGACAAGTAAAGATAAGTATATAATATATGATAACTATAGGATATCTTTTGTAGAGTGTAAAAGATCTATATGCACAAATATGTGTGTAATTGGTCAGAATATACATGAGCCTATGGTTAAAATGTGCCTGGAGAAAAAGAACAGTATCTGTTTTGCAGATATGCCAAATGCATTGAGGATGTAGTGATTAAATCTAGTTTTATCGAGAAATATATAAACAGGTATTAACAGAACAAACGAAGGAGAAATATATTGATATGAAATTGTGTTTATAAGGAAATACTGTACCGAGGGACAGAAGAACTAAGTGTAAAAGGTAAATATCCTCTATAATGAAAGTAAAATATATTACTTGGATATGCAATTGGTGGATCAGGCTTCCAGAGGATACAACTATAAATGCGCCCACAACTCGTAACTCATAGGTGGTATGGAAAAGAGTAATATAATCATACACAACCCTAACCCACAAACTATTATAACTGTGTACTTAATTGCAGTTTTAAGTCCTTTGATAATATAGGCATTAGGTTTACTATAATGTTAAAATAAATTATATTTGATAACAGTATTTTTGTTTAATAATTTTATTTACATTTTTGTCAAAACCAAACTGAACTAAGACTCAAAGTTGATGCGGCAACATTGCGACGTTTTGACATCACAAATTTAAATGACGTATGTACAAAATAACTTTAGATATACTATAGCTGGATTACTGTTAGTTATAGTTTGTTTATAAAATCAAGTTCTATAATCTATGAATATAAGAATTGTTTCGTTAAAACTCGAGAACTTCTGGACCGATTTGGCTAATTTTGGGTTTGAAGTATTTGTGGTAGTTCAGGGAAGATTTACATGGCGAAAAGATATGGAAAAACCACGAGGACCGTAGTAAAAACCATTATTTTGTCTTCTCATACAAAGTGTCACTGTTAGTGCCATCAATTTCAATGTCATAAAGATCGGCATTTTTACTGGTGGTCAAATATTTATGGGCGAGTTCGGAAATTTATTTTGAGACTAAAATGTTGAATTCTAAATTGAATGAAATGAATGAATAATTAAAACTATCGGCCACTATTGTCAAACCGCGAGCAGAATATATTGTGTATTAGACATTGAAGATTATTTCTCAATTGAAATTTAGTACTTTAGGGTTTGTGATGTGGCTCGGTGAATGGAGGTAAAACGAAATAAAACAGTGGTGTTTACATTATGTGACCGTTATTCATTGGAGTAATATAAAAATGTGGAAAATACAAAGTAGATAAAACGGATGGCAGTGGTGTTACTTAGAATCCAGGCTTGGGCAGTCGATGGTGGCACGTCTAAACCAAACGATGGTCGAGTACTGAATGGGTCGAAATACCCTTCAATAACATCCCAGATAAACGTCTCGGGTTTGCCATCTATTCGTTATCGAGTTCTAGTTGGCGCTGCTGGCAACCCGCCCGTGTTCAACATCTCGAATTATATTTCTGGGTATTTTGTAGACCGTTATTCCACGATGTAAAATTCGACATGCCTCAAGGTCGATACAATACTTCATTGCCAGAATTTTACATACTATTATTTTAAGTAAATAAAAATACAAAAATGTATGAAAAAAAAATCAAATACAAAACAAAATGTGCTGTATGAAAAGGGCTTTGAAAAATATGATAAATCGAAACGGTTGTGGTTGGTACGGTTGCGATCTGGTACGGCTGTTGATGTCTTCCGGTCTTACAGATACCGTTGCTTCATCGTCGTTTTGGCACTTGAATGTGGTCCATCGACGACGTTGAAAACAAGCTATTTTTCGGACATGGCTCCGTAATCGACGCTGTGGGAGGATCGATTGTTCGACGACGTGGTAGCTTATTTTCTTCGACGATGAGACGTTGGCAATTCTGGTACCTCGGCGAAGACATGACGAATCTACGGTGACTGTAATCGGTACCTAGCTTCTGGAGCTGCCCTGTGACTAATCCGTAGTCACATACATTACGGTAATTCAGAAAGAACAAATAACGACGGTATCCGACCGAAGCTGCCGACAACCTTTCAAATCAAAATGTCTGCTATTATGACGGAGACGGCGAGCGAAGGAAGACATTATGATTTAAACATAGCGCCGAAAGAAATATTTAGCCGAGACGCTGATGATTAAACAGTGATGTAAAAATCTCTAAGAGTTCAAAAGAATGCGAAAGAAATAAATTTTGGACAAAAAATTAAAAAAAAATTAATTGGAAATAATGAAATGAAATTTAAGCTTCATTGTTCCAGCACTAAAATAAAATTTAATAAGGAACAAATGTTTGAATTAATGTAATGTTGAAGGAATAACGGTAAAATCGAAAATGAATCGAATTAAAAATATTGAAAATATTGAAACAAAAAATATAACGGCCACGTAAAATACACCATGTTACACGTACCCTCCATTCACGACTCCAAATCCAATTTTGCGAAAGATCACGTTTAGGTCACCACTTTAGGATATATGATATGGCTCGGTGAATGGAGGTAGAATGAAATGAAACAGTGGTGTTTACATTATGTGACCGTTATTTATTGACTCTATAAAAAATGTGAAAAATACAATTAGATAAAACGGATCACAGCGGTGTTACCTGGAGACGAGGCTTGGGCAGTCGATGGTGGCACATCTAAACCAGACGAAGGTCGGTTAGTGAAATGATTGGAAATACCCTTCAAGAACATCCCAAATAAACGTCTCGGGGATGCCAGCTATTCGTTATCGGGTTCTAGTTGGCGCTGCTGGCATCCCGCCCGTGTTCAACATCTGGGATTATATATCTGGGTATTTTGTAGACCATTATTCCACTATGTAAAATTCGACATGCCTCAAGGTCGCTACAGTACGATTTATATTCGCAGAGAAAATAGAGATTTAAATATATAGGCAATTTTGAAAAAACATCTGACCATGTCCAATATGTAGATGACGCTAATTAAAATTTATTGCCTGTTTGACTCATTCAAAGCTGCGAAGGGATTTGAATGGTTTATTTCGTATCGTTTCGTTATTTGTATCGCAAAATCATTTAATAATTTTATTGCAAAGTCAATAATTTAAATAGTGTTAAATTGCATTATGTTTTAAAAATATGCTTATTAAAGTAGCATCAATTTTTTGAAATGCTAGTTTATTTAAAGAAATATATTTTGGCTAAATATCCAAGTGAATATGTTGTGTCATAAAGCTACTTAAACGAAACCGTTTGGATTTTTGTTGTGGATCTATTACAAATGATGAAGTCAAAAATATACATACTCCAACAATTATGTTAGAAAAGAAGCTAAGTGAATTCTTTTTAAAAAATCTAATCTAATTCTTTCCAAAAATGTTTTAAAGATTCTTAAGGTACACTTAGGCTACGTCAAGCCATCTGCTTTATTTTAAGAATCTACCATGTAAACAATGTCAGTAATTTTACACATATTTTATTAAGAACGTAGATTTTAAGACTTTTCGTTGTTTTAAACACGTAAATGTTTTAAGGATTAAACGTTACAACTATTACGTTAGAAAATATTAATAATAAGTATATGAGAAATTTTTCAGTTAAAGAAGTTCTTAGAATTATAACAGGGAAGGATGGAGAATTTATATTTTATAGATTTGATATTCATATATGTATGTAAAAAATACATGTAACTATAAATTTGTATATATTTATATATATTGTGCTTATATACGTCAACGGTTAGTCGCGTGATGAATACGCGTGGTAAAGTGTGTTTAAGAACCAATCAAATTACTAGAATGTCGATCACAGTACCATCTTGAATGTTGCAAAACTTTTTTGCCGAGACATCTGTTGAGTTTTCTCTTTGTTATTCCCTGTTTATTTTATACAAATGTCTAAAAAGTGTCTATCTAACGGTAATTTCGAATCAAGTTATGGTTGTAGTCGAGTTAATTTGAAAAATGGCGATTTCAAATGCGTGCTTAATAAAAAATAACTAAGATACTGAAACAATTATCAATTTAACCAAATAAACAAAAAATTAAGAAAACAAAATCATATAGCTGGTAGGAAATGTATAATTAAGTCAAGTATAATTTCAGATGGTATATGTTTTTCTATATAGTGTATGTATTGAGAACTTAGCTTCATAAAGTGCTCAAACATGAAATTGTTTATATATAGCGTCGTTTTATGATAATGGAGATTAAAAAGAGACGAAATCGGAGACCAAATAATTATTTTTCAGCAAAACATATGCTTTGCTTGATAAATTACATAATGAATAATAATAATGGTGGTAAAGAAAAATCACAATATGTAATATAATAATAATTTTCAGAACACATTTTGAAGTATCAAAAGTTAACTTACTTGAATCATGCAAAACGCTAAATCTTTTGTCAGCCGTTACTCTACTGTCAGCAGCAGTGAGAACTCTTGTACTGTGTCTTTCTCGATCCTCTTTCTTCCACATTACAGTATTCGTACCAATGTCCCTCACCACGCAGGTGATCAGGGCACTTTCACCTTCAAAGGCCCGAATTGGATTCTTTATGCTATCTCGCATCGAGGGTAGGCCTGAAATAAAAAATATTATTGATATATGGCACATAATAGATGAACTGTTAAATTGAAAAATTCAAAAGTCGTAATAGGTAGATATAAAATGCTGTCAGAAAATATGTTATGGAGAAATAAACTGCGAATATATCTAATTTTTAAAAATGCTTATATTCGACTATTTACTTCGCAATCAGAGCTTTTAGACTTTTTAAGTATGTAATCAGTATACATAGCTCATAATGGCGGCAGTATAGACATCATATAAGCATCGTGAATTAATTTAAAAATATTTAGGTATAAATTAAAGTATATTGCGAACATTTTTTATTAAAAATAATATTGCAAAATATTGCCCATTGACATAACAGTTACTGTTTTAAGTTATTAAAACACTAAAAAAACACTTTGACGGTGTATAATGTTCTTGTATTTTAGGATATTTTTATAAAAAATTGTGCGACGATTGAGTGACGTCAATCATATGGTGCAACGTCTGGTAAACCCGTTGAATGTATACATTAGAATTAATAGAGATCCTTGAGTAGTTGTTCCTATAATTCGTGTTTGGACTTTCTAAAAATTCCTCTGGCCTCATATTTCAAACCTAAGGACATCTATTAATGTGGCGATATGTCCATTTAACATATAGTATCTAAAAATAGCATAGGTATCTAAAATAGCAGTGAATTCACGTCATCAAGATATATAGCAGTGTATAGTATTGCCTATTGCAGTTTGTAAATTCGTCAGACAATATTGTCCTTCTCACTTTATTCTAGTTAAAAAGAGATTCTGTCGAAAGAGATGTATCTAATCAATACCTTCGAAGAAGAACAAGGTGGGGGACCCCTTCTTACCTGGAGAATACGTTAGAACGGTAAGTATTGATAGTATTAAAAACAAAGTTGCTGCGAGTTTTATTATAAATATGTTTATTGTGTTGTAGTTGCACTGAATATTAGTACTTAAATCTGTTAAAAAATACAAATTAAATAATGTTGGATTTACTGAAAAGAAAGCACACCTTGATGTAAGCTTTATTCAGAATTAAATTGATGAAATGAATAAAAATAGGGTGCAGTTTCTTCAACATAAATAGAATTTAATACAATTATTTCTCACTTGAAAATGAAACTCAAATTTAACTAAGTTTACTGTTTAATATTTTAAGTTTATATATTATGTCTAAGTTATTGAACCTTTTGTAATACATTTAATATTCAAAC
The DNA here is from genome assembly GCF_030347505.1 of Rhynchophorus ferrugineus. NCBI lineage: Eukaryota > Metazoa > Arthropoda > Insecta > Coleoptera > Curculionidae > Rhynchophorus > Rhynchophorus ferrugineus. The sequence goes on from NW_027472580.1 coordinate 22,968,141, forward strand.
GAAAAAGATGAACTAAAACAATATGTAAGGTAACAAATATAATTTATTTATCAATATATAAAATATATCAAAACATCATTCATTTACCTTTAAAATTACTCAATAATATATCTGGCACGGTTCTAAAAAATACCTTCATTGTCTCCTCATCGATATGCAAAAACAACATGGAAACCCCTCTAGAGAATAGGGGGAATCTCTATAAAAGGAAGGAATTCAATTTATATCGATATACCTGTGTGTAGAATATATACGTCATTCATGGCTATTAATATTTCATATTGTCCTTCATTTATTATGGTTAACATAAAATATTCTTTCTTTAAAGTAGAGTATGTACCTAGAAACTAAGATTGTGGCTTATATAAAACACATCCTGTATTTTTGGCCTCATTTAACCATGCTTCAGTACGTATAGGCGTCACTTTTATGTTTAGTACTTGTATAATTCAATTGGTTTGTTTTCCGAATATTTTATAAATGGCAACGTCGCAAAATCAGGCAAATATTGGTTTAGTTTAACGAATATTGGTTAGGATTCCTCAGAAATATCCACTTCTACACTCTATTTGCACACATAAGCTCGCTCAACTAAATAGTGATGCAACGTGTCACACGTATTCTATCTGTTTTTAATGTCCAACGTAAAAACAAAACAGGATTTCACTTGTTTAAATATACATAAGTTAGAGTAGTCCTTGTTACTTCTTGACACCGATTCCTCATCTGAATCAGACAGAATGTATATAAATTAAACAAATCAGGTTACAATATTTTAGAAAATCAACTAAATATTTACGATAATCCGTATTACCGAACAAAGCCAATAAAACAAATCCAAATATAAGGCAGTTAATTATGCAGAATTCAATTCAAACTCAAATAGCGCAAATCGGACCATTTTCGACCATCATTTAGATTATAATAAACTAAACCATCTCATAATATAGACATTTTAATTAATATAGTGTGTATATAGTTCGCAAACCTTAAAATATTTGTCAGCCACAAAGACTAATTCAAACAGGTCTCTAAACCATCGGACTTTTGCGGCCAGCGCCCGTCCTCGTTATCTAGTTAAATTGGCTTCAGTTTTGTTCTGCTACGATAATCGAGCCAGATTTAACCCCGAGCTGGTGTGTTTAGTGGCAAAGTTTAATTGGTGACCGCTCGCAGTCCCAGCAAACTTTATCACAGATTGCTGCTCCTTAGGAGCGTCCGCATGTGACATATTTAATTTGAAGGAATAGTTGGGAAGCGTCGATGTCTATACTACACACTATACGTAATTATTTAAGTTGAATGAAGTTGCTTTATTTCGTCCGTTATAAAATAGATATATTTTTATGTTCTTATTCATAGAATCAAATTACTTTTGATTAATTTTGTCAAGAGACTATTTAAAAGAACTATAAGTTTTTACCCGTTTTTGCAGAATTAATTATACAATTTAATATTAAAAAAACAAAACAAGTATTGAAATGTAAACTATACAAGGGATTATCAAAATAATATGGACAACTGACATAGCTACCATATTTATTTATTAACAAGATGTGGGGCCACAATTTGCTTTTAACACAGCTCAAACTCTTCGCGGAAGAGATTCGTAAAGTGTCTGAATAGTTTCAAATTGAATTTTATCCGATTCTTGTACCAAAACATCCGCATATCGCTTCAATGTTCTTGGAGATGGAAAGCTGCTAATCAGTCTCTGCTCTAAAACTCCCCATAAAGATTCAATTATGCTGAGGTTTGTTGATAGTAGTGGTCAGCAAAGATGTTTGCTGACATTCTGATGATCCTCAAATTAAGTCTGACTCTTTTTTGACTGTGCGTACGAGTGAATTATTATCTTAGACTATGGCAGTATCTGGTAGCAATATATCAGTCATAGTAAGATCTTATCATCACTGAGGATATGGAGATATTTGTTCGCAGTAATATAACCAGTATAATTTATCTGATCATACCACATTCTTCGAGTCATCAAGAGTCCAGGTTTTTTGATTGTTGCACCACTTCTTTTGCAACTTAACGTTAGCTTTCGTTATAAACAGTTTCGCAATCCCAGCCCTTCCACGAATGTTAGCTTTTTGGAGCTCCCGCCATTGTTCTTAACGAAAAAATATCAAAGGAAAGGTAATCAAGTGAGGGTTGAGTTCTGCTGAAATATTTCAGTTAGCTTCGGGTTTTGCCCAGTATTCCTCTTCACCGATGATGTGTTATAATATTTTGTGTATACTATCATTACTATGGATACTGTTGCTCGTGAAACGTTAAACATTTTCAATTGTTTTCTTTACCGAGTGTCAACGATTTTCCCTCTTTCGAAGTCTGAAGGACACGTTTCACCTGTTCCTTGTTTTAACCCCCGCAGAACAAAACATAAAATAAACTGAAATATAATCTACCAAACTTGGAATGTAGATTGAGCAGTACATTGCTTATTTACACAGGTGTGTTGCCAATATGCAACTGGATATACTAATGGTGTTCATTTTACTTTATCTATCTCCTTTATATAGTGATTAAAGTAAAGTAATTGGTTAGAAGAAACACACAGACATAATGAGGGAATAATATGACAAATAGTAGAAACATAGATTTAAAAAATAAGGATTTTTACAAGTACTTAAGCGTAAATATGTTTGTTAATGAGATCCGGTATGCTGCAAATGAATCTTGAAATCTTGATAAATATGTTACCTGTCAAAATTATCGTCTAAAATGAAAACGTCAAAGGTGTTTTGTTCATCAACTATCTTTAGAAAGGTAAAACTATCACTGGTCGATCTTACATGAAGCTATTGAATCGAGTGAGTGTAAAAATTAAGAAATAATTATTTTTAGAACTATTTTCTAGATCTAGAACCCAACAATGAACGGCTTCTTACAGATCTTAAAAAGAAGTTTCGAGGAAGAAAATTCATTCAAATAAAAATGCCATTTTTCGAAACTGAAGACCATTCTGGGAGCAAATACAAATAATTTTAATAATAAAAAAAGCATCGAAATATATATTTTACAAATAGTAAATAATAATGGCTTACAATTAGTGTAACATATTTTTTGAGAAAATCTCTATATATTTCGAAATAAATCATATAAGAATAAAGATAAAATATGTGAATCTAAGGTCATATCTGTGTGTTAGATTGTATCAGCCATCGCAAAATACTATTGGGGAACATTCAAATGGAAAGTCCTAATCCACCAGCCATATTTTTCTCATGTTGCTTCGTCTGACTACCGCTCTAGCTTATCAAGGCAAGAGTTCACTTTGTATAAATATTGAAACCACCGAATTTAAGAGCTTAAGGTTAGGTTGTTTAATAGTTCTTAATATTGATAGGCATTTTCAATAGATATCATTGCTCAAAATACATACAAGCATCTAATGTTATGTGTGATATATGACGTTTCTATATATCCTCCCTAATGTGTCTTTTTAAAATAAATTGGAAATATAAAACAACAATTAATAAATTCTCTAAAAAGAAGCTACTATTTTGCAAAAAAATCTATTACTGGTACCGATTATAATGCTAAAGATTCCGGTTAAGAATTGGCCTTACCTTATTATATCTAACAGAGCTTTAGAGAATTTTTGAGAACGCTTACATTACGAATCTGTAATTTTATATAATTTAGATTTTTTGATTAGATTTTTGTAATAGATTCTTGAAATATAAATAAATGTTGGTGCAAATGTTGTTTGACCATACATAAACTAAAATGTTTACCTCCAGTCACGAATAATCTGTAATGTTTTATAATAGTACAATTAATTATATTGTTGAACATACTAAAATGAATTTGTATAAAATAAATGAAAAACAAGAAGCCGAATGTGAAAGCGTACCTAGATGGAATGTCCTCTAACTACGACAATGTACTGTTTATGTGTTTGCTGTTAGATATTAAGCCTGTATTAGCATCAGGGTCTTTTCAGTGTAGCCCGGAATCATCCCAACCTTACTCACCTTATTCTTAGAAAATAAGTCTATTTGATTATTGATTAGTAAGTCTAAAGTTTTAAGTGTTATAAAAGCACATGATCCATCATTTTCATCAGTTCATATAAAGAGCAATTCGTGTATAGCTTTATGTTATTAGTTATTATGTTATCAAATATATGCAAAAAACATTGGTTAGAGATTGGTATAATTTTCATATATGTGATGGTTTCAACTCAATAGGCAACCATATATTCATGAACTGAAGAAGGAATAGGCGAGAAAATAACGGTTAGTATGTAATTATGGAACCATGAAGGCAGATGGCCCGTCAAGTACATCGAATCCAGAGTATCTCTCCTCTATTTTATTAAGTTTAACCCTATTTTTAAAATTGTGACCTTGAGAAAGTACTATTTCTACCTTTTAAATTTTTTTCTATTTAAGATTAAATTACAGCAATGGCTTGTATTTCGTAATTTATCAAAGAGTATATAAATCATCAATAATCGAAAACCATTAATAACTAATAAAAAATAATACGGTAATAATATTTCTATCAAGTTTCAACTAATCCAATAACAAACCTAAACGTGAGACATGCACTTATCAATATCTTGCTCCAAATCGAATAGAGCTTTTCGATGCTATTAAAGTGCTAAACTATTGTCTCGACCAATATCGGAAATCTTTGTCAGGCAGAATGAACTAACACTTAACGCTAACATAATATCGTTTATTCCAGTAACCAAATCGAAATCAAAATGGACCTATTTGGTTCGAAGCAAACTACGCAAATTTCTCTGTAATTCACCTGAGGTCCCAAGTAAATTACATTTCCTTGGTAACAATTTAGTCGGAGGTTCAAATACCCTTATATACAAGGGGGGAAATTGAGGGAGAAGGAGACTCAAGTCTTACAACCATGGGCGTACCATTTAACTATTGGATTTTAATTTCATTCATTTCAATTAAGCTTATGTATATTTTTTTTATTAATTACATCTTACATTAGATATGTTTAGTAAAATCTTAATTTACGAATTAATTTACTACTACTGTCATGTTATACTTACACTAATAAACAGCCAAGATGATTACGGGATTAATACTACTTAAACTAGAGTTAAGAATACCTTTATACACTAAACAAGTTCGTGTGGTTTGGTTCGCTTCAATCTTCTGATTTCCTGCGTGTTGTCGAGTTGCTGTATTGCTTCCACGTTGCTGCAATATAGCAATCTTATTTCATGTTTTAAGGCGAAATCTTGGGTTACTTTTTGTATCCATTTGATTTTGAGGGCATCGTGCAGATCTTCGTTGGTTACGTAGCTTAGATAGGTATTGGTAATTGATCGTAGAACTTTGTATTTTGGGTGCGTTGGATTACTGGTTTGTTTGATGTCTTCATGCAACCCCATAGATTCAAACTGGCTTTATGATTCACTGATAAACCAATCCCTTTGATTTTAGGTCAAGTTGAGGGTATCTTTCGACTAACCCGTAGAGCTGCTTGACTTTGAGTCTAATCTGTTTTGCTTTTTGGCTAATATGATGTTTCCAGTTTAACTTACCATCTAGATTTATTTCGAGGTATTTAGCTCATTCTGCTAGAGGAATCGAACATCTGTCAAGTGATATAACTAGATCTTGTCATTTCGCCGCAACGCAATATTAACATGGACTGTTTCTTTTCTATTGTATTGTTTATTGTTTCTTCTTTTGTTGGTATATCAGGGGTATAGAATAGATATAGGAGCGGTCCCAAGACACTACCCTGAGGAACTTCAGCGGAAATAAGTTTAAGTGTTGAGAATGCCCCTTAATACGAGACTCTAAATTTTCTTTCGAAAAAATATGATTCCAGCAGTCGACAGTAAACCACGATAGCAGTTTCCCCATTTTCTATATTAATCCCAAATACTACACTCGAAAGCTTGTGAGAGGTCCAGGAATATTGCATGGCAGTAATGTATAATATAAATAAAATAACGTTTTATTTTAACATAGTTGAAATAGGCTGTAACATTCAATTGAATTAAAGTGAATCTGCGAATAAATAAATTTGCTACATCAAAAAAATAAAGGAAGTAACCTGATCTAGAATTTATTAAGTACTTGCATGTGTTGTCTTTTCACTTTTTTACTTTAAAAATCCGTTTAGTAAACAAGCTGGTGCCATATATATTGTGTAATATAGCGATACTGTATCGAAATAATAATCTAAATAGTTCACCTCTTCTCCATATCGAAATTATGCACACGCCAAGCAATGTATCGACCCCAACAAGTGGTAATCAACTTTCTATTAGAGCTGCTATATTCTATTTCCTGACAACACTTTCAATGTGTGGCTAAGCGTCGATATGTTCATTGATTTTGATGATACGTCTGTTACTCGCTATAGCTGATCTTTGTTTTAACAATATGTAGTCCAGTTTAGTCAATTGACGTGAGTAGGCGCCTGCAGTAACTGCTTCATTCGGTTTTAGTAGCTCGTAAAACATTATAAGCAGAGCAAGACTTTATAGCAATGAATATTTAGTTTCGGATTCGATGTGTAGCTAACTTGGTTTTGTACGATTGATATTCTTATGGTAAAACGACCTTTCATTAACAGTAACGCAATGAAGCAATTAAAAATGCGTAATAAAACGGTTCGAATGCCAATTACAGTCAACTCGCCAGAATATGTAGATTCATCAATAGCTAAGCTATTTGAAATTTCTTTAATTTTATTTAAGATAAGATAGGGAGAGAGAGATATTAAGTTGGAGTTTCATACAATTTTACAGCATACTGTCTTAGGAATTGTTACTATTAAATACTTGGTATGAAAACCAACAATTAGGATATGACGGAGTACTCGAGGCATCAGCATTAGGATCCAAAATATCTAAGTATATGGACTTCGGCAGCAGATTTCCTTAGATTAAACAACACAAGTTTTGTAATTTTGAACATTCAATGACCGTTAGAGTTTGAATATGCTAAACAAATCTATAATATTAAATAAGTAACTGTTTTTGATGCAGAAAAATGTTAAAACCACCGAATTTAAGAGCTTAAGGTTAGGTTGTTTAATAGTTCTTAATACTGATAGGCATTTTCAGCAATAGATATCATTGCTCACAATACATGCAAGCATCTAATGTTATGTGTGATATATGATGTTTCTATATATCCCTCCCTAATGTGTCTTTCAGAAAAAAATTCGAAATATAAAACACCAACTAAAAAAAATTCTCTAAAAAGAAGTTACTATTTTGCAAAAAAATCTTTTACTGGTACCGATTATGATGCTAAAGATTCTGGTTAAGAATTGGCCCTACCTTATTATATCTACCAGAGCTTTAGAGAATTTTTGAGAACGCTTACATTACCAATCTGTAATTTTATATAATTTAGATTTTTTGATTAGATTTTTGTAAAACATTCTTGAAATATAAATAAATGTTGGTGTAAATGTTGTTTGACATACATAAACTAAAATGTTTACCCCCAGTCACGAGTAATCTGTAATGTTTTATAATAGTACAATTAATTATATTGTAGAGCATACTAAAATGAATTTGTATAAAATAAATGAAAAACAAGAAGACGAAAGTAGAAGCGAACCTAGATGGAATGTCCTCTAACTACGACAATGTACTATTTATGTGTTTGCTGGTAGATATTAAGCCTGTATTAGCATCAGGGTCTTTTCAGTGTAGCCCGGAATAATCTGATTTCAAAGCAATAAGTGGAAACATAATATTGCTAGCAGTAATATTAGAAGTCTTTGTTTGGAATAAACTAACTATAATTATATATATGTGCATTTATCTCCAGTTTTTTTAAGTTTTGATTAAGTGTAAGTGACAATCTTATATAAATTAAATTGTTCGCATAACAACTGTTTCTCTAGCTTTGAAATAATGAACATTTTTAAACAGTCGAAAAATTTTTTACTATGCATTAAATCTATTTTTATCACCAATGACTTTTGCGTGAGTATATGTTGGTAATATGGCCTGTTAAGCAGATAATTAAAATATTCATTTAATATGTCCATTGAATTTCAGAGCATTGTAAAATAGTTGCAGTTAAATTGTAAAACAGAGTGAAACGATGGTTCCAGTTGTAATCATGAGCTAGAGGAATGCAATAAAATTGTAATGGTGCACTTACTGGGTGTGATTATAGTAGTGTGTGACACTGATTTGTTGCCTCTCCTTCACTATTCTCAGCTTCCTTCAGCCTTTTGCTCTTCCATTGAGTTAATTTTACATGGTTGTAACCGCATAATTTCAGTTTTAATTTCATCTGGCCCTGCTACTTCCTCCGCACATATTAGTGCTGCTACTTGTCTATTCTCGTTAGCTGTCATTTATATTTGCATTCAACTACAGCCGTAATATAATATAATACAATTACCCCAATAAATATATATCTGGCGTATATACAATATGCAAGACTTGACTACAAAACTAGGTATATTTATTTATCGCCATCTATATATCGATATATACTCTTATTCTATTCCTGTACTAGTTTCATGGACACATTCCAAGAAAAAACTACTCAAAACGGTACTGAGAGTATTCCTCAAAGAGCTATAATGCTGTAATTTTCTTCCGAACCTATGACATTTATTGCACCTTCCAAAGATTTAAATTGGGCCTTTTAATACTTTTCTTAATAATAAGGCTTTGAGTTAGGTAAGTAAACTATAGATTCCTAATTTAATTTTAAAACATATCTATACGTTGTTTTATAAATAATATTGTTTAAGTAAAGTGCATTTTATCTCACATAAAGCAGCAGGCGGTGGGACTCTTCCGGACAGATATTATGTATCATAAGTCTGTTCAAGTTTTGAATGCATTCATTTAATTGGAATTCAATAAATTATTAAGAAAATGATATGGTTAAACCTCGGGTAGAAATCAGCACTTCAGAAAGGCCGATTGAATTGACTCAGTTGTTCTATTGTAAAATATTGAATTATGAGAACAACGATGGTTTGACATATTTTCAGGACTTCTTATATTAGTTATTATTAACATGGGTTATTGAAATTTGAGAATGCCGAGACAATTTAAACATCATTACAGTTATTATAGTTATATTAAGTGCAAGTTGTCCAGTGTTGGCTAGCCCTATGGATCACTCTTTGGTTATTTCTTCAGGAAGGAGGTCGACATCGGGCGACTGCTTCGCCACTGCTTATCTAAAGTAATCTGAATATCAGTGGCTAGTTTCAATTTCGAATTTCAATTCAAATCGAATTGTTCTGGGATGTCGCGAAGAATTACTGTAATAAGCATGTAGGACGATAAAGATATACAAGCAAGAATTATTTGGATATGACGTGAAAATGATTGTCTACAATAACACCCTTCGGTTGACTTGAAATTGACAAAAGTGGAATTGTCAACTAGCGTTTAGAGTGGAAATTAGTAGCGCAGTTATTGGCTTGAGTAGTGGCTCAAAAAGTAACCATCACTGAATGAAACCTTCTGGATCTGGGATAATTATTCAATGCTGACAATTACCAGTACCGGATGATGAACGTATTGTAATGTGTGAAACATTTATATGTATAGATATGAGTGAAATAGTTCGGAATATACAAGAACATTTAATTAATTTTACTAGTTAATGCTGATTTTTGGAAGTGTCAAAAACATCATGGAGAATGCAGTTATTAAATCTAATTTTGTCAAGAAAAATGTACACAGGTATTAACAGAAAAAAATATGGGGAAATACAGTGATATTAGAATGACTTGAGAAGGAACAAACTGAAACAAAGGAATACAGCACTTCAATTAGAATCACAAGAATCACGTCAAATATACTGCGAATTTAACTTTTTAAAAATAAAAATGAACTCGAAGCCGATATTCTCTTCCCATTTTGTCCCAATTAGAAAAAGATAGAATGCACTCTGATGCGACGGAACATGCAACCGAGACAATAAATTCAATTTGGGTTAGTACGTGTTGCCAAATGTCAATGAAATTCTTGAAAGAATTAGTAATAAAAGTGACAAAAGTTAGATTTGATGTGGTAACATTGCGATGTGCTGACGTCATTACGAATGTGAGTACGAAGACAAGGAAAAATTACCTATACAAAAGTAGAGAAAGAAAGCGGGATTAACCCATTAATATTTATTTCTTTCTGTTGGTGAACGGGCAGATCCGTGGCGGTCTTTTCTCCATTTCCTGGACCGAGTAACAGTCGAGAAACCGACGATAACCGCCCCGGCTACCTAATAACAAACATATTTACCCGGCGACATTAATCACCTCGTCTAATAGGCTTTCTCTGCGCCCGGCGTGATCAAGACAAACGGTCGGAGGACGTCGGACATCGGGCGGACAATATTATTATGACGAATGTTTCGGTTTTATGGAGTCGGGTGCTTTCGTGCGGTCGTTGCTCAGCCCGACAACTTCAGGAAGGGCGTGATGATTGAGAACAATAACATGCTACTTATACAGAGCAGCTAAAAACACTATTTGTTCTATTAGAACGTTTCTTTTTTAACTTATTTTAATGTTGTCTTCATACAATTCGTGACAATTAATTACCAGATATTTCTTTTTCTAAGAGCTGTTTAGGTTTTGTGGCGTAATCCTTATTTTCTTGTGTGTGTTTAAAACGAAAATGAATTCCCTTTCTCATAAGACCACATTTTTGTTGACAATTTGATCTATTGACCACTTAAGCCTGAGCTATTTTGATTCATTGTTTATTTGAAAATTAATAATATAAATAAATAAATACGATTTAAAATTTCAAACTATCTCTATTGATTTATAGTGCCTTTCAGCAGATATCATTTGGCAAAAAAGCCGTTTTATTTAAGGCTACAGAATAAAAAAAATTGTCAGGTTATTCTTTTTAATTTTTACATTTTTATGCATATATTGCATAACCAATTCCCAATTGGAGAAGGGAGCAAAGGAAGGAGTAAACAAGCAAAGCTTTGAACAGTTGACGCTATGAGAGAAATAATGGCATATGCTATGAATAAGCCAAGGAAGTTATACGAATAAGCTACAGTTTCATGAAGAGAATAGTATGTCTAGTCCAGAGGATTTTTTTTACAATCCATATTTAGTCCAAGATTTTGAAAATAGTAGATTTAAATAATGTCATAAAAGCTGCAAAAATGTATGGAAGTATAAAAATTATATCACCAGAAAATTTGTGATAAACTTAGTTTTTAATGATCTTTACAAGATAGTATGTTAATTCACTTATGAAAAATTATAGTTTCGAAGGTTATATCTTAAGGAGGTCTGGGCTAGGGTTATCACTATATAAACTATTTGACAGTTGCGTGCAGGAATTATTGTGTTATATCACAAAGAAGTACGATATTTCTCTTTATCAGCTCACTTATATTTAATAGTTGATATCTCAACGTAATCCACACTAGTACAAAGTACAACATACTTAAATAAATCACAAATAATTCTTCAAAAAAAAATATCTACCGACAAGAAATGATCAATTTGAACCATTCATTGATCGAAAAACGGCCAGAATGGGCCCGAAGACACGGTAAAGTGATGTTACAGCACGATAACGCGCCGTCTCATAAAGCAAAACCGGTCAAGGAAGCGTTGAAAGTACTTGCTTGGATATGACATATTACCGAATCCGCTCTCCAGACCTTAACCCGTCCGATTACCGACTTTTGGCATCAATGGGACACGCGCTTGCAGAGCGGCACTTTGCCAAATTCAAAGAAGAAAAAACGGCAATAACTTTCCGATACTTCTGGTAACATAAACCAAACTCCCATCTTTAAACGTCTCACTTCATCACATCATGCAGCCTTACCATCAACACACTGTTTTGTACCTTGGAATACACAGTTTTCGCAGCCAGTATCGTATCATTTCCGCGATATAACATATATATTATGCTACTATCCTTCTATCGAAAATGGGCTTCTGTAACGTCTAATTGGGAAATGTCAGTAGTTTTTGTTTGGAGCCACAACTGTTGTATTATTTTGCTTCTTTAAATCCAATATTTTCGACTTTTAGTAAAAATAAATTATTAGTATAAATTAATATAGCCCAAAATCATGAATAAATTACCATCATACTGCTGTATTATTTACGTACAACATTTTAATTATAAAAAACCTTAAAGTTGTTTACCTACTTTTCACCGAATATAATTAAATTTCCTTTGTTTACGTCTAAACCCTTTCAGTTTTCCACGCCGCTTCTCACCTCCGCCCGTCGACATTCGCCAGATTGAACGGTTCAGGAGTAAAATCAAAGGAATAAACAAAAAGTTATTTCAAATGTCGACCAATAAACGAAATACTTTCCGGAAGAAAGTTGCGCCTCCGACAAACAGTCAACGACACGGTATAATAAATCACGGTTTGAAGTTTAAAAGACGCCGACGAGTTATTTCATAATTAAAAACGAATTTACATTTGGCATGACCAAATTTAAGCTCGTTAAATACCGGAAAATATTCGGCGAGAAAAGTTTGACTTATGACTTCGCCGCCGAGTTACGTCGTCGACCTTTCCAGGGAAGTTCCGAAGCGCCAAGGAAATTCCAAGAATTATCAAACTTCGGGAAAGCTGAGCGCACATATCGGTATTTTTGAGAAATTATTTTTGCGTAAGTTTCGTCATAATTTCGCAAATAATTTCGGAATATTCCACTACAATATTTAGGCCGTCAATATTTCTTTGTTAGTAAACTTGAAGTGTAAAGTAGAGGGTTGTCTTGTCACGTGTTTACATTAGTATAACTAAAGCCTGAGTGTAACTAAATCTAACTTAAGTTTAGCATTTTTCATGTATATGTACTAAAGATTGCCTGAAAGTCACATATAGATCATAGGCATAGAGTATAGTACTAAATCCAGTTTGTAAAATATAAGTTCGTTTTAAACTTGGAGCGGATTTTTCCTTCTTATTTTATTTCAGCTAAAAAAAGATAAAATGCTGTCTGTAGAATGTTAATCACTATTAAACTTCGTTAGAGAAGTAAAATGAAAAGTAACATAAGGTTGTATTCACCAAAGAGAAAGCATTCATGTAGAAAGAGGATGACAATTGATATTAGCTCTATTTGCAATCAAATTTATGAATTATTATAAACATAGTCTTATATTAAACTTCACTACTTAAGTGAAGAGAAAACTGTTAGTCAGGGATATATCATTGTAAAACTTAGAAATATGGGCTCCTTGAGATATTTAGATCATCCCTCCATACTTTATTAGGAAACAATAGTTTTAAATAGTGTAAAGATAATCTATGAAAAGAGCTAAAGGAACTTTTCTTTGAACGACATTGCTTTTAAAATATCGTTTGACTTGAAAATATTACAGAGCTTAATGAAATCATCAGTTAGTTTTAAGAACAATGCACACTGGTAGAAAATATCCCAACAAGTGAATCGGCAAAGCTTGTAATTAAGAAATGGCTTACAAAACATAAAGTAAGTTTCGAAGACCCCATGTTGAAGTCTATACCAAATTAATTATATATTAGGCATAGTTGACCATACGGAAGAAAAATTACAGATAAATATAACTCGATGTCTTTACATAGTAGTATATTTATATGAGATGTCTCATCAAAATCACAGCTCGTTGATCCACCACACATATTCGATAGAACTAAAATTGACAAGAAACATTTAAGTTTGGCTAGCTTGAAGATTTTTAAGGTTGGACGTTCTTATTTTGGTAAAAAATTACCACTTCTAAATTTGAACGTAATCGATCAGAAATTCTAAGAGTGGAACGGTAACAGGTGGAAGTTATTAAAATTAGATAAAAATATGATTGGAGACAAACTGGCTGCTAAAATTCCAATAGATGCTATATTGGATGAAACATAAAGGTTTATATAATATTTATAATATATTTATAATTATATAATATAGGATGTGTGTTATATAAGCCACAATCTTAATTTCTGTATACCTACCCAATATTAAAGAAAGAATATTTTATTTTAATTATAATAAATTAATGCCAATATAAAATGGTAAAAGAATATAGCCATGAGAGTATACGTGTATATTCTACACACACGCCTAATGCCTATGGATTTGAATTGCAATCCTTGCGTTTATTGAATGAATTGAGAGAACAGTTTCCTTGTTTTTGCATATCGAATAGATTCGATGAGGAAACATTGAAGGTATTTTTTAATGCCCTGCAAAATATGAGTAAATTTAAAGATAAATGGATGTTTATATTTTTATGTATTGATAAATAAATTTGTTTGTTACACATTTGTTTGATAAAAATATTTGTTACCCTTTCTTTTGAAATTAAATACATTTATATGTCAAAAGGTTAAATAACATATAAAATTAATATAATAGAGAGTAAACTTAGTTAAATTAGAACTGTTTTTGAAGGTTAATTTGCGAATTCGAGAATATATATTATACAGTACACAAATAATTTACAAGAACTATAAATTTGGTTTGTTGTTGTAATGTTTATATATTGATAAATAATTACATATTACTATATATTATATTCTTTAAATGTACGTATAATTTGTAAGAACAGGCAACGTTGCAAATTTAAATCTTTTTGTGCATGTCAGGACTCTCCAGAACTAAATTCTTGTGTAAATTAAATGCCAAATGGTAATATTTCTCTATTCCATGGCCTGATGTTCTTGACAATTAGTATATTTAGGATTGCATATATTTAAAAAAGAAGTGAGGTTAATAGTAAATAAGAAGCGTGATATGAGAGCAACAACATAAAATAATTTAAATAGATAAAGTAATAAGATAAAATATTTGTAAGAAAAAAATTTAACCGACTTCATAAAATAAATAAGTAACTCATAAAAGGTTAAAAAATAATCAAACTTCGATTTTTAATAAAAAAAACATTTTAAAATAATATATGTACATAAATAAAATTAATTACAAAACTTATGTAACCTATCTACTACACGTTTTTATATTCTACTATAAACACACAATTTAACTTAATAACTACCTAAACCTATTTATCTATTTACCATATTATTTTAACTACTTTAAATGTCGGCGCCGAACCCAATCAGTTATATTAATTTAGATTTGATTTTAATTTTTTACATATGTCACAAAATTATATTATTATTTCTGTATTGTTTAAACGCTCTCTACAATATTTCTACGAAGTCTTATATGCTATAGTTAGTGTTTAAAAAGCAAACTGACTGGCTTTTGCACTAAACAACTGCTGATTTTCGGTCACATCAGCTCAACAATAGCATTATACCTAAATATCTGATTATTTTAGATAAAAAATATGTGAAAATATTGTACATGCCTTTGAAATTTGAGCGTCTCACTTGATTTCCCCTTTTTCCAGATCCACATCCTGATTTGGTTCCAATAGGACCATCTCGAATGAGCACTCTTTCCCACGGCCACGGAATATACATTAAAAAGAAATATATTTATATACAACCAAACATAGAACCTCCTCCTTCTTCGAAGTCGGTCAAAAAATAAGTCGTCTAACAAAATATGTATAGTAATTAGGTTAGTGAATAAAGTCCATTAAATGTTAAGAACATAGCTTAATATTTGGTGAACTAAAGTCACGGATTAAAAGCTTCACGTTAAACCAATCAAACTAATCTCTTTGATTTTACGTCAAGTTGAGAGTATCTTCCGAGTAACCAGTACAGCTGCTTGACTTTCAGTCCAATCAGCTCTGTTTTTCGTATAGCATGATGTTTAACCTACCATGGAGATATATTCCGAGGTATTTAGCTGACTCTAATTGAAGAATCGGGCACCCGTCAAATGATATAATTAGATAGTTATTAAGATGTATTTTCAATTCTCTAATCTACTTGTAGATTTTCTAATAAATGCCTATTTAAATAGAAAATAAAATATCAGCATACTTGCGAGCACATAATATTCAAGAGATATTCAATTTTTATAGTCTGTAAGCGGTACTGTATAAACATTAAACTATATGGTTTGCACGATAAGAGTCATAAATTTTCAACAAACATCCTCTCTATAAATCGAAAGAGAAACAATTTAAAGATCGAAACGCACGAACGAGAGATAACTCTAACTATGCGCATGCAACGTTGAAAGTTAGTGGGCAACGCGCTCAGACAAAATAATAAATAATAAAGTTCCGACGGTGCTCCGTGTAATTGTTAATTAAAAATGAATGCGTATTTATAACGACTCTTTTGAAAGAGGGGCAACTTCGTGAAGTTAATGCATTCATTAAATTTACTCAAATTATGAACAGGTAGAAAATGCATGACTTTTACTGAGGTGGTGATTTGATTATTTTATCTTTGTTTTATCGTAGCAGATCATTCAGCATAATTTATACAAAAAATTTAATTAATGCTCGTTTTATATAGAGCACTCAAGCTTTTTTCTAACTTTGAGTTCTCTTTCTAACATATGCTGACGATACGGCGATATTATCATACTAACTTCATCTCAACAAAATCACGTGACGTCTTTTGTTCAAAAAAAGATTATTGGTATTTTTGGTCGTTATTTTTTATTCGGATATATCTATATTTTTAAGAAATATCTAAAGCGATATATCGACATTTTCTTCGCATTCCTTATCCTTATATGAATTTCTATATAGATTTTCATTGGTGTGCTCGAATGTCCTGATTTACAAAAGCAGGTGATCGCATCGGTACTGCTGCAATGACTGCTGTTCAGTGCTTGTCTCCAACATATCAATTTTATTTATAGCGATTTTTGAGAATATTAACTTTGGTTTAAACTTTAAATTTGGTATATTTCGTATACATTAAACATGTTATTACGTGTTCGATATAAATTATGCTCACTTGGTTAATAATTCGATTAAAAACAATAATTAGAGATTATTTTGTTGACAATTGCCTAGTTTCATTTTGTTGAACAGAAGACACTTATTTGTACACCTAGTATTACCTTAAATATATATATATATATATATATATATATATATATATATATATATATATATATATATATATATATAACTGAAATAGCTAATTAATAGTGATCAAAACCAAGGAATACAAGAAAATTTAGAAGACCTAACTGAAGCAACGCAATACTCCCTCTGGAAAATAATGAATAAGAAAGAGTGAAAGGTTTTAGCAACGTAATCCACACATTAAGCATAGTAATAATTATACCAGGAATGACAAAAAAAGCCGATATTTTCCTAAACATCTAAAAAACGTACCATAATAAACCTATAAAATATGAAAAAAATTTAACTGACTCCTATTCAAATGGATCTACCACCCGAAAAATGTACTACTAGGGAAGTAAAACGAATAATAATGAATTAAATTAATGCTAAAAAATCTCCCAGAATTCATTTAATAAATGAAATAATCTTACAAGAACTCTCAGAAAAATACTTCATGTTATTACTATTTATATTTAATACCATGTTAGGTCTAAAGTACTTCCCTAGCATTTGAATGGTGGTCTAAATAATTATGATTTTCAAACCAGAGATAAAATCAGAAGACGTTTCTTCCTATCGTATTAGTTTATTACCTGTGATATCCAAGCCTCTCAAGAAACAATACATCAAGAGGGTGAAAATAATAATAGAAGAAAGAACTATTATTCTATAGCATAAATTTGGTTTCTGTAACAAATACGGAACAATAAAGTAAGTTCACGGATTGGTCAAATAAATAAATAAAACCTAAACAAAAGTATTGCTCGGCTGGATTCTTTGATACATTTCAAGCCTTTGACAAGCTGTGGTACACTGGAGTTCAAATTGAAAATTCAAAATTGAAAACACTCTGTCCTATCCGAACTTTAAACTGTTAAAGTCATATCTCACAGATACATATCTTATTGTATAACAGGGTGACGAATACATTGAATAACATCCAATATATTCATGTATTCCGCAGGGCAGTGTCTTTAGCCCATTGATATATGTCCTGTATACAGCTGATGTATAGATCTCAAAAACACCATTACTATGTCTACATATGCTGACGATACGGCGATATTATCATCTGACGACGATCCAATATCAGTGAGAAGGAACTTTCAACTTAATCTCAATAAAATCAACTGACTTACTACGTACTTACTAGTGACACGTCACTTTGTAGAAGGATATAAGTACTCTAGTAAATCTTAATAATCGTGAACTCTCGCAAGCAAATATTGTTAAACATCTTGACACTTAACTTGGGAGCAACATATACTAATACAGCGTAAACAATTCGGGCTACAGCTGAACCAGATATATTGGCTTATAGGGCATCAATCCAAATTATCTTTGGATAACAAAGCATTGCTTTGTACGTCAATTCTTCTATGATATCGAACTTTGGCATACCACTAGAAACATAGCTATCCTTCAGAGATTCCAAAATAAAGTGCTAAGTGTAACCGTCGACGAAGTCCCCAATATTATGCCAGTAAAAATCTAATTTAGCGTGATATTTCCCTGGAAACCATAACGAGTGTGATTCGAAATGCCAGTGTAAAATACCCTGAAAGAGTGTTTGTGTACCCGAATTCACTGTCTATTAAATTAAATGTGTCTTATGTCAGTGAAGTGCGTAAGTTTAAATATTTATTACGACCTAATCTGATTAATAGAATTATAAAATAGTAATGAAATTATATATAATGCTAATTTATACGTTTGTACAGCGCCGGCAACTTACAGGATAGAGAAAAATATCGAAATATGTTATCGTTTTCGATATTTCTTAAAAAATTGCACCCGAATTCACTGTCCATTAAATTAAATGTGCCTGATGTCAATAAAGTGCGTAATTTTAAACATTTGCTTCGACCTAATCTGATAAATAGAATTATATAATAGTAATGAAATTATGTATAATGTTAATTTATACGTTTGTACAGTGCCGGCAACCTACAGGATAGAGGAAAATGTCGATATATATATTATCGTTTCCGATATTTCTTAAAAAATATCGATATGTTTTTGCAATATATATCGATATATTTTTTTATAATGTTTAAGAAATATATTTAATTTCTTTGAAAAAATCGATATATCAGTGAAAAAATATTGGACAACTATTTTCTTCAAAAAATATCGATATATATCTTCAATTCTAATTCCCAATCTTTCTCTCATTTCCATAGTCGTATTGCTTAAGTTCTAGTCCAAGAATATCCTTGTATTCAGTTATATTATTTGCTTTTTTTGGCGTTTAATTAAAAAAGATTAAATTATGCCAAATATGACTCTGCTTGATCCTAATACTTCGCTGATCAGTAATAATTTGACGCCAATAACTTTAACTCAATCCCTTCCATTAGTTCATTCCTTTATATAGTTGAGTCCTACATACTGATAATTTAAAGAATCTTTGCAATCGATAGCTCTCATTGCAATCTTAAATTGAAAATAAATTTATTATATTAAAAGAAAAAAGCGGTTTTACATGAAAACGCTATAGGTTTAATCTAGAGAATTGTTGAATGAATTAATTCGGTAGAGGTATATTATAAGATTTTTAGATTATAGAATAAAAAAAAACCAATAATGTAGAATCGGCTGCCGCAATGAATTCTCTACTTAAATAATAATGTCAGTATCCATTTTCCAGATTAACATTTAATGTAATAAAACAACCATAGTTTCTATTTAATGATCATTCGGGTAATGGAAAGTACATATGATTTGTATATATTGAACATAAAACTTGAAAATCGATACATTCATTTGAAAATGGTGTTTATTGAACTTAAAAAGGAAATTAATTGGTAGGTAGCAGGCTAATTAACTTAAATTGAATTATGGTAGTTTGGTATTTTCTGATATAATTTATTTGCCAATAAGAAAAATAAATTTTGATTACTTGATGCTCTATTTAATGCTTAAAATGGGTAAATTGATTGAAAAATAAATTGAATTAAAATTTCCTTAAATGTCTATATAGAAGATAATGATAATTACAAGTATAACAGTTTTTATGTCTTAATATTTTTTGATCATATTTTGTGAGTTATATGCCATTTATGTTTCACCTTTGCAAAAATACATCGGAAGAGGTCGAGGACTAAAGTGTAATGACACCATAGTTAATAAATTGAAGGCAATTAAGGTTCAGACAGGAGAATGTTTCTTGACACTTTGGGTCTGCCAGGACCTCCAACAATTACTATCCCTAACTCTAGCCGAATTCGAAATATAAAGTTAACTGATACTCAATATAAATGATTATTTTTGTAGATATTATTAGACATTAAAATGTTAAACTCATAATTATTATTAGGTGTTAACAATTTATTATAACAAAGAACACTTTGAAGTATATTTCAAAAAGTATTTCGAGTAAAATTGCAATTCACTAGTAATTTGAGGAAGAATTATTTCAGTACTTAACATTAAACATGTTATTACGTGTTCGATATAAATGATGTTCTCTTGGTTAATTATTCGATTAGAAAACAATAATTATAGATTATTTTGTTGACAAATGCCTAGTTTCATTTTGTTGAAATGAAGATACTTATTTGTACACCTAGTATTACCTTAAATATACATAGAGACAGTTGTAGAAAAAATGACAATGCGAAAAAACTAACAACAAACAAGAATAGAGGAAAAAAATAATACCAGGTAATAAAAGAAGTGAAAGAGATAATTAATAGTGATCAAAACTAAGGAATTTAAGAATATTTAGAAGACCTAACTGATGCAACGCCATACTCCCTCTGGAAAATAATGAGTAGGAAAGATTGAAAGGTCCCAGCAACATACTCCACATGTTAAGCATAAGTAATAATTTTACCAGGAACGACAAAGAAAAAGCCGATATTTTACTAAACATCTAAAAAACGTATCATAATAAACGCGTATAAAAAACGAAAAATTTACTGACTCTTAAGACTCCTATTCATATGGATTTACCACCCGAAAAATTTACTACTAGGGATGTAAAACCAATAATAATGAATTAAATTAATGCTAAAAAATCTCCCAGAATTCATTTAATAAATTAAACAATCTTACAAGAACTCTCAGAAAAATACTTTACAATTTATAATCAATTACTATCCCTAACTCTAACCGAATTCCAAATATAAAGTTAAGTGATATTCAATATAAATCTTTGTAGATATTATTAGACATTAAAGTGTTAAACTCTCAATTATTATTAGGTGATAACAATTTATTATAATAAAGAACTCTTTGAAGTATGTTCCAAAAAGTATTTCCATTACAACTGCAATTCACTAGTTATTTGGGAAGAATTATTTCAGTACTTGTTGTTAATTCAAACTCATATTTTCAAAAAATGTTATGACATGATTTAACAGTTAAGTCCAAATAGCCTATTTAACAAAAGTAGGGACACCGAATTGAGCTCGTTTAAGAGAAACAATGGAAATGAAAGGAACAAATAGTTAGCGATTAAAACGAATAATCGCGTGTAGATTATTGAGCATCATTTACGACATGCTTTTCCAGGAACTAAAAGAGGTTAAATTTTTCATAACTTGAACTTATTAGAATTTTCTATTAATTTGGTTTCAAATGAGAATAGTTGAACTGGTGCATTTTATATGCTGCATACATATTTATGGTGTTTTTATACACACACACACACACACACACACACACACACACACACATATATATATATATATATATATATATATATATATATATATATATATATATATATATATGGACTATTATCATCTTATTATTTAAGTGTTTCTGGAAAAAAAATTTAAGTAAATTATTTTTATTAATTTAGCGATAAAAAATTAGTTTAATTATTAAAAATAAAATTTAAAATATAAATATAAACATAAACATTCAATAAAATATAATTAAAAGTCCAATATTTTTAAACATAATGGCTGATAATAGAGCTTGTATGCTGTATCGAACGAAATAGGAAAATGAATGGGATTTATTGAACTGAAACTGTGAAAATGAAAGATAAAAATTACCAACGTTAAAAATGAATAGTCACCTATTGACTACTCTTGACTAGAGATGAAAATAGAATTAAAACGATCAGCTCTAATTAATACCTGCTTTTTGTTCATGAAGATGTCTATAACAGAAAATATTTTTAAATACAAATATCAATTTATGCATCAATCTATTTTTAGTTACGAAATATAGTCAGTTTAAACCAACTCTAATGTTTCCAAACATTTTAATAAACATACTTTTATCCTCAAAACATATATATTTTTTATCATTTGAGTAAATTTTACAAAAACAATTTTTTGAGTCTTGAGTACTATTGTGAGTACCATTGAATAATATTAGGTTCTAGCATGTATTCTGATTATTTTTGAATTTTATTTTGAAAATATTTGGCTCTATTTGTGTTTTAGCTATTGTATGTAAACGTTTGAGTATAATTGATTCATGAACTGTTAAGCTGTACAAAGAATCTTTGGGAACTTCATCTGGGTTTTCGTTCTTTTTGGTTCTTCAGGCAAATTTTCGAATTCGACTAACTCCGTAATATTATACCGAAAACTGTTAGTTTATGTTGAGAAATATCAAAAACATTGAATTTAACAGTTAGGTAAATAAGTTGTTTAACAGTTTTCTACAATTATACTTCGCATTTTCCCCTATAAATATTGCTGATCAAAATACATGCAAACACCTAATATATTGCGTTATTTTGATAATAGAAAATTCTTATGTTACGTCGGATTTTTTAAATTTAGCATTCAATGAGATTTACTAACGTCATACAACTTTCTCGTATCCCAAATATTCTGAAAATATAGATAATATGTCAATTTATTTTATCTCCTGCAATGCATACACCAATATCAATATTCCTCTTTGTATATTTTGAGTGTAAAGATAAATGCTCTCAAAATAGAGTTATGACTAGTCAGCTAACGATGTTTTTAAGTCAGTTGCTTAATATAAAGCTGTTTCAAGTCTCATCTATTGTGATATGCTAATGTAAGGAGTCCTTTGTTGTGAACATTTTGTGCGTTTGTGTTTGTGTTTAAGGTTGAAACTAGATATTTTATTTTAAGACAATATCGTTGGCCTCAAAATAGGTATTTATTTCTATATAACTTTTTATGGGAGTAAATTTAAAAAGGCGAACTCTTACTTAAGACGATTTTTGCCAGATTTCCTCAGACAGGCACCCCTCCTGCTATATATAAGAAAAAAATAAGAATAGACCTACTCCCTTCTCACCTCCTAAATATGTAAGAATATAAAATATATGTTTGGTTTGTTTAATTCGTATTTAAAAAAAAATTCAAAAGCATATTTAGCAATAATTTTCAAAGTATAACCTTAACTTTGAACATTTTTATGATTTTACCTAAGAACTATTAAGCCCTCCCTCCAAATAATCTTAATAACTAACTAAAGATAATTAGCCCCATATCATTACTTTAAAAAAGACTATATTCATCAATACGTTTTCTTTCAAGAACGGTAGGTTTATTTCGATGTTTCTCTAAGCCTTCAAGTATATACTTGGAATATATGGAGTATAATGGTAAGCACTCACAACTTACCCTGCTGAGTGCTCAAACTAGACTTTATTAATACAATTAGAAATAGTTAATCGACATTTCATCCATTGTCATATGTCAATGTTTACTAAATCATACTAACGTGGAAGCAATACAACTGCTGGACAGCGCGCAGAATGTCAGGAGATTGAAACGAACAAAACCATATGAACTTATATAAAGTGTACACATTTAGTGTAAACTATAGCTATAAGTTAATAATTAATAAATAATTATAATTTTATAATTGAGGAACACTTACTGATGTATTTTCTCGTACTCGTTGTTTGTTAATTAATCCAAGTACATAGGAAAAGTAGTAATAAATTAATTGTAAATTAAGATTGTGCTAAGCGTATCTAATAAAGATGTTATAAAAACAATGTCGATGTAAGAACTCTCTTACTGCGGACACAGCGTTCATTTTTGAACTTGAAATTGTACTTTTATCATTTTTTTATATACGATACTTTTCAGTTTGATGCAGCGTTGTAGACTAGTGCGATAATACAAAATACATATTACGATATACGATAAATGTATACTATAATGTATAATAAAACACCATTCAAAATATAAACTGCAACAAGATAAATAACCGAGACGGGTACCTTTTTCGCCAAGTATGGAAAGGTAAATTAATAAAGTGGAAACTTCCAGCAACGCTCAAAATAATCACTTATTAAATATGAATTTTGCGTTAGTTTCGAAGTTGGATAGTAGTTTGTGAATCTAATGGATGCATTAAAGCAAGTTGTTGGAGGTTTGGCCAGACCCAAAATATTATGAAACATTCTGCTGTTAAACATTTAATCGTCCTCGATTCGTCACATTCCGCTACCATATATTTTAGGTCTCGGTCTCCATGAATTTTGTTAATTAGAACAAATGACCTTAGTAGAATAAGGAAGTTGAATCAATATTTATGCTGACATTATGATAATTGATCATATTATTATGTAATTATAATTGTAGTAAACAAAAAAGTAAATAAAATTAAATTTCGTTTCAGAATATCATGAATCAACATTTACTGTTAATTAATTTTGAGTTAATTATTAGATGGTTTGGTGAAATAATTACCAACAGCAATTTCGATCATGTTTTCATTAAAAAAAATTATTGCGAGCTGTTTACATATCACTACATAGTATAAAACAAAGTCGCCTTTTCTGTCCCTATATCCCTATGTGCACTTAAATCTTTAAAACTACGCAACGGATTTTGATGCGGTTTTTTTCAATAGATAGAGTGATTCAAGAGGAAGGTTTATATGTATAATACATGCATAATATACTAAGGCAACATTGCTAATTTTAGAGGTTTCTAACGTGATGTCGTAAATTAACCTATTTTTTTAGGCTTATTTAGCAATTAGCAAAAACGCTGCCTAACCCTACGAGTTAG
Source organism: Rhynchophorus ferrugineus (assembly GCF_030347505.1). Taxonomy (NCBI): domain Eukaryota; kingdom Metazoa; phylum Arthropoda; class Insecta; order Coleoptera; family Curculionidae; genus Rhynchophorus; species Rhynchophorus ferrugineus. The sequence continues at coordinate 22,993,038 of NW_027472580.1, forward strand.
ATCAAATTAATGTACTACAGTTTTGTACACCATAAAAAGGTCTACAAAAAAGTCCGCGATGGTATATGTTTATCTTTTAGGGATAACCCACATTAACCATTTTTATTGTTTACTTTTTACGTGAGAAAATGGCTTATTTACGAAGCTATTTTAAGCGATACGGCATTAATCCTTATCGAATTAAGTACCTTAAATACAGTGTGCAATTAATATAGATCAATATGGTTCCTTACCTCATGTAAATTAAACAAATATTTTCGGAGATATTACAAATTTAAAATTTGCGTTTAAAAATGTGTAATGTAATAAAAATTGTATGAATTTAGATATTCCAAAGATAGCAGGAAATCTTCATAGTAAGTATAGGGGAAGAGGAATTGTTTTACTCCAAATTTAATGCGTGCAGGCCAAGGGCAGTAATGAATGAACCAAAAATACTGGATCGATTTTAATCATGTTTTCATTGAGTGACATAGGCATATATATTTTATGCCCGTGCAAAGTCGGAGCGGGCCGCTATGTTTTTATATACAACCTTCATATTTTTTCTGTAGTGTATTTAATTTAGTATCAGCATTGCACCCGTGCAAAGCCGGGGCGGGTCGCTAGTTACAATATATATCAACCAGAATAATTTTTGTCTTTTTCTACAATTTTTAGTCTGATATTTTTCTGAACTAAAAAATGCCCTGGTTGTGGCAGAACTTAATGTGTGTGTGTGTAACTTAATGTGTATTCTTTACCAATCTTGTAACGTGTGGCCTAGAGATGATTTTTTTTAAAGAATAGATTCGATTCCGATTTTACTTTTATAATTTTCGATACTAAGAAGCGATCAATCCAGCGCCAAAATCGATTCTTTCAGTTTTAATCGATTCTAAATTAAAAGATTAATAATTTTTATAGTTAATGAATTTATTTATGAATCGCAATGTTTTGACCGAATAATTCAAACTTATAAACTTTTTTTGTCAGGTCTACACAGATGAAGGCTATCAACAGAAGTCATATACATAACAGCAAATGTTACATCATTATTGCGATGACCGCCCATTGTAAATATACGGATAAAGGTGAATATATAAAAATTTGTTATAGGTCGATTAGGCTTTACGAGAGAATGAAGCTTTTGATAATTAGCTCTTGAAAAGTTGGTTTCGCAGACTCATTCAAAATTAATTTAATAATTTAATAATTAATTATATAATAAATTATTAATAAATAAAATATATAATAAATTATATCATTAAATTATATAATAAAATTACTGACATCCAAATATAAATAAAGAAAAAGACAAGGAAAAAAGTAGATATAGATTTGAAGGTTATAAATATGACTATATATATATATATATTTATTTGTGTAGATTGTGAAACTATTATTATTTCATCGTCACTGTCTTTCTCACTCATTGCTCTAGTGCAATTTTTATTAGGAGCAGTTAATTGTATGTTATGTGCTTTCTTAAGATGTTAATTAAACTACTCGTACTATTATTATATTTCAGATGCTTCCCACATTGGTGATACTGGACATTAGATTCGTTGTTTGCTTTTTTAAAATAAATCTACACGACATTAGGTGCCATTTTAATAAACATATTGACAAGAAAAAATAAATATCAAACAATAAATACATTTTATAACCTTATTTTTGATTATGACTTCTTATCGCAATGTTTGTTGTGATCGTATTTAGAACTTGTTACAGTCAAAATCACAACTTTTAATTCGTTGAAACTAAGCTGACAATTACGATATATAATTTTAGAGTTAGTTTTAAAAATTTACTTTCTAACGACACTCTTGTATCTAATGATACATTTCTGCTATGATACGTTTATTTTTAAAGGGCTCAAGCTGAAGCTGATATCTCTACATTATGATAACTTTTGTTTATAATAAAATAGTACAGTAAAATTCGTAGCAGAAAATATAACTGTGCTAAAATTGGAATTTCTAAAAGGTCAAAAGAAATTCCCACAGATTTTCTATCAATGGAGTATGAATATCATAAGTTTTCAACGACCCTCTATCACGCTCGTTAGTACATATTTTGAATAAAATAAAAAAGTAAAAGGTTCAATAACTGGAATCTTCTTGACTCGTTATTTGACATCCTTGCAGCTGATAAAATACACTTATTTATGTTGTGCTTTTTGATATTTTCATACTTTCACATTGTTAATTAGTTGAAAATATAACCGTTTCTATACATAACTTTTTTTAAAAGGCATTGATAATGCTCTAATAATATTAATATTTTAATAATTAATATTAATATGTTTATGTTTGTTTTTGAGGATTTTTTATTGATGGGGTGACGAACACACAGGAACTGCTAAAAATTAGTCTTGCTTAATTATTTTCTTATGTTTAATGATTTCATTATTTAAAAAGTTAAACTTTGATAACACTTTTAAGGTACTAACACAACTTTTTTAAATTTATTTAAATTAGATTATGTATCATCAGAAGAGCTTTTTACAAAAGAAACATAATTAAAATAAATGAATTACGGTCGAATTTTGATTACTGCTATAATGTTGTTTCCCACGTAACAAATTTTTGATTTCGTATGTTAATGTTCAATATAGTAAAATATAAATATTATTTTTAAACCATTCTATGTAATAAATAATCGCTCCGATTGAGAAACTCCCAGAAAATTGTTCCTTAAAAACGGGATTTTAATAAACCTTTATTAGAGCCTGCGCATTGCGAAACTATTGGATTTAATGGGTGTATTAAATTTATTTATTGCCGAGGAAGACAGGTACAAAATGTTGGCAAACATTCTTCGGGGTGGTGATTTTAACGATTGACGATTCGTCATCCTTCCACCCTCCATTTTGTCTCCCTGTCTCCATCAAATGGGCCATTTAAAGTGAAATACAGCCCCGTTCCTTGTCTGATATTGACAGAAATTGACTGTTTTCAGCTTCAACAAGATCCTATAAAATACCTCGAATAAAATTCAGTTCTCGTATGGATAGATATATAGTTGCGGTTTTCAATGAAAATATTTTTAGAATATTACAGTTGCAAAATATTAGTGTGAATATTAGTCTGATAAAAAATGAAAAATATAATCTTAAATTTACCGAAAAGAAACCGTCCTCATACGAAGCAGGGAACGAATCAAGATCGGATTGATGTCTATCAGAGATCAAATATAGGAAATGTATAAAAACAGCGAGTAGTTTTTTCAATTTAATATAATTATTTCAGAGAAAACTGTTAGTCTGAAAAGTGTCCGTAGAAATCTTGGAGATATGCAGCTCTTAAAGGATGTATAACATACTTTCATAGACTGTTGGGTAATATAGGATTTAAATGGTGCAAAGGAGGAGGTCTGAAATGAAATTTCCAGACGTAGATTTTAAAATAATTTAATTAATTTAAAAACATATAATAACATCAAGGAAGACCTATTATTTAAATTGATGTATTTAGATGATATTAAAACCAGTGTCAAGACAATAAAATTTGATGGAAAAAGATAAACGTTGGAATAAATATTGATTAGGCTTATATTGTTTTTCATGCTGGAAACAGGAATTTAAGCGGTTTCGATAAGATACATTTAAGAAGAAATTGATAAATAGTGGAATCGTGAACATAATAACAATGAACATAATAGTTAGATAGATTGGAAATTAGCAGTTTAGTTATTCACCCGAGCGAATCTTTCGGAATATAGGATTATGATTCAATACTGACAATTTCCAAGCCAGGGTAATCGGATTGGACACAACTACAGGTGAATATATAATTAATATACAATATAGGTATACACAGATATGTATGTAACTTTTCAGAATATACATGAGCATTTGGTTCAAATGCGTGAATAGAAGGAAAAGTAACTGTTTTACAGATATGGCAAATGCATTAGGAAGAATGCAGTGATTAAATCTAGCTTTATAAGGATAGATATATACAGGTAGTAACAGAACAAACTAAGGAGAAATGCAGTAATATCAAAATGAATTTACAAGGAAACACTTTACTTAAGAAAACAAGAACTAGGCATAAAAGGTAGTATGCTCACTAATGAAAATAAAATACATTACTTGGATATAAAATTGTTAGTTAGGTGGATTAGGACGCCTGGAGATACCACTACTTAAAAAACGCGCAAAAAAGAACTCTAGCTTATAAGTGGTATGGAAACGAGTTAGTCTGCGTAAATAAAACACAACCTTAACCAAATTATTATAATTGTATAAATAATTTTAGTTTTGATGCAAATAAACTCTATTTGACAATAGTATTTTTATTTAATTATTTCACTTGGATTAGAGTTTTATTGTGTGTCAAAGTCTATATATATATATATATATATATATATATATATATATATATATATATATATATATATATATATATATATATATATTCTGTACATATTGTATTATAATAGGTGAATGTAACTATAAAATATTTCAAAGCTCTTTGACTATGGAACAGGTAATAGATATGCGGAGATGGGAAAAGAAAAATAATATTTGAGAAACTCGCATAAAAGCCGGTTGAGGTAAAAAGGCTAAAACCTTCAAAAACATTTGAATTTATCCGGGAAATATTGCAACAGAGTACGTACCGGATGATATCTGGATTTGCAATTGATGTAATTTCGATGCCGAAGAAAAGGAATTTATATTTTCAGCAAGAACGCTTTGTGGAAAGCGATTTCAAAGATGGGATAACGTTGAATGTTTCCTACTTCAAAAGTAAACGACTTTCCTTTCCTAAATAATATTATATCTATGAAAATTATTCCAGAAATAAATGTTAGTATATGTAAATTATTTTATATTTAAATGTTCACATTCCAAATTACAATTACTTCAACCATAGATTACTACATTAATTCACACCCGATGGATCTTTGATAAATCATGAAGTCTAGGCTGGCCAATTTGAAAATCATTTTCGCCATGTTAATCTTTGTTCTCAAGGAAAACTTTTGTCGTGAGTTGTGCTATAATTACAATTGCACGAATTTTATAGTAGAGGCGGCGTATGAATGGAAAAATTTCATTATTACATAAGCAATGGCATTTTATCAAAATGTGATTTAAACTAATTCACAGCTAAAATATGGATCCAAAGGTGTAGATTGATATAGTTTTAACATGTTAATGAATCAAAAACTTTCTTACAGAAATTGAAGATTCCAATGAAAAGCATGGATCAAGTTTAATACCTACCATATTACAAAGAATTATTTATGGCTCGGATAAAATTTGTCCTAATTTGCTAATTAAACATTTCTGATAATAACGAGCAGTAGAAATTTTATCATAATAAATTAGAATTAGCATTTATTCCATGATCTATTAGAAATCAATCAACGGTTTTGTTATAGTGAGAACTGTCTTGTTACTATAGCTAGAATGTAATAAAACGACCTTAATTACATAAAATCTGAAAATATATTGTTACTTTGCGCAGTAATCTAGTAATAGTTATGTTAATTTTTTATCTGAAAAATTTAGATATTCTTTTAAGTCAGATAAAGAACGCACCATATTTTTATTATCCATTTTCTGTCAGTATTGTGTGGATATTGTGTCAAGTATGTGTAAATAAATCATGAAAGATACTAATAATAAACTAAAAATAGTAAACATTCAAGTTTTATTATAGCTTTACCTGTGTGTTAGGTGAATATATATTAAGAAATTACTTTAGTAGTACTTCATATATCAAATCAACCGCCTCTAAAAAATTTTATTTTTAGATGCCGTAGTTTAGGTTTAAAAACCTTTACCTATTTTCTAATAACTTTACATATTACAAGGCGAATATCTCTAAATGCCTATAAGATTACACTTCAAAAAAACCCTTTTAAAAAGCTAATAATAGAGATAATCATTTGGCTTTCAAATATGTTGAGTTGATGATTCGGAGCAGTGTTTGAAGATGATCAAGCGTAATAAACCCGAGTTTTTGCATCGATATGTGACATTGGATGAAACATGGCTCCATCATTTCACTCCGAAATCCAATCGATAGTCACCCGAGTGAACTGCACACGATGAACCCGCTCCAAAGCGTGGGAAAAATCAACAGTCGGCTGGCCAGGTTATGGCGTCTGTATTTTGGGATACGTATGTAATAATTTTCATTTACTATCTTAAAAAAGAAAGGATCATCAACAGCGACTGTTATATAGCGTTATTGGACTTTCTAAGGACGAAATCGCCGAAATTCACCGTGTCAAAAATCCATGAATTAGGCTTTGAATTGTTTACTCATCCACCGTATTCTCCAAATCTGGCCCTCAGCGCCTATGTCCTGTTCTCAGATCTTAACAGAAGGCTCGCTGAATGAAAATGAATGAAGAGGTAATCGCTGAAACTGAGGCCTATTTTGAAAGAAAGGGCAAAACGTACTACAAAAACGGTATCGAAAAGTTGGAAGGTCGCTATAACCAGTGTATCACCCTTCAGCGGAATTACGTTGAATAAAAAAGCTAATTTTGCCAAAAAAATGTGTTTTACTAGTAGGCCGAGAACTTCTCAATTGACTTGTTAAATATTACTGGCGCCATAATCAACAACATTATTCCTTTTAAAATAAGCTGGGAACAACCAGAAACATCCCCAAAACGTACCTCTTTACATATTTTTACAGGTTAATATATCAAAGTGTCTTCAGATTATTTCTCATGCAAAAATATAAATAAAAACTGTTAATCTAGCTAAGTATGTAGCTTTCCAATATACTAGCAGAGATCTAAAATTGACACAATTGATAAACGGATAGAACCTTTCGGAATTGAATATATTTTGTTTCCAGATTTGTATTCGTTAATTGTGTCCATAAAGATTACTGGCGCCCCCATAAATAACACTATTCTTATTAAATTAAGCCGGAAACAACCACAAACATCCCCGAAACCCTCGTTACCGAACGAAACGAACCGTCTCCACCTAATTCAAGTCGCGTCCGGAAGTGAGCCATACAAGCCGTTAAGCCTCCCCTAAACGCCGATGTTTACTAACTCCATATCCCCCCTCGGACCCCACCGACCGGTCGATGTCGGCAGTCACCGTTCTCCGAAACTTTTCAGACCTCAAATCGAATATCTTCCGGGGGTTCCGATGGCTGTCTGGCGAGTTGTCGAGTGCCATTAGATCGTTTCCCTCGGTCAATAAAGACGACTCATTTCGCAGGGACTTTTCCGGCAGGAAAAGCGGATCTGTTCGGTGCTGTAATGGAATGGTTGTTGTCCGTGTCGGTTGGTGATTAACGTATCGATGTATAGATCAATTGGTCATTGAAAGAATAACATTTCTTGGGACGTGTTTACCCAACAAGCAACAAACAAGACGTGCAAATACAATCCTAGCATAGACTAAAGGCAGTTTATATTAGTTTTGTATTAACGCTCGATGGTAGTCAGATACTAAACATTTTTTAACTAATTACTAGCGCTGGAAACTATTGACTGAAAACAGTCGAAGCTGTCGATAGTCAAAAAACTAGCGACTGAAAATAATAATTACTATTTTCAGTCAAATAGACGGTTCGACTGTTTTTTCAATTCGTGTTGTGAGACGAAGTTGTACGAACCGTTTCCTGTTAAATTGTGAGAAATCAAAGGGCGGAGATAATTGCTTGGAGCAGTTTATTTTGTATGTGATTATATTTTCTAACGGTAGTATAAGTGACACGGAGATGTACATATTCCTTCACATACTAATTTTAAAAAAGAAAAGGAAAAAATAGTTACTGAATATTATTAACAAGCAGTTAATAATTTCATTTTAAACGAAGTAGAATTACTTTTATATCTGAATGATTTGTGGATCTATAAAAAGGAAAAGAATTTTTTTATGGAATGGAATAATAGCCTACAAATGTTTTATAGTATTTTAATATGTTAATTGTTATGTTTAAATAATATATTATAATAAATATAGATAATAAAATAGAACTTAAATAAAACCTAAAAACTAAACATGTACAATAAACACAAATATTAAACAAAAATTAAACATTTACCTAATCATAGAAAAAAAATTATCCATGACATAATTAAAATTGATCACACAATAACCACTAGAGCTTTTTCAAATAAAGTAAATGTTTTATTTATTATTGAAGGGAAATATTTTTTGAGGAAATTCGAGAGAGTAATCGAAATTTTACCTATTAGTGCCATAAAAACAGTTAAAAGTATTTAATTATTTATCATTCACACTTTTAATATTTTTACCCTATTACATTACGATCTTAAAAAATATCGTTCCAAAATGGTGCTATATTAATATACAATATATTGTTATTTACAAGCAAAACTACCAAAAAAAATCATCATAAATTTATATATATTACATATAAAACTATGTAAGCATAAGTTGGGTACATTAATATTAAGGTCGCGGCTAGGACGACAGACCCAGAAACTTAAAAATCAGTCGAATGAAAATAGTAACTAAAAGTACACGACTAAAACAGTCGATAGTAAATTGTAACAAAATCAGTCGCGCCGAAAATAGCGACTAAAAATAGTCGACTGAAACAGTCATTGATAAAAAGTAGTAAAATCTGTCGAATAAAAAATAGCGATTGAAAGAATCGATAGTAAAAAGTAGTTAATTACTAAACAGTCGATAGTTGATTTCAGTCAATAATTCCCAAGGCTACTAATTACATATTTATTGTTTAACGGCCCATATTTCATTGAGAAGAAATGTTAGATACGATATTGTTTAAGCTGTTTCTTTTTAAAGTGCCATTCATCACATTTCACTTACAAACTGTATGTTTACATATATGACTAAAACGTGATAGAGACTATTATATGGAAACGCTAAGGGAGCCATATTTCCTTTTTAATTTGAAATGCCTGTAACTTAGGTCATAGAAATCTCAATGCAACCAATGCAAGTCAAAAGTTATTCGAGCCGGCTTGGCGGCGCAGTGGTAAAGGCGATGGGAAGGTCCTCCTACTGTTGCGATAGCCGCGGTTTCAAATCCTGCTGGGGCATGGTCGTAAATTTATGTTTGTGATTGTTTAAAATTTGTGAATGTTTTAGGCAAGAGTGTAAAATCCGATAAGGAAAATGATCCCAGTCACGCCAGTAACCAGGCTGGGTAAGACCGGATGTCTTCTGGGATGATTTCTAAAGTTGGTCACTCGCCAATCGATAGGCTTAATGCTGAGTACCGCTGTTTGGAGTCCACGTCCAACTTTAGGCCCACTCCAGATAAACCCATAGTTGGTAAAAGGAGACTTTAAAATATATATAAAAAAAGTTATTCGAGATAATTGTATACATATTTTCAAGTAAGTATAATGAGAAAAACTTTTAAACTTTTACCACCATGTGAATGGTGCAACATACTTTAGAAGGGTTCAGTTGATGATGTTAAAAGTACGTTAGTAGCTCTGGATTGCCAAAAGTAACCAGAAGTGAGTGTTTATTTATTTATTTCTTTGATGGGGGAATGGCAGCGCTTCTAAGGTATTTTTTTAAATCACATGGAAGGTTTTTTATTTACGGAATAAAGTTTTTTGCTTCCTGTCTGTCCGCTAGTGCATCGACTATAGACTCTAATAGGCGTTTTTTCACCATTTGAATTTGACAAAAATTGTCTATACAACGTTATATTTTTCTTAACGTATCTCTAATTTGGTGAGAATAAAAGAGATTAAAATAAATGTGTATTTATGCAAATATAAGAAAACTGTCACTAACAATTTTGCTTTCATATACCTACACGTAGCGCATATATATCTATATTCAACAAATAACTAGGCTTTTTGTGGTCGGTTGCACATTAAATTACTTTAAGGAAAAAAAACTATATTACCTATTGAAGTGCTTGATTTTAATGAAGATTATCGATCAATTTATATATGTGATAATCCATCTTATTACAAAAGACTCGACTTTGGCATTTACGAAACTCTGATAGCCGTACTAGATTACTATATTCTTTTATACAAAAATTACTCGTTTAATAGTATTATGTTATCAAATCATGCGATATTTTCCCTTCTCAAAAAGTCTGTGCTTTGTTTTATATAAAATCGTAACGTCGTAAGTAACAATTTTGAATAAAAATGTTATTTATTTTCTATAAATATATAAAACTTATTTGATTGATTTAATTGATACACTGAATGATGTATATTTTTTCAAATATACGTTAAACTGTACGTAAACTTAATAATATACATTTTTTAACGGTTTTATAATGTTATAAAAATATATTATATACAGTTTACTTTAAAGTATATAAATAGATAAAACACGTCTGAAGCACTTTTAACTACGGTTATCGATTTAGCAATTTCAATGGCCGTTATATCGCTTTTTAGTTACAGTTTGCCGCATTACTTTAATACTTAACATCAGGCTGCTTTAAGTAATAAAATAAGTTGCTACGATCTTATGAGAGCTTAGATTGAGAAAAGTTTGAATTAAATTGCTTATAACGTAAAATATCACTATAATGAATGAAGCTAATATAAATATAGTTATTTATTTAATTTCTTATTATTTTATTATTTCTTCAAATTATTAAATTCATGAGTAGGTTTCCAACTTTTGAACCTCCTTTGCATAATCATTATATATAAATAAAATTTTACTTGTACTGTTTTTCAGCGCCAAATTTAGAATTCTTATAAGTATTTAAAAGAAAAAAATTTTGCTTAGGTATATATTTGAACGGAATTGAAAATAAATTGCATGAGAGCGTTATATTCACATTCTTATTGATTGCACATTTTAGAGAATATTACCGAATCAAGACACTAAAATATCATATCCCTCCACAGCGATATACACAACTATAGAAGAAAAGTCTTATTTCAAACATGCAGGACACTAAGCAGATTCGCTCGCCAGACAGTATACACTACTTTGCAATCAGATATAATATGAAAACTGTAGTTTTATTTGCTAATGGAATTACAATTCTTACTACTGGGGGTAATATAACAAGAAAAGCACTCCAAAATAGATACAGTGGATCCAGATATAGAGATGTTCTGCTCGAAGTCCATGCAAATATAATAGAAATACTTCCAAAGAAGGTCTTAAAACGTGTCTTGAATATATGAGTATTAAGGATACTATAGATATGAGGAAAAGTTTACATGCAAGAACATCAAACCGTTGAGCTGTATAAATGTATAATAAAATGTGTTGATGAAGAAAATGTACAGGAAAGTGCAAATTACAAAGAGTCAATACTTTAGTTACTAAATAAAGACCTTCCAACATGAATATTTGGTTTTAGATTATGGTCAAGTTTAGTAATTAGCAAATTACGACGTTACGTTCTATTTATTTTCTTCTTTGGTCTTCTCATGTTTATTTATTGACTTCCACAGCCTATTATTTGTCTACCAGTAGAACTAACAATAATAGTGCACTGTTTTTGTACAAATGCAAACAACACCGAACTTTCAATAATCTTTTTGAGCTCAGTCATTAGATTTTTTTTTATATTTCTGGCTTGAACATAAATGATTTTGATATGAACATCTTAATTTTGTATTTTTAGAAGTCGTCATTTTGACAGGCTTAACGTTCTGATTACTGTCTACAGAGGATAGACAAAATAATGTGAACACTATATAACATAACAATCATCTTGTTGCGGGTAGGTATCACTGTTTCAATGTAAATAATGAGATGTGTATGTATTACTCAGATTACATGTCCAGTTTTGTAGTATATATTTCGGTATATTATACGATTTGTTCTGCGACTGTTAAAACAAGCGATTGGTGAAATTTGTGATCTCCCAGATGTTGATGTGGATGGCAGATGTGGGAGGTACACAAAGCTAACATTCGCGGAAGGGCTATGATTGGGAAACCCCTTATAACGAAAACTAACACTAAGCTGTGAATGAAATGGTGCAATGTTCATAAAACCTGGACAATTGTTGATTGAAATAATGTGATATGGATTTAGTCAATTATCATTTGCGTTGTTTCCTACAAAGAATCGGGTTTATTCGAAACACGCTTCTTATCCGGACTACTCACAGTAAATCAAGGGAAGGCTCTGTTCTGATTTCGGCGAAAATATCTCGACATCCGCAGTGACGAAGTTCATAATATGATTAGCATATTGCTGACAAACACTGCCATATTCCAAGTTTCAGTTCAGTCTTGGTTTAAAAAGCATCAGAATATTACCAAACATATTTCCTGGCCAGCACAATCATACCCCAAGATTATTGAACTATTATGGGAAGCTTTAAACTAGCTAGTGGGGATTAGATTTCCATCTCCAACATTGTTCTCATACAAAAGTAGGACAAAATTCCGTCCGATCTATTCTATACTATTATATTCCATTAGAAATATTCAAATATTCTACAGATCTACTCTGTAAAGAATTACAGTTGCTTTAAAAGAAAATGGTGGCTAAACACTCACACTATTTATAATAAATGTTGCGTATATGTCAGGTGTTCATATTATTCTGTCCATCCTCTGTTTCTATCCTAACTTACGCGTTTCAACTAAGAAATGAAAGAAAATTATCACCATACAAACAACAACTTAAATTAAAAATTGTTTCAATGAGACAAGGCACAGTTTACCAAAAATAAACCAAAGCCTGTATTTATTTTGGAGGATGTTTTGTACAAAAAAGCTGTTATTTCAATTGCAATTCTTGTCTTTGCAAGGTCGATGGCAAAGTTGCCGAACAAAATTTATCGTTCCGTAAAGTTTTTATTGCTTATTAATATTAAAGCTGTTGTGTTGTGTTTTTCAGCGAACCCTGCGCTGTACTTTAATTTCCAAAAAGTTATGACAGGATATGGCGAAAAGCGGGAGGGGATTTCTATTCTGGAGTGAACGAGTTTTCTCGCCCCGCTCCGAATTAGAAGTGGAAAATGGAAATATTCCATTCAAGCCCCTGAGTGTTCTTTGAAGGACCATTCGTATTTAAATCGAAAATTTCCGAAAACAAAAACGGACGCGGATCCGCCTCGAGGGATTCGGCGAATAATCAGCGGTATTTCCTTTTCGCTGATCCAATTGCCAAATAACCGAATCGGCCGCTGCGGAATTAACGAGACCAGCCTCCTCCCGTTCACCCCTCCGCCCGCAGAACGCCAGGAAAAATATTAAACAAAAAGACGGGAGATATGTGATTCCGACTTAATTTCTTTAAGTATTTTTTTATTGACTCCAATTACTTCTTCAGACTGCTTTCTTAACAGAACCCTGAAGCATAAAAATGAGAATAAATATATCAATATCTCATCCGAATCAATATTTCCTTATATTTTAAATATATTATAATTTTTTTTTTGATCTCTCGTTTTTGACAACCAATGTTTATATACACTGGACCTACTGTTTAACGTGTGTTCGAACCACGGTCCTTGGTATCAAGCCTACAGACGGGCCAGTGATCAACCTAGAGACCATCCCAGAAGATATCCGGTCCTACCCAGCCTAGTTAATGGCATGACTGGGATGATTATTCCTTTTTTTCTTCCTCGGATTTTCCACTGTTGTTTACAAACTATCTATGCCCAAGCAGGATTCAAACTCGCGAATATCGTAGCAGTAGGAGATCCGTCCTGTTTGATCATATCTTTAATACGTTATATTAGGCCTTGTAATTGTGTATTAAAGCACATAGGAAACATTCGTAACTACCTCATGTGAAGCCTCATTGACAGGATTCACTTTTCAGTATGTGTCATTTCATCTAAGTATGAACAAAACAATTTTTAAGGCAATGAAAACGTTTGAATTTGTTCAGTGTAAATCACATTTCTAGAAGTTTTACATCTTCACTTCAACCCAAAAAAAACGATTGAAGCTTGTTGAGAATACAATATGTTTACCTGATATTAGAATATATAATTTAGTATTAATTAAACTGCAATCTTCAATTTAAGGATCAAATATAACTGACTAAAATGTGTTATCTGAAAATATATTTCCCCACATCATATAAATTTATTAAATATACATTCATTTACTGTTACTTTCACTAAACTAAATCATTTTGAGGTCTAATCGTTGCCATTTTCTAAAGAATTTGACAAATTCGATTTCATTTCGAAATGATAAATATAAACAAATGTATGTAACACAACTTATGACACAATTTCTTCACATTTTCAGTCATCAGTTGAAGTAATGATATAATAATATATGCTTTTCAACACTGATAGGATAATATAATAAATAAATATCAATAGCGAAGAATGTATGTGATATATATTTATTTACAAAATATTACCAAAGGATTATAGAAAAATTAAAAATATCGTATAAAGTTTTATATCCAAGTAATAGTGTAGTCTATTCAATAAAATAGTCATCAACATTTTTGCTGTTAGCAAGTCACAATGTTGCCGAATTAACTTAGAATTTTGGTATACGTTTGCAGTTTTGAAACCTCAAATTATTTATCATTGATGTTTTGAGGAATTTTTTAAACATTTGACAACCGTGTCAAGCAGTGCAAACACAGATAAAATTTTACAGAGTGATTCTATTACATATTCCGATGCATCATAACTATGGTAAAACGAGAATGAAAATTCGGGTCCAAGATTAAAACAAATATCACATTTTTACAAACTGTATATTATAGTATTTCTGTCATTGATGTCATCTGTAACGTATTTTGGCTATTTTATTGGAAAAACTATAGTTGAACTTGAAGCTATGCCACTGTGAATATCGCAGATAATGTTTTTCGAATACTTGCCTGTTATACTGCGACTGCGAGGGAAATATTATGCCAAATTTAAAAGGTCCAAAAAAAACAATGAACTGATATTCCTGCATAATTACTTTTTATTGATTTACTTTAATATTGATTACTAGATTAATCAATATTACAAATTAATCATCCATTACATTTTTCGTTTTTAAATACTGTTCAGTTGGCAGTAAATTCTGTATGAAAAAGTATTACAGTATATTGTTACGTTTTATCGTGGTATACTTTCGTTTATAAACAACTGGCACTTACAGGAAAATAATTTTTGATGAGTTAGTATTTATTTTTTTACAGTTAAAAATATTTTATTTTTCTTTTTTTAGTGTTAGATATCTACTCAATAAATTACACAGTTATTTTATTTAATATCACAATGGGTAAGCCAAGTAAAGGTGATGCCCCTATGAGGATAAATAGGAATGATGAAAATCAATGATTGAAAATCAGGAACGCTTCATGCCCCGGGGTTCGCTATCTGGCCTAGGTGATTTGATAAATGTTCTAACTAAACTAGAACAGCAAAAAATTATTACCCGTGCCGGGAATCGAACCCACGACCTAGGTTTTGAAGCTAAACTCTTTAACAATTACACCATAGAAGCAGTAGTTGCAGTAGAAGCAAACTGAATGGCTTTTGCACTGAACGACTGCAGATTTCCGACCGGATCAGCTCAGCGATAACATTATACCCAAATATCCGATTATTTTAGATAAAAAAATATGTGAAAACTTTATACGTGTCTTTGAAATTTGAGCATTTCCCTCGGTTTTTGCCCCTACCTCCAACAGAACCTGACTTGGTTCCAGTGGAATACTTCGGAAGAGCACTCTTTGGAATAAAAAGAGAATTTTGAAAATCCGTCTACTATTGACCGAGAAATCGGGGAATATACATTAAAAAAATTATATACAGCCGAACATAGAACCTCCACCTTTTTCGAGGTCGGAGGTAAAAACCAGTGTCTCGGGGAAGGTTCTCTCATGACCAATTTTTTCGTATAATTTTAATAGTATATATAAAAGAGAGTTAGACCTGACTGATTAAATATCAGGATGATTAAATATCTTTCATATTTAAACTTTCATTTCCATTTCAAGCTAGAAAAATGCGAGGCATCGGAAGGTCTTCTCAAAATAGATATCTCTTTGGATCGCCTACTCGAACGAAAGAAAATCGCTTGTTTTTAAAACCTACTAGATTCATATTTTATTTACAACTAGGTATTCAATTGAAAACCTCATGTGTACTCTAATGAGAAAACATCAAAGTTTCAAAATCAACTACACGATTTCAGTTAGATACCGCATTGAGAGTAACTATATACAATAGATATACAATTCTACACAATTAGGAAAAATTGTCTGATGGATTTAACTGTTTTCTGTGTATATAATACTTCTCTTCATTATTTAGATACCAAAGAGAAATTTGTGAGACTCTCAAACGATGAATAAGGTATTGAAGCTGTACGAACGAAAGAAATAGATTATAAAAAACAGTAATCCGGCTTGGTTGGCGTAGTGGTAAAGGCAAAGGTCCTCCAGCTTTTGCGATAGTCGCGGATTCGAATCCTGCTGGGGCATGGTCGTAAATTTATGTTTGCGACTGTTTAACGTTTGTGATTCTTCTTAGGTAGTAGTGTAAAATTCCACAAGGAAAATGATTCCAGTCACGCCAGTACCACGTTGGGTAAGACCAGAAGTCGGTAGGCTTAATGCCGTGGATGATGGTTCGGAGCCCACGTTAAACAGTTGATTCAGTCACAGTCACAGTGGGAGTAACATTTACCCTTTTTAACTAGATTATTTCCATCCACTTTTTCCTCCAAAATTAAAAACACTGTTTTTAGCAATATGCCTGTGGCCTCAACTATTTTAGTATGGAACATGTATATATAGCATGAACTTTTTCAATTATTTCAGGAATAATTACTTATATTGGAGCTTTTAAATCCTTTATTTAAAAATCCATTCATTTAATCAAGGAAAATTACGGTCTTCCAGTATAAAAAGTCGAGAGCCAATTTTTAGTGTTATGAACGCTACCTCTTGGATAATCTAAGGACTAATTGAATAACTTGCATAATACAAGTAATTTTAAGTATCTTACATTAAATATTATTGACTGAACTGCTATTAATTCTATTAGTTCCTTTTTATTTTTACAACCAATAATTGAGGTTATCATTTTTACCAATCATACATAACAATGCATTAATTACAAACATATTTTCTATCTCCAGTAATCGGTAATTCAGTTACACAAATAATGGAATATAATCGAATTCCGGAGATTCTTGTTGTCGAATATTTTCCCATTTTGGGTGTGTTTACGATTTTTGTAGTCGGGAAATTAACCGTCCTGAAAACATCTGCTGTGTGTTAAGCCGAGAGAATTTTGGATAATAAGGGCAAATTATCTGTATTTACCATCCTGTTTCGCCGACGGAAAAACCGTACGAATTTTTTCCTTTCGCCCAATAAAAAGTTATAACGATCATGATCCGATGTAAGACATTATAGCCGAGGTAAATTTAACGAAGCAAGAAATTCGCTTAACTTTTAGCATAATGTAAAATATAAATATTAATGAGATTAAGAAATAATTACATTAAAAATTAGTGAAGTGAAATTACGTAAAAGAAGTTTCTTATAGTGTTGTCGTTATTTTTCTAAAATTATAAACTAAAAATGCTTGCTAAGTACATTAAGATTAGTACGTGCTTAATTTTAACATTATTTCTTCAAAACTTTTACGACGGCAAGACATGCGCGAGTTGGATTCGAACCCATGCTATTTATTAGTCAAACTAATAGACATACAATTCTACCCAATTAGGAAAAATTATCTGATGGATTTAACTGTTTTCTGTGTATATAATACTTCTCTTCATTATTTAGATACCAAAGAGAAATTTGTGAGACTCTCAAGCGATGAACAAGCTGTTAAAGCTGCACGAACGAAAGAAATAGGTTATAAAAAAAAGTAATCCGGTTTGGTTGGCGCAGTGGATAGTCGCGGATTCGAATCCTGCTGGGGCATGGTCGTAAATTTATGTTTGTGACTGTTTAACATTTGTGATTTTTTCTTAGGTAATAGTGTAAAATTCCACAAGGAAAATGATTCCAGTCACGCCAGTGGCAGGATGGGTAAGACCAGAAGTCTGTAGGCTTAATGCCGAGGATGATGGTTTGGAGCCCACGTTAAACAGTAGGTTCAGTCCAGATAAACCCTAGTTGGTAAAAAGGAGACTGAAGTACTAAAAAGAACAGTAGTTATTTAATGTGCAGAGACTTAATTTGAAAGATCACATAAAGATGAAGTGTACGTAATTTCTAGGAAAATCGGAAGAAAACTAGTTTTTAAAGGATAATTAGAAAAGGAGCTGGTAAACTATTGTCTACAAATGGATAAAAGTTACCATAAGGTCATTCATAACATTCCACATCCAGTAAAAAGTAAAACAGAAGACAGGAAAAAATGTTTGGTCCTGACTGGTCAGTCAATAAGCCAGAGTCATTGTCACGAGCTCATGTACAAGATTCTAATACAGAACACATTAAATTTTTTTTAAACTATTGAAAGATGAAATGTATAAGATTAACCTCACTCCTCACTCCTCCAATAAAATATTTTATGGTGAAAAACGGAAATCAGCACTAAGTCAGAAAAATCCTGAATGTGAAAAGTAAAAGAGAAGTTCACAATATATCAGGAGCTGACATCCTAAGAGGAAATCATTACTAACTGTTGTTACTGGTATATTAGTTTACTTATTTATTAATGGTGTTTCCAAGAGACATCAAGGCTGAACTGCATCTGCGTGACTGGAGCTAGCCAGAACTCTTTACAATATGACAGAAACATTTGGTGTTCATAGTAAAACCGTCTAAAGATCCCCTTGTGCTAATATTAGATAGTTATTACAACCATACAAAGAGTTTAGATATAGTTGAGATTACAGCAATGGTGTACCTACAATCTGCCTACCATTTCAATCTTTTCATTATGTTTCCTTTGAAAACATACTACACTCAAGAGATTGGGAACTAGTTGAAGAATCTAGTTGGATCAATACCAAGTTGAGGAACTATTCGGAAAATTTTATACAAATGCTTTTAAAATTAATACAGCAATAATTGTATTTTGAAAAACGGGATTTTTTATTATCACATATTATAACCACTTAAACAGCTGTCATGAAAGAGTATAATAGAAATTATTAAACGCTACATTATGACTGCAATATCCATCTATTTCATGAAAGGAATCTTTGCAACCAATATCACTATGAAAAAAAGTTGTCTCGTCAGATTCTTGGCTTACTATCATACCTACTAGAAAGAGGTAAGAAGAGAAAGAGGAAGCTAAGATTCAATAAATTAAGATAATTAAATACCATCTCCGATAGTCTTCACAAATAATTTTTTTGGGCCAATTTCTACTTGCACTGCTAGTGATACTCCTAGATCTAATGGACAACAATAACAACAGCAGCAAAATCCAAAAGCAACATTCGCAAAACTTGCTACAAATACTCATATTGAAACAACTAAAAGTCAATTTCAAACAGCTGTCCACAACATTACGGATTGTATAAATAACTGACGAAAAAATAATGAAGTAAACTGGCTCAAAAATAATTCTAAATAAGGGGAGAAATCGATTTAAAAAGAAATGATCAAAAGAAAACGTATTAGATTAAAAAAAGTTTCAGTAAAAATCAGAGCACTCTCCGTTAAATTGTTATTATATAAACAAATGAACAACTGAGGGAATGCATAAAAAATCCAAGGTCAATACAATATAAATCATATCAAAAGAAAATTCTGGAGTATTGACAACAATCATCAATAGTACATTAAAAATAACCCAAAATTGAACGTTAAAGAGATAAAATAAGGGAGATTTAGTGAAGTTAAATTATGCGTAAAGAAAATTATGTGTTTTGAAGATACCTGAAGGGCTAGTCGTTCAATAAACGTCCATTAAAGTCTCTTTAAGTTTGAGTTTGAGACCATAAAGGTGGAAAAAGTGGAGAGATTTTAAAGTATTTATCACAGTGAGCTGGCGCAAACCAGGATCAAGCTAGGATTGATATCCAGAAAGGTCGTGCTGTGAGTTTAATGGGACTGGCAAGGAATCACATGCTATTTGAATATGCCCAAAAAGAGTCCATTGCCCAGAGGTGACTAACTTTGGCGAATTATATATCTTTCATTCATTTTCATTTTATATATTTATTTATGTTAATGGAATTGTTCAAATCAATAAACTGTCGTCAATGTGTCAATGTTTTGTCAACTATCATGTATGTGACTTCATCTTATAAACTGTTTTGTTAGTGTATGTGATAATACTTTTATTCATTTTTATTGGTTTATGAATAGATTGATTGTAGGTGAATTCAATATGTTTTGACTTACTCTCGTTGACTGTTATTCTTCATGTGTGGGTCCACCTTTTCTGTCGATTTGACGGATGTCGTTATTTCGCGGCGCGTATAACGACATCCGTTAAAATAATAAGTAAGGGCTTAATGTAAAGTGGACGGAGATAGACATAAAGTGTATATATAAAAAAAGAAATTAAAAATTAAAATAAAATTTGTAATACAAACAGGGGGCTAAAAGTATAAATAGTGTATATACAATTTAATAATCGACACCAATACAAAACTAACGAAGTAGGCACTCTATTTAGATAGCACAACACTACCACCCATACCGAAGTGGTAATAGTTACTTGGTCAGCGACATTTACCTTAGCATAAGCTAGACTTTGTGAAGAAAATATATTTCTCGTAGAAATCCGAGGAGTCTGTCTGTATTTTCTCCTGCTAAAGAATTTAAAGTTTTGCAGCCCATACATAGCTATAATATATATAGCTATATAGGTGAGTTGTGGACAGTCGTCGAAATAAGGTGAAAAAACTCATTGACCAGGAGGGCATGAAGCACGCATAATCGAAGTCATCAAGTGACCGTGCGAGAAACGACAGTGACCCAATCTCAGTCGATTCAAAGGTACGACGTGGTGAACTTGAATATGAAATCACCTTGTAAACAAGTTTGTTACTGTATGAGATAATACTTTTATTCACATTTATTGGTTTATGAATATTTTGGTTGTAGGTAAATTCAATTTGCTTTGATTTACTCTCGCTAGTTTTTATTCTGCAGGTCTGGGGCCAATTATTTATATGATTTCTTGCGTGTTGAAGTAATCCGGTTACTTCTTTGCTATTGTCCTCGATATCGCAGTGTCAGTGGCAAATGTAGTAGGTAAAGAACATGACCCAAAACACTACCTTGCGGTACATCTGCTTTTGTTTCTTTTAATATTCGGAAAGCTTCTTTTTGTTTCAATTTTATGTAAACATCTTGTCCAGCTAATGAACATCAACACATTTAAGAGATAACATATCGAAATAGCAGCTTTTAAAAATGATTCCACGGATCAATATATTCAGTTTTTTTATATAAACAAAATACGACATGTTATTTATGTTCCATGTCGATATTGTTATGGACGCGAGAACATCACGTCACAGTTGCATTTAATTGTTTTATTTTTGGAGTCAAAATTGAAAAGCGCGAAACAGTTATTAAACATAAATCAAAGACCATATTGTTTAGACGGGACAAAATTACTAAATCTAAACACAAATCGAAATGTGCATTTCTGGAGAATAGAACTGATATTACACAGTATGGTACGGTTGTTTGTTAAACAATTTTAATTAATGTCATCTTGATTCATAAAATAGTAACCAAAACCTAATATTAAAATACTTTCTAAAACATATGGCCTAAAAGTAATAAAAAGATAATTAAGTTTATTGAAATATATATATTCAAAGTATTTAATCTTCATTTATTACTTATACGAGGGTCACTATTTATAATTCGGGAATAGGAAAAAAACAAATAGCACAAAAGCTGAGAATATAGTTTTCAAAGTACTCGCCACGATGATCAATATATTATTACATACACTTAAACTAATTTTCAAAGTATTTATTCCATTCCAAATGAGGTATCCTCAAAACATGATTTTTGGTCGCTTCAATAGCTTCTTCGGGTGATGAAAATCGTTAATCAAGCGGTTTATTCTTCACGGATGGGAACAAAAAGAAGTCATTGGGTGCCTCAAGGCTGTACGGCGGATGACCCATCAATTCGATGTTTTGAGTGGTTAAATAGTCTCGTGTTTGAGCCGATGTGTGAGTGCTCACATTGTCATAATGAAGAACAATCCGGCGTCTCTTGTCTGTTTTCTTTGTTACACCGAAAACTTCTGACAAATAGTTGTGTACCAATCAGAATTTACTGTTCTACGATCCTCTAGAGTTATTTTTGCAACATAACCAGTTTTCCTAAGAAACAGGCCACCATTTTCATTGAAGTGCTCCGAACAACTTTTGTTGGATTTGGTTCATCCTGGAACACCCATACAATCGACTGCTGCTTACTTTCGGGCTCATATAGATTTTATAAATGTTTTTCTCAGCGACTGTCAAATTGTATCGGACCCAGCATAACTTTCGCACAGCTAAATGTTCATGTAAAATCACATTTATGCTGATGTAATTAATGCTTAGGAATGCCTCAATCATACAATACGTGACATGGCGATATTGCTTAATTAATTCGCACACATTATCGATGTTTTCTGGCGCAATATAAACTACTGAAAATACTACCAAAACAACACATCGAACTATTAAAATTATACATTGCAACCAGAATGTTTAAAGTCAAACAAGAAGACTACTCTAGGTTACTAGTTTACTCTACAATAAAAGAAGCTAAAGCAGGTGCACCACAAGGAAGTGTACTGGGACCAATGCTTTACCTACTCTACACTTGTGATATACCACAAACGGAAAATATAACGATGGCTACATTTGCTGATGATACTGCCATTATAACTGTCAGAGACAATAGTGAAAAAGCCTCACGAAAATTACAACAGGTAAGTGACAATATGAATAATTGGACACAAGCTTGGAAAATAAGAATTAATGAAAGTAAATCTGTACATGTGCAGTTCACCTATAAACAGACCGTACAAGCATCCATAACATTAAATAATACTATCATTCCATATAGCAACAACGCTAAATATCTCGGAATGAATCTCGATGCAAAACTTCGCAGGAAGGAACATATAAACAAGAAAAGAAAAGAACTGGAATTGAAATATAGGAAAATGTACTGCCTAATTGGAAGTAAATCACAATTATCAGTACATAATAAACTCATATTATATAAGCAAATATTGAAACCTATATGGGCATATGGAGTTCAATTATGTTGATGTTCTGTAAAGAGTAACACAAATAAAATACAATTTCTTCAGAACAAAGTCTTGAGAGGTATTGTGAGTGCATCCAAATACTATAGGACTGATTACCTACATCGAAACCTTCAGATACCCACAGTCAGTCAAGAAATCAAGAGAATTGCAAAGGGGCATAGGGAAAGACTCCATTCTCACACGAATATTGAAATATTACAACTATTGGATACCATCAGAACAGGACACAGACTCAAAAGAATCAAACCATCTGATCTTGTGTAGTGTTGTGTAGTGAGGTGCATATATTAAAAAAATCAGCAGTGAGATGTATAAACATTATTTCACCAGAGACTGAGATAGGGCCGATGGGTCCTCCTAGTTATATACCTAGATTTAAGTTATCATAAAGACAAATTGTAGGTTAGACGGAAACGACTAGTAACAATATATTAATTAAATAATTTAAAAAAATCATATCGACATCATACAGACATATCGAACTGAAACATACCAAGAGCAAAATCATAGAAAGTAAGATTCATCAACGCTTACAAGGTAGCATACAGTCTATATATGTATACATTATACATTACACATTATACACATTATGTATCTATACATTATACAGCTACAAACAAACATATATCCAATGTACACGGTCTGTACCACTTGTGTATCTCAATCCTTAGTTGTGACATAACAGTATTTGTTATTAGCTATTTATTTGCATAACAAATAAACGCGTTAATTTCAGTGCCAGTATTTTCTTCATCGTTAAATTTTTCTCTTCTCGCTTCTGCTCTTGTAGGACATGAATTTAAAAGTTATATTGTTTTAATGCCTTCTCCAGATTGTGACCATAGGTTTTCTTTTGGATCCTACATTAATGAAGAATTTTTGATTTCTGAGGACATATAAATATTTTCATAATGATTAAATTACTATTAAATCAGACCATGTGACTTGACCACACCATGTAATAGTACAGAGTAGTTGTATCTGGTGAATACATGGGATATATTTTGAAGAAAGCGAGAAGTCATACTGTAAAAACGTTTTGTGTCATTGGTGGTAATCGATATTCCATGCTTTTTTTCTTTAGTTTTGCTTTTTTTGGTTGAGTACGTTGTTATTTGTTATCTAAAGCAAAATTATCAACTTTAAAATAATATAAAACGTGGAGAGCATTATTTGTTCATCTTTGTCGATGAAGAATGTTTGCCGTAAATAGTCCAGGAAAAATTAAATTACAAATAAGTTTGTAAGACATACAGAAGATCTAGCAGGATAAACTTTCGGAAGAGCCGGATCTACCATCCTGCAGAGGCAAAAGCTCTTGCAGCTTGATTACTTCGACTTATTGGTTTAGCAGAAAATACTTGTTCCAACGGGATTTTGCTTAGATTTATAATATGACTATTGAATATTACAAAATAGTTCGAAATCAGGAAATTTGCCATTAGTTTTGACTTAAATTAATTTGAAACTTAGGTTTTGAACTAGTTCATAATTATATGAAAAAATTGTAGAAATGATGAATAAGTATTATATAAATATGGATATATATGTATTCATAAACAAGTTATTAGAGAATGTGTGTTATGTAATACGACCAAGACTATCTGGCCATCTATGTTTCTAACTACCTGGCGAATTGGTTTGTTTTCACCCTCAGTATCGCTTTGTATCGTTGTTCAATCAGTCGCCTATCCTTTCTTAAATAAGCCAGTTTTTAAGAATTATAATAGTTTTTTGGTTTAACATATTCTGATAATAAACTAATTTTAAATAGAAACGAAACAAACTCTAATTAAGCCGAATCGATAGAATAATTTAAAAGCCTTTTATAGAATATAAAACAGAACGTGAAAAGGGTTGCATAATATTGTCTGATCTATAATCTATCAGAAAAAAAACTGGGAAAACCGACCAAAAATGATAAAACTCATATCTCGAACTCATATTTATTCGGGTCAGGCTCGGGCTATTTGGGAGAAAAATTCATCTAAAACTTGGAGAGCCGTAAAACTAAGCAACCGTCATATTTGAATACCATTAGGGCGTTAGCAGGCTGCAACAAGTATCAGGCTGTCGCCTCGATATTTTCGTCTCTCCTTTTCGCCTCTACGGGCCTAAATAAATAAAGTAGGAGGCGGATTTGGGCTAATGACGGCTGTGAAACACTACGTAAAATGGTCGCTATTAAAAATCAAATTTACATAATGTGAAACGTCAACTCGATATAAAACAAAATTGCTCTACGACAAATTTAAGAAATTCATTCGGGTTTACTAGCAAGTAAATACCGGAAAGTCAAATATATTAACAATAAAAATAAAATAATGTTTAAAACAAAAGATGAGGTAACATTATTGAGCAGAATATCATATTAAAGAGTAATGAGTGAGATCATGAATGATAAATAATCATAAATCATAAAATCATATAAGTCTTTCAATAATAAAAACATATTATTGTATTATCAAAATATATTATTTATATATTATTACTATATACTATAATATATATTATTAAACACTTACCATTTTTTTAGTATTTGAACTCATGTTCTTTAATCTTAGTATCTTGTAATTACAAATTTCATCTTGCTAATTCCATCAAATTCAGAGCAAAAATCACGGATATTGGGATTTGTATGGTGCTATTTTAATAAGATGTCCAAGTTTATATATACATACTAATCAGAAATACCATAGAACTTTATACATTTATCTAATAGGATACTGATATTGACATAAATTTACTTTTATTATTCATTCATTCAATTCTTTATTAGTATTTCATTTCTGAAGTATCTAAAATAAAAATTCTATATAGATATTAAGACTTCTCTATGCTGTTGTGATTTTTTTTATCAATAGAAATTTTACATCTATCGTACCATCGAAAATGAAAAACTGTTATGAAAATTGGATTTAGAATGATATAGAGTAGAAAACTGATAAACTGCATACCAAATCAAAGATGAAGTTCGTCCTCTGCACCATTTAATTTGATTAAAGCCTTCTATCGAGCCACAACTCCAAGCTGCTTTGGCAACATATGTTTTTAATAAACTATCGCATTAGATTTTAGGCTAAAACATTTTTTACATTAAATAGATATGTTAGTAAAACACTAAAAATACGACAAGTTTGACTATTTACTATTGAACTTATAATTTTATCTAATACTGTTCCATAACAAAAACATACTAAAATATTTATCTTTGCAAAAAATGCTATTGAAACTTATTAATGGTTTAAAACATGGTTATCATATTTTCATTAATTATGAAAAATTGTTATGTCAAATATTTTCTTCATAATAAATTAATACACTGACATAGGTTACAGTGACATACATTGTTATTATACTTACATTAATTATGAAATCTTTATAATGACAAAACCCAAAGCATTAACGAGCCAAACTATACACTTGATATCAGTACCAGAAAACATATAAAGACATAATATATGTCGACCAAAGATAGATCCGAGTGTTATATATGGAAAGAAAAACATACAGGTAGACCAAACTCGAATGAATTATTGATTATTTTAAAGGTCAAACAAATTAATCTGATCGAAATTTTTTCCTTGCTATTTAGATAATGATATAGAACTTCTTGCGCGGTGTCTAGATATTTCATGTTTGTATACGGTGACAGTCGAACAGATTTTATGGAGCAAGTATCATCAATTTCTTTTAAACAGTTAATATTATTATATCACTACATTTTTTACAGAATTTTTTAGATAGCTCTGAGTGGAATATAATTTAAAATTATTTAAAACGTATTTTACGTAATTTTTTTCTTGTGGAACATTTCGGTTAATTCAATATAATGTCAAAGCCCTATTTTTAACCATCTATGATTTAGAAGCTGTTGGTAGAAATGCGGTTAGAATCATTTCCTATCCAATAAACCAATGAGCATATATATAGATTTAGTATGTATGTATTCAGAGTATACAGATACTTGATCTAAAAAAAACATGATGTTCATCAAATATTCTTAGCATGTTATGATGATACTGCTGTATCATATCTAAATTGTCGATTTTCGATATAAAATTGGTGATTTTGATGTCAATGAGACATAATAGTTTGGAGGATTGAATATACTCGAAAACTATGAGCTGTAAGACTTATTGGACTATTATGCAGTCGATAAAGCATGAATGGGGCTGGCTTACAGTTTGGAAATAATGAAGAAGTGCGAAAGACATATGTGAGTTGATGTTTGGATCGCTGCCTAACCGACAAAATTCGTGCGACATAAAATCACCACGTTATCAGAAAGATGCGAAACTATGTATGTAAAATCACAGCTGTTAGTCTATAACTAATACAAGAGACATTAAAGGTTAGTCCAAAGGTAGTTCTCAACTGGATTTAATGATTTTATTTATTATTTTCTTTCGGTGGCTTTTAGTGGAGTGTTATAACAATGGATGGATATTTTGTACCTAATTTAAATAAAAAAAACTCGCTGAAAGTATGAGTATTTTATTAAATAATTTGGTACTATAATTTCTGTTGTAATTCGCTAGACATTTTAAGGTTTAGTTTTTTTTGCGAAAATGTAAACCTATTTCATGGAAAAGTTAAGTTTTGTTGTATAATTTTAATAAAAAAAAAAACAATAATAACAAGTGACTTTAATATTTAATAATATATTTCAATGTTTACGTAAGATTTGAATTTGTGCCTGAATTGTACCAGAAAAAGTTGCAAAAGAATAAAAAGTTGCAGTTCACAATTTAATTCTTAGAATATAATTTGATAAGCGCGATTTGTGAAACAATAAATGCAGACGCCATAATGAAATCCGTTGAAATTATGAGTATTTTGATAATTTTTTTATAATTTCTGTTATAATTATCTAGGTATTTTAAGTATTTTTTCTGAAAATATAAAACATTTATTTCTTTATTTCTCCTTATTTCGATACCAGCACGTTCACGCCTCGATTATTTACGAAACGCCTCGATACGTCGACCATAGTTTTAAACTATAAACAGACCTAAATCAATCATTAGACGATATACAGAACTGGCAGCGGCAAACTTCTGAAGCAATCGTGAATCAAAAGTAATCGAATATTAATAGTAGAGAGACCTGTCCACCACAGACCATAAATAATACATTAAGTGCAAAGCACTTCGATCGCTAGACCAACTTTAAACCGTCTCCGGCATCTAAATATTAACAATTCCACTGCCGATCTGCATGATGTCCGACGGAGTGAAGTTGTCGAGTCGAGTTAGGCAACTTCAATTTGTGACCGAACCGACTTTAAAAACTTACTGCCGCCGCTCCCAGAATTGTTCGATGTTACTTTGTAGTCGTAAATGTACAGTTCCATTACCGAATTACGGAAACATGATTGATTTACTTCGTTATATTGTTTCCTCCTTTCGAAAGTCTTCTTGTAAATATTCTTCAAATCAATTAAACCTTCTATGTAAACGTCAATTAATTTTTAGTGTTTTTTTTATCGGAAACTAATATAAAAATTATTCTTTTGTTGTGAAAAAAACCTTGAGATTGTATAATATAATCAAATAAAAATCCCGTATTATTAAATTAAACTCTTCCTGATATTATGCGTACCTTCTGATTATATGTTAGGTGTATGTATATAACATGTCAATTAAAAAGTCTCAGGCCTGACACATGGATGGCGCTACTAGAATTAAATCCATATGTTTTTTAGCTAGTCCTAATGCTCAAAAGATGCGTGTAGAAATTTGATAGCTGTCGGATCATTAGTTTGTGAATTATAGCATTTTGAGTGAAGCAACTTTTCTTGTTGTAAAAAAATTGATTAAAAGGAATTTCGCGTGTTGATAAAATATTGTTTTTGAAGGGAAAAATACAGTTGAAGCAAAAACTTGGCTTGATGCGGAGTTGCTCTAGGAAAATCAACCATCAAGAATTGGTATGCCAAATTTAGACGTGGTAAAATGAGCACCAAAGACAGTGAACGCCCAAAAGAGGTTGTTAGTGATGAAAACATTTTAAAAAATAACCGTAAATTGAAATTGAATGAAATAGCAAAAACTCTAAAGATATCAACTGAACGTGTACATCATATCATTCACAAATATTTGGGTATGAGGAAGTTGTGTGCAAAGTGGGTGCCGCGCCAGCTCACTTTTGAACAAAAACAACGACGAGTTGATGATTCGGAGCAGTGTTTGAAGATGATCAGGAATAATAAACCAGAGTTTTTGCGTCGATATGTTACAATGGATGAAACATGGCTCATCATTTCACACCTTCCGAAGTCCAATCGACAGTCATCAGAGTGGACTGCACACGATGAACCCGCTCCAAAGCGTGGGAAAACGCAACAGTCGGCTGGCAAGTTTATGGCATCTGTATTTTGGTATGCGCGTGGAATAATTTTCATTGAGTACCTTGAAAAAGGAAGGACCATCAACAGCGACATACGTTATTGGACCGTTTGAAGGACAAAATCGCCGAAGACGGCCGCATTTGAAGAAAAAGAAAGGGTTGCTTCACCAATACAATGCAACGTGTACATACAAATACAAAGTCAGTGAAAACAATGGCAAACATCCATGAATTGGGATTCGAATTGCTTCCTCATCTACAGTATTCTCCAGATCTGACCCCCAGCGACTAGTTACTGTTATCAGATCTCAAAAGAATGCTGGCTGGGTAGAAATTTCCGTCGAATGAAAAGGTGATTGCCGAAACTGTGGCGAAACTATTTTGAAGCAAAGGACAAATCGTACTACAAAAGTAATATCTAAAAGTTGGAGGGTCGCTATAATCAGTGTATCGCCTTTGAAAGGAATTATGTTGAATAAAAAAAATAATTTTGCCAGAAAAATGTTTTTACTACGGTAGGGCGGGGACTTTTCAATTGACATTTTCGCTCATCATGTCCTCTCTTTAAATAACGGTATTTACTGCCAACTTAGCCCTAAATTCGTACAGAGCTACAATTTGGTACAAATGTTTGAAACGCCATTGTAAATAAAATGTATTCAAGATCAAATTTCGTAAAAATGACATTGAGTCATTACCGGTTTTTCGAAAAAAAAACTATATAATTTTTAAGAAAACGGAAAATGTAATTAATCAAAGCATTGGCCATTTAATTATACATATTTCTCCGATCTTGCAAGCAATTTATGGATGCAATGGATGCTAAAGAAACTGTATTTTGAGCAAAGTCATTCATCGAGCCATTTTCGAACTCCTTGGAAATTGGTGAAGTGCTGCTCAGCCAGTGTGTCCCAATATTGCGAAAAATTGGTAGTAGGACGGGAAAAGTTCTCGAGACTACGACGGTTTTTTTTTGCTTGATGACACGACGCGTTATCGTCCTGTAAAATCACTTTACTGTGTCTTGGAGTCCATTCTGGACGTTTTTCGATCAACACATGGCTCAACTTGATTATTTTTTGTCGGTTGCGATCACTACTAACTGTTTCGCTAGGCTTCAACAGTTCGTAATACACCTCGCAACTCTGATCCCAGCGAACACAGAGTATTGTCCCGAGATCGGACGGCCTTGCCAGGTGATAATCATGATTTTTTACGCTTAAAGTTTTCAAAATAAATCCAGTTTTTATTACGCGCTGCTATTCGATGCAGAAATGACTCCTGATCATGCCTTTGAAGCAGCACTCCACGTTTTTCGATTTTCCATTTTCCTATCATTTAGTTGATGTGACACCCATCTTCTCGTCTTTTATATTTTCCGAATTATTTGTAATAATAACTTAATTTAACCTTTGAGTTTGAGTAGGGTTTTTATCCCATAACTGTTGCAGTCAGCGGCTTCTTTCTTATGGTTAAATAAGAAAATTAATGCGTGCCGCAAAAGCATAAATTTATAGCGGGGTTACTTTCGTAAAATATAACTTGTTTAGCCTTGAAGCTTGATATCACTAGAATAAAATGATATGTGTATCAAATCATAGCATTGCATAGTTAAACCTAGCTACATCTGTTAGAAAACCCGGTAATGACTTTCCGGTACATCTGGGAAATTAATCAGTGCAAAAATACTACATGAGTCGTGATATTAATATTTCAGTCATTCAATTAATTTCAGTCTAAATTAATAATGTTGTTCTGCACTGTTAGGCACGTGTTAAAAATAAAACTATAAAATTACGTTCTTATTAATCAAGAGTGGTTTAGCTCCGGGTTAGCTAAATCGTTTAACTTTTAATTTCAACCACCCGTTTCCTATTTTCTGGCAGGTACAACATATCCGCATCTTGCATAATTTCAATCAAACTCCACGACCGTCTATTAATAATGCCGAACGCCGGGGCGCAACATCCATTATCAAACTAATTCCCCCTCCGCGAAGCAGACTCATCCTCCTTCATTACCTACATCGTTCCCCTCACCTCTCGCTCCGCCCCAAGTCATTTATAGGCCGCCCGCGATCGTCTAGGAGGTGGTTGTCACGATATACTTCCGAATTTAATTAAAGCCGCGAACAATTAATTGGTACCAATTAGAGACCTCCAAACGACTCCGGCAATTACCTGGATGTCGTTAAAAAACGAGTTGCATGCCTCGAGATGATACTGGTGGTTGTAAAAAGTGTAATTTGTGAGGTTATACTGTGCGTAAATCTTTGGTAAGTGTTCCTAAATGCCGAAAATGGACTATATAACTTAAATAACTTATTGTATGGATTGCTTTGCGTTCATGGTTGAAATAAAAGGGCAGATTTATTCTGAGAGATAAGATATATAAATTAATTAAATAGTTTTAATAAATATATTACATAACAGTTCAATTGAATAGTCCCCAGCCTGACACATAGATGACGCAACTAGAATTAAATCTATATGCTTTGAGGTTAGCCCTATCCCTCAAAAGGTGCGTGTATAAATTTGACATCTGGCAACTTTTATTATTGTGAAAAAATTGATAAAGATAAATTTCGCGTGTTGATAAAATATTGCTTTTTGAAGGGAAAAATTACATTTGAAGCAAAAACTTGGCTTGATGCCGAGTTTCCGGACACTGCCCCAGGCAAATCAACCATCAAGGATTGGTACGTTAAGTTTAGACGTGGTGAAATGAGCACCGAAGACGGTAAACATAGTGGACGCACAAAAGAGATTGTTACTGACGCAAATATTTAAAAAATCCACAAAATGGTTTTGAACGATCGTAAATTGAAATTGAATGAAATAACAGACACTCTAAAGACATTTGAACGTGTATATCATATAATTCACGGATATTTGGGTATGAGAAAGCTCTGTGTAAAGTGGGTGTCGCGCGAGCTCACTTTTGACCAAAAACAACGACGAGTTGATGATTCGGAGCTGTGTTTGAAGATGATCAAGCGTAATAAACCCAAGTTTTTGCGTCGATATGTGATAACGGATAAAACATGGCTCCATGATTTCACTCCGAAGTCCAATTGACAGTCATCCGGGTGGACTGCACATGATGAACCGGCCAAAGAGTGGGAAAATGCAACAGTCGGCTGGCAAGGTTATGGCGTCTCTATTTTTGGATGTGTATGGAATAACTTTCATTGACTACCTTGACAAAGGAAGGACCATCAACAGCGGCTATTACTTGGTGTTATTGGACCGTTTGAAGGACGAAATCGCCGAAAAACGGCCACATTTGAAGAAAAAGAAAGTGCTGCACCAGGACAGTGCACCGTGTCACAAGTCGATGAAAACGATGGCAAAAATCCATGAATTGGGCTTCGAATTGTTTCTTCCTCCACCGTATTGTCCAGATCTGGCCCCCAGCGACTATTTCCTGTTCTCAGATCTCAAAAGAATACTCGCTGGGAAGAAAGTTTCGTCGAATGAAGAAGTAATCGCCGAAACTGAGGCCTATTTTGAAGCAAAGGACAAAGCGTACTAAAAATGGTTTGTTAGCTTGAATAAAAAAAAGTAATTTTGGTAAAAAAATGTGTTTTACTATGGTAGACCGGCGACTTTTCAATTGATCTGTTAGAACACCTAAAACTGCAAAAATTAAGTTACAACTACCTGACCTTTACAGTAATGGTAACTATTTAATGAGCTTATAAGAATCCTTGGAAAACATTTGATAAAAAAAATGCCTGATAAATAAATCTTTTTATTTATAAGGACAAAGCGTACTAAAAATGGTTTGTTAGCTTGAATAAAAAAAAGTAATTTTGGTAAAAAAATGTGTTTTACTATGGTAGACCGGCGACTTTTCAATTGATCTGTTAGAACACCTAAAACTGCAAAAATTAAGTTACAACTACCTGACCTTTACAGTAATGGTAACTATTTAATGAGCTTATAAGAATCCTTGGAAAACATTTGATAAAAAAAATGCCTGATAAATAAATCTTTTTTTACTAATTATACTCTGAAATATGAACTTTATCACTAAACAAAATGTATTTTTGTCTAATTACCAATTTAGCCCAAACTCCAATGAAAACTTTTCTCAATATCTCAACGAATCCGACAACCTAGTACCTAAAAACTAATATAAGTAATATCTAAAAAGTAACAAAAATATAATAAAATAAAATGCAGACAGTTGAACATATTTAATAATAGACTCAATTAATACTATATATAACTATGAAGACAGACATAAAACTGTTTGAACAGACTGAATTGTAATATACATTATAATAAAATATGGCTATTTAGAGAATTCTGCAAACATTCGAACATGATTTATACTCATCGAAATCCATTGTGGTTATTAAGAGGAATGTAAAATTTCCGAAAACCAAATGAGTATTGTTTACAATATTTCAGCCAGTCTCTGCTCCGTAACCACGTAATTTTGACAATAGAGCTTTAATTAATTGAATTGTAATAGAGTTATGAGTCTACACGTGTTTCGCATTGCGTTTTGTCACTGTTATTGTTGAACAGGTGCTTCGTCGTTATTTGCCGCTCGGCCACGTGTTTGCGATGGTCGTTTCCGATGATAATTCTATTATTCAAATGAATCGAATTGGGCTGCGAGCACGTCAACGGCAACATAACAATTATGAGAGCCGACCGTATATCTCGCCATGCGAAAACCGGCAAATATTCGAATTTGGGTCGTAAACACTGGAGCGCTATCTTATAATCCTACATGGCTTGATTTCGAGTTTAGTTAACTGAAATAAGTCTGTTAAACTTGATACCATTTTAGAACATAACATTTGTGCATGTTATTATTATTTAAACTGTACAAACGCTTCCCAAGACATAAGTATTGTAACGTTATTCTGTATGAGTATCTTCTAGCGGAATATTAACTATTATATGTTGGACGATAAAACAATTATATTTTGGATTTTTCATCGTGATAAATTTAAGCTATATAATTCCGCAACGTTCATATTCAACTGATCGAGTATTGTTGAATTCAAGAAAGGGTTTAATCAGAGTTGGCATAGATTCATTTGAGCTAAAAGGTGAACGAATAATACTCCACTTGCGGTATCAAATAATAAATATCCTATTTATATATATGTTTCAGGATTTAGTTATTTATAATGTTTTTTAATCATTCATTGTATATTAACTTTTGTTCGTGGTTCATAGGTGAGTTAGACTTGTGTCACTCGTTATATATAAATGAAATATTTATGTTTTTTGTAATTTACTTTTTTAAAAACTTGCCTGAAAACTGTAGAAAGAAGTATTGTCTACCTAATACACCTAAAACAAATATAACACCTTCGCTTTAGATAAATTCAATCAGAGAGATGGAAAAAGAAATTGGCAAAAGATGGAACCATTAGCAGGTATTCTATACACTAGAAATTAACAATTTGGTAAATAACATCAAAATTTTTTGTTGGGGGTTTACAGCTCAATGGTGATAATTATCAACACAGAATAATAAGAACAGAAATAATGCATAAAATTATATTGTAGAGTGTAATTGTAATTGTAATTAATTGTTTAGAATATGCAACAGCATTAGGTTAGAATTTGTGAGGAAAGAATTAGGACCAACTGTGTTAAAATAAATTACATTTTACAACGTTATTGTTGTTTCATTTTTTATTTACATTAGTATTTTGTTATGCCAAAGTCAACCCATAAACTTACTTACACCAACAATTGAATTTGACGCGGCAACGTTGCATTATGAATGTTGATGACGTGCCTTAGTTGCTATATTGAAATAACTATACTTTTAAAGTTATTGTTAAAATTAAATGTAGGTAAAATAAAATTTAATAATCTATTTTAAATAGATATTTCATCGTAATCATAAACGATTTGTTACAGTAATTATATTAAAATTAAACTATTTATCACGCGGAATTTAAATAAATAGTAACACATAAGTTATGTATACGGGCTTGGTTTAGAATTCTCAGACCTGTTTCAACATTCTGCAGCTCCGCGACGGAAACGACATAAGCGGCTTAAAAATGAATTTGTCAAGACTTAAAGGCACTTCGTTACCTCTTAGCATGCGGGAATACAGAGGGCTTACCGAAAAATCTAAGCCAGTCACCCCTTTGATAGTTGGAGCACGTTTCGAGGACCACTTTGGACCAACGAAAAAGTGTCGTGAGGCCCCATTAACTAGCTATAGCGGAACGTACAACCCGATTTCTTTCCGGGGAAAATCTTGGAGAGGTCTCCAGAGACGACTTTATCAAACCAAATCCACAATGTTATGAATATGTCAGCTAATATACAATATTATTTCTACACATAGACAAGTCGTACATATATACATGTACAGTTTTTAGCAGGAAATATACAACATATTTACTTTAGTAAGACTTAGTTATTAAATTTTACTTCACAAAACAACTCAACAGTAACAAAACACAAACAAACAGAAAAACTATGAAGCAATAGTTCGCGTAAAATATTGTAATAGTGTACACATTTTGTTCTATGAACCTATGATTTTAAAATAAAAATCGTTCAAAATTTAATACACGGTCCTTATTTCGGTCTTTCTTTGTTTTATTTAAATTAGTTTTCCTTAACAAGTATTTTTCATTCAAATAATATTTTGAATTTATTAGACATTTTGTACAGCATAGAAGACTCCGGACCCTGGAACTATATAAGAATATCCACAAACTCACTAAATTCATTAGATTTTTTAAAAGTCATTATAATTTATTAAGTTCAATAAATCTTCAATTCAGTTACTCAATTCTTATTTCACTTAATAGGTCTAAAATTGACTTATAAATTATATTTTATAACAGTTGTATACATTTTTTATTTAGATATAAACTATTTAACCATTCTGTTAGGTCTTTTTAGAATGTATCGAACACACCATTTTAGAGTTCACTGTTGATAAAATGAAGGATACAAAGATTCTTTTTTTTTTCGATTCTTATTGTTTAAGTATAATAAATGCCATTTAGAGCGGAAATGTTGTTCACCATTTCACAAGCGATAGTATCCACAGTAACGACAACATACACAAAACATGGTAAAACATCATCGGCGAAGTGTAATAGTGAGGAAACCCAAAGTTAACTGATATAGACCGATGAATATTAAAAATAGTTGTTGCCAGATATCATAAAACTATCATCGCAAAAATATCAGCAAAAATCAACCCTAACTTGAGCATTACTGTTTCGACAACAACAATGTTAGGAAGCGAAAGAAGTGGTGTATGAATACAAAACCTGGATATTTGATGATTGCAATAATATGGTATGGTCGGATTAATCACTGTTTATATTGTTTCCTACAAACAGTCTGATATATGTATAGAGAATCCTAAAGGAAGTCTAAGATCCGGACTGCCTACACTCAAACATGGCCGGGAACATCATAGTATTCATATGATCCTGTCACTTAAATCACCGGTAGGATTACTGAGAATGAATATTTAGACATCCTTTATGATATAGTTTTTCCGATAACTAACACATTGCATCCAAATATAGCCGCACTACTAAAACGTTTAATCTTGGTTTGAGGAGCATCAGGATATCATCAAATATTTTCTTAGCCCTCACAATCGCTAGACCTATACATAGCTGAACCGTTGTGGAGAATTTTAGAGCAGAGAGTGATGAGTATGTTTACATCATCATTATTGAAACAACTAGCGGATGTTTTTATACAAGAACGATCCCAAAATCCATTTTCAGAATACTATAAAAACATCTACTTAGAACACAATTGCTAGAAATAAAGATACAAAAGCTTTCTTCCTTTCGCATTTAGAACTAAATAATTGTATTCAAACTTGATTATTGACTAAACTCGTGTTGTTAATACAACATGGTAGCTAGTTTCGTATATATAAATAAATAAACATTTATCTGATAATTTACAGATGATCATTTCATCTGAAGGCCGCTATTAAAAAAGGGATTAAAAAATTAAGGCAACGAGTGAACAAGATACTTAATAACGTTTTCACACATTTTATTCATTTTGACTTTAGCTGCTCGAATGCAAAATTTATTAAATTCATTTAATATATGGCGTTCAATATGATGTTACAGGCTTGGTGACTGATTCGATCTTCTCGTTCCTATATTACCAACACATTAGCAGTCTACTATTTGCAAAGTGGCAGATCACTAGGCTACCATACTAAAACACATCTTTTTGGCAAAATTAGTTTTTTTAATTCAACATCACTCCCTTCAAGGGTGAAACACTGATTATAGCCACCATCCAACGTTTCAATACCATTTTTGTAGTACGATTTGTCCTTTGCTTCAAAATAGGCCTCACTTTTAGTGATCGCCTTTTCATTCGACGAAAATTTCTTACCAGCGAGCTTTTTTTTGAGGTCTGAGAACCGGAAATTGTCGCTGGGGGCCAGATCTGGAGAATACGGTGGATGAGGAAGCAATTCGAAGCCCAATTCATGGATTTTTGCCATCGTGTTTACTGACTTGTTACACAATGTATTATCTTAGTGAAGCAGCACTTCCTTTTTCTTCAAATGCGGCCGTTTTTCGGCGATTTCGAGCTTCAAGCGGTCCAATAACGCTATGTAATAGTCGCTGTTGATGGTCCTTCCGTTTTCAAGGTAGTCAATGAAAATTGTTTCATGCGCATCCCAAAATATAGACGACATAACCTTGCCAGCCGACTGTTGACTTTTCCCACGCTTTGGAGCGGGTTAATCGTTTGCAGTCCACTTGGATGACCTCGATTGGACTTCGGAGTGAAATGATGGAGCCATGTTTCACCCATTGTCACATATGGGCGCAAAAACTCGGGTTTATTACGCTTCATCTTCTTCAAACACTGCTCCGAATCATCAATTCGTCGTTGTTTTTCATCAAAAGTGAGCTCGCGCGGCACACACTTTGATAGAGCTTTCTCATACCCAAATATTCGTGAATGATATGATGTACACGTTCACTTGATATCTTGAGAGTGCCTGCTATTTCATTTAATGTCAATTTACGGTCATTCAAAATAATTTTGTGGATTTTTTAAAGGTTTTCGTCGGCAACAACCTCTTTTGGGCATCCACTGCGTTCACCGTCTTCGGTGTTAATTTCACCACATCTAATCTTAGCATATCAAGCCTTGATAATCCTGGCAGTGTCCGGAAACACGGCATCAAGCCAAGTTTTTGCTTCAACTGTATTTCTCCTTTCAAAAAGCAACCTTTTATCAACATGCGAAATTCCTTTTTATCAATTTTTTTCACAATAACAAAAGTTGCTTCACTCAAAATGCTATAATTCACAAACTAAGCATCCGACATCTGTCAAATTTATACACGCATCTTTTGAGGGTCAGGGCTAACTAACAAAAATTATGAAATTTAATTCTAGTAGCGCCATTTATGTGTCAGGCCGGGGAATTTTCAATTGACCTACTAGATACTCTCTAGAGCAGAGTTTTCCATTATTTGCTGAGGAACTATATATTATTCTTGTTAACAGGGACCACTGTGTAGGTATAATAACAATAAATTGTAATAATCAAATTGAAACCTTTATTAATAACCAAATAGAAAATTACATTTTATAACGTTATTGTTGTTTCAATTTTTATTTACATTAGTATTTTGTTATGCCAGAGTCAACCCATAAACTTACTTACACCAACAATTGAATTTGACGCGGCAACGTTGCATTATGAATGTTGATGACGTGCCTTAGTTGCTATATTGAAATAACTATAGTTTTAAAGTTATTCTTAAAATAAAATGTAGGTAAAATAAAATTTAGCAATCTATTTTAAACAGATCGTAATCATAAACGATTTGTTACAGTAATTATATTAAAATTAAACTATTTATCACGCGGAATTTAAATAAATAGTAACACATAAGTTATGTATACGGGCTTGGTTTAGAATTCTTAGACCTGTTTCAACATTCTGCAGCTCTGCGACGGAAACGACATAAGCGGCTTAAAAATGAATTTGTCAAGACTTGAAGGCACTTCGTTACCTCTTAGTATGCGGGAATACAGAGGGCTTACCGAAAAATCTAAGCCAGTCACCCCTACATCTGTCAAATTTATACACGCATCTTTTGAGGGTCAGGGCTAACTAACAAAAATTATTAAATTTAATTCTAGTAGCGCCATTTATGTGTCAGGCCGGGGAATTTTCAATTGACCTACTAGATACTCTCTAGAGCAGAGTTTTCCAATATTTGCTGAGGAACTATATATTATTCTTGTTAACAGGGACCACTGTGTAGGTATAATAAAAATAAATTGTAATAATCACATTGAAACCTTTATTAATAACTAAATAGAAAATTACATGAAAAGAAATAATAATATTTTTAGGATTGATTTTGTATTAATATTTTGTATTTCTGAGCTTGCATCTTCTGCACGAGTTTGGCAAATTTAAGACTAATATATTACTCAAAGCTACACGCAAATCGTCACTTACTTTCAAACGAGACCTCGCCGTGTTTTTGATTACCCAAGAAACAGAAAATCGTCGCGATTTCTCTAAGCCTACTATAA
This sequence comes from Rhynchophorus ferrugineus, assembly GCF_030347505.1. Taxonomy (NCBI): domain Eukaryota; kingdom Metazoa; phylum Arthropoda; class Insecta; order Coleoptera; family Curculionidae; genus Rhynchophorus; species Rhynchophorus ferrugineus. The sequence continues at coordinate 23,033,019 of NW_027472580.1, forward strand.
GAAATTGCTTTCTACACCAACACAACCCAAGTGAATTCAAAATAATTGTTTCAGTTTCTGTCATTTTGAAAATAAATGAGTTCTTCGTGGATTCCTTAAGCAGTTTCACCAGCAACCATACCAAAAGAGTTACGAATTAAATGCTAAAATCATTCGCGGACCATATTTTGACATATGTGCGACCACTGGTGGTCCATGGACCACTGGTTGGGAACATTGCTTTTGAGACATGATGAATGATAAATCTCTATATGATGTATAACCAAAGTGATATGATAATAAATTACCATAACATTTAATCAAACAATAAGTAAGTACTCAAGTTACTAAATTAGCTAAATTTTAATTAATGTATATAATAGATAACATACATCTACGCAAAAACACATCTCGCTATACAAAAATCGCGCTAACAAAAAACCTTATTTCGAGATTGTATAATCAATTAAATTTCCTAACATTATATATTTAGCGACGTCAGTGGCCAGTTTGGGCTTACACCAACAAAACATAAATATTACATAATGGCGAACATTACACGCAGAAAAAACGTGTAACACTCTATAAAATTGAGATGGGCTGTCGTGCAACTGAACGATATAAAGAATTAATAAGGCCATATTTCACCTCCCCCAGGATGAGACTGCTCACGGGTTTAATATTGCAGGAACATGACTTATTTCTGTGGGGTCTCTGGATATATCTATTAAAGCTGATAACGCTTTCTATCGACATGCACAGTATGTGTGGTGAAACGGGTATCTGGAGCTTAGGGCTTAAAATTTATTCGATCGCTATATTTATTTAACCTTCGCTATTAAAGCATTCCATAAACTATGAACCTGAACCATTAATTTATCTAGTACATAATAAAAATAATATAAAACAAGTAAAAAATATAATTAAAACTATAGATGCGGTCTTGATAACGTAGTAGTCAAAATTATTCTTCTTCTAATGCTATAGTCATAGGCTTGCATACTGTAAAATACATATTAAAGGTGCAAAAGTTGGGACATCACTTTAAGTACGAGACTCAGTCCAAGAAAATTCGAATAATAAAAAAAATAAATAATTCATTACCCCATATTTGAAATGGAATCGTATTTAAGAAAGTGAAATACCTAAATAAAAATAGAAAATAATGTAATATTTTAGATAAATATTTTTTTTAATTAAAAAAAAATTATTCTTGATATCCTTGATATTGTTTTGTACTGGATTTTTTGTTATATCCCCTTTGCCCAACTAGGATTGTACCTACAGTTCAACGTGGGTTCCAAACCACGGTCCTCGGCATTAAGCCTACCGATCGGAGAGAGACCAACTTAGAAGTCATCCCAGAAGTCATCCGGTCTTACCCAGCCTGTTTACTAGCGTGACTGGGATTATTTTCCTTGTCGGATTTTGCACTCTTGCCTAAGGACAATCACAAATATTAAACAATCACAAACATAAATTTACGACCATCTCCCAGCAGGATTCGAACCCGCGACAATCGCAACAAGTGGGTGGACCTTTACCAGTGCGCCAATCTAGCCGGCTATGCTTTATTTTGTCATATCAGGAAATATATAATACTGAATTGTTAAAAAATAAAGAAAAATATTAAATGAGCTAAATAAAACGCTGACAAATATCAGAGATTAATGAGACTTTGGTGAAGATAGATAAAAAATGTTAAAAATTAATTAAAAATTATGCCAATTGGACTTTCCACAAAAATGTTGAGCTGAAAATAAAAGTATCAAATATATATTTTTCGTAAGCTTTAAAAACCAACATAATTCCATTCTGGATTTGGATTAGCTCGTTTATTGAGTACATTTAAGTAAGCATGAATGATATCTCAAAATATTAGTGATTAGTGAAATACTTCCCTTTTTAATTTCTTTTATTTTTATTACTTAAATACATCAACTTAATTAGCTAATAGATTACAAAGATATCGTTAATATTACTGAGTAAAACAACATAGACTATGTACCAAGTGTCTATTTAACATTTACTAAATTAATATATTTCAAGAAAAACTTTTGCTAACATAAATTTGAAAGCTTCTCTTAAGAGTCGATTAAAATATTATGTAATATAGTGGATGGAAAACTGGAGATAGTACAGTGCATGTAACCATAAAATAACAACAATGGTTGTTACACAGATCAAAGATAAGGTCAGATTTGGTCATGCTTTCAAAATATGGGTGACATACAAGCCACCTTAAATGTGGCGAACCGAGAGGTTTTAATTTCATTCATCAAACTCACAATTCACGATAATTCTGGAGATATAGAGAGATATAAGACTAGATATAAAGATCCATATCAAAGATCGCCTTGGTTCACTTAATTTGTAATTTGTGCAAATAAAATAAGTAGTGGAAAGTAAAAGAGTGTAATTAATTCGCAAGCAAGTCTAGCTGAAATCGTCAGCTGTAAGCAACCAGGACGCAAAATGAATCAACAATAACAAACAAATAAAAGGGCTCCAAAGGCCGTCTAACTAATAACTCTTTAATAATAACTGAAAAACTGTTATTTTATGTCAATACATGTTAAAAAACAATCGAATTTAAATAAACATAATGGAAAATAAAAATAAATCACATAATAGTTGTGTATTCTTGAGAATACTACCGAAAAATTCACAAGATTCTTTCAAAATACCTTCATTAAATTATTTTAAGCTATTTTTTCCAACTAAAACAATCTATAGTGAAAATGAACATTGAAGCTATACAACTAACCTGGTATATGATCAAATTATAAATTTTATGGCAGACATAAAATAGCTAACGAAATAATAGTCCTGACTCTGTCCTAAACTATTATTTATAACAAATACTAATCCAAACGAATGCTGATTCCCCTAATCTCCGCGCTGAATCAAATTAATATGCCCGAAATCCAGCTCGTGTACACTACAATTTATCTTGCTTACCTTTTATTTTGCAGAGAAACTGTCCCTCTCGTCATTTATTACATTCACATGGGCGACCTTTCGTGATTTTTCGACTTTTTTCTCGTTATATCAGGTTACGGAGCACGCACGTTAAACTGTCACTTATTTATTTTTTGTTTCGTCGTCTGTTATCGGGACTAACAGAATATACGATATGGTCGTCTACATACCTATTATTGTGATTGGCTTCGACAAGAAACATTTTAAAAGTAGGTTTACTTCAAATAGATATTGAAATTAAGGAACTATTCTAGTCTAGTTGTAAGTAACAAAATGAAACTTTAGGGTAAAAATGATGTGGCTCGGTGAATGGAGGTAAATCGAAATGAAACAGTGGTGTTTACATAATGTGACCGTTATTTATTGGCAATATAAAAAAATGTGAAAATACAAATAATAAAACGGATGGCAGCGTAGTTACCTGAAGACGAGGCTTGGACAGTCGATGGTGGCACGTCTTAACCGAACGAGGGTTGAGCACTGAATGACCGAAATACCCTTCAATAATATCCCAGATAAACGTCTCGGGGTTGCCGCCAGCTATTCGTTGTCGGGTTCCAGTTGGCACCCCGCCCGTGTTCAACATCTGGGATTATATTTCTGGGTATTTTGTAGACCGTTATTCCACGATGTAAAATTCGACATGCCTCAATTCGCTACAATACTCCCCTGCAAGAATTTTACATAAAATTACTTCAACAAAAATACAAAAATGTTTGAAAAAAAAATATCAATACAAAAAACTAAAACATATACCAAACAAAATGTGCTGTGTAAAATGGGCTTTGAAAAAATATGATAGTTCGAAACGGTTGTGGTTGGTACGGTTGCGATCTGGTACGGCTGTTGATATCTTCCGGTCCTACAGATACCGTTGCATCATCGTCGCTTTGGCACTTGAATGTGGTCCATCGACGACGTTGAAAACAAGCTATTCTTCAAACAGGGCTCCCGTAATCGACGCTGTGGGAGGATCGACTGTTCGACGACGTGGTAGCTTATTTTCTTCGACGACGAGACGTTAGCAATTCTGGTACTTCGGCGAAGACATAACGAGTCTACGGTGACTGCAATCGGTACCTAGCTTCTGGAGCTGCTCTGTGACTAATCCGTAGTCACATACGTTAGGTTAATTCAGAAAAAAAAACAAATAACGACGGTATCCGACCGAAGCTGCCCAAAGCCTTTTAAATCAAAATATCTGCCATTATGACGGAGACGGCGAGCGAAGGAAGACATTATGATTTAAACATAGCGCCGAAAGAAATGTTTAGCTGAGATGCTGATGATTAAGCAGTGATGTAAAAATATTCCAAAAGATTGTGAAATAAAAATTTTGACCAAAAAAAAATTTAAAAAAATGAATTGGAAATAATGAAATTAATCGGAATAAAATGAAAATGAATCTTGAAGGTAAAATTGAAAACGAATCGAATTAAAAATATTTAAAATTTTGAAACAAAAAAAAATATAACGGTCACGTAAAATACACCATTTTCTACGTACCCTCCATTCACGAGTCCAAACCCAATTTTGCGAAAGATCACGTCGGGGTCACCACTTTAGGGTAAAAATGATGTGGCTCGGTGAATGGAGGTAAATCGAAATGAAACAGTGGTGTTTACATAATGTGACCGTTATTTATTGGCAATATAAAAAAATGTGAAAATACAAATAATAAAACGGATGGCAGCGGAGTTACCTGAAGACGAGGCTTGGGCAGTCGATGGTGGCACGTCTTAACCGAACGAGGGTTGAGCACTGAATGACCGAAATACCCTTCAATAATATCCCAGATAAACGTCTCGGGGTTGCCGCCAGCTATTCGTTGTCGGGTTCCAGTTGGCACCCCGCCCGTGTTCAACATCTGGGATTATATTTCTGGGTATTTTGTAGACCGTTATTCCACGATGTAAAATTCGACATGCCTCAATTCGCTACAAAACAATAACAATATGAAATTTTAAATATGTGCTAATTACTATTTGTAGTTTTTCCAAAAAAGCAACATCATAAATAATGTTAACGTTTTCATATTTGTAAGATTTTTTCCAGTTATATATTATTTTGTAAGTGCGTCTATTTTAACGCTTTTGTTTCAATATATAGATGAATATTCTGCAACAAAAGGCGTAAATATTTAATTATGTTGTTACATGTTATTTAAAAGGAGCCGTTACGGTTCAATCAACAAAACAATGGAGTGTATCGAACAAATGACGTATAATTAATGCGAAAATCTAGCGAAATTATGCATTAATAATAATGTGACGGCGCCAATAGGCGCAATTCATGGAAAACCACGTTGCTTTCCAACGAACTGCGACTAATTGGACCTTTTAAATTTAATGTGAAATTGATTTACATATTCAACAATGGCCTGCACTTTATAGGATTTTCTTACCCGAAAACTGTTCCAAAACAAAGTTAAAAATAACGGTTAAAATGATACCCACATATTAAATTTCGCGATCCATTGCTTCTGGAAATAGGAGTGGAAAAATACCATAGAATAATCGATTTTGGGTTGAACTTTTTGACGCTTACTAATAGGGTTTACTAATACTTTGTTTATTGCATACTTTACTGCTTTTTAAACTGAAATATTCGCTCTATATTTTTTAGATCCAATAAAATAATGCTTTGGTGTCGTTTTACGTGAGGATTTTTTTTGGTAATAATGATTTCTACATAAACATAAATTGAAGAAATTGAAAAGCGCGAGGCCATGTTATTGGAAACGAATTGATCCTGCACAAAGGAAAATCCTAAAATCAGTTTCTAAGAGGCATTAGCTCCAAAGTATTGGTAACCGAAAAAGAATTTAACACCATCATATGAACCACGGAGATTTTTATAATATTCGCATGTTATCAAAAAACTAGAACATAAAAAAATAAAAATCGATGGCAGAAAGGGCAGGTGAGATGGGAAAAATAATTAACGAAACGGATGAAACCAGATTAATTCATAAAATAGAAAAAAAGAAGGAAGAAGAATAAAGAGTGGGATCACCGTAAAGAAATGACCTGAAGAGTAACAACTTTGAAGTTTTTATTTGAGATATTTATTGAATTCGTTGGATGATTTGTTGAAAATTGCAAGACAGGGATTGTTGAGCCCATACAAGAGCGGAAACTACCACTGATGATTATTTACCTAGTTTGTATAAATTCACAACAATCAGAAAAATTTGAAATAAAGTGTCAAGAAAAATATGAGTAGATGAGTACCTGTAGAATATGTTTATATTTGTATGTAGTATGAGAAAATAATTGGTACTAATGTACATCTGTTTTAGATCATGCGCATATACTATTTCAAGCAAACCAGCTTTCAAGAATTTCGCCTTTTAGTGATATGTCAATGTCAGAATGTCCAATGTCAGAACAGCTTATGAATTATTATTAGCACTTTTTAAATGACATCCATCAGCCATTGGCATCTAAAGAAGTGTCAATTTTGAAATTTGATGACAATGACAACACAACGTTCGAGAAATGTGAATGAATATGTAATGAATATTCAGAGAAATTCATTCTTAATTAATTTTTTTTGTATTTACAAAGGCATTGATGCAAACTACATTTATAAGATTATTTCATATGCCATAACGAGTTGTTATTAATGTAATAATTGTATATGTAAGTATAAAGTGCTAATGCTTTGATTGGTAAATATGAAGCCTATTTTAAGACTTAAGACAAATCGTTCTACCAAAAAATATAAGTATTTTGAAGGAGAGTATCATGGGACATGCAATTTATATTGAATTGAATTTTGTCGGACATTTATTGTTTTATTAGTTAAGCCCTGGGTTTGTTACCGATAACTGAGTTAAAATTATTATGGATAAATATATTCACACAACTGGCTAAGCCTATTTATTAAACAATGAGTCTATAATTTGTCAGTGCCATATTGGGAATTAATCTATACAAAGTTTCTTTATTATATGAACAATGTTAAAGAGCTTGGATTATCGTAGACGACAGTTTTATTCTCAATAAATTGATCTATTAAATAAATTGATAATATTAATGATGGAACTAAAACTAATCCAGTATCCAATATATATTATATATATATATATATATATATATATATATATATATATATATATATATATATATATATATATATATATATATATATATATATATATACATAAAACTGGGAATATTAAAGAATAACAGTCATGCCTAATGGACTAGTAGTTGTCGGTCACCAACATTTCTAAGTATACATTAATAATTATCGTGGTCCGGAGGTTTGGCTATTTTCGGAACTATTCGTATATTCAACGGCGCCATCTACTAGCCGCAAGCCGAAATAATAAAAGTGGATGTTACCAAATTTACAGCTAAGCTATTTGCTTTCCCGCTGTTTTTTTTATAAAAATAATATATAACAAAATTTTCTGAAATTAACTTTTATATTTTGTTTTCAAAAAAAAAATAGAATAGATACATTTTTTAGTATTTAGTAGAATGTATAGGCAAGACTTAGACTTGGCAACATTGCATGATATTGCAAGCCAAACGTTTCCCAAAACAAATGGCGACGTACCGTATTGCTTTGATAAACGTTGGACATTTATTTGTTTAACTATTAAAGCGTCTGATATGGCATTTTAAAAGTTATATTGTGATGTTCCTCTTTTACTTAAAAAGAAGGCGTTTTAGTTTAATATTTCAGCGTTTTAACAAGATTACAAATATGGAGAGCCAAAGGTAGGTTTAGTTTCAGTTGTTACAAATAGGATAAATTAATTAAATGACTTAAACTTTGCAGTGAATGTAAATTAATATGTCAAGTTTGTAATATGACATACTTAGTAGCAAGAGAAAGAAAGATTTCACCATGAGCCTGCTGCACAATTATAGCCGATAACAAGAAGGATCATCTACCTTCTCTGTGTCTCCAATTTAATGATTTTAGTATCCATACATACTGAATCTTGGCATGATCTTTGTCGGATTCATAATATAGATGTTAAACAATCTAATCTATATTTTAAGAATTTGTAAGGCTTTGAAAGTTGGAAGCCACGGGACGATAAAGAAAAAAAAATTGCTTAAGGAATGTCTTAGAAAGCAAGAAGTCAAAAAGTTTATATACCACTGTATAGGGAGTTATCATCAAGGTAGTATTTTCTATAAAACTATCGATATGATTTTTATCTTACGAATGAATTTTAGGTAGGGTACAAGTCAAGAAAAGTTACAGACCAAAAAAAAACAAAATATTAACATGATTGAGTTTTTAGGTACTTGAGTCTTTGATTTTATTAATTATGGGGTGTTTTTTAAGACGATAAGCCCTTTTTACGGTTTATGTCATACTTAAGGTTCATTGTTTTATATCCTCTAATTTATATTTTAAAATTAATATTCTACTAGATCTACCAGACCACGATGATTTTTAATGTATCCTGCATTTCTATTCCTTTCTATCGATTAATCATTGTGAGATTATGTTCGCGTCACATATGAAATGTTCGACATTATTTGCATATAAGTCTGCTACGAGAATTATGAAGGAATTTCATTGGGAACACTGTGGATTATCTTACAAGCATCAATAACATGGTTATCTCATAAGATACATTGCCTTTGAGTTTGGAATGCTAACTATACATAGTGGTTACAGAGATTGAACATTGAAATTTTCGCGAGTTACAAAAGCCCATTTAAAATTAAAGTTGCCTTTTAATTTGGTCTAAATTTCCGCAGACGTGACTCGATTATGAACAGATATTATACACGAAAAGTAAGATTAAACATTAACTTAACATTATATATAATAACACGGACTACGTCGAATTAACATAAAATTCGTGATAAATTGACGTAAAAAAGTAATTTTATCTAATTCACAACTGCAATAAAATCGGCTATTGGTGATATTAACATAAAAATATTACTACTATTATTTACTATTATTACTTATTATTATATATCATCAGAAGTGACTACTCAACGTGCTGATATAATATTTGCCATATTGTCAAACTTCCCGGGCATAACAAAGAACACGCATTTTTTTTTCAAAATTGGCCTTATTCATCAACGTAATCTCTATCAAGAGCCACACAATCATTTCAATTGCCATTCTAACATTTCAATACCACTTTTGTAGAACGATTTATCTTTTACGTTAAAGTAGGCCTGTCTTCAGTTGCTATCCACTCAGATGACGATCGTTTTACAAATTCTAGTTTGTTACCTTTAAAATGGCCAAACGCTGCTCATAATCATCAACAAGACCTTATTTTGATATCTTACGGATTTACGATCATTTGGTCCATTGCGTTCGCATCATCGGTTTCTCAACGACAACGTGTGGAGTCGCCAAACCAACGTTTTATTATTATTTCTGATGGATCGGAGTCCCTATAACACCTTTCAGGTTATTGCTTCGCTTGAATAGTATTTTTTTCACATCAAGAAGCACTGTAAAATTTAAACACGTTTTTAGTCCATTATTTTAAAAATAACAAAACTAGTGATACTCTTAGCACAATAACTCACAAACTTATGAGGATAACATTATGAAATTTTAACAGCTTTCTTTTGAAGATTAGTACTAACTGGAAAAGTGGTGAATGCATTAAGACTATCGGCATATATGTGTACTCGGCACTTTTCGGCCTATGTGTTACAATATAATAATGTAGAGGACACTCCATTATGGAAGCTGTTGATAATTATTTCTTAACGAGGCGACTTCTTTGTGATATGTTCTCCTGATTCTTTAACTATTGGATCATCATAGTGATTATCATGGAATTAAGGATAGAATTGTAGGATAAGATATAACTTATTTCTTACGTATATAATTTCAGTTATGTATTTAGACTATATGGACAATATTAATAGTAAAACCAATTATTTGTTTAATCAATTCACGATAATTTTGACATTCGGCATTATGAATAACATATATAATTAATAATACTATTATTAGTGCTTATCATATTGTACATAATGATAACCGGGGCAACCGACAAAATACTGAACAAATTCCACGGACAAAAAATTCGTAAAGATAAATTAGACAAAGGAAAAGAAAATTTATAGACAAACGAATTGATTGAGTACGCCATTATACCATGTTTTGCTATTGCTTCTTAACAAAGCAGTCCAAATAATAAAAATGGTAATAACAAAACCCTAAATCGGAATCACCAGAAGTTTTTCCCACCTTAAAATATTGAAATAGATTTAGTGGCAAGTATTAATATAATAGATTTTATAAAGAATAAATTGTGAGATTCTAATCGAACTGAAAGTTGTATTGTTATTTGTTCAATCAATTGTGTAGGCCCTGTTGAACAGGGCACTATTATCATTAAAATAATAATTAGATGCTACATGTTTTGGTGGATGAAAATAATCTTTATATATACTTTCAAAAAACATATAAGATAGAAAAAATTTCAGAATAGACAATTTAAATGCATAATATATCAGTTAAGTACGCTCCCAACGGTATATCGGTATATTATAAAAATGTAGATCTATTTCCTATTTTTTAAGTATGAAAATTAATAGTAGCTTGTATTTCTCTATATATTTTGTAGATATTACATTAAAGTGTTGACAATAGCCAGGTAGATATTGTTGTTTTTATGTTTTTTTTATCGTATGGTAAGGATGCGGAAAAATATCGATATATCTATATATCTATATATAGATATTTTTTCAGAAAATATCGATATTTTTTTGGCCGATATTTTTCGATATTGTTTCAAAATAAATTAACTATAATTTGTAATAAACCTTTAAAATTAGTACTTAATATTAATGGTCCATCAAAACTATCGATATTTTTGAAAAAATATCGAAAACAATATATCGATATTTTTCAGTGGCCCTACCGTATGGTACCAATCCTCCAGCCTTGCTAAGCTTCCCATAATCCAGCGGGGGTTTATTTGTGGTGGCCTAAAGAGGTGTAGTGGTCGTTACAAATACCAGCTTGTGGCACTCTCTGTGATGGTGAAGCACATTATTAAGTCACCTGTATTTATATAGGAGATCGCCTTTTATGATATTCTGTACCTTAGTACTACGCCTTTTCACCAATATAAATCCCTCAAAGATGATTGTAGGGAAGATTTCTCTGAATAAATTCCTTTTCAAGCAAAAAATCATACTTCTTCTTGACTATCTAATATAATAACTATATATTAATTAAACTATCTTCTTTATTCAACATATAGAACCGTTTACAGTACCCACAAAAACTTTTTCTTAAAATCGTGGAAAGATATTGCCACGGACATTTTAATTATACGTCCCTTTTATATTACACTAATATACATTAATCGTACTTAAACTATTTATTTCCGGAAACTCATTAATTCCCATAAAGGCCGGAAAAACAGGGCGAGCTTAACAGCGAGAACGTGTCTTTTTTCCTGACGATCAAGTCGACTCGTTGACCAAATCCACCCCCGACAGTCTCTCGTTAAATCCGGACCTTATAAAATTTTAAATCCAATTTGAAAAGCTGCTAAAATTTTACGAAAGGCTTGCTTCCGAAATGAAACGCTCAAACAACGAGCGAGGAAAAAACCCGTGAGCCCTGCCCACAACTAGAGCCGAAAGGGTCGATTTCATTATTTTTACGCGAATTTTTCATGAACTGTTATAACCGACCTTATGTTGTAATCGCTAATATTAAATATAAATACCAGTTAAAGTATTATTTTAAAAGCCTGTAAAATTTCGACATAATACGGTTAAATATAATTTTAATTTGGTAGGATTACGTTTTTAATGTATTGCTGCACCTATATTTATATACAGGGGATAGAGAAAATAGTATTGACACCATTCAGTATAGTATATCGTGTTACATGTTGGTAACAGTGCTTCCTTGTAAATAAGGCGACACGTATGTATTGTTCAGGTTTCTTTACAAGCATTATAAGTTATATTTCATTGTGTTAATCTCTTTATAACGGAACCTAACCCTAAACTACGATAGAAGTAGTGCAATGAAAATCTCGAAACTTGATTAGAAGAACGTGGTATAGTTGGTTATGGTCAACCTCTCATTCACATCACATCTCTACCATAATACTGACCAACACTGCCATATTAATGTGATCAAATACACAGTCAAAAAAATATGACCAATATGACTGAAACTGGGAGTTATATTATGTATATGCTTTTTAAATTTCCCGCCAAATATAATTGTAGAAAAGATCGTTTGTTTGTTCGTGTGTTTTGATTTCGGTTGTTCATTCCAACACTCACTACTATTTGGTAGCAACAAGAAGCAATTTAAACGAGAATAGAAAACACTCATTGATATAAAACTTGTTTATTTTGATGTTAAAAACTGCATGTGGTCGACAGGAGTATAAACCCGATGTTAGATTAGGTCAAGATTATATGGAAATGTTAAGGGAATGAATAATAAAGGGGAATGAGAGACAAAGACCTCGTCTTGCTAATCATTTAAATCCGGAATCGTATGGTCAAGATTCCGAAAAAATATCGACATATCGATATTTTTTTCAGAAAATATCGATATTTCTTAGCCGATATTTTTAGATATCTTCCCAAAATAAATATTTTTTTAAGATAATATTTAACTTTTTTTTAATATGGATATATTTTTTGTAAAATATCGATATTTTTTATAATTGTTAAGAATGTGGTAGTCAAGCATGGTTAGGTTTCGTTATGATTTGGGTGGCAATCAGACATATTTGGCTGACCCTCTCATTTACATCACAAGTCTACCATAATGCTGACCAACACTGCCCATATTAATATACCCAAATACACAACGAAAATGGTTTAGTCTTGGTATAGAGAGCATCATAATAACACGAAATATCTTCCATGGCCAGAACAGTCTCCGGACCTCAAGCCAACTGAACCTGGGAGTTTTAGAGCAGAGTGAGTACATTTCTAACATAATTGAAGCAATTGGCGGATATTTTGGTACAATAACAGTGACTGCGTTCCCTAGAAAACTATTCAGACCCTCTACAAATCTATACTGCGAAGAATTACAGTTTTTTTGGAAGAAAAAATTGGTTCAACACCATATTAATAAATAGATATTGCGTATATGTCAAGTCTTCATGTAATTTTCTCTATTCCCTGTTGTTGATAATCCCTCATTAGTATTTTTGTCATTGATTTAGTGCAACTAGTATCAATTATCAATATTTTATTCAGCCTAAAGACTTCTCTTTAAGAAAAAAATTAGGATGAATATAAATTTACCATCCGCCAGATTATGGGAACTAGTGGTCGAAATTTGACCGTAATTCATTAAATTAATAATGTTTATATTATAAAAGAGCAAGAATCTTTCAAAGTTAAATAGATGGCCTCAACTAGTGACGTAGACATGGAAATACTACATGGACATGGATATATTATATACAGTACACATTAACGTCGTTGGCTAGTAGCATGTACCAATTTGTCATTAGCTTAGTAAGTAGCTTATGTTGTTTATCCTAATCTCCCCTAATATCACTCAAACTAACAATTTAAGGAAACAGTTAAAAAGGCATAGGTAACTACTGTTATTTGCGTTTTGGTATAATTCTTTGCCAATTTTTTAATATTATTACTGGATTAATTTATGATAGATGCATATTCACTGGATTTATTTTGATGATTTTTATTTACTTACGAAACCTGAGAAAATCTAATTTTAAATTAGTTTTAAACATTTTCAGAAAAATATAAAGAAATATCTGTATGATTACTACTTCTTTTAATATCATTTCTTCGGCAAGAATGTATTTTTTCCCTGTTGTTCTATAATAACCATATATCAAATTCTCAAAACAGTCAAATCTGAAATTGATGTTTGCGAAAGACTCGAAAATATTGAAACAAATCTCCTAGAATTCTATTGATATTCGTGTGTTGTCACCAGTAAGAATGTAAAATGGCTCTATGATTTTATATTATTTATCATAGTCTGATACGAACTTGCTTTTGTTCTCTCAGGATTCCCAATACTGGAAGAATCAAACGTAGTTACTACTACACGAATTTAAACATTATTGAAAATTAAATAGAATCGCTTAATAATACTTTCACTGACTCACTTTTCGCATAAAACTTTTTGTTTACATTTTTACGTTACGATTTTGAAAATAGCACCTTTCTGTAAGATTGGCAGCACTACTTTTGTATGAACGGATTATATCTATGTATGGATTTCATTTTATTTTATATATTTGTGGTACATGTTACATATAGATTTAAGTTCTACGCACTTGTCCATATAATTTCCATACTTTTGCCATATTTCACGCTCTGCATTAGTGCACTAATATAAAGATGATTAAAATGGATATTCCATGTTAGAATTTATTTTTAAATAATAAGACCTTTGGATAAATAAACGAGATATTCTAATACCTTCCTATTAAGTGATCTGTCAACGTTTTCTTCAGACTTCAAAGCAGTGAATTAACGTCATTATTGGGTTAAAGCCATTTTGGACTCTCTTTTCTTATGTTTAGAAAGCAGCTAGAGCCCGAATTTTCCACGATTTAGACCATTTCAATTAATTTTGAAATAAAGGGCTCATAATATTCTAATAATATTTCGTATTAGTAGCTTAAATTCCGATTATTATTAGCTACAATATTAAGATTTTTATACATTACTTACGAAATATTAGAGTAGGTTTTGTAATTGTTTTGTTTACCAAAATAACACCAAACTGAGCATACATTCTTATATTCTCAAGGGTAGAAAGTCAAAAAGCATTAAAAAAACAATGACAATTAATGATGTAGAGAAATGACGGATAAACTTGATAAATAAACGAATTCTAACGATACTATATTTCTATAAATCGTGGGAACGTACCCTGATATTGTAGATTGTCACAATTCAATTCCATTTTACATCTAGATGAAATTATTGTCGGCAACACAAGGTAAATTGGATCATAAGTTCAAATATAGTAACTATCAGCGCCAGCTTAAAGAAGTGTATATAAATCTTGAAATTCTAATCAGCAAGTTACTGGTGTAACAAAAAAAGAAATAGAAAAAAACAATACATTGAGTATATATTTCCAAAATTCTAAAATAAAAAAGAAAAATTTAGTAAAATTATTGTTTTTGTGGCATAATACCTCATTGTATGTTTAAAGATATGGGACGTTACTTTACATGGACCAAAAATGAAATTGATTTTTTTTAAATTCAGGACAAAATTATCATATTTTTATATAAATTTGATTTCAGAATGTTAGTGTTTGATTTATATTGGTAGATTGCTTTTAATAAATGTTGTTTGTTTAGCATGAAGATTTATTAGCTTATATCCCCATCAATGTTAATTTTGTTTTCGTTTTAAGGCAGAAATATAGTTGTTTACGGCATTCACGTAACTTCTTCACTAGCTAGTAAAAAAAAGGTGACATTCGAATAACATCAGAATACAAAAGTTTAAAAGAAAGATTTATAAAACGTTTTAACATCGAACTTAAACAAATTCATATACTACAGTATTCACATAATACATACATATCATATTATACATATATTGACAAAATGATGGTCACTTTATAAAGATTTTTGAAAAGACTACATTTCCGAGGTGGTCTCATTGAAACCAAGTCAGGATTTGATGGGTGGAAGGCGTAAATCGAGGGAAACGCTCTAATTTCAAAGGCACCTAGAAAGATTGTTTTTATGGTGTGATTGTTAAAGCGTTTAGCTAACAATCGGAGGTCGCGGATTCGATCCCCGGCACTGAAAATTATTTTTAGTTGTTCTAGTTTAGGTAGGCTTGGTAGCGGACATCGGGGCCTGAAGCGCTTTTTATTTTCAATCATCGTTTCTTTATCCCTATTTTTCTTCATAAGGGCTGCACCTTTATTTGGACTACCCATTGTAATATTAAATAAAATAACTGCATAATTTATTAAGTGCATCTAACACTAAAAAGAGAAAAACAAAATATTATTAATAAAAAAACTGAAAGGTCTTCAAAAAATTGAATAATGAACTCCCTCAAAATTAAAAAATAATCAAACTTCGATTCTTAACACAAAAACAACATTTGAAATATAATATTTACATAATAATCGTTGTAATAACTAAATAAAAATAAACAGAAACCTTATTTAACCTATCTACAACACTATTTTATAGTATAGTGGTCTAGTATTTTATATTCTACTATATACACACAATTTAGCTTAATACCAACCTAAACCTATTTATCTATTTACAATATTATTTTAACTACTACTAACTGATCAGTTTGAAATCGGTACCGAGCCTAAACAATACAAAAATAATAATACAATTTTGTGACACAAAAAAAACTAAATTACCAACGAAACAAATCTAAATTAATATAGTTTAGTTGCTCGTTGCTAGTTTGTTGCTCGACACCGACTTCAAAGTGATCAGTTGGTAGTTGTTAAAATAATAATGTAAATAGATAAATAGGTTTAGGTAGGTATTAAGCTAAATTGTTTGTATATAGTAGAATAGTAGAATAAAATACGTGAAGTAGATAGGTTGAATGAGGTTTTTGTTTATTTTAATTTAGTTACATATAGTTATATATACATATTTTATTTTATTTTTTTTTAGTGTTAAATATATAAGTTTGATTATTTTTTAACTTTTAGTGACTTCTTTATTTATTATTTGAAGACTGTTATTTTTTTGGTTAAAGATATTTTTATATACATATTATGTTCTTATCGACTTTATATGTTGATTTATAAACAAATGAAAGTATTATTAACTTAATTAAACTCAATATAACTGTTTGGGTTCGGTTGGGTTCTTACAATTAAATTAGGAACAAAACAAATCTAGTTTGTTGCTCGGCACCGACTTCAAAGTGATCAGTTGGTAGTTGTTAAAATAATAATGTAAATAGATGAATAGATTTAGGAAAGTATTAAGCTAAATTGTTTGTATATAGTAGAATAGTAGAATAAAATACGTGTAGTAGATAGGTTGAATAAGGTTTTTGTTTATTTTAATTTAGTTATTAAAACCATTATTATATACATATTTTATTTAATTTTTTTTGCAATAAAAATCTAAATTTGATTATTTTTTAATTTTTAGTGAGTTCCTTATTTATTATTTGAAGACGGTTATTTTTTTGGTTAAAGATATTTTTTATATACATGTTATATTCTTATCGATTTTGTGTGTTGATTTATAAACAAATGAAAGTTTTATTAACTTAATTAACCTTAATATAACTTGATGTAGTGACTTATCTTCTTCTAAATAACAAGAAAACCTATTCCTGCTAAACTAATATATGAGTTAAAGTTTTATATTAAGCATTTTTGGCTTTATCTACTAAAATAATCACCTAATTGGTGTTTAATTTAGTTAAACATAATTTCTATTATATCTGTACACAGACATTCATAAAAGATCATTATCAAAAGTTTAACGCATGGTTTGCTCGTATCCAATTTTCGCTTCGCTAAAAAGTATTAAATATGCAGTAACGAAAATAATGGATCCGCTAAAGGCCTACATCTAATTTGATAAGGAGGGTATCATCCATTACGAACAGAATTACGAGACTGTTAACACATAATTCTACCAGAATATCTAAACTTTAAAGCACGTACATACAAGTTATATTATCTAAAAATCCCATAAAATATGCCTCGACTTTTCCTACTGTTTTAAATACATGTAATAAAAGTTGGTATTTTGTCGAAGCATGTACTATGCATATATTATGATAGATAACTCAAAGTTTTAATACATGAGTATCTAAACTCTATTATCGATTCCTTATAAAATATTATATGTTTTACATTAAATATATGAACTACAGGTATCTTGTAATTTTGTTTATTTATTTTTATTCAACAACCTCGAGAGAAGTATTAGGCGCTTTCATGTATTTTGATCAGGAAGATATATAATAAACAACCTGAATTAATTTTTAAAATTAACGGACACTCTTCTATGTAACAGTTCTGAATTTGGAATTAATGATGTACCAAGTGTACATAGACGCTAATTGTCGATCGCTCAAAATTGCATTTTTGGCATTCGTTATTTTTGTTGCTTAATTTGAAAAAAATCTGTTGTGGTGGTTATGGCTCAGTGTATAGGAGAAATGATGTGATCGTTTTATATTGACGTTAATATTAATATTATTATTATTATTACTATTGAATAAAATACAGAAAATACAAAGATATGACAAATAAACCGGCATGGCTGTACCTGACAGACATTTGGGCAGCCGATGGTGGCATGAATCGAATGATGATCAGTGATTTAATATTTCAAAGTATCCATGAATTATATCCATCCAAGATCAACGTCTCGGGGTTGCCATATCTACCTTATAGTTTACTGGACGTCACTTTTGCCCAATTAAAAACACTGAACAACGTATTGATGCAAAAAAGGCCACCAATAACAAGTAACAGATGCCTCAAGAAGAAGTCATCTTCTTTCATAACAACACTCGGCTACACGTTGCAACAGTTCTGAAAGGTATACTGTTGCAGCTCAAGGGGGAAGTTTTTCCAAACCCAATGTCCTCTCCAGCTATAGCACGGTTCCAAAATTCCAAAAAGAAGTGCGAAAATAGATCAGTGTCTGGATCGCTGTCGAACCAGCATTGTTCCATAGACACGCTACTGTGGTGTTGATTAATATACATTGTTCCTATCTTTATGAATAAATACCTTTTTACAACGAAAAAAATATTGGAGAATAAACCCAATATATTAAAGATATTATTGCTATTGAGAAATTATAATATAATAATATTACATAAAGGAAAATATTCAATACTAATTTAAACTTGGTTTAATAAGAATACGAGAATATTGAGTATATAAAGTATAAATAGTAAAATAATAAGAAACTATAAATATATCGTAAAAACATATCAACATTGGACCTATAGTCTATTCAATATAGCAGTGAACTCGAGTCATCTTAAGTTAAGACATCAATACGTCCCAATATTGCCGAATTTAACTTCGATTTTTAGTTTATTTTAGCTTTTATAAATTACCATAGTGCAATGTAAATAAGATAATGAAACAAAAATGTTATAAAGTTTAACATTATAGTTCAATGTTCACTACTAGTTTGAATCGACTATATGAAGTTACGGGATAATGGTAAATAGGTGCTTGAAGATAGTGCTGTAGAAAGGTTTAGTGAAATAATTTTGTTATTTGTCAAGCAAATATTGAAACTTTGTGGTGTGACAAATAGCGTCAAAGTACTTCTTAAGTCTTAGACCTTTGCAGATGTTTCGAAAAGCCAAGAAAGAAAGAATAACTTAGTCATACCGAACAAAGGAGCAGAACTGTTTGGAGCTTTTCAAAAAGCAAAATAAAAACGATGTTTTACGTGGAACAATTAAAAGTCAGTATAGTGAAGGATAAAGACAGATTTATGAAAAACAATCTTATTAAATGATATTACATGGAAATATTATACAACAAACAAAATAATCTCTAATAATTTTCGATATTTCCGCGATGACCAAAAATAATTGATATTTAAGTGTTTTAGAGACGCGACTAAGACGAATAAAATATAATAAATTCTCCACTAATATCAAATTAATATGCCATTATCAATATTATTATTAATATCAATATCATATTAGTAAACCATATCATAATACCATTATCGGATTCAACATTTGGAATTTTACTTAAAATACTTTTCTGTCTGGAATATTTTATATGACAGATATCATTTGAATTTAGTTAGCCGCAATCGAAAAAGTTAAAATTTAATGTTACAATATTCATATCATTCATTTAAGGCTATTTGCGAAACGTGGGCCTAATCATGTAAATGTTAGATGCTTGTTTGCCTTAACTTACTTTAATTACTTTCCTTAACTTTATTACTTAATTAATACTTTTAATATACGATTTGTCGATAAGAACTATGTCGATGATGTAATTATAAATAAATAAATTACTGTCGTGAGATATTGGGATGACTTTTTTATTTTGATTTTTTAATTTGATCTTTCAAATAACCGCTGCAGCTTCTCATAATTAATTTGAACGATTGCTTCAGATATGCTGACATGGAGGTATATATTTGCAGTAAAGAAGCAGAATACCTCATAGAAAAGGTCTGTTGGAGTCTTGATAGCCAATTTAGCACATCTGCGAGATCTTCAAACGTTTGGATTGTTAACGTAACCATTAATTTAAAATTGCACATGAACTTTAAAGATTATTTTTCGAAAATTAGAATCTCATTTCATTCATAGCAACATCCTGTAGTACTCAATGTTCGTATAAATAAAAAAAAGAATAGAAAACCTCTTTTTTACTACTTGTAACTTAAAAGCATACTTAAAATAGGCCGTTTAAAATGAGACGTTAATGTTTTATAACATGTAGACTACATAAAATTATCAATAATCGATGCCCTTTTCAATAAAATCAGATCCTTCGACGATCCTTTGTTCGGTATTCCCTTGAAAGTACCGTCGCTTTATATTTGGTATAAGCGTCCTTTCTTCTACCCGCTTCCCCGCCCACACGTCTTGGCGCTCAATCTTTGCGAATATATGAGGGAAATGGAGCTTTTCCGTCTTGTCCGGACGATTTTTATCGACAACAAATATTTGCCAATCAATCTGGGAAGCAAATAAAAGCCGAAAAAAGTTGACTTAACCGTTGACAATAAGAAAAAATAAAGGAAATAAATAAAGCTCGGAGGATATTGTTACGGTCCGTCCTTTTCATAAAATCGGATGTCCGTATTCAATCATTACTTATTTATATGCCTATCGATTGGACGAAGATAATTAATTTATATTCACGAGGCAAATAAAATTTAGTGTAGTTCTTCTAACTACATTATTGTTAAAGTGCTAAATCGATATCTGACATTCATCTACATAAAGTAATAGTGCTAATGAAGTAATAACGCTAACTATCTAATGCTCAAAAATGCATTTTCAATGTTCTTTACTTGTTTGATTTGAAGAAATCTCTTGCCGAAGCCCATCGAGCGATTTTAAAAACTTATAGTGATACTGCTCTATCATCTTACAATTGTTAGTTTTCGTTTCAATGATTAAATAATGGCGAATTGGTGTAAATAATAGAAACACCGTGAACAACTAAACAAGTTCGAACACAATGAATTCCAAGACTTGTTCTTACAGGTATTGTTGATATATTATTCAATTCGACATAGTATTGTAACATTGCCAAAAAGATGGGAAACAGTAGAACAACAAATATTTTGATTAACATATATTTACCAATACTTTTTAATAATAGTCTTTCTAAAGTAATCATAACACTCTCAAGCACCTAAATTTTAATGTAGCTTCAATCTCATACCAGAAATGTTGAAATGAAATATTGTTTATATATTAGTATGTTTATTATTTATTTCTTCAAGCGATATATATTACATAAAGAAATAGAAATATATTTCAGTCCATTTTTCAAATAAGTGCTGAATAAATAATCTTCATTTTTGTCGTGCATTAATATTTATAATAAATAAAGTAAATAAAGAACATTGGATCACTTAATTAAAACATAGAAACACTCACTCAATATTTGCCTTAATGTTTTATATCACTCATTAAAATATTGCCATTATGCAGTATACCTATATGATATATAACAATAAGTAAAGTAAAGCAAATAATGAACATAGAACTTAACAAAAACGCAAAAGCACTTAATAAATACTTGCTTCAATACTTTATATCACCGACTTAGATATTGTTATTATGCGCGATATCAATTTAATCTATAAGAATAAATAAAGTAAATAAAGAACATAGAAGCACATGATTAAAAAATTAAAAACTATAGCAATTAATCCTAACATAATCTTACCTGATACCAGGCCTATAATGAAAGTAAAAAACCACGGCAGCAACATGGCCAAAACTTTAACAGTTTTAGGTCCAGCTCTTAGACGTCCTCCAATCTGCAACAAAATATAAAATTATTTATTTAAATTCATGGAAAATAAATAAAATTAAAATGTCTACAATAAAGGTAATTCCTTTACGAAATATTTTGGAACAACTCAAGTAAATATTAAATGAAGTTAATATTAAACAAAATGCATACCCTAAAATAAAAAACTAGATTTTAACTAAAATAGATATGTCATAAATAAAAAAAACCCTATCAAAACATAAAAATATTTGAACTAGAATACAAAACTGAATAATAACTAAAAGTTATTCTCTTTATTTTAGTAAATTTTGGTTAAACTAAACCTCCACTTCATACCCAGAGTATTCGCTACATAAAGCTATTAAATTTTCTACATCTTCCAGAACATCTTCTTAGCTTTAGGCCTGCTCCAAAAGGAAAGTATCTAAGTTTCACGACTATGTTATCAGCGTTTTAAAAATAAATAGATCATTACCGTCAAATTATGATATGTTGAACGAAAACAAATTATAAGAAGTTAAATATTTTATGAAAGCATATATAGTTACTAAACCTAATAATTTAACAAATCAGTCTACTGGAATTGAGCGGCTCCAAACTCACGAATATCTATTGAACTGTGATCCATGAATTGCTTGCATACACTGCGCAAGATAGCTTGTCAAACAATATAATATACCCCAAATAATATAACAGAATCTGAAAAGTCCTAAGACAGCCTAAGACAGTTAAATCAATTGAACAAATAATGTTTCACGTTTATTATGTATAATATAATGTTTAAAAAGATAATCTAATTAGAAAAATAAATTAATTTCGATCAAAGTAATGTATAACTTTTATATTAATGAACTGCTTTAAATTTAAACTTGCCTTACACACTCTAAAACATATTCTTACACAATATCCTTCAAACTCGCGTGTTTTATAAACAAACTTTTACAGGCCTGGCGTGAAATTTAATAATGTAATCCTTTTAATACCTACTATATTTAAAAGTTTTTATAAGCCAGGAATATTTTTCTCTCTCGAAAAATTACTAAATACACACATTTTTCTTGAATTAAAAATCATTACAGTGTTTACTTAGATAAATTATTTTAATATTTATGTAGTTAAATAATGCTTCATTTTACTTTTTATCATAATAACTAATTCTTATTTTCTATATCTTATTTTTTGTATAATTAATTTATTTGTATCTTGTTTATATTATACACATACTGATTGATGATGAATGCCAATCAATATAATATCATTGTCCGAATCGCCACCTGTTTCATCAATACATTGTTGATATTGGTGCAAAAATTGATGTGAGCGATTAAGATGAATCTAGTTTAATTATGTCATGATGCTATAATCAATTGTTAAATATATGACTTGTCTCGATACAAGAGCCAGTATAGAAAGGAGGAAGAAAAGTTAGTAGAGGGCGCTGTGACTTGTGTCGAGTGGGTATAAATTACCAGGGATCAAAATAAAGTTTTTCTTTTGTTCCAAGGACATAAGTGGTGTATTAATTCCGTGCCGTCCCGAATCATAAGTGATTCGTAATAGGTTATGGGCCCAGAGTTCTCGGTGTAAATAAGAAGTAGTAGGGTGACGACGGAGAGTGCAGGGGAATGTACATTAGGTAAAGTTTTTAGTTCGGTATAGTATATATATATAATTATATATACACGAAGGAAAGTGGAAGTAACAAGATGGCTGTATGCAACAGACGGAAATTAATTTCGGATCACTAGAGCACTCGAAGATCAATGACCATCAGAAGGAACACCAGAAAACTAGAAACATGTGATCTTGAGTTATCTGTAAGAAGGAAGAAAATATTGTAATCAATGTAGTAAATAGTAATGCAGTAATTAAGAGTTTAGAAAATCAATCACATATATAATATACATGGATCAGTAAAGCACTAGTAAACTAGTAACATGAGATTTAACAGAATTATCAGTAGGATAGAAGGAAAGATTATAATGAATGTAGTAAATATTTATGGAGTAATCAAGAGTTTGGAAAATCAATAACGTGTATAATATTCAAGGATCAATGAAGCACTAGTAAACTAGTAACATGGGATCCAACAGAATTATCACTAGGATAGAAGGAAACATTGTAATCAATGTAGCAATTAGTAATGAAGTAATCAACAGTTTAGAAAATCAACTACGTGTATAATTTACAACGGTCAGAGAAACACTAGTAAACGAGTAATATGGGGTCCAACATAATTATCGGTAGGATAAAGAAAGCATTGTAATCAATGTACCAATTAGTAATGGAGAAGAATTTAGAAAATCAACCATGTGTAAGTTGCAAGGACCAGAGAAGTATTGAAAACTAGGAACATGGGGTCCAACCTAATTATCGGTAGGATAAAGAAACATTGTAATCAATGTAGCAATTAGTAATGTAGACGAGTTTAGAGAGTCAACCATGAGTTAGTTGCAAGGACCAGAGAAGTATTGAAAACTAGAAATAAGGGGTCGAACAGAATTACAGGTAGAATGAAAAGCTATGGAACCCAATGAAGAAGAATTTTTAATTTGTAAGGATGGAGAAGAAAGCAACCAGGAGCCCCTTTCTACTTTAAGGAGATAAGAACAAGTGCAATCGAAGAGTTAATTTATTCAGATATTTATATGCTAATAAACCCAATATCTGAAGATGGAGGAAGAGATTTATAAAGGATAGAAAATACTAGATGATTTGTCCCATTTTACCAGAGTAAAAATCCTTAAGACAGAAAATGAAGCTAAAGAGAATTTCAAATACATTAATGAATTAGAAAGACAGCATGGAGTAAAGCTATTTTGTAGGAAAAAGGGAATTCATTTAGAATATAGCACTGCCCATTCACCGCAAAGTAATGGAAAAGCGGAAAGATTAAATAGGACATTATTAATTAATTAAATTTAGTTCTCTAGACAAACTAAACAAGGTACCAACAATTAAATCGAGCAATGTATGGATTGAGAAATTCACCTAAAGGTTGGAACGCAAGATGACATGAAGAGTGTATAGTGGATTTGATGGACAGTCTTTATGAAGTTAAACAGTTTATTAGAATAGAAAAAGCGGTTATGATCACACAAATTGAAATTATTATTAACACCAGCAAGAGTGGAAAATAATTTAGTTACAATTTAAAGGGTAATATATAGAAGATTAAAAGGCATATAAGTTTCGTTAGTTACAAGATCGCATCTAAGCACATCAATTTGGTATATATAATATGGATAATAGTGAAGAAATAATTAAAGATATACCGTTTAGAAAATATATAGAGAGACTAATATAAGGCGAGCATAGAAAATTCCAAAGAAGAATCTGTGAGTGAACTGATGCATATAGTTTTGCAACCAGAAGAACAAATCAAGAGTTTGAGCGATGATGAAAAAAAAAGCATTCAAGAGCACTTAGACAGTTCAAGGTTATATTAAAGATATTCTGATTTCGAGTTGGAAATGGAGTGATAATGATTCTGATAGTAATGGAAATAACAAACATATTTGGATTTGATTCTGATGAATATGGTCTAGATGAAAATAACACTAAAACAAAAGGAACTGTGAAGAATGTTAAAAGAAAAAACAAAAGTGACCACCCATTAGTAATTGATTTGGAATATAGAGGTAAAGAACAGAAGAAAGCTCATAAAGCAGAATAATGTTAGTGAATGATTTGAGTTGAAAGTAATTAGTGAAGGTGATAAAGTTAGAAAATTGGAGAAAACAAAATTGAGTACAATATTAGAAGCAGAATATGGAGATACTGGTGACCAATTAGTTATGATACCTCAGTGATACCAGAAAACCATGGGCTAATGTAAGGCAGAAGTGGACTTGAAGGAACAAGTTAAGAAGACTGCAGTGGTGACCATTTAGTTATGATACCTCAGTGATACCAGAAGGCCATGGACTAATGTAAGGCGGAAATGAACTTGAACTTGAAGGAGCAAGTTATGAAGACTGGTATGGTAATCAACTAGGAAGTTTTAATGGATTCATGCCATTTGACAAAAGCATCCCAGAGGCATGGACG
Source organism: Rhynchophorus ferrugineus (assembly GCF_030347505.1). Classification (NCBI taxonomy): domain Eukaryota; kingdom Metazoa; phylum Arthropoda; class Insecta; order Coleoptera; family Curculionidae; genus Rhynchophorus; species Rhynchophorus ferrugineus. The sequence goes on from NW_027472580.1 coordinate 23,058,969, forward strand.
AAATTCAATCGAAGAGAAATACATTGTTGTGTTGGGCATTCCAAGAACAAACTATAAAATCGATATTAAATTGGACAGTGTTGTGGCGACTATTTCTATGATTGTTCAAAGAGAGAATTGTTTTTAAGTAGTAAACTGACTGTTACGTTTGTTTATCACATAATTGTGTAGATTTATTTGATTAAATTATTAATTAAAGTTAAAATTCTCGCGATGTAGAAATAAAATAGTTCCAAGTTTGAACAAATTTGTATGTACAATATAATAGTTTTTTTCTGGCAATTTAAATGTACTTTTGTAATCTTTATTTACAATCTTAGTTAGGTTAAGTTATATAGTACACTTAAATTGAAGGGTTAAATATATGACTTGTCTCGATACAAGAGCCAGTATAGAAAGGAGGAAGAAAAGTTAGTAGAGGGTGCTGTGACTTGTATCGAGTGGGAATAAATTACCAGGGATCAAAATAAAGTTTCTCTCTTGTTCCAAGGCCATAAGTGGTGTATTAATTCCGTCCCGTCCCAAATCATAAGTGATTCGTAATATCAATAACATTCGAACAAAAATGAAAATCGTTGATAAACTTGATCACACATCACTCGGTATGAAAAATGAGTTTGCTAGTACTTTATATATAATTAAACCAACCCACATTTCAGGATTTAACTTAGCAGTTTCCATTTCATAACATCAAAACACGGACCCATTTCGAATAATCTGCCATCAAAACAATCCCGGGAGATAGGAACCTGGTGCCGCTTCCGTTTTTTGCGGCTTAAGCGGATGCAGTGCCGATAAAACCGCGACCGAACGCAGAACACAATTACACAGCGTTTGGCAAAAATACAAAACGAGCCCTGTTCCTGACCAGATAGGCACTAGACCACTAAATCTCCAAGTGTTTCGCATATATAAAACCTTGAATAAACCAGATAGTACACGTTATAAAATCCCGTGTCGGTGGAAAAACTATTTCGGACCGGAAAACGAATACTAAAAAAGACATATTTCATGTTATTTTAACAACAGTTTTTTACAAAAAGCTTAAAACATATATTGAAATTATACCTATGAATTATATGTTATTCCAGAATATAAAAGGACCTAAACAAGTTCTTCCCCTATCAAGCTAACTCTTGATGTATATAGACTGTGAATGTTTTTATTAACTAGATCATGATCAGTTTCTAGCAAAGGATTTTAGTCAAGGATGGGTTGATTTTCAGGAATATAAAATTAAAAAAACTTCGAAGAAACCATTTCTATTCACACCAGGTGGAAAAACATATTGAACTTAAGCGCCAGTCGCATTCCACATATACTTTAGTATATAGATTTTCAGATTAATATATAATTATAATAACTAAAAAATTACAGAATTTTTATATATATAAATATATATATATATATATATATATATATATATATATATATATATATATATATATATATATATATATATACATATATACTTGCCTACCTTCACTGTTCCAAACGCTTATAAGGTTGCGACATGTATAGAACATATCTTATGTATAATTAAGATATGATTAAATATTCAATCGATTAAACGTAGTTATTTGGAAAATATATCTTTGACGATGGGATGGGATCACTTTCCATGTCGAATTTTGCACTCTTGCCTTAAGGACAATAACTAGTACTTTATATATAATTAAACCACGCCACATTTCAGGATTTAACTTCTAACTATGTTATTCCAGAATATAAAAGGACAAAAACCTAAACAAGTTCTTCCCCTATCAAACCAACTCTTGATGTATATAGATTGTGAATGTATTTATTAACTAGATCATGATCAGTTTCTACCAAAGGATTTTAGTCAAGGATAGGTTGCTTTTCAGGAATATAAAATAAAAAAAACTTCGAAGAAACCATTTCTATTCACACCAAGTGGAAAAACATATTGAACTTAAGCCTGTCGCATTCCACAGATACTTTAGTATATATATAATATATATATATATATATATATATATATATATATATATATATATATATAAATAAATATATACTATATACTAATATAAAAATATACTATTAATTATAAAATATAAATATATAAATATATAATATAAATATATACTATATATTAGTATATATACTATATACTAATAAATATATACTATATACTATATAGAGATATATAAATAAATATATACTTGCCTACCTTCACTGTTCCAAACGCTTATAAGGTTACGACATGTATAGATCATATCTAATTATATAATTAAGATACGTTTAAATATTCAATCGACTAAAAGTAGTTATTTGGAAAATATATCGTTGACGATAGGATGCACTTTTGCACTCTTGCCTTATGGACAATAACTAGTAGTTTATATATAATTAAGCCACGCCATATAGATTTTCAGATTAATATATAATAATAATAATAGAAAATATAAAGAAATCGTATATAATTATATCATATTGAGTATGAAACATTTATGCGTATATATATATATATATATATATATATATATATATATATATATATATATATATATATATATATTGTAATTTTGTGTAATTGTAATAATAATGAGATAATTAGTAATAGCTGTTTTGCAGATATGGCAAATACTTTAAGGTAGTGACTAAACTTAATTTGGTAAGGGAAAATGTACATAGGCAGTAACAGAAGAAAGTCAGTAGAAATTAGAAAATATTGAAATGACTTAACAAGGAAACGATAACTAAATATAAAAAGGTAAATATGCTCTCTAATGACCTTTAGGTCTTCAAAAAATTCCACTATAAAAAACTCGCCTAGAACTCCACCTCACATATATTGAGATTGATTCCACCTCACTAACCTAAAAACTATTGGGACTGCTGTATAATTAACTATAGTTTCAGTGGTTCGAAAATATATGTATTAGACGTACTGCAGTATTAAAATCAATTATATTTCATAACGTTAGTAACAATAGTATTTTGTTATGACAGAGATAAAATAAACCAAATATTTATATATATATATATATATATATATATATATATATATATATATATATATATATATATATATATAGTCCTTATATAGATTCATATTTATGTAGATTTAACAGTACAATTATTATTTTTACAAATATTAAATTAAAGGATTGTATTTGTTGCACTTGGATTCATGTAAAATCTATCTTTTTCATCATCTCCCCACCTTTGCCATAATTACCACTTAAAGGGAGGCAACCACTCACTGAGATTATGTAATATACGTTCTAAGGATCCCTGTACAAACTAGTTGAAATATAATTGTTTATTAACTGAATCAACGCTCCCAGGACTAAAGGATACCATCAAGTTCCTATAGGGACCGACCTCAAAGGGTCCCAATATTCGATGTTTCCGGAGTTATCAGAGGCACTCCGAAGCGATAAACTCCCTTTTAGCGGCCAGAACAAACAGGAAATAATTGGCAATCCGAGAGGATTTGCTCCTTTCACGGACCGATGCAATAGCCCGACGCATTCGATAGACGGAGTCCATGCCTTGTTATCACGTACCGGCAGCTACGTAACTCGGTTTGCGGCCGGTTCGCAGGATTTACTTCGATTATTAAAGATGACACGCTGAGCGGTGTATCCGCGACGTACGGATTATTGCGTTTCGGATTCAAGATTATGTTGTATTGATACTGTGCTGATTATCGAAATAAAATTCGGTCTTATACCGATAACAGTAACGAACCCGTACTATTAATATTTTAATTACAATATGACATAAAAGGTAAATTGAAAGTTTAACAGTTTAAGCGAAAACTTGGCGTGATGCCGATCTCATAAGGATGCTCGCTCGGAAGAAATTTTCGTCGAATGAAGAGCTGATCGCTGAAACTGAAGCCTATTTTGAGGCAAAGGACAAATCGTACTACAGAAATGGTATCGAAAAGTTGGAGGCTCGCTATAATTAGTGTATCACCCTTGAAGGGAATTATGTTGTATAAAAAAAACCAATTTTACGAAAAAAATGTGTTTTACTATGGTAAGGGACTTTTCAATTGACTTGTTACAGCGGTGAATCTAATGGGTTATGTTGTGTGGTGGAAAAGTATATTGGTTATATCATCAGCTCATTAGTTTTTCAGATGACAAATAATTCCAACCACTTCTTGAACAACAAAAAAATATGATAGTTCTTTCGAAATGACGTTGTTTGGTGCAACGCATGTTGTACAGGACAATTTCACATTCAGTTTCAAGGTATTATACTATAACATTTAGGTAATATTCAAATTTGTATCAGAAGTAAGATAACCAAACCTCTTAAACAATTCTTACAAATTTATTTTGTGGGAAATCTGGATGCCGATGTGATAGTTGTTATCCTCACAACCTAATAGTTTCGTAAACAAGATAGACAAAATAAAATAATTTAATATGTGAAATGGCCAAATTTAAAATTGGTATAAATGATTTGCTTTAACTTCCTTATTTCCTTATTTTCCCACAAGATTAAAAGAGTATATACTAATCAAACAAAACAAATAAAATATACTAATAATGATTCCAAAAAATGAGAAATAATTATTGCTATTAAAGATTATAAAATTTAAGTAAGTTGTTCATCTTAAATTAGACTTCAGTTTAGCGATTGTGAAGTATTATATAGTATTATTATATATATAGTATTATATTTACTACTTAATATATTTATTTAAACTGTGAAAAAAACGTCGAAAGTACAACTAGATGATATAAGGTAAGATTATATAACATATACTAGTCCCTATTAATATGCCAATTTTGCGACTGTTTATTTTCTTGTCCAAAGTTAAGACCTGAACTTCTGATTCAAAACATAAAACTGTCAATTTTCCTCACGAAAACACTAAAAATTTACCATATTATATGAATTTATTCCACTTATTATATAACATTTAGATTAAAAATTTAATATTTGGTGTCCGAAAATTTCTAGATCACAATAAAATTAAATATATATTAGCCTCGTAGGTAAAACTGAATGTTATAAATCGAGGACCCCTGTCAGTTTCCCCCTTCCACGCATCCCAACTAATCCCCGAAACCAAAGTCTTTCGTTTGTTCCGTGATGCCGTCATTGCGCTCGGTATATTGCGATAAACTGGCTTTTAGCGGTCGGGACAAACAGCAAATAATTGCCAATCCGGGGGAATTTACTCCTTCCATGGCTCAATGAAACATCCCATCACATTCAATAGGCGGATCGAGAGCTGTTATCACGTACCAGCGGCCACGAAATGGGTTTGCGGGCGATTTTACGGGTTTTAATTGGGTCATTAGAGATGACGCGTGATACCTACCACATTAAAGCCGATCCGAACCTGTGCTAGATCCCGAAATCGTTTACGTGATTCGTAAAACGGCCGAGATCTATCCATAGATCAAGGCTATCTTATTTTCGACACATGCTCGAAGTTATACTTATTATTTCAGGTAAATTTACATCAGAAGAATTGAATAAAATAATTAGTTTTGAGATATTAAGTTCGCTCACAGCGGACAAGAGCAATAACAAAGAGAGTTAAAAGTCAGTACTCTGCATATTTTAGATATAATCCTTGTCATCAGCGAACTAGAATCAAATAACGTGTTGTAATCCTGCTGTTCGTTGTCCTTACAGTTCCGAATTATTACTGTCGGACTTCTTTTAGCTTTCGGTATCAGAATAAATCTGAAAGGACACTATCTGGATATACCAAAAGGGGAAAATACGATTTGACGCTAACATGGCATTGTCCAGGGACAGGGTCATCCGCTATCTTCCAGGAAGCACTCCAAAATTTACAGAATAATTTCCCTTTGTAGAATTTTGAGTATATATGTTAAATCGCGTAAACTATGTGGCCATTGTTGTTCATAAGAGATTATAAGGTTGTTCTTCTTTGTATTCATTCAGTTAATAGGAATCAACTTACTTAAAATGAAAGAAACAGATTACTAGGGAAAGAAATCAGGTTGAGTTGGATTAGCCATCGTTCAGCCATTAGTTATTCGAATAATTTATTCGCACAGTGAAGTGGAGTTCGGGCAAAATTTTCATAGATTGAATCGATATGATCATTTCAGATGTTCAACCATAGGCTGTTGAAATTTGGGACCACTAAAGCTTGAGACACTATTCCATACAGGATATGCAGTGAAAATTTAGTTAAAAACAGTTCTTTCGGAAGATTATCCTATGCAGACAGGCGATACTGACAAATCATTTTACCTATGTATTTATATTAGCAGAGAAAGAATAGTAACTGTTTTGTAGATATGGTAAATTATTAGGGGGAATTCAGTATTTACTTTTATCAAGATTGGTGCACATAACACAGGTAGTATCAAAATGGAAACAATCGAAGAAAACAGGAACTAAACGTAAAAAGGTCAATATTCTCTCTAAGGAAAGTAAAATACATTACTTGGATATACATTTGTTAATTTGGAGAATTAGGCGTCCAGAAGATACCAACAACATAAAAAAGCGCCTCTATCTCTAAAAAAAAACTCTCATCTCATGAGTGATGTGGAAAAGGGTTCGATGTAAATGTAATAAAACAACTCTAACCAATCAACTGTAATTAAATTATTCGATAATATATACATTAGATACAATATAATGCTAAAATAAATTAGCATTTTTGTTTCAATATTTTATTTAGACTAGAATTTTGTTACATGTCAAACCCAAAATAAACCAAAACTAAGAGTTGATGAGCTTATCGGACAACGAGACCTATCGAACAACCTACTATATTGGACAATTGCTTACGTAATCGGGAGACCGTTCTTGTTCATACATCAAGCTGTAATAGGAGACTGGTCGTTTTTTATCCGACTAGCAAGAACAGAGTCGGTCGCCGAACGGCAAAAACACGAGTAACGCCGCCGCCAACCCTTCCGAAGTCGTTTTATTGTCTGCTTTATTGGTTTTTTCACGCGCAATTTCCATTAAAATTAATTTCAAGTCGGTCCAGATGACATTCCTTAATTGTTCGTGAGATTTACGGGACCTATAGCGTACGGTGCTCTTTGTTTTTGTTTTTCTTTCTTATTCCATTGTTTTTTTTTTGTAAATGCCTGCTTTCCGCTAACGTTCCACATATTACACTATATAGGTTGGGTTCAGCGAATACATATGTGATCCACCTTTCAAGTTTTCTGTGTTTGTTGTAGAGAATAGCTGTTCATTTGAGTTGTGCTTTTACCCAGCAGGGCTTTCAATTTGATATTTGCAAATTTTCGAAGCTCCCGTTTAGTCATTCTTAGTCTCAACATAAAAAACTCTACAAATTGATTCCCATTTCATGCTATAAATTGTGCCTATTTTTTACTCTGGGTATTTTTTCTGAGAAAAAGTCTCTTGAACTAAATCTACGCGAAGTTATAATTCTTTTTTCCGAAACTTTGCCTCTCATCGACCCAAAATCACCAAACACAGTGAAAATAATCTTACTTACTTACTTAATCTTAAATATAATTTGGGGCTTAAAGGAAAAATTCAGTAAAAATTAAATCATTCGCCTAAGAAATTATCGCATCATTGTTATTTCCAAGGACATCAAAATAATCGGGAAATGATGGATATCCAGAAAGTCCAAAGTCTCCAATGCAATGCTTCTGATTTTAACTAAAAATGTTTATATATTATATAAACGTATGTATATTTCATGTAATCCACATTTTTCGGATAATGCCTCTTTGATTTATTTCAATTGATTGTTAACTATTACCAATTTTTCAAGATTTTGAATGAAGATTACAATGAATATCTAGAAGGTACGGTAACTGGTCATCCAAGTCAGAACAAAAATTCCGCTATCTTATAAGTCTCAGAATTTTTGTCAAATATATTTATGACTTTATTTCCCAACATATGAGTAATAACAATTTAGGTAAGTCGATTTACGACCTATTTTATAACAAGTAATTTTTCTCATTAATTTCTTCTGAATTACCATCCAATAAGTTATATTTGCGATGCCTATTTTTGCTGAAATAATTCCCCTTTATTTCGAAGAGAAAGTCTACTAGAATTAGTGGTTATTTAATAGTAATACAAATGGAAAAAATACTTAATATTTTTCACCATATAATCGATTTTGCCCAATACTACAATCAAAAGCTCAAACTATCAAATGAAGTATTATGTGAGATTACTGTTGACTGTTGGTCCAGCATTGAAAGCACATATACATATAGTGCGTCCAAAATAGCAGTAAATTCACGTCCTAACGACGTTGAATTTATTGTTAATTGCAGTTTGTAAATTAATTTTAAATTAGACAGTATTTTTCCTTCTCATTTTATTCTAAATAAAAAGGTATAATGCTTTGTAATGCATTCGAATATGTAATCAAACCAAACTATAAAATTCGTCTGCTTGTCAAATTGCAAAATTTTTGATAATATTTGTGACTAATATTACAAAATTAGAGGTTATAAACCGTCACAAACGTTAATTTGACTCCTTGCTTGTTTTGATAGATTTCAAATCACTGCTTGATACTTGTGATTACTCTGATTGAAAATATCAAAATAGATTGTTTCCAATCAGTTACTTCGTTAGATACAAAATTAATATCAACATGATGTTGGTTCTATTGGAATTCAAATCTATGAAATGCATGAAAAAAGTAAGTACTTATTGTCGATATTGTGCTCTTGAGATAATCATAATTTAATACAATTATTTCAGGGAAATTTGGAAAAATGGTGAAACCATGAACAATTGCTCGATAGATTATAAATTAACAATTGACTGTTACAGTGACTCTGATTCTGTAATAGTGATTGAATGAAACTTTCGTGATTTTCCCTGCAGAAGCTTCCTGAAAAGAAGATATAGAGTATTCTGGTAGACTTTTGCAAGAAAAGTGTACATAGTTATAACAGAAGAAAAGATGGTGAAATATACTCACATTATAGTGACGACAAGGAAATATGAGATGGAAATAGAGCAACTAAAGATACAGGAATTGAACGTAAAAAGGTAAATATGCCCTTTTGTATATCAAATTGTTAATTAGGCGGATCAGGTTTTCAGGAGGTACCACTAAATAAAAAAAACTCTCCTCGAACTCCACTTTATAGGTAGCGTGGACAAGAGTTCAATATAAATATGATAAAACACATCTAAATCACAAACTGTTATGGCTGTATAATTAACCGTAGTTTAAGTTCTTCGATAATATTTTTTTATAACATCTTTATTAGATATACTTAGTACAATCTTAATTCTAAATTAGTTTTTTACTACTTTTCATTTGTACTTAGATAAATCCATAACCAAGACGAGTGCGAGAAAATATATCAATATATATTCCTCAATTATAAAATTATAATAACTTATAGCTATAGTTTACACTAAACACAAAAATTAATATATATTAAAAAGTCGAATGAGAAACTATAGTCAATTCAAAATAGCAGTGACACGAGTGTCAATATGCGTCTGTCTAAAATTGTAAATTCGTTTTACAGTTAGACAATATTATCCTTGTCATTTTATTCTATTTAAAAAGAGATAGAATGTTATTAGAGAAGTTCGAACATGTAATAGAATGAGCCCGCAAAAGTTGTCCGTTTGTCAAACGTCTGAAAATTCTTCAAAATATTATAATTAGGGCTTATAAACCGGCAAAAGTTGTTTAAATAAATTCGAAATCGCCGCGGTTTTTACTGAACATATTTTGTTTGCGTCTTACAGCTGCGCTGTATATTAGCACGGATGCAGTCACTAAAATATCTCAAAAAATAAAAAACAATATAACCTTAAATTCACCAAAAAGAAACTGTGTTGGTGCGAAACAGGTGACGAATAAAGATCAACTTGGTGTTTCAGAGATCAAATATACGAAATGTATAAAACAGTAAGTAGTTTTTTCAATCGAAACATAATTTATTGCAATTATTTCAGAGAAAATGGTTAGTCTGGAAAATATCCATAAAACCCAAAAGATATACAGCTATTTGAGAGATGTAGAACATCCGTTCATACATTGTTGGATAATCTAGGATTTAAGTGGTGTAAAGATAACCCACGAAGGGGTTTAATGGAACTTCCAGAGATTACTTTTAAAAGAATACAATTTTTAAAAACATATAATAAAATCAAGGAAGAAATATATCAATTAATATATTTAAATGAGATATGAATATTTCAGATTGGGTTGTTTATGGCAAGATGATAATAAATATAGTGTAAAGACAACAAAAGTTGGTGGAAAAAGGTAAATGTTGGAATAAATATCGACTAGGTTTTGTTAGTCATAACATTTATTCATCGCAGACATATAGTTTTTCATGCTGGAAACAGGAATGGTTTTATTCCTGCTGCAGAATTAGTGTTTCTCTAAGTCCAAGGGTGACTACCATGAAGAATTGAATCATAACTTGTCTTTGCAGTAATTTTAAAATCAGGTTTTAAAGAACTTGGAGGAACCATCAGTTATTGTTATGTACAATGCACCACATTTACCATATGTATATAGTACACTGGTGGAGAAAATCCGCACAAGTTCATCAACAAAGGCTGCAATTAAGGAATGGCTTAAAGTACATGAAATGAGTTTCGAGGAAATCATGTTAAAGAATGAACTATTTCAAATTGTTATTCTGTAAATATAAATCAAATACTTAATTTCATTTTATGTCATTTACTTTTTTAGAAATAAGTCTGAGAAAAGATACATAGTAGATCAGATTACTGAATGTTATGGCCACAGAGTATTACGTCTTCCTCCCTATCACTGCATTTTTAATTAATCCAATTGAGTTGATACAGGGTATTGCAAAGAATTATTACAATAGATATTCAGGTCGAGGAGGATATTCAGACTAGAACTGTCTGGATTTATGGAAAGAGGCATTGTTGAAAATAGCACCTTCGGTTTGTGTGAGCTCGATCAGACACATTGAAGAAGAAACTGACAAATGGTAGAATCTAGAGCATGTTTTAAACAAACAGACGATAGACTGGAAATAAACAGCTTAGCTATTCACTTGATTAGTGTTTATGGATGTGACAATTATTGAATAAAACCTTATGAATGTTGGTTTATGATTCAATGCTGACAATTACCAAGACAGGGTGATGAAAGAGAAAACCACTAAAGGTCAGTATACAATTAATATACTTTAGTTGTAGGGAATTGTATTATAGAGCGTGGAAGCCTTATGAGCATGTGAGTTATTCTTTAGAATACACATGAACGTTTGGTTAATATATATAAGGAAAGAAATAACGCTAACTGTTTTGCAGCTATGGCAAATGCATTAAGGAGAAATTTATCAAGAAAGATGTATACAGATAGTAACAGGACAAACTAAAGAGAAATGTAATAATATCTTAATGGTTACAATGATACATTTCGTGGAAAGAAACAAGAAATAGACGTAAAACATAAATTATTTTGTTTTATTAATAAATTATTATATATTATGTACTATTAATTATGTGAATTAGGGCTTCGGGGGATACCACTACATACAAAAACGTTCATAAAACGCCAGCGATACTAGTGTGGAAAAAACCTCAATGTATATATAATAAAACAATTCTAACCTATAAATTATTGCGACTGTAAACTTAATTGTAGTTTTAAGTTCTTCGATAATAAATGCATTTGATGTACTATAATGTTAAAATAAATTAATATTATTAATATTTATGTCAGAGCTAAAATGCACTAAAACTCAGAGTAGCTGATACATTACGACGTTTTGACAGGTCTGCCGTGTCATTGGTATTTTGAATTGACTATATATAGTATCGGACGCAAAATTGATAACGGATTTGTTGAAGATAAATGATATTAATTTGGCAAAACTACCTTCAAAGCTCGTAAATTCATTACATTATCCTCGGCAGGGCAAGGGACTGGGATCCCGTACCGGCTGTCGGCTCCTGTTCAAACTACAAATAGGCCTGAACAAACAAGCAAACAAATTATAAATTTTACCTTGTCCCTTTTCTATCTTTATTTCATATCTCGACATTTACGTACATCACCTGTACACGACTAAACTAAGAAGATTATTCTGGAATCGATTAACATCGAACAGACGACTGTAAGTTGCCTGGTATATAGTTAAGCTTTACGAGGTGCTCTAAAGTACAGTACCGATAACTAAGATAGATAGCTGCATAATAGATCTGTTTTAATTATGTAGAAGGTTTATTATAGTCATTTTATCTTCCTGGATCTTTAACTAAGTTAAGTACTAAAATATATGGAAATAAATGTTTTATGAAGCGTAATATTTTCATAACAATCCGATTTGTCTGAATGTGATATTCTGCTCTGTAAATTAAAAACGATATTTCCCATATTTTTAAAGCTTAACCTTTTAATAATAAGAGCCCTTAAGAGAATTTCAAAGAGAGTGACAGAGAGTATTTAATGACGTGTTTTCTAAAACCGAAACTTTAAACGTATTTCTCTAAACTACTTTTTTCGAAACGGTTGACATTATATCTCAAAGTCTACTGAACTGATTAAGTTAAAAATTTGGTGTGAGTTTTCTTTATACATTTTACTATAGTATCAGGGTATCAATATCAGTATTAGAGATTTTCAAATTTCTAGACTAGAATTCCCCTACAATGTATTAAAATGTCCTATGTTAATATATTAGTTTTGAATATTTAAAATTTGCAATATCTAGCATTTTTCAATTCTTATAGAAAAACTAAAATGCTCTTTCAATAATAGATTGATAAACTAAGACTCGCAATAGAGCACTACTTTGAATGACTTTATATAGTTTTTGGAGATGTGTTATCTGCATATATTTAGATCACTGATATCAATCAATGTAAAAAGCTGTTACAAGTCTACCCCAATCATGGAAATCATGGAACTATCGATTGAAAACGACTATCGACTGTTTAGTAATTGACTGCTTTTTACTATCGACTGTTTCAGTCGTGGTTTAGTTACTATTTTTGGTTCTACTAATTTCATTCGACTGATTTTTAACATTATGGCTCGGTCGTCCTAGCCGTGACCTCGACAAAAATGTAATTTATGCTTACATAGATTTATATGTAATATATATAGTTTTATGATTTTTTTTGTAGTTTACTGGTAAATAACTAATCTATTGTATATTAATGTTATAGAATTTTGGTACGACATTTTTCAAGATTGTCAATGTAATAAGGTAGAAAGGTTAAAATTGGGAACGATAAATAGTAAAATATTTTAACTATTTTTATGGCAATAAAAGGTAATATTACCATTACTCTCTCGACTTTTTTTTAAAAATATTTTCGTTGAATAATAAATAAAGCATTTATATCATTTCATTCAGATCATTTTTAATGATGTCACAGATTAGATTTTTTTTTTCTATGATTAGGTATATGTTTAATTTTTATATAGTATTTATGGTTATTGTACATTTTTAGTTTTTGTTTAAGTTCTATTGTGTTGTCTATATCTATGACAGTATATTATTTATAAATAGCAATTAACACATTGAAATACAATAAAAGATTTCTGCGGTTATTCTATTAACACAGAAAAGTTCCATTTCTTTTTACGGATCCACATAACATTGAAATATAAAAGTAGTTATACTTCGTTTAAAATCAAATTATAAATTACATGTTATGTGTTATTATTATAATAGTATTCAGCATTCTTTTTGCTTTTTTTAAGTTATTTCGTGAAGGAATTTATATATCTTCGTCTCGCTTATATATATATATATATATATATATATATATATATATATATATATATAAGCTACTATGAAATGTGAGCACATGAAGCTATAAGTAAGAATAGCTATTCTTAAACGACCGCTATATTTGGAAAAACACTTAACAATACAGATATTATGTTAAAAACATCAGACTAAATTTTCTTAATCAAATATCTGAATTAAGATTAATCACAAACATTGCTTTCCTTCGAAAGTTTCCATCAAGATGCCAATAAATAGATAAGACTTGGAAGAGGAGACCCTCCGGATCATTGTCGTGTATTATCATTAGAATCTATACAAGTTTTAACTGGATCAGTTCTAGATACGCATCTTTATTTATGCATCACCAGTATTACGGAGAAATTGTACCCCAAAATTGTATCCGCTAAACTAGTCTCTTTGCGGTTATTAAGTATGCAAACACGGCCGTTTTAGGTTACCCTTCTCTTGTATAACAATGTAATAATCATTCACGAAATTATAATATTAAACGGTCTAGATCTATATTAAAATGTACCAGCTATGAACTAAAATATCCATATATCTCCAAAGTATTCATTTTTGAAATATTGGTGTAATATAGTATATTTTGGTGTATTTATATTTTCTCGCTTAGAGTAAAAAGCAAGTAATTCTCACAAAATTTGTTGAAAGCCAACATACCCTAATTTCCATTACATTTTCTGTATGAAAGAGTTAAATGTTCAAAACAATTGATATACATTACATCTTCAACGATATCAGCTTTAATTTCACATGACAGATGCAAGCAAAATTTCTTTTAAAATATAATAATTATTTTAACCTTCCAAATTCATTCGAATTATCAATCCGATTCCAATTTCAATCCAATCATACTAAAGTAAATTTAAACTTCTATTAGATTAAAACTGAAAAATGCAGTATACCAAATTCATCAGATTTCATGGCGACGTATATACATGTAATCTATGTTCGGATAACATACCAGGAGCTAAAGCTTCAATTAAATATCCACAATCTCACCAACCTCGCATATTTTGAAGCTGTTATCATGTTATTTGAATTTCCTAGATAACTAAGACATATTTTAATGATATGTGCATTAAAGTTCCAAAGTTATAACTGTTTTTGTACCTATATTATTAGGTTCCACCATATTTTCACCTTAAAAATGCATTTGTTTATATAATATTTGTGTAGTAACCATTTTTCTTTCAAAATATATCTTTCCCATCTCATATAAATCTCTGGACACAATTAGTTCATCAATCTCTAAGCTATCTAATATTCTTGTTTGAAAGTTTGGTCTATTTTAAATCGTTTACTAATCATAACAACTTATATATCTTTGAAACCAAAAACGACAATTATAAATGACGTAGCAGCCTCATCACAAGTTTCCAAAAGTATTTGATGGACTTGAACAGTAGATTTTTTAGATCAAACAATAAATTATTCCATAATTACCATCTATATGTATAGAGGTATTGAGTAACCCATTAATCCTAAATGCAAAAATGTTATTTTATGTAAATAAGTGTCAAAACCATCAGGATTAACAGTTAGCTTAGGTGGTCTAACAGTTAGATATTAATAGATATTGCTGCTCAGAATACATAGATTATGTAATATATAATGTCAAAAAATAACAAAAAATATTAAGTTATAAAAAAATACTATATTATATAGATAATATAAATGATAACCGCACATCCTTAAATAGAAATAACACTCAATCAAAATTTAATAAAGAAAAATTAAAACAATGATATGAAATATCTAACTAGACAACAAATCGTTATTATAACTTTATATATGATACTTTATTATAATAGTTTTAACATATAACAACATTCAACAACATTTTCAATAGTGTCCGTTGCGCATATTTTTCTTATCTGTTATAAAGGAAAAAACTAGCAAACTTAAAAAGACTTTATTTACTACACACTTAAACTATAAAAGAACACACGGGTATGACGATAACTAATGACAACCTTCACACTGTTAAAGTGGCAACAACTGTGCCCTCCTTTGACTTATTATTTTGGGTATTCTATAATACGAATCTCTATAATTACTATTCCATGATTATATGATTTGTGAAGACTGCATGAATATGATTGTATAAAGGCTGTGTTTAATTAGACGGAAACATCGCATTTTATCCCCTGTTCTTCCTCCCTTGGATACCTCGTCCCAAGAAAGTGGGCTGACTTAATGTTCTGCTCGCCACCCGATTACTAGATATTTCTAGGGAAGAAAAGACTTGTGTGATGAATTTTCTTGTATCGATATAAAATATACACCCAAAAATACCCAGAGATTCGTCATTCCCACGGGCTTCTAAGATCAACACAATTCTCTAAGTGTATCGGATTATTTATATCATTGACTCATTTATTTGATAGAGATAGAGATATCATTTGATTCAAGGGAGTAAAATATTAACTAACGCAAATGTGTTTCGAGTATTTATTGATGTCTTAAATAAACCGGATATAAATAAACCTGACATAAGTATATAGCAAACACACAGATACATTAGGCGCCTAAACTAATTTCTACAATGTCAATCATCAAACCATACTTAAAAAATATTTTTAACAAAACAATTTAACCGACTTCAAAAAATAAATAAGAGGCTCACTAAAAATTAAAAAATAATAAAACCTAGATTCTTTACAAATAAAAAAACATTTTAATATAGAATATATTATTTCTAATAATCTAGTAATTTTAATAAGTTAAAAACTCGAATTAATTCCAACGAGCACTGTTTTCACTATTCCTGTTCAATTCCAGACCGATTCCTTTTTTTTACGTCGAATACACTTCCATCGATATTAAATGATTGAGGTCTGTTACTGTCAGACTATTTTCTCTCGACGCGGCTGCAAAGAAAACAAATTGAAAGTGTAGAGAAGGAGCAAGTTTTCGATATAACGAAATAACGACGGCCGAGGAATTGGATGGTAAAAAATCGTTTCGGGTCGTGTTGCGGGGAGGGGAAACTGTTTAAATGTAATGGGCAGGGTAGGGTGTAAACAAAAAGAGCGGTCAGCGTTTCGCGATTACCGCGACGTGAATGCGGGAAGAGTTGGAACTGTTGTTTTATGGTTTGCGAGGTCATTTTTTGGTGGACGGTTCACGCCACGTTAGGTTGGTTGTTGCGGCTTATAATTTATGGAACACGTAGGGTTCATGAGTCAGGTGGTGAATAACACAAGGACTGGATATATTACCGGAGTGTTCGGTCTAGCTTGTTATAGGGTACAGTCATTTAATCATAAAAGCTAAATGACAAAAAATGTGAACGTGAATCCGTTTGAATTGGCAGAAAATGTATCAAATTTGTTTGAGTCTTTTATTTATAACAAATCGACGAAGAAATTGTGAAGCACTTTTTATTGCATTGTGAAATTATTTCGGAAGACATTCGGTATTGTTCAGATTAGCGACTACTGCAACTTTTTAAATTTTTTCATAGCAAGATGGGATATAAATATGGCGACCCCACAAAATCATTAGAGGGTCTCAAGAATAAATGCAAGAACAACTGACAAATTTGTTCTCTTTTAATCAGACATACTTGTTAAGCCAAGATTCCTAATTGTACAACTCATGTTCCTAACTAATGATTGAATTCAATACATGTTATGTATATATTCACTGATCCCTTGCCTTAACCTATCGATAAGCAAAATATGACTACAAGTTGAATATCAAATCAGTTGTTGTTTAACCTACATTAGAATATTAAAAGAGAATTTTTCACCGCAAATCCTTTTGAAAAATCCTTTTTAATCGGGACATCTCAACTCTATGTTAATAGATAGTGGTGTTTATTCTTATATTTATTCTATGTTTCATTTGCTTACTAATTACGAAAATATGTACAATACTAAATATAAATAAAATCAGTACATAACAGTATTTTGTAATATAATTAACTATCTGTAATGGCCGGCTTGGTTGGTGCAGTGGTCCAAGGGAGAGGACGGTCCTCTTACTGTTGCTATAGTCGCGGGTTCGAACCTTGCCCGGGCATGGTCGTAAATTCGTGGTTGTGATTGTTCAACACAAGGCCAGAATATATAATCCGACAAGGAAAATTATAGCAGCCTCAACAGTAACCAGACTGGACAACACTGGATATCTTCTGGGATGTGCTTTTTAGTTGGTTAGTCGACAGTCGGTAGACATAATGCGATCGAGGATCGTGGTTCGAAGCCCACGATCATTCATAAACACTAGTTGGTTAAAAGGAGCTTTCATATTAATTATTTTAAATGTAGAAATGCAACATTTTTCGTTAATGTTCATTGAAGGGAATATTATCTACATACATTATATTTAATACTTTAATATACTACTTTAATAATTTACCAATCATGACAAATGTTAGATTAGATAAATTTTTTTGTGTATTTATTGACAATGTTTCATTCAAATGTTAAATAATACGTAAAGAAAATATTTTATTAAAATCGTTTTTTTTTTAATTTCCCAGAGCTCGCTTTCTAGTAACTTAGATGAGTATAACTTGGTTATAACTTTACACATGGGAGATTGCAATCTATTTCTCTTTGTTTTATAGTTATTAGTGTTGTAGTTCTTAAGCGTCACGCAATGTCTACAATGTCTACGATTTCTTTACCGGGAAGATTAATTTAAAAATAGAAACAAAACCATGCTTAAGCTACTTGAAATTCCATGTTTGATTAGTCAGCGACTTTTTGAATTTCACGCGCAGTAACTTTAAATATATCACCGCTGTCTTCGACTGTCATCATCTTAATAAAGTACTTGGTTAGTTTGAGCAAGCTGCGTTATTTAGTTTGCGTCTAAAAGCCAATGGCAGCATTAAATTTTGCGCAAAAGAATCATCAATAAATGGTTCAGCAGTTCAGTATTTAGCGAAAAAATATATTTGTCTATCAAAATTATATACGGGTGCGCACGTGTGTACTCACGATGACAAGCAAACATAAATTTGGCTGCAAACTGATACCCCATCCAGCAATTATTTTCTGTTTCGACAACCGAAAAAATGGATAGGTGATAAGATATTTGGGTCGCATGAATAGGTCTTCACGGAAACAAACGCCTTGGATATTGGAATAAATTGGAGAAACGCTGGTTTTAATATGTTGAGATAAAAGCCGATTATTTTGAAAAATACAGTGCCTTTTTGCCAAAACAAAAATACATTCAAGAAATCACTGACTTTTAAATGTGTTGATTTCTACTCATATTGATTTACTGGACAAGCGTTAATAGGATATCACCGTTACGTTGATAATTCATAATTCGCCATTTTTCGATAGATCATGTTGTCACGAATAGTAATATATTTCATAGGGTAACACGCAAAAAGAATAAAATGTTAGGTAGAGTGAATTTATCTTTAAAGTTTCAATCTCCTAAAGTATATCACCAATAAAGGCTCATTTTTATCGCATTCGAATTGTGCTCCAACTGTATTTTCGCATACCTGTCACAAGTTTTTTATAAAGGGCGCTCGGCCTCCACTCAATGTTATTCAAAATGCAAAAATGCTATAACGAGTAATTGCATTTTCTGTATGGAGGTAGTACATCATAATAACCATAATGAAAACAACACAATAATCAAAGAATCATAATAAAGAGAAAATGAAACATGCAATATTCTACATACCTTCCAAACGAATTTAATGACTAATGTCTTCTTTCGTCTTTCCATATGATTATTTTTATATGATACTAGCTGACCCGACAGACTTCGTCCTGTCAAAAAGATTTGTAATGTGGCAGTTTTTGTGCCTACGTATTTTAAAAAATTCTCCTGAACAGAACCATCACCCTGGTGATAGGGCGTTGTGAATAAAAAATAATTAAATAAAACATATATAAGGATTGAAAAGTAAGTAATCGCTTTATTGTTAATCATGTGAATCATAATTATTATTATTATTATCATTATATTGCTTTGTGGTATACGATGGTTTTTGTTTGATTACCTGGCGCATAGATAAACAAATCTGATGGTTTTCCAACACGGGAACAGGCAACATACAATTGACCATGTGAGAAACATGGGTTTTCTAGATTAATACCACGAACACTTAATGATTGCCCCTGGGACTTGTTTATAGTCATAGCAAAAGCAAGCCGTCAACATGTCTATAGGAAATTTGCCATTACCAATGTCAATGAGTTGTTTAGAGAATATGTTTCCAGATTGGTCATTTTGCAACTCGACACGCATATTCTTGCTTAAATGAAGTACTTTAACATGTTTCCACAAATTGGAGGACTTTAGACATGCATTGAGTTCATCAGCTGGCGTTGATCGTGGAATCACTGGCAATGTTTGACGAAAATCTCCTGCTAATAAAATCATTGCACCACCAAATCGGTTATTATTGCTACGTAGATCTTTTAAGGTTCTGTCTAAAGCCTCCAGAGATTTTTTATGTGCCATCGTGCATTCATCCCAAACAATCAATTTACATTGCTGCAAAACCTTTGCCATTGCAGAGTTCTTCGAAACGTTGCAGGTTGGAGTTTCATTGCTTTGCATATTTAATGGCAATTTTAGTGCTGAATGGGCTGTTCGACCACCTTCAAGCAAAGTTGCTGCGATTCCCGACGAAGCGAGTGCAAGTGCAATTTTATTTTGTGAGCGAATTGTTGCTAATATTAATGAAATAAAAAAAGTTTTTCCTGTACCACCAGGTGCATCTAAGAAATAAATCCCTCCAGTTTCATCATTTGTTACTTTCATAAGAGTTTCAAATACATACTTCTGTTGTTCATTTAACAGTGGAAGATTTGTTTGAATTTATTCTTTCAAAGCGTTGAGATCATACAGTCTTTCTCGATGCAACTCTTGGTTAAAAGCGTCATGCATTGGACGATTGGGCGCGGTCAGGCCTAATTGAATTAATAGTTTGTTTGACATTATCAAGCACATGTCCTCAATTGAAATCAATGCTTCATTGTAAATTTCTTCACTGATTTGTATATTTGGATTTCCCATTCTATTCCGTATTTGATACAAAATATCATCACACATATAATCTTTGTACTTGATCCACAAATCAATTGGGTGTGATGGGAAGCATGTAGATATGATTATAGAAAACAATGTTCGTATTTGATGAGTGTGTGATGATATTACAGCATCATTGAGAGTTTGATCCCAATGAGCGTCATTTTCAAGCAATTGCAAACGTTGACAGGCTTCTCTGTAGGATCCACACAATTCACCATCAACAGTTCGTAACTGTTGGAATGATGTTGGGCCACGTACATTGACTAATAGCAGTCGTAAATAAAAACATTCATCATTGCTTGGATGTACTGAATAAATCCGGCCAATCGCATCGGTGGAATATACATCTGTATATCCTGGAACTGGTTTTCCTTGTTTCCGTCGTATAAATCTCCTTGAGGATTGATTCCAGGTATAATATTTTGGCATTTCAGAATATAGCAATGTTTGTGCGAAATCATCGTTTTGGCATGTCTCAAAAAAACTGGTTAATGTAGTAGATGGTGGCTGAGCAGCTCTTTGTACTGCGTTCTGTGCTGTAAAATACACTCTTTGTCCATTTTCTAAATACACAGCTAAGTGAACAACAGAAGGGTGTCTCTCATGAATAGGAAAAGAAAATATTCGCCAAACTGCTTCATTACTACTGACATAGCGGCCCATTTGGTATTGGGTAACTTCATCATTAGAATTCTCTGCACCAATTCCAATCACAGCCATATCACTCCCTTTGGTTACATATTTGCAAATGTATTTAATCGATTTCACTGAATGGCAAGATTCAACGTTGAGGTGTGCTTTGAATGTCTTTGATAAAATGGGTGAATATGGAACAATCCAACGATTATCTATTTCAATATCTTGTTAATTTAATTTGACAATTGTTGATTTTCCATTGTCTGCTGTCGATCTGCGACGATACAATGGATAACCGTCATTACCAGTAATTGTTTCCGATATTAATGTCCGTGGATATCGTTTTGAACATTTACCATCCATCATACACGGTGAATTTTGATTAAGAGTTCCACAGGGACCATGTATCATGTTTTTGATAACTACCTCATGCAATCCAGGATCTACTTGTACATTAGGGATTTCAGCTGATATCACTGCATCAACTTCATTTGGCCTTATCTTTTCAACCAACCAAATCAAAATGTGTGCATGTGGCAATCCTCGTTTCTGCCACTCCACAGAATACATCCAGCAGCGTGCCTCACCAAACACATTATGTTTTACGATGAAATTCATTAAAGATTTCAACTTTTGTCTAAAGACTCTGGCTGTAATATCATGACGATCAATGGATGATTTCCCAGGTAATAACTCCTGCTTAATTTCTATCCATTGCGGATTGCATATAAATGTGATGAACAAATCTGCTGTACCATAATGACGAACATACGACATGGCATCTTGAGCATATTCGTGCATATGCCGAGGGCTTCCGATGTATGTTGCTGGAAGAATAGTCATCCGACCGACATTCTGTGCATTTCCATCAGTATTAATCGCATCTCGAAGGTGAATATACTCTTCAGATCGGAGTTTGGTTTGATTCAACCTGATGAATGTTAATCTCTCCGTTTCAATTTTAACATACATGTCATCAACATATTTGTGATATAATCGCCGACATTTCAATATGTGATTATCTGCATTTTCCCGAATCATTAGGCGGTATGAATAATAGTTCATTGAACTGACTTTTTTGTTGGTTTCAGAACCTGTAAACAGATTTTGTTTTAATAACATTCAAATATAAAATTAAAATACCTAATATAGTGACTGAGATATTATCGCCATAGCTAAACTAATATTTTAGTTACCTGTAATGGGATTTATCATTTTTATTGATAAATCGTAGCCATCTTCACCTTGCCAAAATATAATGGGATATTGCAGTGCATCATATGAGCGGTGTGTTTCCTTTATAGGTTGTAATTGAAAATTCCGACGATGTAAAACAATATCACGGGATTCCAAGTTTTCTCCAACTACAACGATAGCAACTTCATCAATAGTTGGTGCATTAAAACGTCTTGTATGTTGACCTGCAGGTGTTTTATCAGCTCTGATTACAATTTTGTGATTATCGGATGGCATCAGATCCAGGGCAGTTTTAAACAATATAATCAATTGATTGTGTTGATGAAATAAAGTTTGTAATTGTTCTACAATAGACCTTTTTACTAAATTGTTATGTGCACAACGCAGATCAATTTCTTGTGGTGAATTGCCCATAAAATAAATTTGCAGGAATTTGTTGTCGCTATCTGACACTGGTAACAGTGAACCTGCTCTGTGATATATTTGCCCTTGTATCTGTAAATAAAAAAAATATTATGGTGTGGTATAAATTAATGGATTGTCAATGATCAAACTTAAATAATATTTGATCTTAAAAAGTATATATTTAGTTTTAACTAATATCTATCAAATATAAAATATAATAAAAGTGTCACTGAAACTGAATCACCATATAATATGATAACTAAGTGATATATTTCGTAATTATTAAGAAATTGAAGATTAGTAACATATCTTAACTTTGGTAACAGAAAATTTTGTTCGCTAAAATAATTATGAGTAACTGCTATAATACATACCTTGAAAGTTGGCATAAAATTTTCCCGAACTGCATTTGTTGCCCCAAATGAAGTCATTTGAAAGCAATTGTTATATTGTTGAATATGTGTCAAAAAGTGTATAGAATCTGTTCCTATTCCTGAAACCAATGAGTACAATGGTTCTGGTGGTGGATCCAATTGTATCAATTTCACTTTACCATTTGCGCAACACAATCCATTGGCTTCGTTTTTGTATTTTAATGCCTTACAGTGTGAGCAAACCAAGTTCATAGAACCAATAACAACACATTGGTAGTTACTGTAGTCAATTGACACATCGTAACTGAAAGCAGCTGGATTCAAACTTGCGCGATTATTAGTTGAATGTCGCGCTCGCGCTTCACGCGTTTGTGATATCCGAATTCTTTCACGTTCATTTCCGTCGTCACGTTCTTGTGCAGTACGATTAGATCGGTAATTAGCTTGGTTTATAGCATTTCTGGTTCTTCTACCTAAATTGCTTCGTCTTATAGGAGGCATATCAAATATAAATTATTTTTTCACTAATCACGAACTAAACAAACACTAACTAACTAAACACTCTGCACAAAACACGATATACGAATTTGTTTCGTGTATCACTTGACAATTCATCTGTCATCTGTCAAAAGTCATCTGTAACAGACAACTTTTTTTTTTAAATTTGATATGACTTGAACTCAAATCCTTTTAAGCCGTACGAATTGTTTTATTTATTTAAAATTTGAATTAAATTTTAAACAAATAAAAAATTTTAAATAAATAAAACAATTCGTACGGATTAAAAGGATTTGAGTTCAAGTCATATCAAATTTAAAAAAAAAAGTTGTCTGTTACAGATGACTTTTGACAGATGACAGATGAATTGTCAACTGATACACGAAACAAATTCAAACAAAAAGGGCTATTTTTAGGGTTTTTCCAGCAATAATTCTAATTTTTCTCGCCGTAAAAACCATCCCTGAACTTCAACGAACATTTTAAAAAGATTTGGCCAAATTGGTCCAGGCGTTGTTGAGTTATGCGCCTAGGAACATATTTTGCGATTCATTTTTATATATAAGATAAAATCATCCAGGTGCTTCACCTCACTAATCAGAGCCGCGGAATATTCATTTTCCGGGCTGTAAATTTCGTGCGAGAGATCATAAACGAATCCCACGACATGGTGGGGCATAAATCGACCCCGCATCATTTAAAATTACAAACTAATAGAATTATTTATATTAGAAAAGCAACCCCTCGATTCCTCCGCGAATTTCCATGTTTATGGCCCAATTTATTTTCGGTCACGTGACAAATAGCTGGAGGTCGGAGATTCTACCCAAAACTGTTTTAACGTCAGCGTCGACATGTTCTTGATAGGGTGGTAATCCTTTGCCAATAGGAATATCTTGTAATTTTTATGTGATGAGTGATAATTTATTATCTACTAGACTGGAATACCCAGTAATACATTCGATTTGGTTTGATTCAATTTGGTTCAAATTTCATTATTGGAAAGCTATCGAGTGGTTATCATTCAGAAATTATAGACTCTACTAAATAGTCAGCTTACCAGTACTGATAATTTTTACCTCTAGTAAATAATAAGTTATCCTGAGACCAAAATGTTCTTTATTCTGGAAAATAACCTTCAATTAATTTATTAACCGATTTCAGAAAAGGAGGAGGTTCTATGTTGGGAGACGACCTCACATAATACAAAAATAATATTATAAATTTATGTAATATACACAAAATTAAATTACTAACAAAACAAATCGAATTTTTTGCTCGTACCGTCTTCAAAGTGATGACTTGGTAGCAGCTAAAATAATATTGTAAAGGTTTAGGTAGGTATTAAGTTAAATGGTGTATATTGTAGAATATAAAATACGTGTAGTAGATATGTTAAATAAAGTTGTTCTTTATATTTATTTAGGTATTACAACAATTGATCAATGCTTTTAAACATTTATAAATGTCTCAGCTTATAATATTTTCCTGCCATAAATGTCAAACAACATATAACCTATTATTATTAAGGTGCTTTATTGTATTGAGTCCAAATTTGATATAATTTTTTTCGATTTCTGTAAAAAATCATTCTGCCTCTTGATATTATTGATTTGATATTCCTCTGACCAAACTTTCACCATTCGCTCAATTACCGGGTACCCGGGTAGGTACCTATAGCGTGGCAGATGTGCAAGTCATTAGTGTACTGAATAAAACATTTTTTTCTGTAAACTGGCAATATGGCTAATGAAATTGCTATAGCGACATAGTTTATAGTCCTCATAGAAATAACAATAGTGGAATGCCAAGCCAATCGATATGTAGGTACCTGAGATGTCCCTTTCTCCTTCTCATGTCGTACGAAAAGAAAGAAACGTTGCTCCAATACGAGACATTTGGATAATGTTGAATAGTAATTTAGCAAAACATCATAAGCCAACAGAATACCTGACAACTGACGAGCAACTTTATCCATACCGAGGTCGAAGTAGATTCACTCAGTATATTCCGTCAAATCCAGCTAAATATGGAGTTAAAGTATAGCGAATATGTGATGCTGAAAATTTGTATCCACTTACTGGACAGCTTTACACTGGAAAATCGAAAGATGGTCGTGAGAAAAACGCTGGTGAAAAAGTTGTCAAAGACTTGGTGGCACACTATAGAGGATCCGGTAGAAACATTACAATGCATATTTTCTTCACTACTCTTCCACTGGCAAAATTTTTATTATCTTGGAACTTTCCACCAGCAAGGGCTGTATCAAAAACGCGAGAAGAATTATCCACTGTGTTTGGCTTTCATGAAAAAGTTAGCCTATGTAGTTATGTGCCAAAAAAAAAACAAGGTAGTAACTATGCTATCATTAATACATCATGAAGCTAAAATTAGTGATAGTAGAAAAAACCGAAATTATTGAGTTTTATAACTGGTCTAAAGCTGGAGTAGACACGATGGATAAAATGCTTGGTAGATATACTACAAAAAGATCAACTCAAAGTTGGTTTTTTTACAATATTCTCGATATTGCCGGCTTTGCATAATATATTCTGTATCATGAGAATAATAAAATGATTGTCAAAAAAATCGTATGAACGACGATTATATTATCGGCAATTGGGCAAAGAGCTATGTACTCCATTCGTTGAATCTCCTCTTGGTCGAGCTATCAATCCGAATACGCATCAGCAAACATCATCTGTATTATAGACACCTCAGACGCAGCTCGATTCAACTGCGAGGAAAAAGATTACTGGTGTTTGTTATGAATGTCTCCAAAGTGAATTTAAAAACCGTCGCAAAACTAGAAAAATATGTTCGATATGTGGGAACCCTATTTGTGACGAATACTGTATTACAACCACGATATGTGAGGGATGTACGAAATAATTTAATGTACTTCAATTTTTATATGGCACTGTATCACAATAGATAAAATCATGTAAATAAATAAATAATAAAAGAATGGAAAACGATATTAATCAAATAAAATAAAACGGAGTTATGTATTTCTTACCTACTAATTTTGTTATTGTTCATAATAAGAATTATTGTTTAATTATTACTTAAATAAAAAAAATTACAAACTATATTATCTCTTATCAATTTAAAAGTCAAATTAACTAAATACTTTAATTAACAGTCTATGAAGTGTGTATAAACGCGTCGTTCATATACATTAATCTTAGTGGGTACCCGGGTACCTGGATATTGAACGGGCAGTTTGATAGTTAATAACTTTTATTAATTAATTGATTGTTAAAAAATTTGACGAAAAACGGCCATAAAAAATTTAAGGAGAAGTTAATATATTTTACCTGCGGATTGGAATGAACCGGGTGCCCGGTCATTGACCCGACGGTTATAGAATTACAACATCAAATAAAATAATCGATTTATTTATAATACAAATTAACCCAATGGCGCCAGCCAAACCTGGAGAGAAATTTTAGCAAATACAAGATTTTAATTCAATATTTCGCCAACTAATCTCGGGATACTCACGTCCCAATATAATCCAGTTAGCGCCTTAGCGATTTACTTGGAGCCATGTTTATAAAGGCAGGTAAATATTTTTTTCTCCACTTTCTAGGCTTCTCCCAAAGGTCAAGGTTAATTCCATACATTATTCATAAAACAAATTCCCTTGTTCAGTAACTGATATTTTCCTTTCTGGAGTTTCGAAGTTTGGAGCTCGTCATTCGGGTCCCAACGGGGAAAAAACGTATCACACCTAAGGGGTAAATAATGTTTAACTTTGAAATATATAAGATGATTTTAAGGTAAGCTCTGGGTTGACGTATTTGTTTGAAATGCCTGGTACAGGTTACGTGATTGCATGTATTATTCTTTTATTAAAAAATTATTAAAATATATTTATTGAGAAAAATTGGTACAATATATTTTCCATCACTTTCTATAACTTTTTTCTAATTATACAGCACTACTGTATCGAAATCATGAATTTTGTATGATGAGTCCATCTGAATAAGTCGTAATTAGAAGGAGTTAGGTTAGGCGAGTATCCTGAATGCGACCGAACTTTCCATTAGAGCTGCAACAATGTAACAGGTAAATTGAAAAGTCCCCGGACTGACACATAGATGGCGCTACTAGAATTAAATCCATATGTTTTTAGTTAGCCATAACCGTCAAAGATGCGTGTATAAATTTGACAGCTCTCGGATCATTAGTTTGTGAATTATAGCATTTTGAGTGAAGCAACTTTTGTTATTGTGAAAAAATTGGATAAAAAGGAATTTCGCGTGTTGATAAAATATTGATTTTTGAAGGGAAAAAATAAAGTTGAAGCAAAAACTTGGCTTGATGTCGGGTTTCCGGGCAGTGCCCCAGGAAAATCAACCATGAAGGATTGGTATGCTAAGTTTAGACGTGGTGAAATGAGCACCGAAGACGGTGAACGCAATGGACGCCCAAAAAAGGTTGTTACCGACGGAAACATTAAAAAAATCCACAAAATGATTTTGGATGACCGCAAATTGAAATTGAATGAAATAGCAGTCACTGTAAGATATTAACTGAACGTGTACATCATATCATTTACGAATATTTGGGTATGAGAAAGCTCTGTAGAAAGCGGGTGCCGCGCGAGCTCATTTTTGACCAAAAACAACGACAAGTTGATGATTCGGAGCAGTGTTTGAAGATGATCAAGGGTAATAAACCCGAGTTTTTGCATCGATATGTGACAATAGATAAAACATGGCTATCTCATTTCTATCCGAAGTCCAACCGACACTCATTCGAGTGGATTGCACACGATAAATCCGCTCCAAAACGTGTGAAAACGCAACAGTCGGCTGGCAAGGTTATGGCGTCTGTATTTTCGGATGCGTATGGAATAATTTTCATTGACTACCTTGAAAAAGGAAGGACCAACAACAGCGATTATTACATAGCGTTATTGGACCGTTTGAAGGACGAAATCACCGAAAAACCGACAGCATTTGAAGAAAAAGGAGGTGCTGCTTCTGCAAGACAATGCACCGTGTCACAAGCCAGCGAAAAAAAAAGTGTTAATAGTAAAAACCCATGTATTGGGCTTCGAGTTGCTTTCTCATCCACCGTTTTCTCCAGATCTGATCCCAGCGACTATTTCCTGTTCTCAAATTTTCATCGAATGAAGAGGTGATCGCAGAAACTGAGGCTTATTTTGAAGCAAAGGACAAATCATACTATAAAAATGTTATCGAAAAGTTGGAAGATCCCTTGAAGGGAATTATATTGAATAAAAAATAACTGATTTTGCCAAAAAAATGTGTTTTACTATGGTAGGCCGGAGATTTTTCAATTGTCCTGTTATAAGTTATAAATGTTGCAACGTGTGGTTGAAAATTGAGAGGCAAGGTAATTTTGCGTCTGTTATTGCTAATACTGGTCGTTGTTGTAATAATGAACCGTTCAATATATTCAATTGGTGGTGGACAACTTTAGTAATAGGTTTATTCGATTTTACCATCCCTTAATGCACTACACCTTGGTGATTCTGCCATATGCAAATCAAGGCTTTATGGCCAGATATTTTCGATATTCGTGTGTATGGACTTCACTCAGGATTGTGGTAGTGTATCCACTTTTCATCGCCAGTTACAATACGTCACAGAACATTTGCATCTCTGCCATTGTAACCCTCTGGAAAGCGTTAATTCATCAACTGCTAAACTATGTAAAAGTTCTTTGAGAGTTTGAACTATGTTTTCATCCAATAGTTATTGCAATTAATTTCCTTCCAACGTTTAACATAACCGTTTCGGCATAACCTTTAAAATTAAGTTTGAATTTAAAATGTTTATTAAAAGCAATTATATGATTTTTTATAATGTTAAGAAATTTTTTTTGATAAAATATCGAAATGTATCGGTTAACAAAATATCGATATATCGACACATCGGGGTCAAAAAAATATCGATATTTTTATATCGGCATCCTTAGTCGGAGGGTATAGGAGACCAGAACGACTACGTCTCCTTATTGACAAAGCACTACTAACCTTATCTTTAAATTACATTTATGTCCATTCTTTCTTCGAACACGTAAAACTTGAAGTCAAATGAATGCAAGTAAAAATGAAATGAAAAGTAATTATTGTTAAAAACATGTAAACTAGGTAGTAAAAGTCGTTACAGATGCAGTATAAGTTATTAAACATAAATTAAGACAATATATTATTAATTATTCAATGTATAATGGTATTGTTATATATGAAGTATTCAACATGTATTTAATTTCGCACATTTCATCACTTTAAAAAACATTATTGCTTCCATAGCATTACGTTATCCGTTAGCAGAAAACATCGAAAGGTAAATTGGTTTTTCGTTTTAGCTTTCCGATTGTATAAATAACGTATAATAAACGAAACTGTTCATTCGCGATGCGGAACAAAATAGGAAAAACGAAAAATATAGAAATAACACCGAATTGACATTATTCAACGAGCGCTCCTGGTGTCGTCTACATCTGATCGATAAAATGAAATTTGCTCTCTGTCAACGTAGCAAGCTTAAAACATTAATCCCACAGTTTCAATATCCGCTCCAGTCGGCCGGGAAAAATTCAATTGCAAATATGCATCGTTCACGGATCTCCAGGAACAACCGACTATCAGTCATGAGCGTTGCCCAGACGCCAGTTTTCATTCCCGCGTATGCAATTTAATGCGAAAGAAATTTCAAATATTTTTCTAAAATTTCTAAAATATTATTTGAATTATCTGTCATTATTAGTATTCTATAATTTCATTAGTAAGTTTTAATCTCGTTTAGAAACCATGACTTTTTAGAAACTAGACTCTATTCATTAATATACTCTGCTCCGATAGTAATATCAGTCAATAATAGTTGATTTCTTGCATTGCTTCGTTCCAATAATATTCTCTCACTTGCGACATTCACGTTGACGACGTTGATGTTTCTGGACTTCTTCATCAACATCTTCCATGAAATTTTTGCATAAATGTGATCTAGCTTCGATTAAACAACGATGAGTCATCCTTCCTCAATGTACAGATGGTTATGGACTTGTAGGAATGTTCGTCTGGTCGGTCGGTATGTGTGGCTATCGACGCGGTCGTTTATCGGAACAGTCACTACTATTTTTGTGGAAGGAATTCGCACGGGAACAGAAAGCCGCCTGAGTAAAAACTTGTTTATTTCGATCTTAAATGATACATGTGTTCGACGGGAGAATGGAAGGAATATTAGATTAGGTAAAGGAAGTACGGAAGCGCTATGGAAGTGGTACTGTTACGTTGCAACGTTTGCTAACTTTTGAATTTAATGTAGATGTTATAGTGGTGGCCTAAAAGGTTGAAGCGCTCGCTACAGACTTATTAATTTATTTTCGGTTGTTTGCAAAATGAGATATTTTTAACTGTTTTTTTAATTTCTTTTGTAAGATAAAAGAAAGTATAGAGAAGGCGCGTAGCAAATCGTTTCAGCAGTACTTGAGATATCATGTTAAAATCTCCAAAAGAGTAGCTTCGAAAAAAATGCATATAAAATTTTGTTTTTAGACGCCGCATCACTAAAATAGCTATATCAACGAGAATAATTTAAAATTTGAAAAATAATCTTAAAGGCATATTCTTAAAAGGTTAAAAGATATAAAAATATGAAGAAAATATTTATTTTCTCAAATCTGTAGACTACAATAAGGTAAGATCTAATAATGTTAATAGCGATACGTTATTGATTCATTTTTTTAAACCCCCATGCTTGAGTGAAATGATCGCAATTTTTTATTAATTTTAAATATTATTTATATACGTATAATTTCGTATCATTTAAAGCATTGAACTGAATTGAAAATTCACTAAAATATACCAATTTGTTTAAATTGGTATATTTTTTTTGTTGTTTAAAAAAAATACTTACAAAATTGGCCATGGGTGTATACAGTTACAGTTACAGCAGAATAACTGGGTCGCTGGAACACCACATTCGATCAAGGGATAGAGAAACTAGTGACAAAGCTTGATAACATCAATGATATCATGAAAGTTTGTCTTCGGAGAAGCTCATTATTAAAAGAAAAAGACAATAGATTAAAAATACAACTAAATAAAATAATAAAAAAATATTATCAGGATCAGCAACTAAACGACTTTTTCGTATGTTCAACAAATAAAAATTCCTAGAGTTAAAAATCTATGGAAACAGAAACTTAACAATTACTTTTTAAAACTTGAAAATATTTCACAATTTTTAATATTACAGCCAGTATATTTACAAATTGCCTTTTAATGTCATTGATTTGTTAATATTTAAATATTTCTACATTATTGCTCTGTATTGCGAGTCCATACGATCTAAAAATATATAAAAGTTAGATAGGTTTCAGAAACCTTCGTTTATCCAAAATCATGTACTTGGAAAAGAACGAATATCAAAACTAAAGTAAAAAATAAAACATTCTGAAATATTTCAGTCATCAGCCTACTAATATTTTAATAAATAATGAAGCTTATAAATTTGTAATACAAATAATATTCGAATATATAAATAAATAGTTAAAAAATAATATTATTTTAATATATAAAATATTATAATAATATATATAAAATACTTTTATCTTACTATATGAATTCCAGCAACTATTTAAAAACTTATTACATACAAAACTTTTTCTAAATAATTAATTAAATGAATCCTCAACTCTATTTAAATAAACAAATAGGTGTGCTCCATTGTTCGAAATTAGTTATTAGTTAGATGTACGTTAAAGTATCAAAACATAAACCAAATATGAATTGTTCATTACAATCGAATTTGTATGTAGAGATGAAATATGTATATGATTTAACTAACACATCAAATGAATTGTTGATGTATATTGCCATTTCCACTTAATACATATTGCTAATAAAATTCAACAACTTTAATTTATAATTTAATACTTATTACATAAAAACATTATAATTATTTTATTTTTAGCTAATTGTTTAAAGTAATATCTTAAATATTTTAAATTTAGGCTTATCATATAAAATATTTCACCGTTAAATATTTAACGAATTAATTAGAATAGCGTCTCAATTGCTGTTTAAATTTATCATTGAACTACGATTACTTTCTTCATCTTTTCATCTTCACATCGTGTTATATATTATATATATATATATATATATATATATATATATATATATATATATATATATATATATATATATATACATATACAAATACGAAATTAAAAGACGAAGAAAGTAATCGTGGATCAAGTAAAGAAAAAAAAATAGGCATGTTATTGACAATTAAAGTATAAAAGAGAACAGAATTACGTAAAGAGTCTTTCAAGTATCAAAATCAGTAAAAGCATTCAAACTGAATATATATGAAGTTAGCCTTCAATTAATGAGGCTGATATTTACTAAGGCTTCCTTTGAAAGAATATTTCAAATAAGAAATAAATGATTGACATTAGTCTTTCGTTAGCTAAGGTAAGAAATTGACAAATTAAAGGCAAATAAAATATATAAAAGTCAAACGAAAATACAGAAAAATGTTGGAAGAGGCTTTAAATAGCATAATGATATAAAGCTCAACATGAAATAAATAAGGCAGGTCTTCTGCACTTTATATTTCGGTTCATTTATATTTTAACAAAACATAATTTGATATTATAAGGTTATATTTTCATTCCTCAAGTACATTTTCCATATGAGAACTAAAATTTCTATTATTATGTTCTACTGTTCCATTTTTGATTATGATTGACGACCGTCCACCATACTAAGGAGAACTTTAAGAAATCGGTCTTTTGTAAATTAGGGAAGGCACATAACCTAGCTTGTGTTTTGGAACACGATCTTTCTTGCAGTGAGTGTTTTTTGTTCTGTTATTGTATATTTGAGAGTGTCCTTTTTAACTAGTAGTGTGTAATGTGGCCTAGATCTACCGTCTAACGTGGGCACTGATCCACGATCCTCAGTATTACGCCTACAGTTTGGCGAGTGACCAGCTTAAAGATCATATGAGAAAACCTTCGACTTTACCGGGCTTTGTTATAGATGTGACTAGGATAATTTTCATTGTCGGATTACACACTCTTACCTTATGGACAATTACAATTTTAAGATATTACAAAAATAAATTTACAATCGTGTGTCCACCAAGCCGTCGGCTACCATCTAGTTCTAAATTGGCACTGAATGATTTATTTTTATTTCCATATATTAATCATACTTGAAAAAAAGGTTGTGGTGTTCATGCTTATTTTGAAAGTGCCCTATCCTATTTAAGAATATTTTGAAATAAATACTTAAACATTTCATGAAATAAAATTTTACTAGACAAAGCCATATACATTATTTAAACTTAGTAAACTTATTGTAATAAATATTCCAGCATAATTCCTTAATTTTTTTTAAAATTAACTACATTTTTGATAGTATTAGTATGGTTGAGTATTTGGAAAAATAATATTATGTGTTTCTACCTTTTAACAAAAATAAAAAGGAAAAATAATATACAGAATATTTTTAACAAATTTCATTTTCCCGAATAAATATTGTCAAACATATTTATTTTCCAATATAGAGTGTGGAAAACATCAAAGGGTTGTATATTTTATCGGTACTATAGTGTTTTCAGAATTGTTTTGTTTTTAATGATAAATGTAATTTTATTAGTAGCTACACCAAATAACATTTTGTGAGTGGGTTTCAATCATATTTCGTGATTTTTGTATCAAACTTTACGCGAGTGTTTCGTAACAAACAATTTTACTTTGTAACCTTTATGTTTATATTCAATCAATACTAAAAAAGCAAAAAAAGTTCAATTTCGAACATACATACAGTCTATTCAAATTTTCTTTAGTGATAACAATTTTGATAACATTTTTGTTCAATTATTTTATTTAGATTAGAATTTTCTTGTATGTTAAAGCTAAACTAACACTCAGAGTTGATGCGGTAACATTACAATGTTTTGACGTCACAAATATCTATGACGCATCACTAAGAAAACTTTGAATTGACTATAGGTTATCCTTTAATAATCAAAAGTTATTAAATGAATCTTATTCCAATATGAATAAAATGTTTTTATTATATTATACCCAAATTCAACTAATCACACTAAATGACTTTGTAAGCAGTTTAAATAATAAAATTATTTATTTTTAGGTACTCGGGCTTATTCGGCGTCATATATTCATCGTTGCCTCCTCTAACTTTCTTCAGCGTCTTATTTTGTAAAACAATTTGTGTTTAGGCTTTCGGAGAAGCTTCCACTGATTGGTCCTCACTTAGTTTCATATACGCATCATGCATTGTTAGACACCGTTGTAAGAAATAATTTTTATTTTACTTGAATGCTTTCAAATAACATCCAGAATTATTGTTGCAAAACGTTATTGCTTTTGGTAGCGTGTGAACTAACGCAACCCCATTTGAAAGGAACGTGATTTCATTAATAAGTTTTTACTAATTTTATGCCAAGAAAACGAATATTTCCATCTTAAAGAAAGCAATAAATAGTAATTTCATATACTAACAACAAACACCAAATTGTTGAAAAAAAATTCATAAGGTCATTTTGTCTACAAAGAACCAATTGGTACCTCATGAGATATCTGTTTCTTGGCTTTTCTTTTTTAAGGGACCCTGACATAATTCTGCAGAAAACTGCATTGTTGCATTGTATTGAAGTTTCCGTCTTGTACTATTATGTAGTTGATAATATTTCTCATTAAAATAACGATAAAAGGTCTTAAATATAAACTAACTGATTTCCGGAAAATAAAATTTTATTATAGAATATAAAACATATAAAATATTCCTTTTATTTCTGAATCAAGACCTATAATTGGCACCTTTTATGGTTAGTTTTGAATTCTGCAGATGAACATGTACGAGAATAATTTTATTTATTACATTCCTATTGCAACAACGCTAACATATTTTTTAAGCACTTTTATAAACACTCCATTTATTAAATATAACCTTCTGGGTAGCCGATGGTCAATGACCTAAGCGAAAAAGATGGTCCTCCTATTACACATTTATGTTTGTGATTGTTTCCAATTGTGATTGTCCCTAGCTTAGAGTGCAAAATTCATCAATCCAAATTCATCCAAGAAATATCGTACAGATTATGCCAGTAACCGTCTGAGTAAAACCCAATGTCTTGTATGGCTTATAAGTGGACACTCCCCAGCCGATATGCTTAATTACAAGGACATTGTTGTTTCAGAAAATTAAACACCAAAGAAAAAGAATACAGTCAACTATTTCAATGACCGAACGACTTTTTTAACCTCACACTTGTCTCAAAAACTAATTGCACTACTGTAGAACTTTCCTAATCGTGTCTACTAGACACAAAAATTTGCATAAAATAATTGTAATTCATCATTTTCTTATATGGAAATGTTTTTTCTGTTCAATCAGTAACGAATATTACCGTATGATTGTTTATGTTTATGTTTATCGTCCGATGTTAATAATCCATTTTTACAGACTTTTGCAGAAATATATAATAATATGGAACCGTTCAAAATATCAGTACATACAGGATTTCGATTAGAAATTGAACAAACCTAACATGGGCGAAATATAGTTTCAATACAATAACAATGCATGTCTTGACTTCTCTAGTATTCTTCTCGTAGGAATCTCTATTGCCGTAAATGTATGTCAATAAACCCTTTTAAAAATTTAACTTGGAACACCTGAAGCTTATTTATGGTTTCATCCTATGTATAAATTAGAAAAAGTGAAACGGAAATGATAGATATAAACAACGAGATCTGGCAGTGACAAACACAATGAAGGCCACCTGGGTAAGACTCAACACCTTCCAGTTTGATTTCGAACTTCTAAAGTCGCCAACCGGTATGTTTAATGACATGGAAATGGTGGTTTAGAAAATTAAACCGCAATCAAAAATTATACACTCAACTATGTCAAAGACTAGAATAGATTAGAATAGAATAGATTAGAAGTCTATTTTTCATTTCATACCTTCTTCGAAAACTAACTACATAGCGAAATACTGTAGCACTATTCTGATGGTGTCTAGTAGACACAAAAATCATTGTAAACGACCATCAGTATACCATCTTCTTATATCGAAGATTTTTTTCAGTTATTGTCTATTATCGTATGATTATTTAATATGATTAAAACTATTTTCCAAGAAGATGTTAATAATCCATTCTTATAATATTAAGTATTCGTATCTAACAATACACAGTTATTCAAAAGAATTACCTAACTTACAGGAATTCGATCAGAAATTGAAAGATAGTGATATGACGAAATATGATTCTATCAGTATAACCTCCATAGTGACCACTAAGATCATGTAATTTAGTATTTCCAGTCTATCTCTTGCAGGATTTTCTGTCACAGATTTATGGCAATCAACCATTTTCCATATTTAGCTTGGAACACTTGAAGCTTATTTATTAGCTTTGTTTACAAAAAAAATTTATAATTTATAGTTATATTGTCTGAATTCAGACATATTTCTAAAATAATGAAAAAATGACACATAATTTGGATTGATAAAAGAAAATGGAAATACGGGAAACATCATCAAAGCCATGTTACGGAACCTTACGGAACAATTATAGGAGCTTATATGCGCGTCAGTCTGTAAGAAAAATGTATCCCCGAAAGATCCGCAAGGATTTACCTGGACGTCATATATATGTGTATGTATAAATTAGAAAAAAGTGAAACGGAAAAGAGAGATATAAATAATGAGATCTGGCAGTGAGAAACGCAATAAAAGCCACCTGGGTAAGACCAGACATCTTCTAGTATGATTTCGAACTTCTAAAGTCGCCAACCGGTATGTTTAATGACATGGAAATGGTGGTTTAGAAAATTAAAGCGCAATCAAAAATTATACACTCAACTATGTCAAAGACTAGAATGGCTTAGAATAGAGTAGATTGGAAGTCTATTTTTCATTTCATACCTTCTTCGAAAATTAATTACATAGCGAAATACTGTAGCACTATTCTGATGGTGTCTAGTAGACACAAAAATCATTGTAAACGACCATCAGCATACCATCTTCTTATGTCGAAGATTTTTTCAGTTATTGTCTATTATCGTATGATTATTTAATATGATTAAAACTATTTTCCAAGAAGAAGTTAATAATGCTTTCTTATAATATTAAGTATTCGTATCTAACAATACACAGTCATTCAACAGAATTACCTAACTTACAGAAATTCCATCAGAAATTGAAAGATATTGACATGACGAAATATGGTTCTATCAGTATAACCTCCATAATGACCACTAAGATCATGTAATTTAGTATTTCCAGGCTATTTCTTGCAGGATTTTCTGTCACAGATTTATGGCAATCAATCATTTTCCATATTTAGCCTGGAACACTTGAAGCTTATTTATTTGCTTTGTTTACGAAAAAAAAAAATATATATAGTTATACTGTCTGAATTCAGACATATTTCTAAAATAATGAAACATTGACACAAAATTTGGATTGATAAAAGAAAATTGAAATACGGGAAATATCATCAAAGCCATGTTACGGAACCTTACGGAACAATTATAGGAGCTTATATGCGCGTCAGTCTGTAAGAAAAATGTATCCCCGAAAGATCCGCGAGGATTTACCTGGACGTCATATATATGTGTATGTATAAATTAGAAAAAAGTGAAACGGAAAAGAGAGATATAAATAATGAGATCTGGCAGTGAGAAACGCAACAAAAGCCACCTGGGTAAGACCAAACATCTTCTAGTATGATTTCGAACTTCTAAAGTCGCCAACTGGTATGTTTAATGACATGGAAATGGTGGTTTAGAAAATTAAACCGCAATCAAAAATTATACACTCAACTATGCCAAAGACTAGAATAGATTAGAATAGAATAGATTGGAAGTCTATTCTTCATTTCATACCTTCTTCGAAAACTAGTTACATAGTGAAATACTATTCTGTAGAACTATTCTGAAATTCACTGTAAATTCCAGGCTATTTCTTGCAGGATTTTCTGTCACAGATTTATGGCAATCAATCATTTTCCATATTTAGTCTGGAACACTTGAAGCTTATTTATTTGTTTCGTTTACGAAAAAATTATATAATATAAAGTTATATTGTCTGAATTCAGACATATTTCTAAAATAATGAAAAATTGACAGACAATTTGGATTGATAAAAGAAAATGGAAATACGGGAAACATCATCAAAGCCATGTTACGGAACAATTATAGGAGCTTATATGCGCGTCAGTCTGTAAGAAAAATGTATCCCCGAAAGATCCGCGAGGATTTACCTGGACGTCATATATATGTGTATGTATAAATTAGAAAAAAGTGAAACGGAAAAGAGAGATATAAATAATGAGATCTGGCAGTGCGAGACGTAATAAAAGCTCTTGGGCGCAGTGGCGAGGTGTTGGCGAAGAGATACGACCGAAAATGAATTACGAGAAAGTCGGGGCCCGTTGAAAAATGCCGCCCGTTTCTCAAACACGGAAAAGCCGGCGTCGTTCGCCTCGTCGTAAGATGTTTTTTTGGCGGCCGAACACGAATTTACGTGATATATTCAGTCGGGAGAAGGGGATTTAATGCCGGGAGCCGCATTGCCAATCAGGCCCTCCGTGCCGTAGTTGACTAATTATTTTTGTTTCGCATTTAATCCGGGGGATTTTCATCGAGAGCTTTTGTTCTGTATCAATTAGAGCCTTAATAGACCTGATTAGGATCCTGTTAAGTACTAAGTTTGTCTGAATTCCGTGAGAGTAAATCCAATGTGTATTAATCGATAAAATATATTTAGTTAATAGAATATTTTCAGGGTAATGCGAGTTCATATTACTACTATTTGTAACTTTGATCGCGATCTTTCAGCCATTATATTGATCTTAAGTAAAACTATAATCAAAAATAAGTCTAAAGCCTCTATTGCTAACAAAACTATTGATTGGGAAAACTTTCATTTTTCAGAAATATTTCAAAAATTATTGAGCGTTTAAAATACTAGTAACCCTAATATCTTATAATCTTAATATAGTATTATCCAGAAAATGTGCCAGAAACTGTCCATCAGAAAAGACAACAAGAAGAGGATGGTAATAAATGTGCAAACATATATCTCTTATCTATAACAGGTTAAGACTGTTTAATTACTCACCCCGGAGTCAAAATATGAGATCCATAGTGGAGTCAGTGAAGCACAGACTAACTGAAGAAATAAATCAAGAATCGGCCAATCGCGCCATAGCCAATTATGATAAATTAAAATCGGAAAATATCACACATTTACAAGACCAAGATGTTAATCATACAACAAGAAGTAGCCTGGAAATATTTTTTTATTATTACTCTTCGTGAGTCCACAATCTGCCCTATTGGCAATAAGTATTTCTTATGTCCACTTGTTGCTCCACACAATCACTTCATTAAGCAATCTTCTATATAAAATATTACCTTAATTAATTAGTCTTATTCTAAAGCTTATTCTAAAGTCTACATATGTCCAGTAATCAGAGCAGGTGGTGCTAAACGTTTTAGTCTACGCACTTCACTATCACGTCGCA
Organism: Rhynchophorus ferrugineus; assembly: GCF_030347505.1. Classification (NCBI taxonomy): domain Eukaryota; kingdom Metazoa; phylum Arthropoda; class Insecta; order Coleoptera; family Curculionidae; genus Rhynchophorus; species Rhynchophorus ferrugineus. The sequence continues at coordinate 23,099,374 of NW_027472580.1, forward strand.
TATTTAGCTGATTAGCGAGTACATGCATGACATTCTTTCGAAGTACTTCACACAAATGCGTTAAATTACACTCGTTATAGGTTCTAGAGGAATATCGCGTTGTATCACTTTATTTGAAATATAGTACGGAGTATCAACAATGGCACGCAACACCTAATTTTGAAACCGTTGAATGATGGATATATTATATTTGCTAGCAGTACCCCATAGTTGGATTCTATATGCCCAAATGGGCTTGAGTATAGACTCATACAGCAATACCTTGTTTTCTAATGATAACTTGGATTTGTGCCCGATGAGCCAATACATTTGATATAATTTTAGTCCCAGTTGTTTCCGTTTAGAGAGTATGTGCTTCTTCCAGGTTAGGCGTCGATCCAAGTGCATACCAAGATATTTAACATGCTCTGCTTGGGGGAGTTGACGATGATTGATATTCAATGGTGGACATGTTCGCCTACGCAAGGTAAATGTTATATGCGTGGATTTTGTTTCATTGGCTTTAATGCACCATGTCTTCAACCATAATTGTATTTGCTCCAGGTGGGTTTGTAGGTTTATTGATGCTGTGACTGGATCTTCATGGGATGCTACAGAAGATACAGTACTGGACCCAGTACACTACCTTGCGGAACTCCTGAATATATGGGATTTAATTCGGTATGTTCATCGCCTTAATTTACAATAAAATGTCTATCAGTGAGAGACGATTTTAGTAACTGATAGTCCGGATGATGAAGAGCCTGGAAAGATAGGAGACAAAAATAAATTTGAACTTAAAGAAAGCACCGGGTTTCAACCAAATCACTTTAAGCAGTATTAAAAGGACTACCTAGGAAAGACATAGAAACTCTCTAATTAACACAGTCTTAAATTTAAATATGCACCAGCAAACTGAAAAAAAATCTAACGGCTAGCAATAAAATCATCACCTGGGTCAAATAATAGACAACAATCAGCGTCACCAACAAGAGACTAAAAAGCTGCCTTTTGAATATATGTAATACTAATATGATGCAAATATTTTTTCTATACCGAGGATTCTCTCAAGAATAGTTGTGAGAATAGAGGTTTTACATTCAAATATTTTATCAATTAACTGTATTTATTATATACAAGACTTCTCTTCGAATCAATGGATTTAACGGAACGGTTACCATGCTAAAATTGTTATTTACCACAATTCGTTGAAGTGGAAATGACTTTAGGGGTCAAAAATAGAAAGAACACTGGCTATAGTAGCTTCTTGGAAGGAATTATATAGAAATAAAATCAACAATTTTAAGCATTAATGTATTACGCTAATTAAATTAAAAATTATATTATATTTATCATATTATATATATATATATATATATATATATATATATATATATATATATATATATATATATATATATATATATATATATATATATAGAATGGGGCAAAAATCCCGCTACTATTGAGACTTGAGACTAAGATGGGTCAAAAGTTGCGCTACCATTTTGACTGCATGCCATCTTGGTTATGTGATATTTAGCTCAGGTTCGCTTTAACCATTGTGTTGCGTAGATGTCCAAATTCATTATCCAAATTCCAAATATATTATGGATAAATATACTATATTTATTTAAAAAAATCGTTTCATTATTGCCACTCAGCGGAAATTGCGTCAAGGTCATATATAGGTAAACAAATTGTTAAGCAAAATGTCACTGAAAATTTTTGAGAATTAACAAAAAAAACCTCTTGTTATTTTTTAAATCCAAACTCGACTATTGTAAAAGTAATACGTTTTTTAAGGCACATACATATTTCTAATAAGCAATTACCACTCTAAGAAGCTTATTTCCAGACTAGAAAACGACTGAAAATAAAATATAACTAATATTGGAAATATTTAAATTAATATACCCGCAAGTTAAGAATCAATTTTATTTCATAAAATACCAAATAACTAACCAAAGATAAATTCAAAAGTTGGTTTTTATACTAACCATATCGGCAACTTATAAAGTTTATATTTTTGGTAAAATAATGCCCTGAAGTTGCTTTGAGGCGTGCGGTACAAATTTTGCCTAATTGAATTTAAATAACACAATAAAATACACCTCAAGATAAATCCTGACTAAATAATTTTGTTTATCATGTTATATCATATAGTTTAATGTTTATGTTCTTAGTAAGAGAAAAATGGGCACGGTACCCTTTTTATACTTCTTTGTCCAGGATTTAAAAAAAATTATGTCATCATAATTTGGCCAACGATTTGTTTGTTTTCAGTCTTTGAAGATGTTCTCATGTTCAGTGTCATATTACAATCTAACGAACCGAAATCCGGAAAATAGGACAATTCAAGAATAACGAATTTGATATTATTTAATAATATAAATCTGCTATTAAATTTAATTTGTTTAAATTTTCGGAACTACCGTCCACTGCTGGAATCATATCTTTTCAAAAGAACATTTATTTTTTTGCATGAAGGCATATTTTCATCACTTAAAGCTACTTTGACTGGAGTTAGGGTGAGTCTGGAAACAGAATAGATTAGATTCAAAGTCAAGCAATAGTACTGGTTAGTCGGAAGATACTCTCAACTTGACTTAAAATCAAAGAGATTGTTATCAGTCAGTCATAAAGCCAATTTAGACCTATGAGGTGCAAATATGGAGATGCACTAAGACATCAAACCAACTATTAATGCAACGTACCCAAAACAAAGGTCTAGGAATAATTACCAATCCTTATGGCTACGTAATCAACCAAGAGCTGCGCGGTTACCTCGAAATCAAATGGATAGATGAAGTCATGCAAGATTTCGCCTTAAAACATAAAATAAGGTTGATAAATCACAGCAACGTGGAAGCAATACAACTACTGGACAACACGCAGCAAATCAGAAGATTGAAGCAAACGAAACCACACGAACTTGTTTAGTGTATAAGTGTATTCTTAACTTTAGCTGAAACAGATTAGTTTTATTTTAATTTGGGAAATACATACTGATGTATTAATCCCGTACTCGCCATTCTTGTGTATTAATGCAAGTATAACAGTAGTAATACAATAATTTGTAAACTAAGATTGTACTAAGCATATATAATTTAAGATGTAATTATTAAAAAAAAATACCTGTTACTACAGGTATTACCAGTACTATCTTACGAGATACCATATAAAGTAATATAACCATACAAAATAAAATTTATTATTTATATGAAAGTTTAAAACCATTTTCTTTTGGTATAAATAAAATACACTAATTATTGTAATTTACAACATTGGATTTAATAAAGCTGCATAATTTACCTTAACATTTCTTTGAAAAACTTGAAGCATTAATAAATCCAAAGGAGGGAATTTTAATAATAGCGCGGCCTCTTTTTCGCATCCTTACACTACCAATCATTCGAGTATCTTCTGACTTTCTCCCAATCTCCCAACTTAACCGTAATAAAAAACAACTTATCCAAGTAATTACGAAGTTCCACGAGTTCGATACGGCACCAACAAGGCTCGAATGCCGTGACGATCCATTGTTAGCGGCCTTTTTTCTTCTCCGGGACCCCGTTGAGAATCCAGAGAAAGGCGATTATTATCGCGGTAAATCAAAATGTTAAAAAATATGGGAAACGCGAGGTCAAAAGACGAGCTGTTTTTAATTACAAAAGTTACAGATGTGGGCTTTTAATCACTTTTAATAGGTGCGCCGAACAAAGGGGTGAAACAATCAACCCGGTTGGACGTAGTTAACATAAATCTGGAAGATTTCGGACTTTCCAGGCAGTTTTATTGGAGGTATTCTAAAATATATTTAAGATATTAAAAATACAATTTGTAAGGTTATTTTAGTTTTTGTTACAATTATCGTATCGTACAAGATGACTGAAAAGTACCCGGTCCAGTATTTTTTATTTGTATAGTTATCTTTAGGCACAACTTTAACTTTATAATACAAATTTTACATAATTTTGATATGAATATTTTATCCCCAAAACATTGTTCATTGTCAGTTGATAATTTCCTAATATTTATTTTTCATGCTTTCAGAATGGATTCAGCTTTGCAAACATTACTTGATAAAAACGTTAAGCATTTGACGCTTGATTCAAGCGTTTTATCAATATCATGCAAACGATAAATAAGCATCGCCATGTATTTTTCAAATCAACTGACGTATCGCATCTGCAGGAATAGGGAAAAATAAAAAATATAATCTATATATGAATCGGCTTAGCGAAATTTTTTCCTCCAGGAAAACGAGAGCACCTGGAGGCCTTAAATTTGGCACGGTTAAACCTTATATCTAGATAGAATTTTCACGCCTATGTTTATGTAATATACGCTACACATAAACGAACTCTAATAAAACAAAATACGCCCAAATCAAGCAAAAAGGAAGAACTCTTAGATCGGTGACACATAAATATATAAACAAACATTTTATATTCTGTTTTCATTGGTCCAGGCCAATGTGCTGCTAGCTCCAACTTGTCTGCGGTAGATTATTCATCGTTTCTGTTGTACGTAAATAAATTAGAGATGCATAAATTTAAAATCAAAATCTGGCAACGTTGTACCGCAAAATGCTTCTAGACAATTTTGAATCAGAAGACAAATCTCTATATATTACATTTAAAGTAATAATAAAACGGAAAGTAAGTGTATTAAAATATTATTAAAAGAAGTTATGTAATTTTAAGCAGTGTTATTTTCAGTTATTCCCGTATTGGTGGAACTATTAAAGAATTGTAGTAACAGTAAATTTGTAAAAATGCTAAAGCGTACATTATTATTAAGGTGTTTAACGATTAAAGTAATAAAATATGTAACTATATGACATTTTGTTGTTTGAACTTTGTATCTATTATTTTAATTATTTACTTTATAGACCTAAGTTTTGAACATTAAATTGTTAATTTAATAATTGTAAATGCATTCCTTTAATATATATTTCTAAATTATAAAAAATAAATTACCTAATTGTTTTAGTATATGTGTTAAAGTCACATATCACTTTTAAGATTATTTTATTCATATATTCTATCTTTTTAATATAAGTAAAAACATATCATATATACTTACAATCGATGCTCCGAAGTTGTTGCAGTTCTGAAAATAATCTTACTTATGATACTTTGTTATAATGTATAGTGGTGGAAAAAATATTTAATGGAAATTAAATTTAGTTAAATGCCATTTAAAAAAGGTTAATGAATGTTAGTTCTTGATTGAGTTATATGAGTAAAGCTTGATATGAGAAATACATTTTTGATCTTATATTGAAAATACCATGAAAACAAGTATTAGTAGCATATCATTTTAAAATCATTCCCTTTACTCTGTTATGAGAACATACATTAATAACATCGTCACTAGTAATAATAACACCGCAGGATATACGATATTTATTCCAAAAAAGAAAAACATATAATTCGTCTCATTCTAAAACCATAAAGAGTTCAAAGAACAAATTAATAAGGCCTAAACGTATTTCAAAGACTCCCTCCTCTCAGGTAAAACCCGCGAAAAAAACGGGAGAGATAAAATCAAATATTTTAGCGATCGTCGTTAAACAAAAAATAAAACGCCGCTCACTTTACGTACGTCTTCCGTTTAATTTCGAACGCTAAGACATTCGTGTTGAACTTTTCGCTAAATTTAGATCATATTTTTACGGGGAAATACTTTAACACCGTCGGAAAGTTTAAGAATTGAAGATCTCGATGGCAAAAGTTGAGGAACAAAACACCCCTCGAGAAGATAAACAGACAACAGCGTTAATGAATTTGAAAGTTATTTCGTTCGAGAAAGTATCAGCGCGTCGATTATTCAGTTAGATTCGCAAGTGGGGAAGTAAGTAGCGAATTGGATTAGACTTCACTCAGTTGTTTAATGAGGTCTGGGTGGTAGGTGGGGGAGGTCTTTGCTTATCTTTTCCTTTGGGGGCGCATTGTGTGAGCAGCTGTCTATAGACGACACGTGTAATGAGCACGTGTATGCGCCAGTTTATTTCCAATTTTAACATGACACAGATGATATGGAACAGTGAAAATAAATTCAATAAATCGTATAACTAAATTATTATTAAATGTACATCAACAGTGTATTATTATAGAAGAAATAACAATAAGAAAATATTAAAGTTCGTCTGTACAAAAATAAGAACACTAAATAACGTTAAGAATGTTTAAGATATGAACATTTGGTCCTGCTAGTTTTGGCTGAAAACTGGATGGATATAAGTAACAACATTCAGTTCAATAAAAGCTCAGAGCTGTTTTGTGACAAAATATCGAGAGTGTTTTGAGCTTTCAACAAGGATAAGAATTATACAGGACTATCAATTAATTTTAAAGAATTTATAACAAATGTTATTGAAATTATATTGCATTGAGTACACTTGTAATCAACTTCATATTGTAGTTTCACTTCACTTTTCAGCATATGTAATTTCGTCTAAAAAAATATTCAGTGCATCCTTGTTTTTTGTTTACTTAATTTAAAGAATGGGGGAGCTGAAAGTCATAGAATTCTGAGTAAAGCTTATGGCAACTATGCTTCATCGATTTTAACATGTAAACACTGGCTTTGCTGCTTTAAAAGTGCTGATTTTGCAGCATTACGCAAAAAAAGGTCGAAATTCGGACAAAGAAATAATAGTGTTATTCTCCAGCATGACAGTGCTCGACCACAAACCGGTGAAAACTCACTTGGAAATATTAAAATGGGAAATCCTATCGTGCCAGCCGTATTCTACAGAGCTTGTTCCTTCTGATTACAACTTGCTCCGATCCGTTATTCGTGACCTACCTGAGCAAAATTTCACTTCTTGTCAAGATGCCTAACAATGGTTTAATTAAGAGCTTTTATAATTATATCTCCATGGTGTCTTCCTAATACGTTTTTCATGACACAGATTTGTTTGCAAAATAAGTTTGGTAAGACAAAAACTTTGTTTTAAAAAATTCATCCACCTAAGAAATTGTAATCTTTAGAATTCCGTTGTTTAAATCTAGTCGATTGCTTCTCGTATTTAAAAGAGACTTGCATATTCTAAACTCCACATTATGTGTATTTATGCAGACAAAATATCTGAACATGTTATACATACACTGGCACTGTCAAATTAAGCATCCGTCTTTTTCTTTATTTGACTAAGCTATGAAACACAATGCAAAAAATTACTAAAATGTACAGCAACATATAACTAATATAAATAACCATAAATGTATATAATTACAAATTCTAGATAGAAACAAAATAGTGATTAGTTAAAACTTGGTTGCTGAGGATACAATATAATTTATCACAAAATAACTGGAATTGAATAAAATTTTAATACAAATTAAAATTGGTTTAAAAAACACGTTTAAAAATCTTTTTTATTGCTAAATACAAATAATCTACAAAAAAGTTTGCAGATCAAGACAAGAATATATATTACTTATAAAATGTGTAGGATTTAAAATACCAAAAACTGAACTGCGATGCTTTTGTCATGAATTCATAGACCAGGGCATTTTTCTAATGTTGAATCTTTCTTACTGTAGTAGTTTATGTAGAGAGGACTGTGAGCGCCTTCAATTCACCTTTTGTGGCCTTACAGCTTCAACTGAGTTCCTTTGGCATCAACTCTACTTAACTATGTTAAAGAATGCTTCGAGTAACTAATGAACGATGGCCAATCCAACGTCAATATCTTTTCTTGATAAATAAGTTGATTCCGGTACATTAAATCAAGAGAGAGAAGCTTTATGACCTCCCAGAAATTCTACCAATTACGTCATTTATGAAATGTATGAGGTATAAAAGAACAACAATTTTTATTTTCCCGAAAAGGGGGTAATTACTTTAGAGCAACTATATCTGAACTGCTCGAACTTCCTGAAATCATTACAATAATTAAGTGTAGTTAACAGAATTGAAAAGATAACTGTAAATAGAAATAAACCAGTTAAAACTAGATTCTCAGATCAATATTCCAAAATAAAAAACATTGCTGCGGGTCTACCATAGAAGAGCAAACTTAAATCAATGTACTATATAACATACAGGTAATATTTAAAGGTGATGGACTAACCACAGTTACTCGCTGATCATACTGAAAGATTTGTAAATAAACTACAGTGTGTGTTGGGCCAAGAGGTAGAGAATCAAGTTAAAACATGCGGACATGTGGAACTATCAAGATGTACAATGTATTGTCCCCTGCAATTCGTAATTTTGTTTTAATAGCAGACAATATTTTTCTTCTGAATGATTTGGAAACGGAACGAGGTAATGGGGGCCCATTCTTACTAGTAATATGCGTTAGAGAGGTATGTATTGCTGCTGTTAAAAATTACGCTGCTGGCATTTCTATTGGAAATATTTTGATTGTGTTGCAGCTGCACTGAATATTAGTATGGTTACTATAACTAAAATCTCTAAAAAAAGAAAAACAATATAATTTTGGATTCACTGAAAAGAAAATATCTGTCTGCCTTAATCTTAGTACTGTTCAAGAAAATGTATGAAAATTTTTAATATAAACATAATTTAATACAATTATTTGATAAAAAAGTATTAGTGAGGAAAGTATACATAAAAAAATTAGGGATATGCTCTTTGAGGGCTAACAGTCATCACTTCAACCACGGTCCAGAAAGATAGGATTTAAATAGTATAAAATTAACCGACGAGATCCAATGTTACTTCCAGATTTGCATGCATTGCTTTTAAAATTATGTAAAATTTTAAAAGCATATAATACAATTAAGCAAGTCTTGTTATTTCAATTTGTGTACAGATATAGGTATTTCAAAATGTAACATTAGGCCACCCTTGATCATAAAAAGAGTGTAAAGACAAAAAATATTGATGGAAAAAGGTAAAAGTTAGAATAATATTTGATTAGTTTTTGTAAATCACAATATTTTTTAATAACTCATTGCAGATATATTGTTCTTCATGATAAAAATAGGAATCTAATAAAAAGATCCCAAAAAATAAGGAATCGCTTGCAAAAAAATTAAATTTTGAAGATACCAAATAAAAGACTAAAATATATGAAATTGTTACTTACTAAATATAAATGTTTAATTGTGTTTTATGTATTTGTATTTTAGTAATATGCCTGAAAAATTATCCACAGTAGTTCAGAAGGTAAAGTTTTCCTCCCTATCACTACATATTCAGTCAAATCAAATTATTATGGGATATGGCAAAAAATAACTACAATAGACATGCAAATTCAGAAAATATACAAGCAAGAGCTGTTTAGATATGTGAAAAAGATTGTCAACAATTGCCAACAACCTACGGTTTTGATGAACTACATCAGACACACAGAAGAATAAATTTATAAATGGTGGTATTGTGCACTAGTGTTACATTGGAAATTAACTTCATCAAAAAATATAATTTTATCAAGAAAAATGTACACATATTGTATCAGAATAAACTAAGGAGAAATGCAGAATGATTTGATAAGAAAATAAAGCAACGAAGGAAACAAGAACTAAACATAAAAAGGAAAATATGTTAAGGAATATATGAAAACAAAACACATTACTTGGATGTACAATTATTAATTAGGTAGATTAAGCTTCCAGGAAATACCATGGATACCATACTGTGGTTTAGAAAAGATTTCCATGTAAATATAATAAAGTAACTCCAAACTACAAACTATTATAGCCGTTTAATTAACAGTAGTATTAGCCTTTCAATAATATATCATCTAATGTATGTAATGTTAAAATAAATTACATTTTATAACATGTTTTTTTTATTTTATTTATATTAAAATGTTATATATCGAAGCTAAAATGGGTAAAATGTCAACGTTAAATGCAGCAACATTGCATCGTTTTGACACCACTGCGACGTCAAAGCATCACGTTAAATGAGATGACGTAAGTTCACTGCTACTCTGGACAGACTATAGTTGTAAAAAAGTTGACTTGCAAGCATATGTTGAATGGGGCATAAGTGGAAAGATTCATCGACCGCTAGCTTGTTTAGGATTACTAAAAAATTAGGAATTAATAATGAAATCTCTGTCGAAGTCAAATATTATGTTTATGTTTCAAATATATTAAAGAAGTGATTATATCAATAAACAAGTTAGGATAAAGCTAATTATAAAATATTTTTAATAGATACTTTTATGATTAAAATTTTAATGAAAATATTTCTTTGTATAATTTACATTTATTACGATACCGCCATGCAATCAAATAAAGTAACCAAAAAATGTAATTTCACATTTCTTATTTGTTGAAAACGACCTGCACGAATCAGTAGGATTAGAAAACTTTCTTTTTCCTTTACGCTTTTCGCTGAAAATTAGTTCCGATGATTTTTGCGGCCTAACAAAACTTTACCGTAACCACGAGGAGTTTTTGCCCTTTGACCCTCCGCCGTTCCGTTTTAATGTTATGAAAACTTCAAATTGAACAGAGCGTGTTTTTTTTTCTCTCTTTTCATTTCCCTTAAACAGCAGCCTGTATATTTTCATTAATGGGTCCGTGAGTTTTTTCTTGTTTGAAGCACATTTATGGCAATCGGCAAATGAGAAACGAAAGGCACTTTAAAGAACGGAAGTTTCTGATGCGAAAGTTCGGAATACTTCGTGCTTTCTTATTTGGGAAATAATCATAAGCTTTGAATTAATAAAAGCGATTATAATTGCTTTAAAAGAGGTTATTCTTTGTGTTAATTTTTTACAAAATATAATAGAACATAATGAGTATATATTAAAAAGTATCGCTTATTAACATTTCTTATTATTAAGTAAAATGTATATGACTATTTTCAGTTTCTGATTATTTAGTAAAATTTTAATATTGCAGGAAAATCATTACACTATAAGATATTACGTATGTAGATATGGCCCTAATTTGCAAACTAATTCTCAATAGTTCCTAAAAGTCTTATAATAACAAATTTGGTTTGCACAGTTTCCAGTAGATAGCGGTAATAGAATTCACTGCATACAGTTTTCGTTGGGATTTACTATTGTATTTATATTTATAAAAGCATTAACACGTAGAGATTACTTTAAAGATATATAGAACATATTTGAACAGGGAAAACGAGCTTATTCTTGGTATTAATTTTTACAAAATATAATAGAACATAATGAGTATATATTAAATCGCTTATTAATATTTCTTATTATTAAGTAAAATGTATATGACTAATTTCAGTTTTTGATTATTTAGTAAAATTTTAACATTGCTGGAAAATCATTACACTATATGATATTACATATTTTGATACGGCCTTAATTTTCAAACTAATGCTCAATAGTTCCTAAAAGTCTGATAATAACAAATTTGGTTACAGTTTCCAGTAAATAGCGGTAGTAGAATTCACTGCATATAGTTTACGTTGGTGTTTAGTATTGTATTTATATTTACGAAAGCATTAACATGAAGGTATTACGTTAACAAATTCAAGTTAGAACCTATTCGGAATGAGCCAAGCTACAAGAACTTTTGACTCTCTAAGATGGCGCGTGCGGATGTTACAGTCTGATATTTGTAAGCTTTGGAGCTTTCAAATAAAGCGAGTTCCACACATGTTTCCCTCCAAGATCTTATTAGAAATGACAATCTGCTCAAAATTGAGGAACGAATTCAATGACGCAGATTACAATAGATTCCGCACAGATTTCCATGACGAAATCGGAGGATACGAAGATACAGTGAACAGCTTCGAAAATGACATGAATCAAGATTATCGAAAGCGACTTGAAGAATAGCAGATCAACGCAGTTGGAGTTCAAGAATATTCGAAGACCTGCGGCTCCAACAGCAGCTCATTGGTTGAAAAGTATACATTCCTTATTTATTGGTAATAATGCGAAATATCAAGGGTAACAACCTAACCTCATGGTTAAATTCGATGGTTTGATATTTCTCCACATAAATTAACAGGTGTCAATTTAGCATTATTAATTTATTCTGGATATACAAACCCTAATCATGGAACACTGAAAATTATTCTCTACATTCATTATTATTGTTGCTACTTCTGAAGAACTCTACTGCTGAAGACCGTCAATCACGTTTAGATAGTTATAGTGATGCTATTCCCTCATATTCTAATTGTCAGTTTTGGTTTCAAGATTTAAGATTGGTTAACTAGGTATCGATGATAAAGCAATTGTCAAGTCAACTGTTTACAGGCATCTTCAAGCGATGGGATATATCTAAAGAGTGAAAATGCAATTTCGAACCGTGTTAACATTGCGGTTTCTTTGGAAGATCTGTAAAAATATTATCGCCATGCTGCCAAATATATGGCACGTAAGAATATAATAACATTAAAAATATGTTGATTAATATATATTCAACAATAATTCTAAAAATCTTTCCTTTGATTATATTTAATATCATTTAGTAGTCAATTTAGTTAGCGTAGTGGTCAAGGCGACAGGATGGTTGCCTTACTGTTGCGATAGTTGCTGGTTCGAATACTGATTGTCCAAAAGACAAGGCAAGGAAAATCTGTTAAGGAAAACGATCCCAACAGCATCAATCAGGCTGGGCAAGACCAAATGTCTTTTGGGATGATTTTTAAGTTAGTCACTTGTAAGTCGGTACGCTTAATGAGCACCGTTAAGAGCTCACGTTAACGGTAGGTCCAGTCCAGATAAACCCTCGTTCATAAAAAGGAGACTCTAAAATAATAAAAAGGTCATTTAATTACCAGTTGATACATGGCAATAATAGGTCCATATAAACTAAACCTTAGTCAGTGAAGCATTTAATCAAAAAAATAAGTCAAATCAGTAAAAATATATCAATCAAAACATTTTACCAAACATTTTTTTAAACATAATAAGATCGAAACAGATTTTACGAAACAAAATATATTTTATAATTTTTAACAATTTGACATGAACAACATTTTACTTCAATTTATTGGAGATATTTTAAGAATAGCAATAAATAAAATAGAATAAATTTATAATAACATATAAAATTTTAGAAATACATTTAATACATTTCTGTTATATCTTTAAATATTGTTTGACTGGTAAACTAGTTACAAAAATTGTGATATATATTATCGCTGAATCACATAGCGTACCGACCGAAGCTATTAATAATACCATAATTTTTTGTTAAAATATTCATCAATCATTTAAAACAAATATAATGACACATATATCTATATACTGTATGTTAGAGGGAAAGGGGTATTAAATATATTTTACAAGAACTGACAGCCAAACCAATTTATCATATTTCTTCATATGAATTAAATCTTATGACAGCAACACTGATTTGAAATCTACCCTACAACAGCTACAAGACAAATAGATAATATGGTTGATGGTGTTAAAATGTATGGGTGAGCTAGTTGATGATTCTGATATAATTAATCATTATATCGTGATTAAATTCAATCAGATTTCAAAGACGAGTTCAGAGAATGCTACAAATGAAAAGTGGGTTTATAAAAATGTCATCATAATTTTCTAAGTATAAGAATAGAAAACATTCTATATATTTTATTTTGGTTTTTACTTTCTGATTTCTGATGAATCAAACTTTTACTTTATTAAATTGGTACGTACATTATTTCATTTTCATATTTAAAATTTCGGTCGTAAGTCATTTTAGTTTTTTTTTGTAACAATTTCCATCCCATCACAAGGGATTTTTTTTAATTCTGCGTTCAGCACTAGTTCATAATCGAATCCAGATGAACTTTAGTCAACAAAAAGAAATAAATATAATCATGAAAATAATATACTTGTTCAAGTCATTGCTTGTGCCCAGTAAAGCATAATGATCCAAAAATAAATTAAACCAATTCCAAGAAAAACAAAAAGTTCTGGAACAGCTGCTTATAAGTTTGTCGATTGTTCCTTGTTTTCGTTTTCATTTCATACAACCATAATCTTAAAGTTTGTTTCTTTCTACTTTTTGTTGATAACATTTAACAAAATGAAGAAATCTATGTCGCTTTTGTATTATTTTTTTAATTTTTGACAAAAATAACGCAAAAACCAATGATGTTTAGGAAGTATGTCTTATTAAAATTTCCATAATTTAAAACTTTAATAATAAATCGAATAAAAACCTTGAAAAATTCTTTATTTAACATCTTAAAAAATATTTAATCAAATTATATTGTTTTGCTGTATATATATGATTATACTTTTAGTGTCTAAATGTTAATCATAAAAGGATCTGACAGTATACAGTTTGATTTTAATATAGATACTGAAAAATAGAATGCAAAATGCAAGGCAGTATCTGATATTTAAAGTTTAAACAATGTGGATGTATAGAAGATTAATTTAATGTGATATTCACTGTTATGTATGGACAAACTTCGCATTAATTAGTTGCGATGATGAAGTATTATGGAAACATTGGATGCTAAATAATATTAGTATCGTGTTGCAAAAGATAGTGTTATTGAGTTGGTCAGTATATATAGACGCTAATCATGAAACTCTCTGCATTTTGGATATTTCCAAAAATAGCTGCTGGTAAAGCCCATCATACAGTTTTCGAAACTTATGGCAATTAGTATCTATACAATCGCAAAAGAAACAATCATTGATAATGACAAAATTAGTGAATTATATATTTTGTAGCTTCAATGGAAAATTCTATCAGGTTCACCCAGCGTATTTATCAGTGCCTTGTCAATTGTTCAGATTGATGCAGCATGGCACACGGTTTAGAATAGCTGAATAAGGGCGAAAATATATCGACGATTGGTTGCCGGAGATAGAAAGAAAGAAATGCACATATTTTCTAACATTTTTTATCACTTCTTTCACTTTTATTACTTTTTACTACTTCTTTCATCAATTTTTCTCGGTAAATGATTTTTGAAATTGAAAAAATTATGAAATATATACAAACACCTAATAATTATAACCTATATATTATATCTACGAGTAATATTAGACCATGAACTTATATTCAAGGTATATCTGAAAAAATTAACGATTTAGTGTCGTAGCGACCTTGAGGCATGTCGAATTTTTTTAAATCGTGGAATAAGGGTCTACAAAATACTCAGAAATATAATAACAGATGTTGAACACGGATGGGGTGCCAGCAGCGCCAACTAAAACCCGACAACGAATAGCTGGCGGCAACCCCGAGACGTTTATCTGGGATGTTATTGAAGGGTATTGCGACTCATTTAGTACTCAACCCTCGTTTGGTTTAGACATGCCACCATCGACTGCCCAAGCCTCGTCTCCATGTAACTCCGCTGCCATCCGTTTTATCATTTGTATTTTTCACATTTATTATATAGCCAATAAATAACGGTCACATAATGTAAACACCACTGTTTCATTTCGTTTTACCTCCATTCACCGAGCCACATCATTTGCCCTATAGTGGTGACCCCGACGTGATCTTTCGCAAAATTGGGTTTGGACTCATGAATGGAGGGTACGTGGAACATGGTGTATTTTACGTGGCCGTTATATTTTCTGTTTCAAAATTTTAAATATTTTTAATTCGATTCGTTTTCGATTTTACCTTCAATACTCCTTTTGAATTCATTCAAAGGAGTATTGAATATTCATTTCATTATTTCCAATTAATTTTTTGTCAAAATTTTCTTTCGCAATCTTTTGAACTCATGGATATTTTTACATCACTGTTGAATTATCAGCGTCTCGGCTAAACATTTCTTTCGGCGCTATTTTTAAATCATAATGTCTTCCTTCGCTCGCCGTTTCCGTCATAATGGCAGACATTTTGATTTGAAAGGCTTTGGGCAGCTTCGGTCGGATACCATCGTTATTTGTTTACGTGAATTAACGTAACGTATGTGACTACGGATTAGTCACAGAGCAGCTCCAGAAGCTAGGGACCGATTGCAGTCACCGTAAACTCGTCATGTCTTCGCCGAGGTACCAGAATTGCTAACGTCTCGTTGTCAAAGAAAATAAGCTACCACATCGTCGAACAATCGATTCTCCCACAGCGTCGATTACGAGAGCCCTGTCCGAAAAATAACTTGTTCTCAACGTCGTCGATGGACCACATTCAAGTGCCAAAGCAACGATGAAGCAACGGTATCTGTAGGGCCGGAAGATATCAACAGCCTTACCGGATTGCGACCGTACCAACTACAACCGTTTCGATTTAGCATATTTTTCAAAGACTTTTCACATAGCACATTTTGTTTGGTATATATATTATTTTTGTTGCTTGGAGTAATTTTATGTAAAATTCTAGCAGGGGAGTATTGTAGCGACCTTGAGGCATGTCGAATTTTACATCGTGGAATAAAGGTCTACAAAATACCCAGAAATATAATCCCAAATGTTGAACACGGATGGGGTGCCACCAGCGCCAACTAGAACCCGACAACGAATAGCTGGCTGCAACCCCGAGACGTTTATCTGGAATGTTATTGAAGGGTATTGCGATTCATTCAGTACTCAACCCCGTTTGATTTAGACATGATACCATCGACTGCCCAAGCCTCGTCTCTAGGTAACTCCGCTACCATCCGTTTTATCATTTGTATTTTTCACATTTTTTTATATAGCCAATAAATAACGGTCACATAATGTAAACACCACTGTTTCATTTCGTTTTACCTCCATTCACCGAGCCACATCATTTGCCCTATAGTGTTAATTTAATCCAAAACTTGCAGGAAACATATACTAAATTACTACGGACTGTTGTACGAAAACTGGCATACAACTCAGCTCGACATAGTGCATAAATATGGAGAAATAATACACATAAAAATAAAATCGATAAATATTGTGTGAGCACAGTGTGATGAAATTAATAAGCGGCAGGGTAAGATCTATCCTCTTGTAATGATTTCGCATATTAACCAACATAGAACCAAAAGACTTACGAAGGAAAAAAGGTTTGTTAAAACAAATAAAATACCCAGAATTGTACCAGAACTTAAGCTAAAACCAGTGAAGTTCAAATAACATTAATCCGATAGCATCATCTTACATCGGCGTTCAACAAGTCTTTCTTCTTTCCTTCTTTACTTTTTCCAAAAAATAAGTTGTTTTAAAGTAAAATAAAAATACACTATTGAGCTCGTTATTATAAATCGAATCACTATTTGAAATAAATGAACTTCAAAACAATTGAAAATTTAACGAAACGCTTCGATTACATTCTGTGTTATATTTATATTTTCGTAAGTAATAACGTGTAGATATTATATAAATTAAGAATGTAGATATTTCCCTGTTGCTTTTTATGTTTCGAGAAAATGTTAACTATTTACAAGAATATAACGCGAAAACACGAAACTGCTGTTTTTTATCTTTCAAATTTGTTCAATGCTGCTATGTATATTTTGTTTAATGAACGGGTAACTTTCTTAGTCGAGTTATACTAAAACTTAATCGCCGTAATGAGAGAAATTTTCCAAGATCGTCAAGAAGTTCTGTGTACAATGAGTGTTTAGAAGTTTTTGCGTCTATTATTTGATGATTTAATTTGCAAACAGACATAATCTTCATTTTTATGATGTTATTTATTATAGCCTTGAAGGAAATTTAAAAAATTCGATATTCATTATTAAGTTTATTAACTAAACATTATTGCACTTTGCATTTACAAAAAAAATTGTAAAATATGGCTATATGGGTAGTTAATATAGCATTTATAGAAATTTATGTTATTTGTATGTAATTTTGAAGAAGTAGAAAGGCATGAGGACAGAAAACACTGACAGAGCGATAGGAGGAGAGAGTGAGAAATTGAGGGAGAAGAAGAAAAAGAGGGAGGGAGGCTTATATTATTATCAAGCTTATATTTCGGTACAGTTTTTCGGGTCATGGTTTATCAAATATTACAAAAGTTACTGCAGATTATAGGGCATTTTTCTATTTTCTGAAAAATACTAACTTCTGGTGGAAATTATTCAGCTTAGCAAAGATTTTTATTTAGAAGATAAGCTGCGACAAACAATGTTGACAGTAGGATAAACAAGGAAAGAAAATTAACCTTGAATTGAACCAGAGACATTAAGAAACTCGCTAACTGATAAAACCCAATGAAATCATAACAGGAAATCGTGTGTCGCTGTCGGTGTTCGCTATATCTGATGCATTTGAGGTGTATAATGAAGGAAACAAAATCGGATTACATCGAAGAATAAGACATTAATTTTTAACTCGAAAATGGTTGCCCTCGTTTGAATTCTATTTTATGTGAATGCTAAAGTTATTCAATTTACTCGTTATATGAACAATAAAAGAAAATTAACTTAAATCCAATACCATAAACATATGTTATAACACGCGACTGTTAACGGGACTGACTACAAAAACTAATGTATTCGAAACCGCGGCGGAGTATCTATGGTATAGCTGAATGGTGGTGATGAGTGGAGACGTCTAGATATATGGTCTATTCAAAGTTCTTTTAGTAACGCGTCGTGGATATTTGTGACGTCGAAACATTACAATGCTGCCGCATCAACTCTGAGTTTTAATTCAGTTCGGCTTTGACATATACAGCCACAATAATTTATAGGAAAAGAGTTAAAACCACTTATCACTATTGCTTTCAAGAATTTTGCATACGTCTGACAGCTGGTCGCCGTTCGGTTGTTAGATGTATGTTAAATTATTCAAAATATTAGTTATAATTATTACAGGTTATAAACCGGCAAACATTATTTTAGCCCTTTATTTTGATAAATTTTAAGTCGCTCTGTAATATATCATATTATTTTATTTGAAAATTCCGAAAACAATGAATATTCAGGGTCACAAATTGATTGCGGCTTTAATTGCTTATTTCGAAAAGGAACGAGATAACGGAGGCCCCCTTTTGTCGGTAAATTCCGTTAGAGAGGTAATTATTGATGATATTAAATAATCAGTCCTTACAATTTTATTGAAAATGTATTTTAGCGGGTTGCTGCCGTGCTAAATATTACTGTGGGTACTGTGAATCACATCGCTTACCCAAGAAAACCCGTCTACATACAAAGTGGGTGACGAATCTTGACCATCTTGATATTGGCTCTATTCGAGACCAAATATACGAAATGTATAAGAACAGTAAGTACACAAACCATTTTATCGATATAAACATAATTTAATAAAATTATTTTAAAGAAAATTGTCTCTATGGAAGGTATACATAAAAGAATTATGGACATGCAGCTTTTTGGGGGATGTAAGACATCCTTTCACAGATTCTTACAGGGGACAGGATTTAAATAGTGTAAAGATAACCATCGGAGAGGTTTAATAGAACTTTCAGACATTACCTTAAAAAGAATTCAATTAAAGGCATAAAATAATATAAGAAACTTGAATATTTCAAAATGGTTCATTGTGGCACTATTGGCAAGACAGTAACAAAAAAATGTAGAGACAATAAAAATTAATGGAAAAACGTAAAAGACAGAATTCAGTGATTAATTTTATGAAGAATCGTGTACACAGATAGTAGCAGAAAAAATAAAACATACAGTGATACCAAGATGACTTGACAAGTAAACACACCATCGAAGGAAACACGAATTAAACGTAAAACTGTAAATATGCTCTCGAATGAAAGTAAATTATCAGATATACAATTGTTAATTAGGTGGATTAGACCTCCAGGGGGATAACACTACATAAAAAAACGCACCTAGAAACTCTACCTGGTGTGGAAAAGAGTTAATGTAAACAAAAGAAATCTAACCTACAAACTATTATACCTGGGTTCTTAATTGTAGTTTTAAGCCTTTAGATAATATATGTATTAAATGTACTATAATGTTAAAATAAATTATATTTGATAACATTTTTGTTCAATTATTATATTTAGATTAGAATTTTCTTGTCAAAGCCATACTGAACTAAAACTCAGAGTTGATGCGGTAACGTTGCAATTTTTCGACGTCACAAATATCCACGACGCATTACAAACAAAAACTTTCAATAGACTATGGGCAGTTCAGTTTATATTCAAATAGATTAACATCCTAAGTATCATTTTGTATTGCCCTTTAACATGTTGCCTTCTCTTTTCGAATAATAAAAGTATTTTTAAAGTAAAATTTATATTTTAATTATTATAATTGTTTAATTTGAATTATGTGTATATGAACAAAGAAACAAATTTTAAAAATATTTTTAAAGTGGGGAAGATAAATACAGCAAAATTTAATAATACTTTTGGAGGACTTTTGCAGCAACAACAATTAACAAAATTCTAACATTGAAAAAAACAAATAAAATTAGAAGCGAATTTTGATCCACAATCTTCGATCATTTTTTATTTAATTTTAGTTTTGAGAGAACTGAGACAAATGATTCTTACAGGCCCTTTTCGACATTAATTTTAATCTATTAAGGGTAGATATCTGGATATTGAAACTAATGATTTTCTGTCGGTACTAATTCCAGTCTTCATGGTAGATGATTTGGAACGCCTGATGCAATGCAATTTATGCAGGGCTACCTAATATCAATGTGCTATGATATGTTTTTTGATGCAATTCGAACAAATATATAGTTCTAATAAAATTGCTTAAATTATTTGTTTTAATTTCCAAATTATTTTAAATGACTTGAAAGCTATGGAAGATTGTTTTTTGGTAATTTGTTTTAATAATGATCTTTACTTATGATTTGTTTGAAATGTTTTTAAAATGTACTTCTTTTGTATTTATTTATACAGGTGCTCTATTTGGGTAGTTAATATAGCATTTATAGAGATGTATGTTATTTGTATGTAAGTTTGAAGAAGTAGAAAGGCATGAGGACAGAAAATACTGACAGAGAGATAGGAGGAGAGAGTGAGAAAATGAGGGAGAAGAAGAAAAAGAGGGAGAGAGGCTTATATTATTATCAAGCTTATATTTCGGTACAGTTTTTCCGGTCATGGTTTATCAAATATAACAGATTTACTGCATATTATAGGGCTTTTTTCTATTTTCTACAAAATACTACCTTATGGGGGAAATCTATGCAATTTATGCAGGGCTACCTAATATCAATGTGGTATGATATATTTTTTAATGCAATTCGAACAAATTTATAGTTCTGATAAAATTGATTAAATAATTTGTTTTAATTTCCAAATTATTTTAAATGACTTGAAATTTATGGAAGGCGTTTTTTGTAATTTGTTTTAATAATGGTCTTTACTTATGATTTGTTGAAAATGTTTTTAAAATGTAATTTTTTTGTGTTTATTTATACAGGTGCTTTATATGGGTAGTTAATATAGCATTTATAGAGATGTATGTTATTTGTATGTAAGTTTGAAAAAGTAGAAACGCATGAGGATAGAAAACACTGACAGAGAGATAGGAGGAGAGAGTGAGAAAATGAGAGAGAAAAAGAAAAGGAGGGAGAGAGGCTTATATTATTATCAAGCTTATTTTTTCCGGTCATGGTTTATCAAATATAACCGATTTACTGCATATTATAGGGCTTTTTTCTATTTCCTGCAAAATACTACCTTATAGAGGAAATTTATGCAATTTATGCAGGGCTACCTAATATCAAAGTGGTATGATATATTTTTTAATGCAATTCGAACAAATTTATAGTTCTGATCAAATTGCTTAAATAACTTGTTTTAATTTCCAAATTATTTTAAATGACTTGAAATTTATGCAAGATTGTTTTTTTGTAATTTGTTTTAATAAAGATCTTTAGTTGATGATTTCTTTAAAATGTTTTTAAAATGTAATTTTTTTGTGTTTATTTATACAGGTGCTCTCACTTATATATTATTTTTTCTTTAATTTGTTTTTCATTACGTATGTATTTCTCATAATTGTAAATTCATTTTAAAGAAAAAACACTTTAAGATAATTTAATTTTAATTTATTTTATTAAAGTAGGGTCTCTATGTTAAATATAATACATAGCATTAACACTAGAGTCAATACGAAGTGACCCAAGATTTCGCTTTAAAACATGAAATAAGGCTGCTATATGCCATCAACTTGGAAGCAATATAGCTACTGGACAACACCTAAGAAACCATAATATTGAACCGATCCAAACCTCGCGAACTTGTTTAATGTATAGGTGAATTCTTAACTTTAGCTTAAGTAGTTTAGTTTTATTTTAATTTGAGAAATAGATACTAATGAATTAATACCGTATTAATCTAAATACAACAGAACAGTAGCAATAAATTAATTAGTAAATTAAGATTATACTAAACATATTTAAAGTAAGATGTAATTAACAAAAAATATGTAATTGCAAAGAGAATTATTGGAATATTGTAGAAAATTACTACTATGGTGAAAGAAGAACTACATGATAAATAAAATTTCAAAATATTATACACAGCTGTAAATTTTGACAGGTTCAAACAGAATAATAATTAAATAATCAATAGAAATCTTTATTTCATGTTTTTAAGGGGCAGTTCGTGGAAGAATTAATAATAATTACAAGGATATATCATCTTAATTGGTCTGATAAGTCATGTGATTTAACTCTATTGGGCTATTTCCTTTTTTGGAGATACGTTGAAACCAATCGCGCAAAAGTATGGATTACATGGAGTAAGTGACAGTTAAAACGTATACAACGCATGGAATATAAAAAAAATACGTTTTTAAAAATAAGAAAATCTTTCTTTTCCAACAACAATACAAGGAGTTACTTCTATTCTTGTTATAAAATTTGTATCGACATATCTATTGATTTATTCTGCCAATTGATGAAAATATTTACGATTAAACATGCAATAAATAATAAAAAAATTAATACATTACTCTCAATTTTTTAGTGTGGGTTGAAAAATAAATACACCGAAATAAAAATGCATTAAAAAGCTTTAAAAATAATAAAGTCTTTCTTTCTAGAGACGTCTTCCGCTGCGCTGTCCATTAATCAAACGGAGAAAGAAACAGGCCAGAGTTAATAAAAATGTTCCATCGGATACAACAGTTTATTCAGGCACCCGAAGAAAAACAAAGAGAAAAATGATTATGTCAGGTCTCTTATATACCGAAATAACCTGTACGGATTACGCAGATTAGAAAACTTGTTGGAAATGTTTTTTCTTCACCATCACCGGTTGCAAATTAGCTCCGATGCTTTCCATCTCCGAACGAAACTTTTTAACCTATCCGGCTTTTTTCTTTCCCTCTCTTTCTCGCTTGTTCCACCCGCTATACATGTTTCCGTCTCCGTTGAACATTTAAACATCATTAAAACTTCAAATTGGACCGGGGGTTACTTTCTTCTATGCTTTTTTAACGATTGTGTACTTTATATGATCGATTTGCAGCGATACTGAATGTAGCAAATATATGGCAATTAAAGAGCGATAAACGGAGGATGTTCTGTTGAATTCTGGAGCGTTTTACGTATAATTGCTCGCTATAACTTTTCAAATTATTTCTTTTGGTAACAATACACGTATTTGAGTTTTTATTGGAATTAATTTTGAAGAATTTACAATAGATGGTAGGTATATATTTAATACTAGCTGACCCGACAGACTTCGTCCTGTCAAAAAGATTTGTAATGTGGCAGTTTTTGTGCCTACGTATTTTAAAAAATTCTCCTGAACAGAACCATCACCCTGGTGATAGGGCGTTGTGAATAAAAAATAATTAAATAAAACATATATAAGGATTGAAAAGTAAGTAATCGCTTTATTGTTAATCATGTGAATCATAATTATTATTATTATTATCATTATATTGCTTTGTGGTATACGATGTTTTTTGTTTGATTACCTGGCGCATAGATAAACAAATCTGATGGTTTTCCAACACGGGAACAGGCAACATACAATTGACCATGTGAGAAACATGGGTTTTCTAGATTAATACCACAAACACTTAATGATTGCCCCTGGGACTTGTTTATAGTCATAGCAAAAGCAAGCCGTCAACATGTCTATAGGAAATTTGCCATTACCAATGTCAATGAGTTGTTTAGAGAATATGTTTCCAGATTGGTCATTTTGCAACTCGACACGCATATTCTTGCTTAAATGAAGTACTTTAACATGTTTCCACAAATTGGAGGACTTTAGACATGCATTGAGTTCATCAGCTGGCGTTGATCGTGGAATCACTGGCAATGTTTGACGAAAATCTCCTGCTAATAAAATCATTGCACCACCAAATCGGTTATTATTGCTACGTAGATCTTTTAAGGTTCTGTCTAAAGCCTCCAAAGATTTTTTATGTGCCATCGTGCATTCATCCCAAACAATCAATTTACATTGCTGCAAAACCTTTGCCATTGCAGAGTTCTTCGAAACGTTGCAGGTTGGAGTTTCATTGCTTTGCATATTTAATGGCAATTTTAGTGCTGAATGGGCTGTTCGACCACCTTCAAGCAAAGTTGCTGCGATTCCCGACGAAGCGAGTGCAAGTGCAATTTTATTTTGTGAGCGAATTGTTGCTAATATTAATGAAATAAAAAAAGTTTTTCCTGTACCACCAGGTGCATCTAAGAAATAAATCCCTCCAGTTTCATCATTTGTTACTTTCATAAGAGTTTCAAATACATACTTCTGTTGTTCATTTAACAGTGGAAGATTTGTTTGAATTTATTCTTTCAAAGCGTTGAGATCATACAGTCTTTCTCGATGCAACTCTTGGTTAAAAGCGTCATGCATTGGACGATTGGGCGCGGTCAGGCCTAATTGAATTAATAGTTTGTTTGACATTATCAAGCACATGTCCTCAATTGAAATCAATACTTCATTGTAAATTTCTTCACTGATTTGTATATTTGGATTTCCCATTCTATTCCGTATTTGATACAAAATATCATCACACATATAATCTTTGTACTTCATCCACAAATCAATTGGGTTTGATGGGAAGCATGTAGATATGATTATAGAAAACAATGTTCGTATTTGATGAGTGTGTGATGATATTACAGCATCATTGAGAGTTTGATCCCAATGAGCGTCATTTTCAAGCAATTGCAAACGTTGACAGGCTTCTCTGTAGGATCCACACAATTCACCATCAACAGTTCGTAACTGTTGGAATGATGTTGGGCCACGTACATTGACTAATAGCAGTCGTAAATAAAAACATTCATCATTGCTTGGATGTACTGAATAAATCCGGCCAATCGCATCGGTGGAATATACATCTGTATATCCTGGAACTGGTTTTCCTTGTTTCAGTCGTATAAATCTCCTTGAGGATTGATTCCAGGTATAATATTTTGGCATTTCAGAATATAGCAATGTTTGTGCGAAATCATCGTTTTGGCATGTCTCAAAAAAACTGGTTAATGTAGTAGATGGTGGCTGAGCAGCTCTTTGTACTGCGTTCTGTGCTGTAAAATACACTCTTTGTCCATTTTCTAAATGCACAGCTAAGTGAACAACAGAAGGGTGTCTCTCATGAATAGGAAAAGAAAATATTCGCCAAACTGCTTCATTACTGCTAACATAGCGGCCCATTTGGTATTGGGTAACTTCATCATTAGAATTCTCTGCACCAATTCCAATCACAGCCATATCACTCCCTTTGGTTACATATTTGCAAATGTATTTAATCGATTTCACTGAATGGCAAGATTCAACGTTGATGTGTGCTTTGAATGTCTTTGATAAAATGGGTGAATATGGAACAATCCAACGATTATCTATTTCAATATCTTGTTAATTTAATTTGACAATTGTTGATTTTCCGTTGTCTGCTGTCGATCTGCGACGATACAATGGATAACCGTCATTACCAGTAATTGTTTCCGATATTAATGTCCGTGGATATCGTTTTGAACATTTACCATCCATCATGCACGGTGAATTTTGATTAAGAGTTCCACAGGGACCATGTATCATGTTTTTGATAACTACCTCATGCAATCCAGGATCTACTTGTACATTAGGGATTTCAGCTGATATCACTGCATCAACTTCATTTGGCCTTATCTTTTCAACCAACCAAATCAAAATGTGTGCATGTGGCAATCCTCGTTTCTGCCACTCCACAGAATACATCCAGCAGCGTGTCTCACCAAATACATTATGTTTTACGATGAAATTCATTAAAGATTTCAACTTTTGTCTAAAGACTCTGGCTGTAATATCATGACGATCAATGGATGATTTCCCAGGTAATAACTCCTGCTTAATTTCTATCCATTGCGGATTGCATGTAAATGTGATGAACAAATCTGCTGTACCATAATGACGAACATACGACATGGCATCTTGAGCATATTCGTGCATATGCCGAGGGCTTCCGATGTATGTTGCTGGAAGAATAGTCATCCGACCGACATTCTGTGCATTTCCATCAGTATTAATCGCATCTCGAAGGTGAATATACTCTTCAGATCGGAGTTTGGTTTGATTCAACCTGATGAATGTTAATCTCTCCGTTTCAATTTTAACATACATGTCATCAACATATTTGTGATATAATCGCCGACATTTCAATATGTGATTATCTGCATTTTCCCGAATCATTAGGCGGTATGAATAATAGTTCATTGAACTGACTTTTTTGTTGGTTTCAGAACCTGTAAACAGATTTTGTTTTAATAACATTCAAATATAAAATTAAAATACATAATATAGTGACTGAGATATTATCGCCATAGCTAAACTAATATTTTAGTTACCTGTAATGGGATTTATCATTTTTATTGATAAATCGTAGCCATCTTCACCTTGCCAAAATATAATGGGATATTGCAGTGCATCATATGAGCGGTGTGTTTCCTTTATAGGTTGTAATTGAAAATTCCGACGATGTAAAAAATATCACGGGATTCCAAGTTTTCTCCAACTACAACGATAGCAACTTCATCAATAGTTGGTGCATTAAAACGTCTTGTATGTTGACCTGCAGGTGTTTTATCAGCTCTGATTACAATTTTGTGATTATCGGATGGCATCAGATCCAGGGCAGTTTTAAACAATATAATCAATTGATTGTGTTGATGAAATAAAGTTTGTAATTGTTCTACAATAGACCTTTTTACTAAATTGTTATGTGCACAACGCAGATCAATTTCTTGTGGTGAATTGCCCATAAAATAAATTTGCAGGAATTTGTTGTCGCTATCTGACACTGGTAACAGTGAACCTGCTCTGTGATATATTTGCCCTTGTATCTGTAAATAAAAAAAATATTATGGTGTGGTATAAATTAATGGATTGTCAATGATCAAACTTAAATAATATTTGATCTTAAAAAGTATATATTTAGTTTTAACTAATATCTATCAAATATAAAATATAATAAAAGTGTCACTGAAACTTAATCACCATATAATATGACTAAGTGATATATTTCGTAATGATTAAGAAATTGAAGATTAGTAACACATCTTAACTTTGGTGACAGAAAATTTTGTTCGCTAAAATAATTATGAGTAACTGCTATAATACATACCTTGAAAGTTGGCATAAAATTTTCCCGAACTGCATTTGTTGCCCCAAATGAAGTCATTTGAAAGCAATTGTTATATTGTTGAATATGTGTCAAAAAGTGTATAGAATCTGTTCCTATTCCTGAAACCAATGAGTACAATGGTTCTGGTGGTGGATCCAATTGTATCAATTTCACTTTACCATTTGCGCAACACAATCCATTGGCATCGTTTTTGTATTTTAATGCCTTACAGTGTGAGCAAACCAAGTTCATAGAACCAATAACAACACATTGGTAGTTACTGTAGTCAATTGACACATCGTAACTGAAAGCAGCTGGATTCAAACTTGCGCGATTATTAGTTGAATGTCGCGCTCGCGCTTCACGCGTTTGTGATATCCGAATTCTTTCACGTTCATTTCCGTCGTCACGTTCTTGTGCAGTACGATTAGATCGGTAATTAGCTTGGTTTATAGCATTTCTGGTTCTTCTACCTAAATTGCTTCGTCTTATAGGAGGCATATCAAATATAAATTATTTTTTCACTAATCACGAACTAAACAAACACTAACTAACTAAACACTCTGCACAAAACACGATATACGAATTTGTTTCGTGTATCACTTGACAATTCATCTGTCATCTGTCAAAAGTCATCTGTAACAGACAACTTTTTTTTTAAAATTTGATATGACTTGAACTCAAATCCTTTTAAGCCGTACGAATTGTTTTATTTATTTAAAATTTGAATTAAATTTTAAACAAATAAAAAATTTTAAATAAATAAAACAATTCGTACGGATTAAAAGGATTTGAGTTCAAGTCATATCAAATTTAAAAAAAAAAAGTTGTCTGTTACAGATGACTTTTGACAGATGACAGATGAATTGTCAACTGATACACGAAACAAATTCAAACAAAAAGGGCTATTTTTAGGGTTTTTCCAGCAATAATTCTAATTTTTCTCGCCGTAAAAACCATCCCTGAACTTCAACGAACATTTTAAAAAAAGATTTGGCCAAATTGGTCCAGGCGTTGTTGAGTTATGCGCTTAGGAACATATTTTGCGATTCATTTTTATATATAAGATTTGAACTATTTGATAGTATCATGTGTGATATGAATTTTAGTGTAAGCTATACATCCTTTAATAAAGAAAGGCTCCTGTAATATATGGGCTGAACAGTCCTTATTATAACAAAGAAAACTCGTTTTTTTTTCATAGTTGGCTTTATACATCACCGTAATCTCCATCAAGAGGCACATAATCATTCCAACGCCCCTCTAACATTTCAACACCACTTTTGTAGAACAATTTACTTTTTGTCTCAAAATAGGCCTGTTACCAGTTTCTGTCCACTCAGATGACGGTCGTTTTGATTCCGGGGTGTGAAAAGAAAGAAAGTGAAGTGATAGAAATATATTTCATCCATTATTACGTTTCGACGCAAAAATTGAAGTTTGTTACGGTTCAGCATGGACAAACACTGCTCAGAATCATCAACAGGTTCTTATATTTGGTCAGCAGTGAGCAAACGCGGCACTCATGTTGCAAACGATGTTAGCTAACTCACGCAAGTTCACATTTCAATAATTCGTAAACATATTTGTAGAGTTTTTTGATGTTTTCTGGTGTTTTCACCTTACGTCTATAGTGTTCTGCGGAGTCTTTATAACATTTTTCATGCCATTGTTTCGCTTGAAGGGTACT
The DNA here is from genome assembly GCF_030347505.1 of Rhynchophorus ferrugineus. Lineage (NCBI taxonomy): Eukaryota > Metazoa > Arthropoda > Insecta > Coleoptera > Curculionidae > Rhynchophorus > Rhynchophorus ferrugineus. Next base: position 23,128,385 of record NW_027472580.1, read on the forward strand.
TTTTCGCATCAAGAAGAAGTGTAAAAGTACTCGAAAGAATTTTTAATTCATTGATTCGAAAATAACAAACGTAGTTTTATTCTTAGCACAATAACTCACAAACTTATGAGTAGAATATCATGAAATTTTAACAGCTTTTCTTTGAAGGTTAGTACTAATTGAAGAATCTATGAAAGCAATAAAACTGGCGCAATTTATGTGTAAGGTCCGAGACTTTTCAGCCCAAGTGTTATGATATGTTGATGTAATATATTCTCACTCCTATTTTGATACAACTAGATTGCATCCCCTAGATTTATTTACAATAAAAGTTTGTATCATTCGATGTTGTTTATATTTTTTAAAGAGTAGTTGAAAAAATATATTATCAAATGCAGTTTTAACGAAACCAAGGTTTTAGAAGTAAAGTTTAATTAATCTTCAGTTAGACAGCCAATGATGAATCCCTGTTGTTAAGTTACAATAAGGCAACAGAATTCTGAACAGATAAAGTGTTTTAGGGGAATTTAATTTCCCAAGAATGTACGACAGATGGTGTGGACATTTATTGCTGAAATAAAGGATATTATGATTAGATCAGATACAGATATAGTCATTGCAAAATTATAAATGATTCTTTATTTTACAAATTCTTATTTTCTTTATTTTTACATATCTTAATATAGAGCAAATAATGTGGTGTAAATATCTCATCAACTCAACTTTACTCAAACCTCCAAGATATTGAACCAATTATAGTATGACACCTAGTCGATTATATAAAAAAAACTTTTGACAGAGTTCAATAAAGTATGTGAAAAAGAATCTGATAAAGTATTACTTCGCTAAAATAATACGCAAGCGCATTCTTAAGAAAGAAAATCACGCTTAAGCAATGTCATCCTATAGATTTGATTGATTGATGTATGATGAAGAAAGTATTATGCAATTATCTTGACCTGAAATGACTCTTGAACTATTCAAAATAAAACAATTTATATTTCAAATTGTGAATTTTTGATAACATAATTTATAAAATGTATTAATTGACGAATCTATGCACTAATTATATTTAAGAAACTCAATTACTATGTTTAAGTTAACCAAAACTTGATTCATGTAATGCAAGACTGTTATGGAAACTTGGAAAGGCTTAAGTGCGAACACCCATCTTATAATCCGTATTTACCAGACGTTGTCCCTTTTGATTAAGACATTTTTCCTACATTCAATTCAAACTTTACAAGAAAAATCTGGAAAAAATATCGATCAAAAGTAATTCACAAACTATATCCTCTTTTACATTGTGTATTAGGGAATATTTTATATTGACGAACATTAACATATCTCAGGTAAGTACGTATCTTTTATAATTAGTTTTATAAAACGAGTTAATATTACAAATCGCTATGTGTCAACACTTCTAATTATAAATCACTTTATGACCACACGTATTCAATTATCAGTTAAATTTGTAATATATATTAATAAATAATTAATAACAATTTAAATCACTTTATATTTAAATTTACCATTTCAAAGATACATATTTGTATATTACGTGATAATTATTTCAATGTTACTCTTGTCGAGAATTTAATCTTAATACACATATTATTTTTCAGAAAAAAATATGTATGATTATTTGCGGTATAGAGAGCTGCATAATGATCTATTAGAATATAATAATTTGAAGTGTACATTTAATATATTTTCTCTTCCAATAAGAAACCTAAACCAACAAAAAATGTATTAGACCTAACAAAACTTGTGTGGACCAATCCAGAAATTACTCCAACTAGGATATCTTGCTTAGTTTTCTTTTGAAGGTTCATACTAAAGTTAAAAAGTTAGTAAAAACTAACTGTGTAGACCAATCCAAAAAGTACACCATCTAGGATATATCCTTATCTAGTTTTGTATAGGAATGTATAATACTAAAGATGAGATACGCTCTTAAGTTTCTGTAAAAAAATTAGATACCTTAAAGTTAATCTCTCTTGTTCTTAATGTGGTTAATTGTTTTCTTCATATTTTTTAAATACTTCTGTTGTCTGCATATTTATTTAACATTCATATTACATTTAATATATTTTCAATGTACTTTCCAGAAATAGTAATCTTTATAGAAATTTGAAAATGGACACCTTTAACCAGGATATTAGCGTGACAAAGTCGAGGCAGTAGACAAGACGAATTTAGAGGACTAAGCCTTTTGAACTTGTATGGTATTATGTTAATGCTAAACCATAGTGCAGTGATAATGTACACAATAATATCAGCACTTAATATAAGAATAATTTCATTGTGAAAATAATTTAAGACTACAAATATTGAGGTGATTGAATGATTATTATTCAGAGTAAAATTGTTAGTAATAGTGATATTATAAATTATAATTTAATAAAAATGTATTGTAAAATAAGTAATTGTAATAATGTATTGTAAGTAAAATTTGTACATATACTTTAAAATTTATTTTAATATATAAAATCAATAAACCTTCCTAATATCAGTTAAAATTGTAATGGTAATAAAAATGTAATGTAATGGATAAAATTGTAATGAAATGGCATAATAGCATAATATTAAAAACTATACAAATAACATACTAAATAATAAAAAATATGTTTTGTTGTATATTTAAAGTTTACATTAAATATAAATAAAAGTATTATGTTACTTAGCTATTGGCCTTTTTAATTTCTATTCATACTATTACCTTATTGTATAATATTTTTCTGTCACAACATACAATACATTAAACCTTATGGGAACATTTATTTATTATAATAACAAATAATATTTCTTATTAGAAACAGTCCTTAGATCTAATTAACAATTGGTAAATGGTAAAGGCGACAGGACGATCCACCTACTGTTGCGATAGTGGCGGGTGCGAATCCTGCTGGGGCATGGCTGTAAATTTATATTTGTGATTGTCCTAGGCCAGAGTGCAAAATCCGATAAGGAAAATGATCCCAGTCACGTCAGTAACCACGCTGGGTAAGACCGGATGTCTTCTGGGATGATTCGGATGCCAGTCGGTATGCTTAATGCTGAGGACCCTGGTTCGGAGCCCACGTTAACCTGTAGGTCCACTTCAGATAAACCCTCGTTGGTAAAAGGCTTTAATATATATATATATATATATATATATATATATATATATATATATATATTAATTAATATATATATATATATATATATATATATATATATATATATATATATAATTTTGAAATGTCGATGTATATTAGCATATTAAACGCGATAAATAATAATCTCTCTTGTTCTTAATGTGGTTAATTGCTTTCTTCATATTTTTAAAATACTTCTGTTATCTGCATATTTATTTAACATACATATTACATTTAATATATTTTTAATGTACTTTCCAGAAATAGTAATATTTATAGAAATTTGAAAATGGACACCTTTAACCAGGATATTACCATGACAAAGTCGAGGCAGTAGAGAAGAGGAATTTATAGGACTAAGCGTTTTGAACTTGTATGGTATTATGTTAGTGCTAAACCACAGTGCAGTGATAATGTACACAATAATATCAGCACTTAATATAAGAATAATTTCATTGTAAAGGTAATTTAGGACTACAAATATTGAGGTGATTGAATGATTATTATTCAGAGTATAATTGTTAGTAATAGTGATATTATAAGTTATAATTTAATAAAAATGTATTGTAAAATAAGTAACTGTAATAATGTATTGTAAGTAAAATTTGTACATATACTTTAAAATTTATTTTAATATATAAAATCAATAAACCTTCCTAATATCAGTTAAAATTGTAATGGTAATAAAAATGTAATGTAATTGATAAAATTGTAATGAAATGGCATAATAGGATAATATTAAAAACTATACAAATAACATACTAAATAATAAAAAATATGTTTTGTTGTATATTTAAAGTTTACATTAAATATAAATAAAAGTATTATGTTACTTAGCTATTGGCCTTTTTAATTTGTATTCATACTATTACCTTATTGTATAATATTTTTCTGTCACAACATACAATACATTAAACCTTATGGGAATATTTATTTATTATAATAACAAATAATATTTCTTATTAGAAACAGTCCTTAGATCTAATTAACAATTGGTAAATGGTAAAGGCGACAGGACGATCCACCTACTGTTGCGATAGTGGCGGGTGCGAATCCTGCTGGCGCATGGCTGTAAATTTATATTTGTGATTGTCCTAGGCTAGAGTGCAAAATCCGATAAGGAAAATGATCCCAGTCACGTCAGTAACCACGCTGGGTAAGACCGGATGTCTTCTGGGATGATTCGGATGTCAGTCGGTATGCTTAATGCTGAGGACCCTGGTTCGGAGCCCACGTTAACCTGTAGGTCCACTTCAGATAAACCCTCGTTGGTAAAAGGCTTTAATATATATATATATATATATATATATATATATAAAAGAAATTATATTTTAATAAATGTTAAAATTTGTTATATTGGGCGTAATTAGGAAATTATTACAATACTGTTGTAAATGGTTTATTTAATATTTTTAAAATTATCATGTAACAAGTCTTTGTACATGAAAAACAATAAAATTGCATTCTTACTAACCTAACTTATTTATAACTTATTGTTTCAATATCAAATTTGATTTAAAGCTTATTCGATATATCGTTTCTCGTAATATAATCAATAATTTGCATATTATGCACGCTAATGATCGTAACTCTATTACTGACATAACACCTCAGAGAATCACTTCAAACTAAGCACTAGTAGTTTCATGTAAATATCAAAACTACCTTTCTCTATTATATTAGTATTCTCTTGATATAATACCCTCTATTGCGATCAACGACATGTGACAAAGCACAAGAATGTCATATATTTACTAGAGGATGAAATAAGATTAATTTAACAACTTAATAGATATTAACCACTTGATAACATAGATTATATTAACAGTCAAAAATCCTAATGAACTACCAAACAGCTGTAATTTTAATTAATTAAGAATAATGTATACTTACAGCGTGTAACTAAACAAAAAATAAACACCGTAGTCAAAATTGTCATCATCTGCTTACATGTGTTTTGATCAGCTATATCTATTGATGGAGACGCGACATTTGAATATAAACAACCATATAAAATTCAGTGTCTATATAACGCTGATCATGGAAAGCTTACAATTACATTTTTGACATTCATTATTTTTGATACTTGATTAGACGAAAGTCCGTTAAACACTTTTAGATAAGAATAATGATAATCATGTCAATATCGAAGTAGTAAAACTTTTGAATAACAAGAGAACAAGACACGGACTCAAAAGTATTAATAAATTTGATATTGGGTAGTGCCGTGTTGTGAGGTGCATTTAAAAGAAAAACAACAGTATTTATCGATATTTAAGTTACTGCAAAGAGAAATTTCACTCAATTGTGTATCTATTTCCAAGTTTTATAATGGTCGCAATTTACTACTTGAAGTTAATCCAATTCTCTATTTTTTATTTATGGAAAAATTTTTCGCAATGCAGGAAATTTTTAGTTTAATGCTATAATATATTCCAGGAAGAAAAATGCGATTCACGTTTCTTATTCGGCGAAATAATCCGTACGGATTACGCAGATTAGAAAACTTGCTGGAAATTTTCGTTCTTCTTTGGTTGCAAATTAGATCCGATGTCCGCCGTCTAGTAACAAAACTTTTTAGCGCGTCCATTTTTCGCCCATCTCTCTCTCCCTTCGACATTCGTCTCTGTCCCGCTTATGCCAGCCGAATCCCGTTTGACATTTATACACCATTAAAAGTGCAAATTAGGTCGAGTGTTATTTTGTTCTTTTTTAACGGCGGCTTGTATATTTTTATTAATGTCCTTGTAATGTTTTTGATGGAACGACGTTTATGATAAACGCTGAATGAAAAATGGCTGATATTTACGGTAACGATCAGAACGTTGTCCCGCCTCTTCACTTTATTAAAAATATAAAGTTGAAAACATAAAATACGAAGGATTACTACGCAAACACTGTAATTATTTGTTAATATATAACACAATTTATTCAAATCCATTACAATGAAATATAATTCTAAATAAATAAGGACATATTAATTCTCAGTAAAAGAATCATCAACATACGAGTAATAGAGGCTAACAAAAATATATAACTTAAGGTCAAAATTGGAAAACTTGTGTTTTGCGCTTTGCTTGTTTTGATAAATTTCAAATCGCTCCTTCTTATTACTGATTGATTGAAAAGTCTGAAGCCAAACAAAAGAGATTGTGTGATATACGGATATTTCAAAACAACTCATGCCAAGCTGATAATAAAAATAGTGTAACTAAAAGTTAATAGCTGGGTTATTCACTCGACTTAAATTTTCTGAACGTGGTATTATGATTCACTGTTGACAATTTCTAAAACTTACTTAATATATGATAACTTTAAGAAGTTGTATTGTAGAGAGTAAACGATTTATGTGTATAGATATATGTGAAATTGTTCAGAATTATACTTGAGCATTACGTTAGAATGAGAAGAAGATGAATAATAACTATTTTGCAGTTATGGTAAATGCATTAGAGAGAATTCAGTGACTAATTTTATTAAGAATGGTGTAAACAGGTAGTAACAGAAGAAACAAAAAACACAATTATATCAAAATGACTTGACACAACACACGATCGAAGGAAAGAAGAACTAAACGTAAAAAGGTAAATATGCTCTTAGTGGAAGTAAAATACATTACTTGAATATACAACTGTTAATTAGGTGAACTAGGTCTCCACTACATAAAAAACGTACTTAGAACTCTACCTCACGGGTGGTGTGCAAAAGAGTTTTCTGAAGAGAGGTTTCTGAACGTGGTATTATGATTCACTGTTGACAATTTCTAAAACTTACTTAATATATGATAACTTTAAGAAGTTGTATTGTAGAGAGGAAACGATTTATGTTTATAGATATATGTGAAATTGTTCAGAATTATACTTGAGCATTACGTTAGAATGAGAAGAAGATGAATAATAACTATTTTGCAGTTATGGTAAATGCATTAGAAAGAATTCAGTGACTCATTTTATCAAGAATGGTGTAAACAGGTAGTAACAGAAGAAACAAAAAAATACAGTGATATCAAAATGACTTGACACAACACACGATAGAAGGAAACAAGAACTAAACGTAAAAAGGTAAATATGCTCTTAGTGGAAGTAAAATACATTACTTGAATATACAACTGTTAATTAGGTGAACTAGGTCTCCACTATATAAAAAACGTACTTAGAACTCTACCTCACGGGTGGTGTGCAAAAGAGTTTTCTGAAGAGAGGTTTCTGAACGTGGTATTATGATTCACTGTTGACAATTTCTAAAACTTACTTAATATATGATAACTTTAAGAAGTTGTATTGTAGAGAGGAAACGATTTATGTTTATAGATATATGTGAAATTGTTCAGAATTATACTTGAGCATTACGTTAGAATGAGAAGAAGATGAATAATAACTATTTTGCAGTTATGGTAAATGCATTAGAAAGAATTCAGTGACTCATTTTATCAAGAATGGTGTAAACAGGTAGTAACAGAAGAAACAAAAAAATACAGTGATATCAAAATGACTTGACACAACACACGATCGAAGGAAAGAAGAACTAAACGTAAAAAGGTAAATATGCTCTTAGTGGAAGTAAAATACATTACTTGAATATACAACTGTTAATTAGGTGAACTAGGTCTCCACTATATAAAAAACGTACTTAGAACTCTACCTCACGGGTGGTGTGCAAAAGAGTTTTCTGAAGAGAGGTTTCTGAACGTGGTATTATGATTCACTGTTGACAATTTCTAAAACTTACTTAATATATGATAACTTTAAGAAGTTGTATTGTAGAGAGGAAACGATTTATGTTTATAGATATATGTGAAATTGTTCAGAATTATACTTGAGCATTACGTTAGAATGAGAAGAAGATGAATAATAACTATTTTGCAGTTATGGTAAATGCATTAGAAAGAATTCAGTGACTCATTTTATCAAGAATGGTGTAAACAGGTAGTAACAGAAGAAACAAAAAAATACAGTGATATCAAAATGACTTGACACAACACACGATAGAAGGAAACAAGAACTAAACGTAAAAAGGTAAATATGCTCTTAGTGGAAGTAAAATACATTACTTGAATATACAACTGTTAATTAGGTGAACTAGGTCTCCACTACATAAAAAACGTACTTAGAACTCTACCTCACGGGTGGTGTGCAAAAGAGTTTTCTGAAGAGAGGTTTCTGAACGTGGTATTATGATTCACTGTTGACAATTTCTAAAACTTACTTAATATATGATAACTTTAAGAAGTTGTATTGTAGAGAGGAAACGATTTATGTGTATAGATATATGTGAAATTGTTCAGAATTATACTTGAGCATTACGTTAGAATGAGAAGAAGATGAATAATAACTATTTTGCAGTTATGGTAAATGCATTAGAAAGAATTCAGTGACTCATTTTATCAAGAATGGTGTAAACAGGTAGGAACAGAAGAAACAAAAAAATACAGTGATATCAAAATGACTTGACACAACACACGATAGAAGGAAACAAGAACTAAACGTAAAAAGGTAAATATGCTCTTAGTGGAAGTAAAATACATTACTTGAATATACAACTGTTAATGAACTGGTCTCCACTACATAAAAAACGTGCCTAGAACTCTACCTCACGAGTGGTGTGCAAAAGAGTTCAATCTAAATATAATAAAACAACTATAGCCTATAAATTAATGTGGCTGTATAATTAACTGCAGTTTATTACTGCATTATGCAATAATATATGCACTAGACATTCTATAATGTTAAAATAAATTATATTTGATTTCAATATTCTTTTCTTATTCTAAAGAGTGCACTTCCGAGGTGGTTTCATTGGAATCAAGTCAGGATCTGATGGTCGAATCTGGAGAAATCGCAAAAAAACAGAAATTTCCAACGCACATACAAAATTTTAACATATTTTTTAATCTAAAATAATCAGATATTTGTGTAATGTTATTGCTGAATTGATGTGATGGAAGCCGTAGAAATATAGCGGGCAACTGCTTTTATGGTGCGGAGGTCATGCGTTCGATTTCCGAAGGGACAGTGCCTTTTTATATATATAAAATATTTGTAATAAAAAAATTGAACCGATTTTAAAATATTAATAAAAAACTCACTAAAAATAAAGAATAATCAAAATTAAATTTTTAACACAAGATATAGAGGACATCGCTAGAATTTTGCAAGAAAAATATACACACCTAGTAACAGTTTGTCGTAGAAAAATGAATTAACAAATAAACGCGAGATCGAGACACAATAACGAACGAAACAAGAACCAATCGCGAAATGCTTCAATACTTGAAATTATTTTATGTGTCTATATAGATTAACCGAAATAGAGGAATAAGTTCCTTCTACTTTAAGCAGGTAGGAGCCAATACAACACCAAAAGAACAAGTAAATGTGGGTAATATCTTTTTATTATTTTGCTATTTTTTTATAATTCTTATTTTGTAGAAATTAGAGGTCGGATACTATCTGCAGTTAATGTTAAAAAAAATTAAAAGCTACAGGATTAGAGAAATTTCTCCGATACCTGACCATTTCGTCTCAGCATTCAACCCCCACTGGCTATCAACAATTTTTGGTCTCAAAAATTACCAGGAGTCAATTGTGAAGAGGATGTGTGGCTCGACGTGGTAATCGGTAACCAATCTATAACAGCCTTCACATTAACATCCATACCTTCCAAAACAGTTCCAACACATCATTAAATATTATTAAAAAAAATTAAATAGAAAGAAGTATCAGAACATTATTAAATTTAATTAAATGTGAAGGTTGTAGGGCAAAACTTCTATATGAAGAAAGTGATACCGATATAGAATGTATTAAACCTCGCCAGTCTGACAAATGTTGTCTCATGGTACCAGGAGTTTATTTCAAGTCATATGGCTTTGAAGCTATATATAGACGTTTTTATGTAATGCCAAAAGTATGTACCAAAAGAATTTTGTCACTATTTTTCAAAACCATTACTTGTGTTCAACATCCGTAGAAAGAAAAGTAATAATTGTAACAGTAATAGTTGCTTGTTCTGGTGGATGAAAAAAATAAATAGGATTGCAATGGTAAAAAAAGCACCTATAAAAATACATAAAAAAGGAAAGAAGGTTTCGTAATCAAAATTGCAACACGTAGTTACTATCTTAAAAATGTAAATATTGTATAAGTATATTTTGGGCAAATTATTTTTTAATTTATCGTTTTATGTTTTATAATATTTAAGGCAATAATAATGTACAATTAGAAAATAAGTTATCAGTTGTCAAATTAGAAGTTATCTTTTATGTATTTAGAAAATATTTCAAATAAATGTTAACTATTATTTAAACAAAGTATTTAACTAAAATTCTATTTTTTAATTTACCTCTGTAATATCAATAAATTTAAATCCTACTTTTTAATTCCCCCCTGTGCTAAATAAACACGCTTTTCGCAACCTCTGATGATATGGACAAGCATAACTTGGTTACAATTTTCTACACGGGAGATCGCATTCTAGGCCTGTCTATTTTGTAGCTATATATCAAAGCCAAGGTAAACCAACAGTCAAATCGACATTGCGATGTTGTGACATCATATATTTAGATGATGTGAATTTATTGTTATTTTGAAAGAACTATATTTGTCCCAAATGTCTTTCAGCTTTATCTGACTTGTAAACAGTTTTTAAAAATATTACTGCTGTTTAGCCCCTTCTGTGTTTGTCACGTTTCATATCTATGACAAACGCTCCCAGCTCCAACATGTATTTTAAAATGTTTAAGTAATCGCTTACACGGTATCTGAAGCGATTTCTCGCCTTTGCAGCTCCAGCGGCAGGTAAAAAATAACGTGTCGTCGCGTCGAACGCTATCAGCAAGATACCGGGACGTAAAATAGACGCGTCTCCTTTTGATATGCACCGAGGGAAACCGTGAAAAATTTGATAAAGAGACGGGACGCGAACCGAAGCCGATACACCGTCTGAATATTCGATTGTTTCGGGACGCGGAAGTGGAAAATACGTCGTTGGTTCGCGTGCAGGGACGCCTAACCGTTCGCCTGGAAAAATGTCGCACGTTTTCCTGCCAGATCTGCAGTTTTTGTGCTAATAGCTCGACCCGACAAAAGACTTTTCCGTGCGGTGTACCGCGCTAATGGATGAGGTTAATTTCTTTAAAGCATTTTCCCGCTAATCTTTTCTCTTTCCATGTTAGGAACTTCTTTTTATTTTCTTCCATATTAAAAATGAGACAGAAAGTCATTTCTCTAGAGAAAAGTCCGCTTACGGCTTAGAGCTTTTTATTTTTAAAATGTTTTAATTTTGTTTTACTTTCTATGTTATATTTCTTTATAAAATATCAACCAATACGGATAATGACTATCAAAATAGTGAACTGTTTATTATTAAAAATTTTTAGTAATATTTGTAATTGTAATAATTGTAATTTTAATAGTTTGCTCTACTAAAACTATATTAACTAGAAAATAATTTATAAATACTTATAATACCAAATTTTTACACTTGGTTCTATCACAAAAGTGTTTTTTTTCTCATTATTATACTCTACATATGATATATAATAATTACATCGGCTTATAATGATTGGTTTATAAATAAAAAAAAAACATTTGCTATCTATGTAAAACAGAGACGCTATGGACTGGAAACCTAGATGTTCCAAACTTCTTATCTTCTTGTCTAATATTTTTTAATTTTTTTTAATATATAAAACAATATGAGTTTGTTCGAACAACACAAGTTGGCAGTGATGTGTTTTGAAAATTGTTTTGTGATTATTATTATTATTAATTAATATTAATAATTCCGTAACCAAGATGATCTAATCTTTTGCATTATATTTGCAAAACACAATTATGAAACATCAAAACCACAGCTTTTGATGTTTGTCCGCAACTAGTGAGCGATATTTGTGGCTTATGACAACTATGTTGTTTTTGAATGCAGTTTTTAACCCATTATGATAATGATAATATTTTATTATCAATTGACAATTTTTAGAACCCCAAATTAACCGAAACGAGAGAGATTTTTGACAATGAAATGAATCTAATCGTGAATACTTGCCACACAGTTTTATGTAATATCTACCCGCCCTTATTGAAATAAAAATGTACAAAAATTATATCGAACTATAAATAGCACATAGTAAAACTACGAAAATACAAATTAACTATTGGTATTACACTACTTGGTCGGCAGTAAATCTATAATTAAGAAAAGCAATAATTTGATCAGAAATATATAATTCATCAAAAATTAACAGCGTACAGATAAATGTAAGAAATATAAACGACGAATTTGAACACATATACCTAATAATTAATATTAAATTGAATATTTACGAATCTTAATTGGAAAACTGACGATGAAATAAAGTGCTGAACACTAACAAAGACTGTCGGCTGAAAAGCAAAAACTTCTCAATATTACCGAGCCAAAGTAAGTTTCTTACCGTTAATAATTACGCGGGTTGCTTAAAAGCAATTCAAAATTTCCAGCTTCCCTCCACTACGGCCACTTGAACTTTAGTTTTCTCTTTTGTGTTGAGAAGCTTCACCTTGTGACAGACGACAGGGAATAATTGAACACTCGTATTTTTAGTGGCATTCATTAGTAAATATTGCAATAAGAATACTTTCTAGTTTATTTTCAACTATTTGAATGTATATACAGCAGCATTTTTGGAATTTGCTGTAAAACACTAGGTACCATAATATTTTGAACAGTTTCTCATACACTTTGATCAAAGAGTAGCTAATTTTTGGACACCTCTAATAAAAATAAATAGTAGAAATAAATGATATTCACAAAAAGAAATATAAATATTAATATTTCCATAAATAATGTTTTATTTGGCCATAATCACGTTGTAATAAAATGAAAAAGAAATATGGATTCGTACAAGCAAATCTTGCTATTTTTGTGAAGAACAGTGAAAATATATAACACGTCTAAATAAACTCTATGGGATAATAATTTGTGAGTCCTACTGATTTCTTAGAAAGTATACGATAAAAAGCATTCGAAAGTAAAATCGTTAATTATATTACAATTAATATTACTGTTAATTAAATATATTATAATATCAGTAAATAATTGTATTGCATGGTATGCAAGAATAATTTGCATCGGTATGTTTGTAATTTACCGGAGGACATTCATTCATTTCATTCAATATCACTTTTGTAGAACTACTTATATTTGGCCTCAAATACTTTACAGAATTTCAGGTACATATACTTTCAGAAGAAACACTATGAAAGTTTACTGTACGTTTTATTTAAGTACTAAAATAAATGTCTTAATTGATATAGTTCATACACTAATATACAAGTCCATTGCTGTAATATATTTAAAGGTCGTCGACAAAGAATTAGCTATTGTAAAATGATATCTTTACAATAATGTCAAACTTACTTAATCTTTTTCTGTTTCTGCTTCTGTTTGTTCTTTACTGGATGTCAAAGCCGTTCATACACTTTAAGAAGAAACACTATTAAAATTTATTGTAAGTTTTATTTAAGTAATAAAATAGATGTCTTAGTTGATATAGTTCATATACTAATCCTGTATTGTGAATATGCAAGTCCATTGCTCTAATATACTTAAAGGTCGTCAACAAAGAACGAGCTATTGTTATTTTCTACCAAGTCAAGTAGGGCCTGTTAACTTGCAGATTCATTCTTCTGTTAATGGAAATGATTTTTAACTCGTCTTTCTTCTTTTGCTAAGATAATATGTCATGGCAAAACTCGGTCTCTATTCTACATAAAAATTGTAAAAATAACGTAAAATAAAAGGAAGTTTTCGTTTTTTTTTTTATTTGTACAAACGTACTCCTCTATAAAAATTGTAGTCACCTACAGGTAACATAAAATTACTTTGATCAACATTATTTATAGAAATCATCAATATGTCGACACAGTGTTAGAATGAAAACTGATTTAATTATATACAATAAGTCTTAACATGCAAACTCACATCCGGATACGGATAAAACATAAAATTATTATTTGGCGTGATAAATATAGAAAATCCAGCTATATTTTGGATAGAAACATGATTTAATCTCAACTATATACGAACTGATTGCTGGCTTTGCTAAATCATACTCAAAACACTTTATTGATTGAAGCTAATCTATTAACGAGTATGGGGGTTGCGAAAATATATTTCATTTTAATAGCGGAAATCAGAATTGCAAATTGCCCTTATGCCACTAAAACAGACGCCCGCGAATTATTTTAAATAATGTTTTAATTAAATAAATAAATTGACTAGATTCGAGTTGATATAATTCGTTTATTATGTCAATAAAGTTCGATTAATCGTGGAAATACAAATGGACCTTTCAATGGATTATATTATTACCCAGTATACTGTAAATTATTTATTATTTCTTTATTTGTTTTACTTTTTGTAATATTATTATCTTTATGTGATGTATATACTAGTAGAATTTTAATTAATTAATAGCTAATACTATTATAAAATATATAAAATATGATTTATTTTGGTAAGTTTATATAAACACCGTGCATGTTTGCTCTACTGGGTTAGTTGCCAGCATAATTGCATACACGAGTGGTTTTCTCTATGATGAAGGAAATAATCCAATATCGTTAGATGGCAGCATCTCGGAAGTCAGTTCACTGGACTATTTTTTAAATGATGTCACATATGTCTTGCCAGTAGAATAAATCAATCTAGATAGATATAAAAACAATTGACCATCAAACAGGATTTTTTCTCTAAAAATGTACCAACTGCCAATAGAATTGTCACCATTCAACAAACAGACGGTGCTTATGATATTTAATTGAATACATATCGTGAAAAACATGAATCTGTAATAATATGATAGTAATATATTCCGGTATTATTGCTGACAATAGTATTATATCCAAAATGTTATTGTCCTTAAAAAGCATCACATCCAAATATTGAAGAAAAGAAATTCATTCCGGCTTACCAATTTGGATTTAAAAATAAACACTGGACAACTGATCAACACTATCTTTCATTGAAAACATTTTTGAAAAAAGGGAATTTATTCGGATTTATTGAGGACATGTACCAAGTCCTTCCTGAAGTATGACACCAGGGCCTCGAATACAATGTAGCAAACAAATTAGCTAACTAGATGAGTCAGATTCTCGAATTATTTAAAACGTTTTCAATCATCACTTCAGAATAAGATAGAACGCCGGATATTAGATTTGCTATCCATTTATGCTGATGTGCCACAAGGTAATGTCCTTGGGCCAATGTTGTATTTACTTTATATTAGGGATACAGTAAATATGAAGGGTTAACAATGGCTATATTTACTCGCCATAATTAACAATATTGAGACGATATTAAATAAATCACAAACAACTGTTAACTATATTAATGAATGGAATAAGAAAAAGCTTTCATTCTCTTTATTATGCGAAGTCGACGCGTGAATTTCACTTACAAAAAAATATTTTGGTCAGTTATAATCAGTTGTAGAGTAATTCCGTGTGTGAATACAGTATGGGCATGAAACTAGATGACAAGCTCAAGTGAAAAGAACGTATTAAAAAACGAGAAGAACTTTCTATGAGGCTCAAAAAATGTGGCTGGTCCTTGGACGACAATCCAATTTAATTCCTAATTAACAATCCTTTATTATGCGAAGTCGACGCGTGACTTTCAGTTACAAAAAATTGGTTTGGTCAGTTATAATTGGTTGTAGAGTAATTCCGTGTATGAATACAGTATGGGCATGAAACTAGATGACAAGCTCCAGTGAAAAGAACATATTAAAAAACGAGAAGAACTTTCTATGAGGCTCAAAAAATGTAGCTGGTGCTTGGACGACAATCCAACTGATCAGCATTCAACAAATTTTTATTATATAAATACATTTTGAAGCCAGTGCTAACCTATAATTTGGAAAAATCTAATATCACTATGATCCTTATGAAACTTAGCAAAACAAGGTTCTCTGCAACATTGTTAATGTAATTGTAATGTTATATTAGAAATAAAACCATCCATAGAACCAAGGAGGAGTATCGAAGGTCAAAGAAGAAAGTACTAGAACAGCTCGACGATAGTGGACCTACCCGGTGGTTTTAATCTTCAGACAATGAAATTATAATATTCCTGAATTCCTGCGTTGACATACGTTTTCTTGTTCCTTTCTGGGTATCTTGTTTATAATCAGTACCTGTCTCAAGCATCAATCTCAGTTTCTTTTCCATAATATTGGTTTTACATTTCTTTACATCATTTTGATTGGCAGTAATCTGAAAATGTGATGATGAAATATGGTTATGTTACTCTAGTTGAGGTAACATTTGGGTATATTTTACTACTAAATTATAATGCTATAACATTTACTTGTCCTGTGTAAGATTTACCTTGCTAAAAAACATATCTGATGTACAATCCTCAATAAAAATATTCAGAATATTCACGATTTTTTAATAACTGTTTAATAACTATATAAAAAATTAACATAATACAAAACAAAATTGTTATTAATCAATTAAATTCCTGTCCGATAGTGGTATTGATGTAAATGTATGCTTAAAATCATTGTATAACCATTTAAAATCATGTGTCTGTCAATATGAAAAAGTGTAGAACCCAAAATAGAATAACCATTCCAATCATGCTACTAACCAGGATGAGTAAGTAGGCCACGTTAAGCAGTAATAGCAGCAAACTCTATTTGACAACAATAACACAAAAACAAACTGTATAAATCTATTTAAAAATATATAAAACATTTATATATTGTGAACTAGACTAGCACAAAATAAGACAGGTTATATAATTTTATGCTATACTAAAGCAACATCAAATTCGAACCGAGTGCAACTTCAAAGAACAATGTCAAGGGGCAACACATGTATTTTACTTGGCTTACTCTCAGAGCAACTCAAGACGGGTACACGGAACGTCGCAGGAATGGAAAATTACTCCTTAAAAAAGGTAACTTTATTTACGTACGACTGGGAGACCTCTTTAAAAGGGCGCAAATAAGTTTTTACACGCTTTGTTATCTCTGCAAGCTCCAAGAGGAGAAAGAAAGGAATTTATTCGAATCTTGTTGTTTCAGTGGCAGAAAAAAAAACAGAAAGAAAGAACCCTTTGTCCTTGTATAAACTTAACTGGACATTATTGCACTTGTAAGTAATGGGGGACATAGAAATAACCACATATATTTATATCTAAAAATATATTAACCCTATTATATATCAATCACGTTAGGGTACAGATCGTTTAAAATAATAAAAGGCGCGCTTATGTCAGATTTTGAGATGTGATAACACAGGTGTTGAGATACTATGTATATTTTCTCAAACTTAATTCTAAAAAAGTAAATTACATGCTATAAAATATTTCATTTATATTTACCCAGTAATAATTTGAAATAGTTCATTCTTTAACATGATTTCCTCGAAACTTATTTTATGTACTTTAAGCCCTTCCTTCATTCCGGCCTTTGTTGATGAACTTGTTAGGATTTTATCCACCAGTATATGGTGGTATATATATATATATATATATATATATATATATAATATAAAAATAAATCAATAATAAATACAAATATATATATATATATATATATATATATATATATATATATATAATATATATATATATATATATATATATATATATATATATATATATATATATATATACATACATACGTCTCAATATTGTTAATTATGGCGAGTAAATGTAGCCATTGTTAACTCTTCATATTTACTGTATCCCTAATATAAAGTAAATACAACATTGGCCCAAGGACATTACCTTGTGGCACATCAGCATAAATGGATAGCAAATCTTAATATCCGGCGTTCTATCTTATTCTGAAGTGATGATTGAAAACGTTTTAAATAATTCGAGAATCTGGCTCATCTAGTTAGCTAATTTGTTTGCTAGCTTGTATTCGATATATATATATATATATATATATATATATATATATATAATATAAAAATAAATCAATAATAAATACAAATATATATATATATATATATATATATATATATATATATATATATATATATATATATATAGATGTGGTGCATTGTATATAACAATAACTGATGGTTCCTCCAAGTTCTTTAAAAGCTGATTTTAAGACTACTGTAAAGACAAGTTATGGTTCATTTCTTCATGGTAGTTACCCTTCGACTTAGAGAAACACTAATTCTGCACCAGGAATAAAACCATTCCTGTTTCCAGCATGAAGAACTATATGCAATGAATAATTGTTATGACTAAAAAAACCTAATCGATAGTTATTCCAACGTTTAGCTTTTTCCATGAACCTTTGTTATCTTTATATTATATTTATTATCATCTTACCATGAGAAACCCAATGTACAATTCTGAAATATTCATGGCTCTTTTAAATATATAAATTGATATAATTCCTTCTTGATTTTGTTATATGTTTTTAAAAATTGTATTCTTTTAAAGCAATCGCTGGAAGTTCCATTAAACCCCTTCGTGGGTTATCTTTACACCACTTAAATCCTAGATTATCCAACAATGTATGAACGGATGTTCTACATCTATCAAATAACACTATATCTTTTGAATTTTTATGAATACTTTTCAGACTAACAATATTCTCTGAAATAATTGTATTAAATTATGTTTCGATTGAACTACTTACTGTTTTATAAATTTCGAATATTTGATCTCGAAAACACCAAGATTGATCTTGATTCGTCACCTGTTTCGCATAAACACAGTTTCTTTTGGCGAATTTAAGGTTATATTGTTTTTTATTTTTAGAGATATTTTAGTGACCCTGTCCGTACTAATACAAAGTGCAGCTGCAAGGCGCAAAAAATATTTTGAATAAAAACCGCGACGATTTCAAATTTATTAAAACAAGGGTTAAAACATTTGCCGGTTTATAACCCGTAATTATAATATTTTGAAAAAATTTCAGAAGTTAGGCAAACGGACAACTTTTGCAGGCTCATTTCGTTACGTGTTCGAACTTATCTAACAGCTTTCTATCTCTTTTTAAATAGAATAAAATGACAAGGATAATATTGTCTGACTGTAATACTAATTTAGAACTTTGACAGACATATATTGACACTCGCCGTCACTGGTATATTGAATTGACTGTATATATATCTTTTCATAAAGTGATATAATAAATTAAATTTAAATACTGATTTTCATTTATTAATTGTTCATAAAGTTAGTATTGATTACGAAAATATATTATACATATTTAAAACGCCAGACCCAATCCATAGCAGTATATTATTTTAAAATATGAGAATTGTTTTAATTAAATAAATAAATTACCTAGAAATTAGAGGATATTCGCTTATATTGTCAATAAACCGGAATGAACTGAAAATATTATCAAAAGATTAAAGTATATGTTATCGATATATCATTCAGGCCTTCCAAATATATAAATTTAATAACAATTTGGAATTAATTTATTTCAACGTAAATTTTCATTTATTTGTATTAACGGTATTATTTTCTGATCGAGGGTATTCACAGAATTGACTGTTTTTGTAAAAAAAACTGTGCCATTGTCTTGCTTATTTTCTTACGTTATATATTTATTTTCGCAAAATATATTTGAAAGAGGCTTAATGTCAAGGTAAAATCGAATCTTATGTTCTGGAATATACAGTATACTTTTTTATATATATATTCTGCTACTTAGTAGTCTGTTTATTTTATCGGTAGATCTATCTTTAACTGAGTTGTGCACTCATTGATGCAATCGTCATCTTATCCCTGCGAATCCCGATGCTAGAACTGGTGCACTATTTCTCCTGGAGGAGAAAGTATCATAGACTGTCCACTCCCTGAAATTCAGCAGATAATTAATTGTGTTGGTATAGTCTGGTTTGATAGTACTTGCTGTATGACTCAGTTTCTATATTCACCGTTCGCAAATTCAAATCTAGGAACACAAATTATTTGTATTATATCTTATGTACGGTGAAATATTAAATATAGTTCTCATCGTCTTGCTATAAAACCTTTCGAGTATTTCGATGTTACTGTGGCTAGTTGTGCCCCATATATGTTTGCTATACGTCCATACAGGCTTTAGTGTAGCTTTATCGATGGCACTTTTACTGGCCTCTGATAATTGTGACTTGCGTCCGATGAGCCAGCACATGCTCAGGAGTTTGTAGTTCAATTTTTGGTTTTATCAGGCGTCGGTCAAGATATACCTAAATATTTGGCTTCATCTGCTTCTCATCTCTCATTGTAGATGATCAAGTAAAATATGCGTTTCTCTAGGATATCACATTATAAATGAAGTCATTCGATTAAGAAGAAACAATCAGGGTAGAGTTGAGGAACAAATCCAAAGAAACCATTATAGTTTGCATGTTGGATAAATGTTGTTGTGTTTGGCGAATGAAGGGTGAATTAATTTCTCAAAACTTCTATGCTGAAACCGACCTTTTGTGTGGAAGATTCAATGAGCATCTTCAAAATAGATATGGATTAAGATGACAGAGGACCAGCATGATAACACGAGACTAATCGAATCCAAAATCAGAGCTTCATGATGGCGAAATTGATGGTGATCATGGCTATAATTCAATAAGAAACAACATATAGCAATATAAAAGGTTTTTGAGATAGAAAAATTTATAGGATGGGACAACAGATGTTTCTTATACAATTTCATGTACCTTGTCTTGTGGAAGTCTTGATATACTGGCACCTTGTTATAGTAGAAAGCATAAATATTAAAATTATAGAAGTCATATATATTATAAGAAAAGGAATTTAGATATCCAGGAGTCAATTTTGGATGTGTGCTGTCGAATTCTAAACAACTTATTTTGTCAAACTGATTTTACGTAATGAAAGATACAATACATAATATATACTGTATGCGATAATACAACACAATAAATGCTCAATATATGAAATAATGTCTTTTTGCAGCCTTGTATAAGACAAAATTCTAAACATGAGTACCCATGAGCATTGCAAGCAAGATTGCTCTTTGGTGCTCACAGCAGCATACGAAATGAACAACTTGCATTAAAAGATATAGTAATACAGAGATCAACTGTGAGAAAACCCAAATAATGTAAAGCTTTTTATGATTGCTGATAAAAATCAACTAATTTTTTTAGATATGTAGATAATAAAATTATTACTGAAGATTTTTTGAACCACCACCAAGGTTCAACAATCTGCTCAATGAATAATAAATATTTCATACGATTATTATTATACACACAATTAGGGGTTTCCATTGTAAAACATGTTATTCTCAAGCTTACTTTACAGTCTATCGTTGTTGATTAACACATTAATTTACGCAATCGCTCATTGCCTTTTTTTAATTTTCTATTATCTTCCAACAACGCTCGATAGAATTAGTTTTCAAGAAAAAAGCACTTGTTCTTTTATATAATACCTGGATAAATCCAAATTATGAAAAAAAAGTGATTGAGTTAGGAACATTAATCAAAATAACGATAAGATAGCCTTTCTGGCGAATCCAGGCCATCAAAAAAAGACTGGATATAATGTGAAGCGATCTGGGCAAATAGATTTTCTATTGTAAATAGTATAAAAACGAATACTTATAGACGTTCCTCTGGTTTCCATTACAGATCGTGGGGGAAATTGGTAGTAAAGACCGATATAAAAGATCCGAGACGTAGAGAAACTTACAGATTATTCCGTCTTTTGTTCCTAGCGATTTAGTTCGATTCGAGGATAATGTTGAAATAATACACTTAGTGAACGATATGCTTTAGCTGCAGATATACATAATTTAATACAGAATGGTGTTTTTATATGATTTAGTAGCATAATATTGATTCCGAAATATTAATAGATGCACATAATATATCCTTACAACTTTTAATCAAATACAACGAAACCAAAAATTATACAGCAAAAGAAAAAATAACAAATTTTAAAATCTGTATTTTTTTATCTCTCGTTAATAATATCAATAAATAAACCAATACATTTCATTTGAACGGAGATGCATTATGTGAATTGACTAAACTTCTCGCGCATATATAATTTTTCAAGTAAAATATTCAAGTGCCTTTAATAGGCCGGAATTAAAAACTTCAAGTTAACGCTCCAGTTATATAACTTTTACGCCCCGTAGAATAAGATGTCCACCAGTCTATATCAATAATTGCCAACTCCTGCAAGCAGAGGATGCTAAATATCTAGGTATGCACCTAGAACGATGCCTAACTTGGAACAAGCACATACTCGCCAAGCGGAAATACTAGTTAAATATATAGGTTTTAGAATAATCTTTAGAATAATATTAATTAATTAAAATAGTATTTTATACAGGACACCACTTAATCAAGTGATTTTCTGCATGCCATGTATATAAAATACAAACATAACAAATACTTATTGCCTTCTGGGTAGGTTAGGGAAATACGAAGAGTAATAAAAAAAAAGGTTATGGCCATTTACATCTGAGTATGTTTAAAAATATTTCTTGATAAAACTGATCATGCTTACTACTATCTGTGTACATAAAGACACATCCAGTTACAACATTTAGATTGCATGTTTAGTTAACATGAGTAATTATGTATTTCGATTATATTAGTATTGTGAAAAATATAAACTAAAACCACTTTTAGAGAAATGATCAAATAAGCGTTAACAATTAGAATATATTTATTATCTCTGTATAATATTTATAAGCTCGTTTACCTATGAAAAATGACATGTTTTTATTAAAGAGCATAGTTACAAATAGTAACAATATACTATTAAACTAAAATTGTTTTCTATAAATATATTTAGGTAATATGATGCCAATTTGGTTTTAATTAATTAGTGACCAAACTGCTTCTAAAAATTACGGATGATTATGGTTTTTGAAAGAAATATCGATAGTTTTTGCGGATATTTTTTTTTTGACCGATATATCGATATTTTTGTAAGCCGATATTTTTCGATATTTTTTGTAAAAATTAAATATATTTCTTAAGCATTATAAAAACCATTTAATAATATTTAATAAACCTTTTAAACTGGTAATTAATTTTAAAAGATTAGTATATTTTGGTACTTAATTTAAAATGTTTTGTATAATATGGTCCTTAATCGTAATGGTATGGTTTATTAAAAATATAAATATAACAGGTCAATTGAAAAGTCTCCAGCCTACCATAGTAAAACACATTTTTTTGGCAAAATTAGTTTTTTCTTCAACATAAATCCCTTCAAGGGTCTAAGTCCAATTTATGGATTTTGCCATCGTTTTCACTGATTTGTGACACGGTGCATTGTCTTGGTGAAGCAGCACTTTCTTTTTCTCCAAATGCGGCCAATTTCGACGATTTCGTCCTTCAAACGGTCCAATAACGCTATGTAATAGTCACTCTTGATGGTCCTTCCTTTTTTAAGGTAGTCAATTACAATTATTTCATGCGCATCCAAAAATACATACGCCATAATCTTGCCAACCGACTCTTGCGTTTTCCCACGTTTTGGAGCAGGTTCATCGTGTGCAGTCCACTGGTACGACTGTCGATTGGATTTCGGAGTGAACTAGTGGATCCATGTTTCATCCATTGTCACATATCGACGCAAAAACTAGGGTTTATTACGCTTGATTATATTAAAACACTGTTCCGAATCTTCAACTCGTCGTTGTTTTTGGTCAAAAGTGAACTCGCGCGGAACCCACTTCACACAGAGCTTTCTCATACCCAAATATTCGTGAATGATATGATGTACACGTTCAATCGATGTCTTTGGATTGTCTGCTATTTCATTCAATTTCAATTTTTTTAAACAACCTCTTTTGGGCGTCCACTGCGTTCACTGTCTTCGGTGCTCATTTCACCACGTCTAAACTTAGCATACTAATCCTTGATGGTTTATTTTCGTGGGGCAGCGTCCGGAAATTCGGCATCAAGCCAAGTCTTTGCTTCAACTGTATTTCAAAAAGCAATATTTTATCAACACTTGGAATTTTTTTTATCCATTTATTTCACAATAACAAAAGTTGCCTCGCTCAAAATGCTATAATTCACAAACTAATGATCAGACAACTATCAAATTTATACACGCCTCTTTTGAGGGTTATGGCTAACTAAAAAGCATATGGATTTAAATACGATATATCTATAATAACGATATATTTTAAAATATCGATATATCGAAATATGGATATTCTTCTTGGTGGTTGACACCGCTACTAGAGATAATTAGAATTATGCAAACACATTGTCGAATAACGCAGCAATCCATTAGATTCAGCAATTATCACATATAAGGACGTTTAAATTTGTAGAAGACGAAACGGAAAATACAATCTTTTTCTTCTAATCCTTTGCCTGCCTCGCTGTGTATTAATTCAAACCATTCCCATAGAATACTGTCGCTTGAAATCCGAAAAGGTTTCTTTATCGCCGATTTGATTAATATTCTCATTCGGTGCGGTTTTTGTTCGGAAATTTATTTCATTTATACAGCTTCCCCCTCCTCTCTGACGCCCCTCTTACTCCGATTTAATCAAGATTCGGTCGAAAAGTGATTTGGAATCCGAAAAATATTAAGCACCGAGGGAGGGAATCTTTAATTTGTATTAATTGAGGCTTTTAAGAGAATTACCGAATCTACTGTGAATTGCTGTCGTGCATTCGACCGATTATAATAGTCTTATTGATCTTATTATTGAGGTTTGAATAATTAATTTGCAAGAGGGAACTTGAAATTTAATAGCAGAAGAATTGTCGAATAAAAAACCTTTAATTTGAAAGTTAATTATAAGGTATACCTATAATAAATGCCATATTCTACGTAAGCCTTTTTTAATTAATTAATTAATTTATTTAATTAATAAATTCTATAATATTGATAATTGACAACAAGGGCTTTGTAAAGCAATACCTATATTTCCTCTTGCAAAGCATTATTACTATACCTACATAATCGATATTGCAATACATACTCAGTGGTTATTCGTCTAAATATTCTCATTTTAACCCCAATTTCGTGACATAAAGAACTCAAAGTTTTACATTTTTAACCAACTTCGAAAAAAGGGGAGATTCTATGTTCGGCTGTATATTTTTTAATGTGTGTTCGCCGATTTCTCCGTCAATTGTGGCCCGACACTCAAAATTGTTTTTTAATCGAATGCACTTCCGAGGTGGTCCCATTGGAACCAAATCAGGATCTGTTGGGGGAAGGGGGAAAATCAAAGGAAATACTCAAATGTCAAAAGCTCGTACAAAGTTTTGATATATGTTTTATCTAAAACAATCAAATATTCATGTACAATAATATTCCTGAGCTGATGCAAAAATCGGAAGTCGTTCAATGCAAAAGCCATTCAGTTTGTTTTTTAAGCACTAACACACTATATACCATATAAGATATCCTAGAAATATTGTAGACAATTGCTTCAACGGTGTAATTGTTAAAGCGCCTAACTTTCAATGTTAGGGGTCGCTGGTTCGATTCCCGGCGCGGAAAATAACTCTTTGTTGTTGTTTAGTTAAAACATTTGTTAAAACACCTAGGCTAGGTAGCGGACCACTGGGCCTGAAGCGCTCCTTAATTTCAACCATTTTTTCTTTATTCCTGTTTTTCCTCATACGGGCTGCACCTTTACTTAATCTACCCATCGTAGTATTAAACAAAGTAACTGCGTAATTTATTGGATACATATGTAACATAGAAAAGATGGAAATAAATTATCTTCAACAAAAAAAATTTAACCGGCTTCAAAAAATAAATAAGGAGCTCACTGAAAATTAAAAAATAATCAAATTTAGATTTTAACACAGCAAAAAACATTGTAATATATATATATATATATATATATATATATATATATATATATATATATATATATATATATATATATATATATATAACAGGCCAATTGCAAAGTCCCCAGCCTACCATAGTAAAACACATTTTTATGGCAAAATTAGATTTTTTATTCATCATAATTCCCTTCAAGGGTGATACATTGCTTATAGCGATCCTCCAACTTTTCGATACAATTTTTGTAGTACGATTTCTCTTCTTCAAAATAGGCCTTAGATTCGTCAATCACCTCTTCATTTGATGAAAATTTCTTCCCAGCATCCTTTGGAGATCTGAGAACAGGAAATAGTCGCTGGGGGCCAGATCTGGAGAATACAATAGACGAGGAAGCAATTCGAAACTCAATTCATAGATCTCTGATACAGTGCATTGTCTTGGTGAAGCAGTACTTTCTTTTTCTTCAAATGCGGCCGCTTTTCGGCGATTTCATCCTTCAAACGGTTCAATAACGCTATGTAATAGTCTGATGGTTTTTCCTTTTTGAAGGTAGTCAATGAAAATTATTCCATGCGTATCCCAAAAGACGGACGCCATAAACTTGCCAGCAGACTGTTGCGTTTTCCCACGCTTTGGAGCGGATCCATCGTGTGCAGTCCACTCGGATGACTGTCGATTGGCCTTCGTAGTGAAATGATGGAGCCATATTTCATCCATTGTCACATATCGACGCAAAAACTAGTGTTTATTACGCTTGATCATCTTCAAACACTGCTCCGAATCATTAACTTGCCGTTGTTTTTGGTCAAAAGTGAGCTTGCGCGGCACCCACTTCGCACACAGCTTTCTCATACCCAAATATTCGTGAGTGATATGATGTACACGTTCAGTTGATATCTTTATAAAGTGTCTGCTATTTCACTCAGTTTCAATTTACGGTTATTCAAAATTATTTTGTAGTTTTTTTAAATGTTTTCGTCGGTAACGACCTCTTTTGGGCGTCCACTGCGTTCACCGTCTTCGGTGCTCATTTCACCGCGTCTAAACTTATCATACCAATCCCTGATGGTTTATTTTCCTGGAGCAGCGTCCCGAAATTCGGCATCAAGCCAAGTTTTTCCTTCAACTGTATATATTCCCTTCAAAAAGAAATATTTTATCAATACGCGAAATTCCCTTTTATCCATTTTTTTCACAATAACAAAAGTTGCTTCACTCAAAACGCTATAATTCAAACGCTATAATTCACAAACTAATGATCCGACCGCTGTCAAATTTATACACGCATCTTTTGAGCCTTAGAGCTAACTAAAAACAGATATATATATATATATATATATATATATATATATATATATATATATATATATATATATATATATATATATATGATAACTATGTAAAAATATAATATATCCTTATCTAACATATCTACTACACATATTTTATATTGTAATGTAGACCTAGTTATACTACTAAACCTAGTTATCTATTTAAAATTTTATTTTGACTCATACCAATTGAATACTTTGGAGTCGGTGCCGAGCCCAAATAATACTAAATTATAATATAATTTTGTGACACATAGAAAAATTTAAATTACCAACAAAACAAATCTAAGTTAATATAACTCTTTGGGTTCGGCATCGACTTCAGAGTAGGCAGGCAGTAGTTAAAATAAAATTGTTAATATATAAATAGGCTTATGTAGATATTAAGCTAAATAGTATGTACATTTTAGGTTTTAAAATGTGTGTAGTAGATAGATTAAATAAAGTCTTTGTATATTTTAATGTAGTTATTAGAACGATTATTTTGTACATATTTTATATCAAAATGTTTTTTGTGTTAAAAATGTAATTTCACTTTATAAGCAAGTTTGGAGAAATATTTCGCGACGTCCAGTGTCTAGATGTCGCTGCTCTGAATTTATTACTTGTTTTAATTCTAAGCTAAGAAGAAATACGGTCTTTTTGGTCAGATATTACATTATCTATATATTATGTTATATTTGGTCAACATATTTTAACACGTGATATATAATATATAATTAATTGCATAATATTACTATTTAATAGTACAATACAAATTGTTTAATGTATTTAACTTTATTATCGATGGATTTTTGAATTTTTAAGGATTATAGATTGTTAAAAATTGTATTGCCATGTGGCATTTTTAAGTGTTATTGTCGAATTAAATTTAATCAAAAAATATTAAAATGTATAATATATAGAACAAAGCTTCATAATTATATTCTATTAAATCAACTTAATATAAAATTCTATTAAAACATCAAAAAGCATAAAATAATGTTCCTCAATATTGCAGAAAATATTATAATTATAACGAGGGACATATTAATTCCTTTAAAGGCCTTTTAACGCAATCAATTTGTCCTTCATCATTCTAACTCAGGGAAAATTCATCAAGCAGACAAATTTAATCATCTCCCGCCGTTAAGATTTTTCCGATTCCTAATCATATTTCGGGTGAATTTCGATCAAATTATAAGGGAATGAACGAATAGGGTGTGGGATGTATAAATCTGGCAAAACATCTGATAGGAATGGACTACTATGGAAACATTAATCACCAAAAAAGGTTCCAAATATAGCGTAATAGCGTAGGTGTAAGTCAAAAATCGTATAAATGTTATTACGTGAGAGTACAAAAAAATCTAATTATAGAATATTTCTTTTATCAAAAGAAAATCCAGAAATCGAATGAATAGAGGAAAACATTCAGAACTATATATTTCAACAAACTTTATATTTTTGAGTGTACTGAGTCCGAAAATTATTTCTTTTTGTCATAAGATGATACGTTTCTTAATAATTTAAGTAATTATGTTAACAAGTTATTACATTAAAACAAAAGAGAATACATTTAATCTATTCTATTTTATTTACATGCTTTTAATTAAGATTATATTTATAATTATTTTTAAATATTATATTTATATGTATATTTAATTGAATTTAATTTAATAAATTTATTTCAGAAAACAATTGTTTTTTATTTAAATTTTACTGGTCAATTAAACATGACGTTAAGGCTGTCACATGTTACCATTACTAATGAGCGAATCAAATGTCTTTACAGTAAAATATTTTTCTTACAGGTGTCTATAATGGAGATTTAAATTGACCAATAAAATTACTTGAATGGCCCATTATGGATCCCTCTGGGTGTTGGCCAAAGCAAAACTTTGCGCCAGAGTCCCCTATTGAGTTACATCTCTATTACTCTATGGTTTCTATTTATCGGATCATAATTATAGATCCAAGTCACATGTATAATGATAAAAATATGTGTAATATTAGCACTCAAATGTGTTTTTTGTTCTTTTATTTTATTTTTTGCTACTTTTCAGCGATTGAAATATAGTTTGAGCAATGTTTTAGAACTTCGCTGATGAAATTTTAGTTTCACTTTTGACATATAGAAGGGACGGCATTTCAAAAGTTATGGCTAAGTAAATTAATTTAATTTAACATAATCAGTATCATTATAATTGTAATTGTATATGTAATTATAAATAAATTTGAGTAGAACTATAAAGAGACTGTATATTGTTTCTGAAATATTTAACAACAACTGAAATACTTAGCAAGTTTAAGTGATTTACTTAAAGAACTAAACAACATATAAGTTAACGTTGAATATATGTGTCCGTCTAAAATAGAAGTGAACACACGACATCCAATGTATTGCCTATTGCAGCTTCCAAATCCATTTAGAAGCCAGATCGTATTTTTTTCTTTTCATTTTATTCTAGTTGAAAAAGATACAATTTTGACTCATGCGTCCGAAATGTATGCCGGTTAGCCTATAAAATTCGCCAGGTTGTCAAAAGTCTGCCAAAGTCGCTAATATATTAGTGATAATAATTAGAGGTTATAAACCGAATCAGATTAGAAATTAACAATTTTGTAATTGACTTAAACAGTTATTCTGACTGTGTGAAAGTGACAGTGACTGAATGAAACATTGCTGATGTGGGCTTATGGTCAATAAAGATCAGTATATTATTAATATAGGACAACTGTAGATCTTATCAAATCTTATTCTGTACACGACTATTATGCATAGCATGTGTGTAATCGTTCTGAATAATATCAAACACTTTTACAGATGATATGGCAAATGCATTTGGGGGAACGCAGTGAATAAATCAGAAGATATAGAGGAAATCGATAGAATTTGGAACAAAACTATACACAGGTAGTAACAGAAGAAGAATTAACTATAGAATTGACTAGGAAACATGAGATGGAAAGACAGCAACGAAGGAAACAAGAACTATGCGTACAAAGATAAATATAATTTCCAATGAAAATAAAATACATTATTTGAATATATAATTGTACGTTATAGGCCTCCAATAGCTACCACTACATAAAACATGCACCTAGAAATTTACTTCATAGGTGGTGTGGAAAAGAGTTAGACTTACACTATAAACTATATAAAAAATATATAAGTCCGTCGATAATATATGCATTAGATGTCCTATAATGTTAAAATAAATTATATTTGATAACATTATTTTTGGTTCATTATTTTATTTACATTACATTTTGTTAAATATCATAGCCAAAATAAAATAACCTAATAACAAAAAAGTCAGAATTGATGCTATAACAATGCGACGTTGTCGCGTCATAAATTTTTGATGACTTGATTTTGATAAATAGTAGATTATTCATTAAAACTTAATTTCCAGGCTGTAATTCAAGTACTTGTTAATGTTACCTTGTTAATGTTCCAACTGCGATAATTTTGCTCCTGACACAGAATCAGGCCGCTAAAAGCCTCTTCGTACCTGAAAAAAAAAGAAAATAGATTTAATAATGAAGTTCGACCGAAAACAAAATGAATAGTATGCCGAGACCTGTTCTGTGTGATTGTAAAAACCGGGGGAAAAATAATGCCAAACGTTTTAACCAAATAAATTCTCTGTAGTGAATAATTTGGAAACAGCTATTTAGACGTTTTTGGCTCGGATTGTAACTCGCTTTGCCAAATTGGAGGCAAAAAGAGGAAAAAGGACGCTGACGGTGATATACACGATCTATTAAATTATCCCAGGCTCTTGTTCCTAGTGATATATTCGAATGTGTTAGCTGTAAGACAAGTTTAAAAACCTACTCGATCTCGTAGGTATAGTTTTTAGATCATTACTTAAATATCTAAATTATACAATTTTATCGGCTGAGAAGGTTTTACATTTGTTCTACCTTCGGCCAATTGAAGCTTCTGTAAAATATACCCTTTATTTAGCTGTAATAAATTTATATACTACTCAACATGTAAATATGTTCACTTTCAGATTTTACTACCGAGTAGCCGCAACTAATAACAGAATCTCCTCCCGAACATTTACATCAATATCTTACCTAGATCAACGGAGAAAGAACTATCCGTTTATATAGTTCATCTATTGAACCTTCTCTAATTCTAAATTGAATTTTGAAGCTTTTCATGTTCAAAAGCATAATCGACTTAGCATTCTTTGAAGTTAATATAATGAGACCCTTAATGTATATCATTAGTAATAGTACATGTTGCTTAATAAACTCTAGAACATGTATACCTGCAACATAGTTCTGAAGTACAAGGACGCATTCTAGTTGTTATAGTAATTATAATGTATATAAAATCTTATTGGAAACTAATTATTTCTGAAGCGTGAATTAACAGAAACATATTCAAAGCCAGCTGAGTCTAAAAAATGTATTTAAATAGCAGAATCAAAACTTTTAAGTCAGTACAAATAAAGGATGAAGGCAGTGACAAACAGGCAATTACTAACTGAAGCTAAAAGTTGACATAACATGTCTTGGTTAACTGAATAAACTCAAGTATGTGGAAATACCCTTTAAGTAAACTGATAATAGCATCACTAGCGAGAAAAAATCAGTTGTTAACATCATCATTACCAACGATGGCCATCAACCTAAGACTCTGGCTTCGATTACAATGCGGTCCGCTAGTTTGAATGCTTTGGTCTCTTCTTCATTAAGTCTGAATGCTCTGCAATACCAACTACACCTTGGAAAATGCGCGAAGCCTCAATAAATGCAACAGCGATGATATAGCCATTATCATCTGCGAACATCAGATGTCAAAAATTATGCTCATATACTCAAACACTTTTCACATAACTGCATCCATTACTATATTGAAGATTAATGTAGAGACAATATTTATGTAGAGAACACTATCTTTGATCTCAAATAAATTCGACAAACATTCGGAAAACTAAGTTATTGGGATACAGAAAAATATAAATTATCCGTACATAACAATTTACTGCTAATAAGCAGATACTAAAATCTATATAAATTAATGGAAGTCAGTTATTCTACGGGACGTAACATCAACGTAATAAAAGTATTTCAAAATAAACTACTGAGAAGTATATTATTGATGTGTTCAGATACTATAGGAGCAATTACTTACACCGAGAAAATCAGATTCCACCTCCAGTCATAGAAGAAATTAAGAGAGTCGTAACAAGACATGAAGAAAGGCCATGTTAATACCGAAGTATTGCAGCTTGAATAATATTGAACTAGGACTCAATAAATCCAAACGGTTTGGTATTGTGTAAGTGTACAAAATGAATCCTTCTAGATATGTACATATGCATATGTTGCACAATCTTCATAAATACTATTCCGCCATTTCATAGAAGACTTATTCCCTGATCGTTCTAACAATTCTTTGTATATTGCATTTTCTCAATGTTGTTTGCACGTACTAATACATAATTATCTCATTCTTCCACGCTAATGGTACATATAGAAGGAATAGGTGATATATAAGCAATATTGCAACAAATTGATTTTGCAACATAGCACGGGCATTACTTCTACGAATTTTCTCAGGCTAGATAGCATCAATTTTATGAAACCATATAAAAATTAACTGGCAAAGCCTTTTTCTTATATGGAATAAAAAGTACACCATAAGAGAAAGAAATTTGAATATATACAACCAAAATTCTAAATATAACTCCTTAATTTAAAACAATGTAAAAGGAAATCAATTGAACGGAACGAAGTATCAGACCGGGAGAGCGAAAGGAAAAGTCCTGTGATTGAATGATGTTCGAATTTCTCACATGGTGCCCGATAAAACAGTAAATTGAAAGTATCGATGCGATTTTTAAAGGTGCCAACCCATTTTTCGCTTTCTATAAATTATGTCGTTCTATTTTTCCACCAGCATGGTTTCTACGATTTTTTTATATTGACAGTAAATGGAGAAATAACAAACTGAGAAAATACATAGTTGATTAATTTATTAAATAAATATAGTGCGTACAACGAGAAAAATTCAGCTATATTCTTTGACATATTGTAAACCTTCGATAAACTCTGACATAAGGGACTTATGTTACGTATAAAGTCCATAAAGTACTACCGAAGAAAATACATTGAATTCTTAAGCACCTAACCCCAACCGGGATGTTTACAGTTCAACAAGAAACTTATCCAACAATGAAAGAAACAAAAGCAGATGCACCGCAAGGCAGTATTTGAATTATGTTTTTACCTACACTATACTTGTAACATACTACATTTTCTAATAACACTCAGTTAACACACTCACAAGACATGAGGAAATAGCCCATTCCTATATTAAAACCAAAATTTTACAACTCTCGAATAATAATAGATTAGAATGCAGATTCAAGTGAACCAAATCGTACGATCTTGTTTAGTTGTATAGTGAAGTATACTAAATGGTAAATATACTGAAAAGTGCTACTTAGTAACTTTTAATTTATTAGAGACTCTATAAGGAGTCTTAGTCTTAATAGACTAAAGCATAGTTTTAAGTCATTGAAATGACCAATTGTAAATTAGTTTGCAACGTGTAGTGTTACTATATTAATTAAAATAAAGTAATATAGTAGTAAGCCAGTAACGTTTATATATTGCCTAAAATAAAAAATTTTAAGTGTTGATTAAAATTAGCATTCGCGTCTCTTAATTACTTAAAGGCAATTCATTAGGGCCACAGGTGATTATATGAAGATAGTAATTTAAGAAGTTTTACAAAAATATGTATTCTAATATATATATATATATATATATTAAGAGGTTGATCTGTTGAAAAAGCTAGCATCATCATTATTTGTTTATTTAAAGCTTTATACATTTTTTAAGAAATAGTGATTTAAAATATAACCTACAGCATCAAAAGCAGAGTTCAGTACCCACTATTTTCATCTTTTAAGGAAAATTAAGGATACCTTATATCTAGATTATTGTACATTAAAACAGTATTTGACAGTGCTAATAAAGTAGGCTACCATTATCTTTAGTCTTGAAACGTACCTTTCTATATCAGCTGCAATATAGTTAATATATAAAAATATGAAGAACACTGTTACTATGAATCGATAATACTATTTAGTAAACAGAAAATAAATATTATATCGTATTTTTATACATATATTAATGTATATCAATGCAATAAATCATTGAATTGTAGACTTTTCTCAATCACTAAAAGTTGTCGATAAAGAAATAATTATAACTGATCATTAATTTAAATTGTTAGACCTTATACCATTATATACACTGTAGGACACGTTAATATTAAGTTACTGCTCATTATTTTTCTCAGCAGGGCAAATAAGGAATAAAACATTTTCAACCTATTGCTATTTACGTAAGCGCTTTTCCATAGTCAGCTAAAGCAATAATTCAAACTAAGTTGTAAAAATCAGCACCCGCTACTGGACCTTAAAGTCATCTGCGATTACATTTAGGTCTTCCCGACGCAAACTTTCCATTTTTCTACTTCAATAATCATCTTCAGAATATCGATCTCAAACATCTTTTCAAAAAAAAGGCTTTTTATTTTTTTTTGTTAGTAAAAAAAATTAAGTTCAAAAAAATCATTATTAAAAATAGCTTATACTACATATTTCCAGGTTTCAACAGGTTAAAAAACGCACCACTATACACGAAAATCAGTTTATTAAAGTTAAAAGGTCATACGTTAAATTATCGATTGCCTGACACATTGTAACAAGCTACATTGTGGCCATGACAATAAATTTTTATATCCACCTAAACTTAAATTAAATTAAAATTAGGAAACCACCGGAGCATTTCACTACGAAATTTTAGTTTTCGTTCTCTTGAAAATATTAATGTACTTATACGTGAGATAATTTCCAATAAAAGGTGCCAAAAACAAACAGAAAAACGCAGTTAATCTCAGTTTATACTGGTCTATTTTTCTATAGTTACCCCATAACACATAGGCTGAAAAGTACCCGTGCCTAACACATAGATGGTTCTATTAAGTTCACTGCTTTTTTAGTTAGTACTAACCTTCAAAAGAAAGCTGTTAAAATTTCATGGTATTCTACTCTTAAGTTTGTAAGTTTTTTTTCTAAGATTAACACTACTTTTTCGTGATTTAATTTTACAGTGCTTCTTGATAGGAAAAATACCATTCAAGCGAAGCAATGACTTGAAAAGCGTTATAAGGGCTCCGCTCCATCAGAACCAACGATAAAACATTGGTTTGCTGACTTCAGACGTGGTCGTTGAGACACCGACGATGCAGAACGCAGTGGACGTCCAAATGAGTTGGTAACGCCCAAAAATATAAAATAAATCCACAAAATCGTTTCGAATGATCGAAAAGTGAAGTTGAGTAAATATTAAAAGAACTTGATAGTTTTATATTGCATGAACATTTCACTATGAGAAAGTTCTGTTCAATTACTCTCCGTTCTCTGCCGCGTTTGATCACTATTGACCAAAAACAAGATCGTGTTGATGATTCTGAGCAGTGTTTGGTCATGTTTAAATGTAACAAAGCGGAATATTTATATCGATATGTTACAATGGATTCATCACTTCACTTCTGAATCAAAACGATCGTAAGCTGAGTGGACAGCAACTAGTGGCAGGTCTATTTTGAGGTAAAAGATAAATCGTTCTACAAAAATGATAATGAAAAATGTTGATTATGGCGTTTGTTTCCAATGCCCAGAAAAATCTATTATTCACATTGAGTAATTAATTGTTCTAAAAAGTTTTATTATGACTCCACAAATGTAAAATTGCATGATTTTTCTCTCTGGTTTGCTTACAAGACTTGACAGTATTAGTCTAAACACAGTGACATGATTTTCAATTTGACAGCAAATGACCTGCCCTCGGGAATGATGGTCTCATGTACACTATTTGACTATATAATTTATCAGATAATATGTTTCTATTCATAATTATTTATAACTCTTAACATCCGTAAAATAAATAAGTCCAAAAAGAAATAAATTCTAGCAAAATAAATTATGCTCATACAAATTTAACAAAATTTTAAGATTATGTTATATATCAAAATCCTAAATAATATTCCTGATAATTTAATTTGAGTAGTAATATTGGACATATATGATATGTAAAAATTATATCCAATAAATAAGTAATATTGCGAGATCTTTCGGATTCTATTACATTCATATTTATATTCCGCGCCAAATTAACTTTTTAAAAGGTTCGAATTCGCACAGCAGTCATTTCAACAACATCTCAAACAGTTTATCTTTCACAGTACTACTATAATTTATGTTTTTTTTTACAAAATAAAAATAAAAATCAAAAGTTACTTGAAATTATGCATATTTACCTACAATTGAAAAAAAACCTTATTAATAGAAATAGAACGCTTGCTACACAAAATAAGAACAGTTTTCTCTGGCAAATTGTGGCCAACCAGGGAAATTGGACTTAGTACGACAATCCCAAGTGCAAAAATTCGTGGATTAGTGCAGGTGAACCATTCATATTGACACCGAATCGAAATATTCATGGCCGTAAACTTTATTGCATATGGTGGGATAACCAAGGTGTCGAGTATTACGAACTTTTGAAATCGAATCTAAATGTTAGTGCAGATGTCTACTAACATGGATTAAACAAATTAAATAACCTTTTGATGCAAAAAAACACAGCAATAGTGAGTAACAATCGCAGAGTAATCATCTTGCAACGCTCGGCCATACATCGCAAAAGTTGCTAAGGACACTGTTGCAGCTCCAATAGGAAGTTCTGACGCATTCAGCTACTCATCAAATGTAGCGCCTTCTGATTATTATTAATACAGATCGATGCAGCATGGCTTCGCTGGTATACGGTTTCGAAATGCTGAAGTAAAAAATGGAACGATGATTGGATCGCCACCAAAACAACATCGTTCTTTTGACACACTATCGCCATGTTATTTATCAGAAATATGAGTAAATATTTGAATCAATATGGTACCCATTTTTCTCAATAAATACCTTTTTATTGTAAAAACATGTCTGAATACATGCAAGCACCTCATATAATTTATATAAAACTATTCTTTAGAAAAATAAGCTCATTAATTTTTCAAAGTCTGAGATTTGTCCTACATAGTTCACTTGATTTTCGAAAAAAAGTAGTATTTGCATAAAAAAAATTCTATTGCGTAAGGAATTTGAAAATAGTATATATTTGCCTCACAGCTTTGTCAATGCGAATTAATTTTTAAGCATCGAAAACTCTTTCAAAGTAACGGACCACGTTTTACATTTACGAAATAAATCATGCAACCGCCTGTCGTATTATTCAAACCGGGTGCCATTTGGTATTTACGAGTTTTTTAGAGGTTAGCTAAGGAGGTCTGGGCCCCGGTTACAACCTGTCGCGACCCGTTAATCCCAGATTTCCTGGGAATCGGGAATAATTCAAAGCACCGACTGACACAGACACAGAAACAGAGGAAGTTCGTTAAAGGTATTAACTGGAATTACCGCCACGAAAATTGGTTGTGTAGCGTTTGGAAGGAAGTAGGGCGGCGGAGACGCAGGGGAAGGTTAATGTCGAAGTATATTGGACGTCAGTCCCAACTGATTATGTTTCCAGCCAATGCATTTGGTTGCATTAATAAAAATTATCAATGATCAAACTAAATTATAAAACAAAATAAATACACATTGTTTTCCAATGTGACTTGTTTTGTGTTACTTGGATTCATTTTCTTGTAACTGACTTAATATTGTCATTGTTCTTACGAGCTGATAGTCATGCTAGATTATGATTAACAATGTATAATCTCCAATCTAACAAATTTCAGTTAGGTTCTATTTTAATTCAATGTAGTACAATTTATAACTTCTTTTTTGTCAACTTAGTTCTCGATTATTTCATTAATTCAATATATAATTAGATTCAACTAGAGCAGAAATTTAAGTCCAAAAGGTGTAAAGGGCGAGTTATCCTCAAAGAGCCCTTATTTAAATTCAGTTTTTTAATAAAATTCTATTTAGAGTTAGATATGTCGGCAAAGAAAAGTATATGTGTGCAAAACTGAAGTGCAAAAAACGAATTTTGGTTCGAAATATTTTTATGCATAACACTGATTTGTATTTAATGCTATTGAATAGAAATATGACAAGACAAAATGTATGTCGCATGTATATTTTATGTAGATTTTATTTTTTAAGTAAACTCATATTTACCTCACAAATAATCATATCAATAAAAATTACAAAATATATATTTGTCATAATATTTCTCTACATATAATTCTAGTATAATGTAATTGTGTTGCAGCTTTTTATTTCCATATTACAGAGGCAAATGTGACAAAACATTTTCAATAAGTATTTGTCAATAAATTAATTTATGTGAGATTTGCTATGCAGATTCCAAAAATAACAAAAGGTCGTATTACCCACCAACTATTATACAGCGAAGGAAGCTAATACCGAAACATCATTCGACGATTGATCAGCTGCATAGCACAACAGATGTAATTGAAAAAGCCTTTGAAGTTAAAAAGGTATGTTCAGCTCTATTTTCAGATGTAGCACAAGCCTTCGATATAGATATATACAATGTTCATAAGATACATACAATACACCCTGAATATTTAAAGTCAGACAATATTAAGCCAACTCTACAATAAAAAAAGCTAAAGCAGGTATACCACAAGGAAGTTTATTGGGGGCAATTCTTTATCTACTCTATACCTGTTATTTATGACAAATGTAAAATACCACGATGGTTACATTTACTGGTGACACTGCGATTATTGTCGGAGACAATAGCATAGAAGCCACATGAGAATTACAACAGGGAATAGACAATATCCATAATATAACCAAACTTCGAAAATAAAAACTAAGAAAAGTAAATCTGGGCATGTCCAGTTGACGTATGATCAGATTGCACAAGCAGCAATAAATACTACCAATAAATAATTACTACTATCATTCCATATATCAATAACGCTAAGTATCTCGAAATGAATCTTGATGTAAAACTTCGCTGAAAGATACATTTAATACAGAAAAGGAAAGAACGGGAGTTTGAATATACGAAAATATATTAATTAATTAGAAGAAAATTACAATTATGACTACATAATAAATTGCAATTATACAAGCCAGCGCTGAAATGTATATGACGTGTATGTATATGTATATAGGGAATCAATACCGGGATGTTTCTACAAAACTAATATAAATACATTCAAGTTTTTCAGCATAAAGTCTCTTACACTGATTACTGTCTACTTTCACAGAGACCTTCAGATACCGAGTGTCATTCAGGAAATCAAGAGAATTGCAAGGAGATATGAGGACAAACTCTATTCTCATGCCAATATCGATGTAATACAACTCTTGGATACCACTAAAACATGGCACAGACACAAATAATTAAACGATTTGATCTTGTGTACTATAGTGTAATGAGTGTATTTAATAGAAAAACAGTAGTGTTAATACGTAAACATTATTAAATTAGTGACGAATCTGGGACCTATCGGTCCTAGATATATACCTAGATTTAAGTTATAAAGACAAATTGTAGGTTAATAGGTAACGACTAGTAATAATGTAATTAATAAATTAAAAAAAACCAACTTATCACATTTTAATATTTCATTATCCAGTATAAGTTTAAACTATGTGCTATTACATAATATAAATCAATGTTCTTATGTTTCATTGCATGTCATGCATTCAATCTATATGAAGGAAAGAACATTAATCCAAATAAAAATGGTTCAATGATAAGCATAAAAAAGGTAGACTGGATAAAATTTCAAGAAGTTGTTGTGACTAAGGTCTTGGGCAAAGTGAAAGCCCCAAACGTGAAGGAGTATGTTACGATAAGTTTAATAAGTTTATTTGCTATCTAAAATTCATTAGAGCGGCTAGTATTTTTATTATTAAATATTAAACTGCTGCGATTTTAAATGAAAATATTTTTAGCGTGTTGCAGCGACACTGGATATTAGTAAAATATTACACTATTAGACACTATAACTAAAATATTTAAAAAAATTAAAAATATAATCTTGGATTCATGATTATATCAAGATCAGCTTGATTATAGCTTTATCAGAGATGAAATATGTGAAATCAATAAAAACAATGAGAAGTTAATTCAATATTAACATAATTCAATACAGCTACTTTAGAGGAAATTGGTAATCTGTAAAGTATCCAGAGAGAACTTAGAGATATACAGCTCTTTGAGGAATGTAGAACATCACTTCATATACTTTTGGGTAATAAGGATTTGATAGTTTAAATAAGACGAAAAGTTGTGATGGAACTTCCAGACATTGATTTTAAAAAATTACAATTTTTGAAAGCATATAATAAAATCAAGGAAGAGTTATTATTTCAATTTGTGTATCTAGGTGAGACATTTTATCCAGATCCAGATATTTCAGAATGGGAAATTGGGTCACTCATGGCAAGATGATAATAAAAATAGTGTTAACAAAACTAGTTGATGGAAAAAGTTTGGAATGGACGGGATTGGGAATAACAATTCATTAGGTT
Source organism: Rhynchophorus ferrugineus (assembly GCF_030347505.1). Taxonomy (NCBI): domain Eukaryota; kingdom Metazoa; phylum Arthropoda; class Insecta; order Coleoptera; family Curculionidae; genus Rhynchophorus; species Rhynchophorus ferrugineus. The sequence continues at coordinate 23,169,149 of NW_027472580.1, forward strand.
TTATTAGTTATAACATTTATTAATTTCAGATATATTAATCTTCATGCTGGAAATAGGAATGGTTAATAACACCTTCGGTTTAGATGAACTCGATAAGGCACAGTAAAGAAGAAATTGACAGATGGTGTTCATATTGCTAATAAATATTACATTGGATATTAACAGTTTAGTTTTTTCATTGAATGAAACTTTCAGAAAGTGGGATTATGATTCAATGCTGACAATTTCCAAGACAGGTTAATGAGCGTGGAAACAACTAAAAGTGAGTATTCAATTAATATACAATAACTGTAGGAAATTGTATTGTAGGGTGTGAAAAAAAATAAAATATATATATATATATATATATATATATATATATATATATATATATATATATATATATATATATATATATATATATTCAGAATATTCATGAGCAATTGGTTAAAATGGGCGGAGAGAAAGAATACTGACTGTTTTGCACTTATGGCAAATGCATTAGAGAGAATAGAGTGATTAAATCTAGTTTCATCAAGAAACATGTATACAGGTCTTCAGAAGGAGAAATGCAGTAATATCAAATTGACGTTACAAGGAAACACTGTACCGAAGGAAAGAAGAACTAAACGTAAGAGATAAATATGCTATCTAATGAAAATAAAACCATTACTTATTATTACATTACTTATTATTACATATTAGTATGGAATTGCTAATTAGGTGGATTAGGCCTCCAGGGGATACTAATATAAAAAAGACGCGCCTAAAATTCTACCTCATAGAAGGTGTGGAATATAGTTCAATGAAAAGGTAAAAAACGCAACGCTAACCTATAATTTATTTTGACGGTATAATTAATTGTAGTTTCAATCAGTTGCAATTAAGCCCTTTGATAATGTATGCAATAGATGCAAAAAATTGTTGAAAAGTTGATGAATAAAGTCAAAGTTGATGCGACAATATGGCTACATTCACGACATAAATTTTTGTGAGCTGAGTTCACAGTTAGTTCACATAGTATTAAGCAATAATGTAAATGCTGACCTATCACAATATTGCGGCAACTGAAAAACGAAACATGGCATGCAATTCTATTTAGAAAATAATTCTTGGGAATTTTTTTCAGAACTTTTGTGGCAGGTTGGAAAAGTAGATTAGCATATGAAATGAATTTCTTTCCTATAATCCGGTTTCATAATAATAATGTTAGTATAATACCTGAATAGAAATAATTCTGATATATCTAATATATTTAAAAGTTACTCTCCTAAATTTACCACAGAATCCCGAAGGAAAGTATATCAAAAGCAGGAAAAAATTGGAGGACGGTTAACAGATCTCATCAGGTCCTGTAGAGGAAAATGTAAATGTTTTCGCGCGAAAATTCCCGAACACTTTTCGCATTCCTGTCTTGAATTATTTAATACCTGCCACACGTCCGTCAACACGAGCGAGGGTACGCGGGACCTTCTGCGGAGGAGGATACGAACGGGGCAGCAACAGAAACGAGGGTTACTGACTCCCAGAAAATGTTTCGGAATTTGGCCGCAACGTATTAAAACTGATACGCAGGATTTTATTGAAGAAATGCTGTAATTAAATTTCTATTTAAGGAGACCGTACCTGAAATACCATCGGCACATACTTGTTTCGATTTTAATCGTACTGAAATTGTTTCGTATACATTTTGGCTTAATGCGCAAAAACACAATACAAACAAAAAGTTGATATGCCGTAAATAACCATTAAATTTTATCATCTAAATTAATTCTGTAATACTGTATTAACATTATTCATATATATTTAATTCTAGAATATTACTTAAAAGGTCAAATAGGTGTAGCTGCTTGAAAAAAATCAATTTATTATATTACATAAATCAAAAGTACAACTGAGAACATAATCTGAAAATTTCGAAATGAAATTCCTAACCATTTAATAGTTATAAGCGTTTTAGTGAGCGTCTTCCCGTCTAATGGGCGCTTGACGTAGTATGGGGTGGTCTTGGGGGAATTCTTTGTTTCTTTTAACTATAGAGCTTTTTGCAAATAAATGTATAGAAGTATTCAGTGACACAGCAAGGATATTTACATTTTAAAATCAGTTCAAATTTAGCGTACATAGCTCGCGTTTCATTTATATAACAAAATCTTCGTATCCGAAAAATGAGCATGGTATTTCAAGCTATACTACTAGATCTTGTAAAAGTATATTTCATGGAAATCGGTATACAAATCGACAGTCAAATGATAGTAGCGAAAACGAAGAAGAAGAAGAAGTGAAAAATTAAAATGAGAGTAAAAAAAGAAAGAAGACGAAAGTAGAAATGAACCAAATGAAGATTTATCGAAATATTATTTACTCGATAGATATTTCAGCGGTCATATTTTGGATGTCATGATCTATATTCACCAATATAACAAGGCAATTGAAAAGTCCCCGGCCTGACACATTGAAGGCGCTACTAAAATTAAGTCCATATGTTTTTCAGTTATCCCTAACTCTCAAAAGACGCGTGTATAAATTTTACAGCTGTCGGAACATTAGTTTGTGAATTATAGCATTTTGAGTGAAGCAGCTTTTGATATTGTGAAAAAAATTGATTAAAAGGAATTTCGCGTGTTGATAAAATATTGATTTTAGAAGGAAAAAAATATAGTTGAAGCAAACACATAGCTTAAGGTTCAGTTTTACCGAGATACTGCCCCAGGAAAATGATGGTGCATGGCCCAGGTGAAAGCAGTGGACGCCCAAAAGAGGTTGTTACTGACGAAAACATTAAAAAATCCACAAAACGATTCTGAATGACCATAAATTGAAATTGAATGAAATAGCAGACACTAAAAGATATCAACTAAACGTGTACATCATATCATTCACGAATATTTGGGTATGAGAAAGCTGTGTGCGAAGTGGGTGCCGCGCAAGCTCACTTTTGACCAAAAACAACGGCAAGTTGATGATTCGGAGCAGTGATTGAAGATGATCAAGCGTAATTAACCCGAGTTTTTGAGTCGATATGTGACAATGGATGAAACATGGCTCCATCATTTCACTCCGAAGTCCAATCGACAGTCATCCGCGTGGACTGCACACGATGAACCCGTTCTAAAGCGTGGGAAAACGCAACAGTCGGCTGACAAAGTTACGGCGTCCGCATTTTGGGTGAATGCATGAAATAATTTTCATTGACTACCATCAACAGCGACTATTAAATAGCGTTATTGGATCGTTTGAAGAACGGAATCGCCGAAAAACGGCCGCGTTTGAAGAAAAAGAATGTGCTCATTCACTATATTCTCCAGATCTAGCCATCAGCGACTACTTCCTATTCTCAGATCTCATTATTTTGAGAATTATTGTATAATACATTATCCTAGTTGCAATCAAAAAACACGCGAAATTCCTTTTTATCCATTTTTTTACAATAACAATAGTTGCTGTACTTAAAATGCTATAATTTACAAACTAATGATCCGACAGCTGTCAAATTTATACACAAATCTTTTGAGTGCTAGGGCTAACCTAAAAATGTTATGAATTTAATTCTAGTAGCCCCATCTATGTGTCAGACCGGGGACTTTTCAATTGATCTGTTTTTCCCACTTAACGTAAAATTAAAATAATGCATTTCTTTTAATACTAAATCTAGTTTTCGTTAACAAGAATCTATATTCAAACCATACATTCATTTTGAAAACAACAAATTAGAATATATTTTAATGACGTTTGAAATACTGGTTTCCTATTTGGAATAACAATCAATTCATTAAATTCAAACCGGCTGGATCATTTTAAACAGGACGAAAGAAAAGTAAGAGTGACTTTCCATTAAAGTTTCCAGGCGCCTTGCCTCTGTTCCGTCGCTGTACTTTCCCTCGGCGAAATAGATCAAATGGAAGCACGTCTAATTTGCAATCCAATTTGCAGACGCTCTAAAACACGAGGAGCACCGTTCAATTACTAAACTTATCCGAACGGATTCAGTTAGGCCGGTCTACGTGACAATTATTTCGGAGAATTTTCCTTTTTCTCCATCTGCTTTTTGCCGTTGGAGAGCGCGACATTTTCAAAATGGAGTAAATTTACTAAAGCAACGCTTTTTGTCTAACTGTTACTTTACATATATTTAAGAGCCAAAAAAGTACGGCGGATTACATTACAAACTGAACGAATTTAACGAAAATATAATTGGACTACTGTGATATACAACGTTATTCTCAGCTTCATTTGCTTTAATGTACTTCAAAGTTCTTCAACAGAAAGTTTACATTTAGCGGAATGTAAATAAAAATGTTTTATACTTGTATCAAACACCAAACTATATAATTTTCATATAACAACTTAGTATTTATCACGCTAAAATATAAAAAATATTAATAAGATAATTAGTGCACTTATAAACCGATGATATTTGAGAATGCTCCAATAATTAGCACCATTGAGAATCTAAAGCTAAATGACTTATAGACGATAGGTCTTGAAAGAAACCTGCTAAATATGGGATTATGATTCACTGCTGACAGTTTCCAAGACAGGGTGATGAGAGTGGAAATAGCTAATGGGCATATATAATTAAAATACAGTAACTGTAGGAAATCTTATTGTAGAATGTGAAAGAGTTATCTACAGATTGTTCAGAATATATATGAGAATTTGGTTAAAATGTGAGGAGAGTTTTGCAGATATGGCAAATACGTTAGGGACAATGTAGTGATTAAATCTAGTTTAACCAAGAAAGATGTATAGAGGTAGTAACAGAGTAAACTAAGGGGAAATACAACTGATTGTCAAAATTACTTTACAAAGGTTCACTCGACGGAAGGCAACAAGAACTAAGCGAAAAAGGTAAATATGCTCTTTGATGAAAGTAAAATATATTACTTGGATATGCAATTTACGTTAATTAGGTGGTTAGGCATCCAGGAGTTAGTAATACATAAAAAAAACGCGCCTAGTACTCTAACTCATAGGTGGAATTGAAGATCTCAATCTAAATATAATAAAACACAAGTTTACCTACAACCTATTAAGATTGTATAATTAATTGTAGTTTCAAGTCCTTCGATTATATATGAATTAGATGTACTATAATACTAAAATTAATTATATTTGATAACAGTCTTTGTTCAATTATTTTACTTAGATTAGATTTTTTTTTGTATGTTAAACTCAAATTATTATATCAACTCAATATTGCATAGTGATCTGTTAGTATCACTCAAATAATGTTACATTAGTATATTTTTTATTATTAAATTGAACGATAACAAAATTTGTTGTAAATAGTTGACGAATACATTTCTTCAATAAGATACTGTGAACTAATTTATCACGTTACTCCTTGTATCATATGTTAAGTTTCATACCACCTCCTGCCATATTTATAACATACGCGTCGTTTTAGGCACGAACAGAAATTCTATACTAAACACTCTTAATCATGTTATACACCATCTCAACATTTTGTGTAACATTTCAATTTTAAAATTCAATTTAACTGCATCCCAGGAGATGCATTGCCTACAGATGCTTTTCTTTCATTTTAAAGACATTATGCTTCAAGCGGCTAAAATATCAATTTAGGAATTTGAGTCAATTTTAAAAACAAGTAACAAATCAACAAATGTAAGGTATAATTTTGTAAGAAAGCTTATTATTGTTGGCAAATTACAATTTCATATGAAAATATCTTAAGTATTGTTTGGATCTATCCTCTACTGCCAGTTATCTAAAGATAGCAAGTTCTCTTAATTATATTTTAGAATATCGCCCAAGTGGGGTTTGTTTGAAATGTGTTTTGAGTATTAAGAATACATATTGATAAGGACTATCACAAAGACCTGATATTAGCCAATCTCGTTATTGAAATTATTGGTAAAGTTAGTACGGTATATTGACCACTTCAATGTTGTTTTGTCCTCCAAGCAGAACAATTCATTGATCAAGTTGTATGGACCCATGAATTTTAAGTAAGCTTAAACTTACAAATTCATAAACAGACTCTTACTGAGTTTTATGCCAACCATATTTTATCTGAAATTATATGAAGAATACATAACGATTTTAATTATTGGAGATATGTAGTATTTTCAAAACAGTACGTGACGCACGTCATCAACATGTGCCTGTCGAAATTTGTAAATTCGTTTTACAGTCAGACAATATTTTCCTTCTCATTTTATTCTACTTAAAAAGAGATCGAATGCTATTTGAGAAGTTCGAGTATTGAGCGAATGAGCTTGTAAAAGCTGTCTGTTTGCCAAACGTCTGCAAAATTCACGGTCACTAAAATATCTCAAAAAATACAGTACAGTACAATACATCTTCATGTTACCTGTGTCAAAGATCAAATATACGAAATGTATAAAAACAGTAAGTAGTTTTTTAAGTCGAAACATAATTTAGTAAATAATTTCAGAGAAAAGTCTGCAAAGTATCCAAAAAAAGTTAAAAGATATGCAGCTATTTGAGGGATGTAGAACATACCTTCATATATTTTTGGGTAATATAGGATTGAAGTGCTGTAAAGATAACCCACGAAGGGGTTTAATACAACTTCCAGACATTGATTTTAAAAGAATACAATTTCTAAAAACATACAACTAAATCAAGGAGGAATTATAATATCAGTTTGTATATGTAGATTAGTTTGAAATTAAGGAATGGCTTAAAGTACATAAAATAAATTTTGAAGAAACTATGTTAAAGAATGAACTATTTTAAATAGTTACTCGGTAAATATAATTGAAATATTTAATAGCATTTTATGTAATTTACTTTTTTAGAAATAAGCTTAAGAAAAGATTCATGATAGATCAGATTGCTGAATATTTATGAAAAAGGTCAGATATCAGTTAAATACTTTAATGACAATAAAAAACATCTGAAATATAAAGATATTTATTGCAATTGAAAAATAAAAATTTAAGCAACCGTTATACAACTTAAACCCAACTGGCAAATACAGTAGTTCTGATATTGCTCTACATAAAAGATCAGTTTTCATCTTATTATGATGGAGTTGTTCAGTGTATATGAACGGTCAAAATTGCATATTTAACATTCATTACTTTTATCGATTTTATTTGAAGACATCTGCTACCAAAACTTTCAAACGGGCACTATTAAATGAATCAGTAATGTTTAGATGATTATAAGCAATGATAAAGGTCTGAAAGGAGGTAAAATGGCACAGCGCATGCATTAACTGAACATTTCGAACCATTTCAACACTGCAGTTATATTGCTCGTCAGGCAATGTTCTGGAGAGTATTGTGGCTGGACATAAAGAGTAAAACAGAACACACGTTATTTAGAAAAATGATTTCGGATTATATAGAATAAATTATATTGTCTTCCTTTTTTTTTGTAGCGACTGTATTTTCCTTTGGCACGTTGTTTTCGAGTCGATCGAATAAAAACCACGAAATAATTATAATATTTATATTTTGCGCTGCGCTAATTCTATAGAAATAATAATTAAATTGTATTATTTTTGGAACTTTAACCATCATTGGTTTTAAAATATGGAAGAACAAACATAAGTGCAGGAGGTAAGGTTATATTTAGTTCTAAATCCAAAAGCCATCAATTTCATTTAAAGTAATAATGTTTGCTACCAAATTTGTAAAACACATTTTCAACATTAAATGGGAATCAACATATGCAAAAATGTCACCTCGAAATTGGTGCAGATCTTAAAGCTATAACAAAAAATAGAGAACATTATTATTGTTTAATTTTAAAAAATGTAAAGGCTATTAACAGAGAGAAATAATATACAATTGCGCTAGAACTAATATTAAAGGTAATTATAAATTTTAAACACATTTAGCTGCAAATAACCATCCATTTGTTGTAGGCTAGTAAATGTACAATATGTCAACCAATAGCTGGAGGTAGTCAATCAATTAATGGGATTTGTTCATCAAGAAGAGAAGCAAAAATTGCAGTAGCGCTCATAACATGTCAATTGAAAAGTCCCCGGCCTACCATAGTAAAACACATTTTTTTGGCAAAATTAGTTTTATCTATTCAACATCATTCGCTTCAAGGGTGATACACTGATTACAGCGACCCTCCAACTTTTCGATACAATTTTTGTAGTACGATTTGTCCTCTGCTCAAAATAGGCCTCAGTTTTGGCCATCATACTGAGAACAGGAAATAGTCACTCGGGGCCATCTAGCAAATACGGTGGACGAGGAAGCAATTCGAAGCCCAATTCGTGAATTTTTGCCATCGTTCTCACTGACTTCTGAGATGGTGTATTGTTTTGGTGAAGCAGTACTTTCTTCTTCTTCGAATGCGGCCGTTTTTCGGCGATTTCGTCCTTCAAACGGTTCAGTAACGCTATTTAATAGTCGCTGTTAACGGTGCTTCCTTTTTGAAGGTAGCCAATGAAAATTATTCCATGCGCATCCCAAAATATAGACGCCATAACCTTGCCAGCCGATTGTTGCGTTTTCCCACGCTTTCAAGCGGATTCATCCCGAGCAGTCCACTCGAATGACTGCAAATTGGACTTCGGAGTGAAGTGATGGAACCATGTTTCATCCATTGTCACATATCGATGCAAAAACTCGGGATTATTACGCTTGATGATCTCCAAACACTGCTCCGAATAATCAATTCGTCGTTGTTTTAGTCAAAGGTGAGCTCGCGCCGCGACCACTTTGCCCAAAGCATTCTCACACCTAAATATTCGTGAATGATATCATGTACACCTTCAGTTGATATCTTTAGATTGTCTGCTATTTCATTCAATTTCAATTTATGGTCATTCAAAATCATTTTGTGGATTTTTTAAAATGTTTTCGTCCGTAACAACCTCTTTTGGGCGTCCACTGCGTTCACCGTCTTCGGTGCTCATTTCGCCATGTCTAAACTTAACATATCAATCCTTGATGGTTAATTTTCCTGGGGCAGTGTCCCGAAACTCGGCATCAAGCCAAGTTTTTGCTTCAACTGAATTTTCTTGGATTTTTTTTCACAATAACAAAAGTTGCTTCACTCAAAATGCTGTATTCACAAACTAATGATCCAACAGCTGTCAAATTTATACACGTATCTTTTGAGGGTTTGTGCTAACTAAATAACATATGAATTTAATTCTAGTAATGCCATCTATGTATCAGGCCGCGGACTTTTCAATTAACCTTTTAGCTGATTAGACTTGTGAATTTTTAGGACATTTTTACTGCATCACGTTAATTACTTAAATATGTAAATTAATTTATATTTGGTAATTTTTAAAAATAGAAAGTCATTCACACTTTTTTTAATAAAGTGTGTTATCCAAGTTTTTTTAACTAGAAATAATAATCAGAATATATACAAGTACCAAATATAATAAAATGTCTAAGTCAAATGATCAATAAATAGTCAAAAAAAATCAGTGACAAAACTATAGTAATTTCACTACACCCAAAGGATAAAATTAGTGAAAATAATTGGATATTTGTTAGATAATTATGTCGCCTGAGAAAATATGGTTATTCTAAATATATATATATATATGTCCTTTAATGAAAAATCATGAACATTTAAATACTAATTACGAAGAAACACAAAAGGGTTTAATTAATCCAAGGAAGGACCGAACCGGAAATCATGTCCCCCTTCCCCACAGACAACCGCCTATTCCTAGGCGCACGCTCCTATAAATCAATGATAAATCCGGCGAGTAGATAAATAAATGGCTATCGCTCCGTTATCACTACCATTATATATCACCGATTCGGAACGGAGGGCGAAAATGCAAAGTCCGGAAGGGTTCTTCAATTCTCCTTGGCCGTTTCGTTTCGGGAAAAATGCCGTTCTTCGGGATTGCGCACAGGTTCATAATTCTGCGACTGATAATGCGATCGTCGACGTGGTTTATCTACCGTTTCGTCTGCGTTAAACGGCGCTAAAATTAAATTGCACACCCAACAATGTCGTCCGGTGCAGATTATTAAAAGTTATAACTTGTTGATGGCGCTGGCTTGATGGTATCGCTCGCGAAAAGTATCATTTCGAAGCGGAGATAACGTTGGTTTTATCAAAATATTTTTGGCTTTTGCTTTGCACTGATTAGTTTTATTGCTCTACATTTTCATTTGTTGTAATTATATAATTACAGAATTCTATCTGTGCAGTATTCAGTATTGCAGCTGCACTGTATAATAGTATGGACACGGTTACTGAAATCTCTCAAAAAATTAAAAATATAATTTTTGGTTCACCAAAAAGAAACCGTCCTCAGACAAAATAGGTGTTGAAACAAGATAAGCTTTGTGTTAGCTCTATCAGAGACCAATGATATGAAATGTATAAAAACAGTGAGTAGCGTTTTCCAATATAAACCTAATTTGAATTTGAACCACTGAAAAGCATATAAGAGGTGTAACAGACCTTCCAGGCATTGTTTTTAAAAGAGCACAATTTCTAAAAGTAAAATCAAGCAATTAATTTCAATTTGTATATTTGGATGAGACATGGATATTTCAGAATGGGACCTTAGGGTATATGGGGTATTATTGGGTATATGATCACTTATGGCGAGATGATAATAAAATAATATTAATACGACAAGAGTTGAGGGAAAAAGTAAAAGTTCGAATAACAATTGATTAGGTTTTATTAGTCATAACATTTATTAAAAATTCGATATACTGATATGTTTGGGTGAACTCGATCAGAAACGTTGAGACAGATATTGACAAATGATGGAATCGTGAAAAATGTTGATATATGTTATAATGGGTAGGAAATCTTCTTTTGCACAGATATGTATGTAATAGTTCAAACTATGCATGAGAATTTGGTTAAAATGTGTGAGGAGAAAAAGAACACTAACTGTTTTGCAGATATAACAAATGCATTACAGAGAATGCAGTGATAAAATGTAATTTTATCATGAAAGATATAACAGGGGGAGGGGGGCAAAAGTTCCGCCACAATTTTGATTGCGCCCCTTGGTTATGTGACGTTTAGCTCAGTTTCGATTTAACCATTGTGTTATGTAGACGTCCAAATTTTATTATGGATAAATATTACGCCACAAGAACGAGCAGAAATAGTAATAATATTTATTGAGTATAATCGTTCCATTATTGCCACCCAGCGGAAATTGCGTAAAAAATATCCGTCTAGTCGTCCAGTGCCTCACAAAAACACAATTTATCGCATACATCCGAATTTTCGACAGTACGATATGACAGCAGACAGGCCTTGTTCTGAAAGAAAACGGACGTGGCGTAATTCTGAAAATGTGCCCCTGGTGCGCGATAGTCTTGCAGAGTCTCCAGAAACATCAATTCAGAGACGCGGTTCCCACTTACACACTCCTGCACGCAGTTTAAGGCGAATTTTAAAAACTGGTTTGAAAATGTTCCCGTACAAAATTCAATTAGTACAAAAATTGCTAACGAGAGATCCTGATCAACGGGTTGAATAAAGTAATGCAATCCTAAGGCTGTCTTGTAAAATTAAAGATTTTTCGTCTCAATTGATAATGAGCGATGAAGCCCATTTTCTTCTTAGTGGTGGTGGTTCGCACGCTAATAACAACAACAGTCGGTTTTGGGGAACACAGAATCCTCAATTAATTCATGAAACATCATTATCATCACATCAAACATCATCCACTAAAAATAACTGTATATTTATGGTAGAAGCAACATTGGTCCCTATTTTTTTGAAAATGACCAAGGAGTTGCAGTTACTGTTACTGCTGAACAGTACCAAAACATGACTCGAAATTTTCTTGACATGGAAGTGTAAGGTCTAGAGGGCACGTGGTTTCAGCAAGATGGGGCCACAACACACACACACAGCTCGTTCAAAAATTTAATTATTCAGTGGCGTTTTTCCATGAAGATTAATTTCGCGATGAGGCGATTAAACATGGCCAGCCAGATCTCCGGATTTAACAGCACCTCCCTTTTCCTATGATGTTATTTAAAAACAAAAGTTTATGTGAACAAATCCCAAACGATTCAACATCTTAAAGAGAATTTTCGTCACGAAATTGAATAAATTCAGCATCAGATGTTACAGGATGTCATGAAAAATACCTTAAAAAGAGACATTTGTAGCGGATCGAGGTATGGTGACCTCCGATAGCCGATATAACTTTCCAGTCATAATTAAAAAAAAGTGAAGGCCAGTCAAACTTTTTATGAAAACCAAACTTACTTATCTTTTCTTTGAGCAAAATTATAGGAAATCAAAATGATAGCGGGACTTTTGCAGTATATGTAATAACAGAATAAACTAAGGAGAAATTTAGTTATGCCAAAATGGCATTACAAAGAAACACTGTACTGAAAGTAAAATATATTACTTGGATATACAATTGTTAATTAGGTGGATTAGGCCTCTAGGTGATACCTCTATGTAAAAAAAACGCACACGGAAAAGAGTTTGATGTAAATATCATAAAACACAACCCTAACCTACAAACTATCATATATGTATAACTAATTAATATATACACGTATTATAATGTTAAGGTAAATTATATTTGATAACAGTATTTTTGTTTAATTATTTTATTTAGATTAGGATTTTGTTGCATGTCAAAGCCAAAATGAAGTAAAACTCAGAGTTGATGCAGCAACATCGCAACGTTTTGACGTCATCAGTTCAAATGATGTGAGTTCACTGTTTTTATTGAACAGACTTCACGTATTATAGAGGAACTTCTTGAAAAGTGACACTGAGGGTTCTTAGCTATTAGAAAACAAACCCATCTACCTCAATCGCTCTTCATTCAGGTAGTCTTTTAAGAAAATGATCGGATAGTCAGGCCTGAATTATATATCACTCCCCTTTCAAAAGAAACACCCACATGGATGTAAGTATTCGGACTGGACAGCCTATAGTTGTTTTAAAAATTATTTTTGGGTATCAATTGTACCTTCGTCCGCCAGTTTGTCTTTGAAATATCACTGTTTCTACTCCAATGCCCATGGTATCCATCCCCGGAATGGTTTTTCAAACTCAGGTGACTATCGATTCGAATGGTCTACGGTTAGAAATTGAGCTACTGCAATCCGCCTTTCGTAAAACTGCAATATTCTGTTCAAATTCCAGTAGATCATGTTAATTCATAGCAAGTTCGGTCAGCCTTTAGCGGTCTTACAACTTAAACAGTAATGTATGTCACGGAAATCCACGGACTAGGGTGTTTTTCAATGTTCCTGAATGTTTCATACTTGGAACAGTTTATGGCTAGGGGTCGTTAAACATATTCAATCCACCTTTTGTGACCTTACAGCTTCGGGAACAATACTTTTATCCGAATTCCACTTAAGTACACCAAGACACGCTTCAAATAAAAGGAATAGTTTTTAGCTAAGGGTCGTTGAGCACCTACAATCTGTCTTCTTTTCTTGATTAAACTGTGTCTAGCAATAATCTATATATTACTTTTTCTAATATTCCTAATATTGTTTACGTGCTACTTTACAACATAATATTCATTTTAAAAAATTGTTTAATATAAATAGATTCAATATTCAAAGGATTTTTTCTACCCTAACTACCATACGAATTGACTGAAAATACAATTTTAGCTGTTTGGACATCGAAGTTTCATTGTTTGTTAAACAAAAAACGAGAATATTCTGTCGGAATGTTCGGAACCGAAGCGGAATGTTCATCATGATGATATAATGATGTAGCACGATTTGTCCTTTGCTTCAAAATAGGCCTACGTTTCTACGATCACCTCTTCATTCGACGATTTCTTCCCAGCGAGCATTCTTTTGAGATCTGAGAACAGCAAATAGTCCTTGGGAGCCAGATCTGGAGAATACGGTGAACGAGGAAGCAATTCAAAGCCCAATTCATGGATTTTTGCCATCGTTTTCACTGATTGATGACAAGGTGCATTGTCTTGGCACAAGCACTTCCTTTTTCTTCAAATGCGGCCGTTTCTTGGCGATTTCTTCCTTCAAATGGTCCTTTTTTCAAACTAGTCAATGAAAATTATTCCATACGCATCCTAAAATACAGACGCCATAACCTTGCGACCGACTGTTGCGTTTTCCACGCTTTGGAGCGAATTCATCGTGTGCAGTCCTCTCGGATGACTGTCGATTGGACTTCGGAGTGAAATGATGCAGCCAAGTTTTATTCATTGTCTCATATCGACGCAAAAACTCGGGTTTATTACGCTTGATCATCTTTAAACACTGCTCCGAACATCAACTCGTCGTTGTTTTTAGCCAAAAGTGAGCTCACGCGGCACCCACTTTGCACAGGGCTTTCTCATACACAAATGTTCGTGAATGATAAGATGTACACGTTCAGTTGATATCTTTAGAGAGTCTGCTACTTCATTCAATTTCAATTTATGGTCATTCGAAATCATTATCCACAAAATGTCACATTTTTTAATGTTTTCGTCGGTAACAACCTCTTTTGAGCCCCCACTGCGTTCATCGTCTTCGGTGCTCATTTCACCAGGTCTAAACTTAGCATACTAATCCTTCATGGTTGTTTTTGCTGTGGCAGTATCCGGAAACTCTGCATCAAGCCAAGTTTTTGCTTCAACGGTATTTTTTTCCTTCAAAAAGCAATATTTTATCAACATGCGAAATTCCTTTTTATCCATTTTTTTTCACAATAATAAAACTTGCTTCGCTCAAAATACTATAATTCACAAACTAATGACCCGACAGTTTTTAATTTTTACACGCACCTTTTGAGGGTTAGGGCTAACTAAAAAAGATATGGATTTAATTCTAGTAGCGCCATCTATGTGTCAGGCCGGGGATTTTTCAATTGACCTGTTATTACATTATAATATATTATGTTCCTGATATATTTTCCTGACAGTTCCTGATATATTATCAAATATAATATTACTGTTCATTCCAATTGGTATTGCAATTCTAATTGTTAATTAAGACGAGTTACTAGATTGAGAAGGTATGACCTCAGTTTTACCCGAAAAACGAAAACCATTCAATGCATCATCTTCAATGAATCTACAAAAAATGTTTAGTACGCATTTAGACTCCATTGGTTAGCTATTTTCCATCCTATCGACTATCGAATGATAAATGACATCATACAAGTTACTGGTGTAACTGGGACGGGTCAGTGTCAGATTTTAAATTATTATTTAAAAATGTACAAAATATATGCCGAGAGTGGGATTCGACTTTCAGCTAGGTGAAACCCTTAATAACATTATCAAAACTATGGACCTATTTTATAATGAAGGAAAATACTTTTTTATCTTTTAATTATAAAGAAAAATAACAAAACCCAATTATCACATAACAAGCTAAATTTGATATAATAAGATACAGAAATTAACGAACGTTTATCTTCAAAATGTGAAATAATCAAGTGTCGAAAAAAATATCTCCGTCGACGTGTAGCTGAATTGAGTTTAAAAATAGAAAATTTATAAAGCGTTGAGATGTATGACATGCTTCTAAGTGTATTTAATAAAGACCTGCTACGGGAGTATGAAACGGTGAAAATGTAGCAATAAAAATGTAAAATAGAACGAACAACACGTGGGGGGATATGACAAATTGTTTTTTCGCGCCGTGAGAAAAATAACGAAATGTTTTCAATGAACAGATACATATTAATGCAGCTATTTTAGGCCAACAACTATTAATAATTTTATTCATTATGAAGCTCGGTTTTTCGAGATTGCTCAGAGATTACGAGATTGATCATGATTATCAATCCATAGCCGGTCCTTGGGGGCAATAATTTCTTCTTTATAAATCTTTCTTTTAAATCTATTGAATTTATTTTCCTTTCTTAGTATTTCCCATTTTCATTCACTATTCTTGCCATCCTCGCCAGTTCTTGCTTTTTGACGTCTTCATTACTTTACACTTCAGATCTCAATTTCTCGCTGTGAATATTCCCTTTGACTGCTTCCTGAACTCAGATCTAAAATCCGTGTGTCCAGATTGATTCTAGTTTTTGAATACGCACAGTCATGGTGGCAGCACTGCATATAAGTGGCAGCGCACTTATAAGGACTGTCGACATTGCATTAAACATCATATGGAAACTTTTTTGAGCTGTAATTGTGCTTCAGAACGTACCAAAATGCGGAGATAACCTTAGGTCGATTAAAAGTGGTTTTGTTACGTTTGTGGATGTGTAGATACTCGATAATCCCGGAAAAATCGCGATAAAGAGACTCAAAGATGCGTATTTGCTATACCTTGGTTTTGCTGTAGTAAACACTGGTAAGTCATGGGTATCGATTTTTTTGTAACGGATACAAAATAGGGCTGTACAAGTGGCCATATTTTCTGTAGTAACGTTATAGAGAGATCCGAAAAATCATATAAATGATTTCTACTTTTGTTCGATGAATCGTATATCAGTATCATCAGTGTCGAAGCCAGTTAAACATATGGAGAGTGATCCGTTGCTAATTTTGTCCAGGTACAAGTGCAAAAAAGCCTTAATAACTTCGTTTTCATTACCGCTAGGCAATTAAAGCGATTTCGTTATGGGAGAAAAACCTCTAATTTATTAATGAATATTTGTCGGGCCTTATGTTTGAAAACTAATGAAAACTAAAACTGACACAAATTTCACAAATGTTTAACGTCTGATGAAGCATCGTTTCAAAGTGTTATTTACAACTTTCTCGGTCAAACAAATTACCCGATTACAAGCGACAATTGATGACCAAAGAGAGTGGCTGCACTAAGATATAACTAAAATCGAAAGACTAAGGATATTGGGACGAAGGCATGTTGAGTAATTACTGTTGAACCCTAATGCGACCCTACTGGCTTCTGATTTATACTCTTTACTGCAATAAATGGCCATTAATGGTCAAAAATAGTAAAATTATGAATTTTATTGAATATACCTAAAACCAATTTAAAAAAAAACGAGCTGCTGATTTGGATTCTAATCCTTATTTGACTTATCTGCTTCTGGTTGATCAGGATCAAAACCGTGTACGATTGTGTAATAAATCAAATGCGTCATTTGCCTTATTTCGAGCACAATTGTCCCTTTCACAAAGTTTATTATTTCGATTATTCTTTCCCTGATCTTGTCATATTCTTCCCTATTTTCTATTATTCCCTTCTCCCCTCCTCATTACTTTCACCAATAAACAAATAATTAGGTATCTCATTAAATGTAACGATAAGATACTAATGAAACTTCAACTTTAACAAAGAGCCATCTAAATTCATGACCACAATATTTCTGGAGTATTGTGCCGTTGTTTTTTTTTCTTAAGAAGAAAAGAACGGAAAGAAACTCAGTCCTTAAGACCGCTCATAGACCAAATAAGCATAAACCAACACATAAAAAAATACCGAGAACCGCGAATGCCTTCATTTTATCGCGTGAATTAAAACCAAACAAAGATGAATAAAGTTTATTAGCAGCGAAAATATTCGTGTCGCGTGTGATTTTTATCCCTCGCCCCGACTGAAGACGACGCTCCATCCCATCCTTTTCATATCCGTTACGCCCCATTTCCGTAATAAAATATCACGCGGGGCGGAAGACAAAAAGGAGCGAGCTAGCGAGCGAGCGGCACGAAGATGGCGAAACAACAAAAATGGGGAAGCCTGGCGCTCTTAATCCGGCCGGTAACATACAGACGAGTAATCCCTTAAAGCCCCGATGGTGTCTAAAATGCGATTTCTATCAAAATAGCGGCTTGATCCTAAAGTAGACGCGAGGAGAAGCCCCGATGACGAGATGTTTGGAATCGTTTTTCATTGGGTTGACAATCAATGCTGGAACCATTCATTTGTTTGTTAAGCTATAGCTCTTTTGTTAAAATGAAAGACTCAGCTTTATATCAAATCAATTTCAAGTGGGATTTCGGAATACTAATGGATAATATATTACGATTAATAAAAAGCAGCACGTGATACATATATTACAACTAGTTATTAACTACGACTAACTAGCCCTTCCAATAAAACAGTCAGTGCCGTCGAATGTGTGCCAAAATCAGTTTCTAAAAATGTTATATTCGTCATAAACCCCGAGCATATTTTTCCTTCTTATTTTAATAGTCAGCACGACTCTAGTTAAAAAGAAGGAGAATGATATCTGATGCATCCATATGCCTGTAAAATTATTCAAAACATTAACGGTAATAATCAGAGGTAATAAACCGTCAAACATCCTTTTGGCGATTGTTTTGATAAATTTCTACCTGTTGTTCAAAATTTGTGATAATTCTGATTAAAAATACCAAGGATATTATATAGTCAAGAACTGATTGCGACTCAAATTAGTTACTTCAAACAGGAACGAGATAATGTAGTCCCCCTCCTTCCAGCAAATGCATTAGAGCGGCAACTATTTATACCATTAAATGTTAATTTTATGCAGTTTCATTAAAAATATTTTTAGTGTATATCAGTTACACTTAATATTGATAGTATTATATTAATATATAAGTACTGACAGCGGGTTGGTCCAAACAACGCCAAAACCAGATCAGGTGACTAACCAAGATCACCTTGATGCTATTATTACATTACAGTTACAATCTATCAAAGTTATGTTGCCCATACGTCATCAATATGTTTGTAAATTCGTTTTAGAAACAGACAATATTTTCTTTCTCATTTTATATTAGCTAAAAAGAGAAACAATGCTGCCTGATAAGTACGAACGTGTTATCGAACTAGTCTGTCATAGTCGGGCGGTTGTCAAACGTATGCAAAATTCTTCAAAACAATAGGGATAAGAGGCTATAAACCGGAAAACGTTATTTTAATGTTTGGCTCGTTTTGATAAATTTCAAATCGCCGCTTATTATTACTATGATTAAAAATTCCGAAGCCAGACAGAACAGATTGTGACTCTGTGAACAATTACTTTGAACAGGAACGAGATAATGGAGGTCCCCTCTTGCCAGTAAAATTCGTTAGAGACCCAAGCATTTTTACTGTTAAATATTAATTTGCTGCGATTTTTAGCGTACTACAGTTGCACTAAATATTCTGAAATTCTACAGAAATATCTCAAAAATTGAAAAATATAATCAAGACCAGCTTGATCAGTGAGCTCTATGACAGATTAAATATATGAAATGTATGAAAACAGTGAGTAGATTTTCAAGACGAACATAATTGAATATAATTATTTCAAAGGAAACTGTTAGTCTGAAAAGTATCGAAGTTCAGCGGAACTTTCGGATATTGCTTTTAATAGAATACAATTTTTAGAAGCATATAATAAAATGAGGGAAAACTTATTATTTCAAGTTATGTATTTAGATGAAACATGGATGTTTCAGAACGGACTGTCATGGGTCACTCATGGCAAGATAACAATAAAAATAGTGTTATGACAACAAAAGTTGATGGAAAAAAGATAAACATTGGAATAACAATTGATTAGGTTTCATTAATCATAACATTTATTAACAATTCATTGCAGATATATTGTACTTCATGTTGGAAACATAAATTATTAATAACACCTTAAGTTTAGATGAACCCGATCAGACACATTGAAGAAGAAATTGACAAAAGATGGAATTATGATCAAATGTTAGATAGATTGGAAATTAACAGCTTAGTTATTAACTTGAATGAAACTTTCTGAATATGATATGATTCAATGTAGTTATTGTAGAGTGCAAAAGAGTTACATGCACAGATATGTGTGTAATTGTTCAGAATATACATGAGCATTTGGTTAAAATATGTCAGGAGAGAAAGAGTAGTAACTGTTTTACAGATATGGCAAATGTATTAAGGATAATACAGCGATTAGATCTAATTGTATCAAGAAAGATGTATACATGTAACATAACAAACGAAGGAGAAATACAGTGATATCAAAATGTCTTTACAAGGAAACACTGTGTCGAAGGACACAAGAACTAAGCGTAAAAGGTAAATACGCTCTGTAATGAAAGTATATATTACTTGGATATAGATTTGTTAATTAGGTGGATCCAAGGAATACAATTATAAATAAAGTGATAATATGATAACATTAGATATTTTCATATTAAATCTCTTTGAGCAACCCAATAATTGCACATCCTTAGTTTACAGTGACTTCAAATTTTAATGTATAATAAAGGTTTATTGTGGAATGTTAATTCGAATTGTCGTACAAACAAAAAAGAGCGTGTAAAGAGCTTGGTCGCCACTTTATAGCTTGCTCGATCCGCTTAAGGTTGATGTCCAATATCATGTCTATGTGCCTATTTAGCTGTATTCGCATACACAATTATTTTATAATCAATTATAACTGGCAAGTAGTTTATTGTTTTGTATCAGAAATCCACACGTGTAACCTCCATAGTAATCAATTTTGGTTACCAATTCTTAGTCCACTGAGTAGTCTTATTGACAGGTGTTTTTTCCTACTCACTTGTACTTTAGGTATTGTTACAAGTTTTAATATTGTTAGCTGTAGCGAGTAGGGCACTATCATCAGCGAATATGGCTGCTGTTACTATTTCATATTTAGCATATCGCTAGTATAGAACAAATCCAATATTAGCACAAGGATACTACCTTGTAGTACACCCACATAGATCACTTTCAAATTTGATTATTTCTCATTGCACCTTAACTTGAAATTGGCCGATTGAAAATATAGGATTCGAGGATCTGACTCATTTGCCTAGGTAGTTTATTTGCAAACTTGTATTGTAGTGCTGCAGTAAACAGAACTTAGTTTTCTAATAGTGATGTATAATAATAATAATAATAATATCGATTGATAATAATAGCCAATCAAATACAGCTTTGGTTCCACCACGTTCTGAATTAAAGGCCAATCTGAGGAATTATCTAAGGCCAATTAAAGACTTTATAAATAAAATCATGGAAATGAGTGGATTCAAGATTGCATAGAAAATAATTTGAAACCATTCGGAAAAGATTGGATACAAACAGTAGTTAGATGCCGCACAATTACCATCTGTTAATAACGGCTGAATCAGAACTTAGTTTTCGAATAGTGATATGTAATAATAATATTAATATCGATTGATAGTAATAGCCAATCAAATACAGCTTTGGCTCCACCACGTTCTGAGTTAGAGGCTAATCTGAGAAATTATCTAAGGCCAATTAAAGACTTTATAAATAAAATCATGGAAATGAGTGGTTTCAAGATTGCGTAGAAAATAATTTGAAACCTCTCGGAAAAGATTGGATACAAACAGTAGTTAGATGCCGCACAATTACCATCTGTTAATAACGGCTGAATCGCAACAAAATCGACTCACTTCTAAATGGTATGGCGACTGTCAAGTGAAAATTCTCTGAATTCTAAGTTTAGACTCTTAATTAGATAATGGTAAATAATTGGATTCATAAGCAGCAACTTTCGCCATATTATAACAATTGTGTTGCATCAATGAAACACCAGGCTACAAGCGTTCATTCTTATGGTTTTAATTTATATCCTGGAATCAAATGATTGCATCTTGTTCGTGACCTATTTGTTATCTCAGTAACTGTGAATATTCAGATTTCTTCCTTCCAACCAGTCCTAGATCGTCAATGTTCAACTTCCAATGACTATTAACACAATCGTAATTCCTCATGATGATATTTTGGTGATGTTACCGATTAGATTATACTTATGCGCTAACTGATCCACCATCCAAGCATGATAATTACGAATATCACCGGAAATGATTTAATCCTCAGAAATAAGAGCTTTTTACGCCATTATGTAACAGGCGATGACAAATATAGGAGTTCTGGGTTAGCCTAAGTGTACTGTCTACATCCACAATGAAACAGAATATACATGACCTTAAGTTCTTGCTGTGAATACAATCAACAAGTATTAATAATTCACTGACTTCTAAAATCGAACGAAAATGTTATTGCAGGTGTATATAGATGTCAACTGAACAAATTGATCGATATATTGTTGCAAAGACATCAGTAATTGCAGATAACAGACAAACAGTTGTCCTCCTATATGACAGTGCTCAGCCAGATGTTGTAAGAGTTGTGAAGAGTCATAGTTGCAACTTTACCAGTTGTTCAAGCCGATGCAATATGGCTTGGCTTGTGCACTAAATGATGAAGAAGGGCGAGAATAAATCGATGCTTGGATAGTCATCAAAACAACATCGTCCTTAAACACGGTATCGACATAATCATAAAGGTAGAAAAAAGTTTTAAAAAAGTAACTAATACATTATCTTGTACTAATATTCTCAATAACCGTCCTTTTAAGGTGGAAATATGATGAGAATACGTGCAAGCATTTAATATTACGTATTGATCTTCGTTCCTACGATATCAATATTTTAATTATATTTACCCTTTAGCAATTATCTCTTTAATATTCACAAGATACTATCCACAGAAAACTGCAAATGGAGTCGAAATTTGTTTGTTAGAATTAATAGCGAGATTTAAGTGGAAAGCGGCAATTATTTCCTGGACAAGCAAACATTTCAGGAAATCTACGCAGCGAAGAAATGTCGAGTAAACGAAACAATTTAGCTTAAATATGACTGGAAACTTTCACTTAACTTTCAAAACAATTAAAACGTTAAATATCCCGGTTAATTCCCAAGGAACAACGGTGCGGATTCCTTGGGCCTCTTCGGGGAAGAACCGGAGCGACGAATCTCACCTCCCCCGCGCCATCTCGAGCTACCGCATTTATTATTTAAATCCCCCACCACGGGGTGCGTAGTACATCAAGCCGAAACCCTCGAGACCGTTAAATGTTGATGTATTTATCACCGGCGTTGATGTACCAGTGATAATACCGAGCGAAACTATTTGAGTTATACGCTGGCGGCGGCTGGTGGACTGGTTTTAGGAACGGAGACATGCGGGCTGGAGGAGATGCGAAGAGATATTAATGGACTAGAAAATACGACAATTTCAAGTTTTATCTGTAGACAATGGCGTTATTTCGCGATACATTTTGTCACTTGCGGATCTATTTCAGGTTTATTTCGCTCTATAAAACACTTAGACGATATCGTTCTGTAAACACACGAAATTGGTATGTCTGCGATAAATATTCGAAGCTTCTGTTTGTGCAAACCAAATGAGTTCGCTTTATTACGGCCATTTCTCACAACATCTGAATAAAATATAGCTCGTGGTTTGATTTAAAAATAAGCTGAAATATCACTAAGATATAAAAGTATCAATTGATATATATTTACAGGAGATAGATACAATACACCGGGTAATATAGCATTGTGTATATAGCATTATTATGTGCATGTGGCCAACATTGTTTCTGAGTAAAAGTCTTGATGCTCGATTACTGTAACCGTTTGTGACGAAAAAAAATTATATAAAGCTTGACAATCAACATTATACACGCTAATGATAATATACACAAAACATGGTAAAACATCATCGGCGAAGAAAAATAGTGGGCGAAACTCAAAGTTAACTGACAGTGACCAACGAATGTTAAAGAGTATTTTGGCCAGACAGTATAAAATTACCACGGCAAAAGCTGTACTAAAAGTCAACACTTACTTGAGTAATACTGTTTCAACAAAAACAATACCATCGCAAGCTGCACAAAGCTAACATTCACTGCTAAGACGGGAATGAAGTGATGCAACGATCACAAAACCTGGATATTTGATTTTTCGAACAGTATGGTTTAGCTAAGATGAATCGTTTACATTATTTCCTACAAACTTTCGGGTTAATGTACGAAGAACGCCAAAAACATCATACAATCCGGACTGACTGCTTCCTACAGTTAAACATGGGGGAGGTTCCCTTTGAGGAACGTCAGAATACCACCAAACATCTTACCTGACCTATACAATCAGCATATCTCAATTTCAATTCAATCAATTAAACCTTTGTAGAAAGTTTAACAGAGCGGAGAATGAGCAGTAGATTTCTCCAAAATTTTTGAATCATCTGACGTATATTTCGGTACAAGATTAAAACAACATACCATTGGAAATTATTCTGACACTCTAGGTATCTATTACTTCATCTAATCATCAACTTCATCGCCTTATGAATAAATAAATATTGTGTACATACCGGATGTTCATATTATTTTTTTCACCTCTTGTAGGTGATCAAACAGAACAAAAACAAATACTATGCTCTGAAAGTCAATCTCTATGATTCTATGTCATGATATCTCTTATTTGGGGTATAATATTTTTAGGAGTACTATTCATCGTTAATTATTATTTTTCCCATCTTTCTGTAATATTATGCTGGAGAGTGCTCAATCTTTTGAGGCTAAATATGAATTCACCATCTAATGTTTTATATCATAATGTGAAGTGATCCTCAGACAGGCCATTTAAAATTGATCAAAATGAATATTAATTAAATGCATTTACAAGCCATTGCAAATATGTGCGGGGAAATATTGAATTAGTACTTCCCATTAAAACATTTTCATGTAGACTTTCACAGATTATGCGTGATGTAACCGAAAGTTATCATATTGAGCGTATACGACAAACATCACCTTCAATATGATGCTATATATTTATTGACAAAATAGCCTAGTAAAAGACTATGTTATTGATAGATATCAATACATTTCCTCTGATTGAATCCAGTGTTCGTGAAGGGTAGATATTTATTATACAGCCATAATCTTTTATTTTTTTTTATTTGTACTAAATATATTTTACAATGGATATTCTTAGTACAATCTTAATTTATAAATTAATTTATTACAAAAGCGAGTACGGAATTAATACATCAATATGTATTTCTCCAATTAAAATAAAAATAATCTACTTAAAAAGTTAAGTTAAGCCAAAGTTAAGAATACACTTATACACTAAATAAGTTAATGTGGTTTGGTTCGCTTCAATCTTAAGATTTTCTGCGTGATGTCCAGTAGCTGTATTGCTTCCACATTGCTGTGATTTAGCCACCTTATTTCATGTTCTAAGGCGACATCTTGGATGTCTTCGTGTATCTATTTGATTCAGAGGTCGCCGTGGACCTTCTAGTTGGTTACGTAGCGATAAGCATTGGTAATTAATCGTAGAACATTGTTTTCAGTGCGTCTAATTACGAGTTGGTTTGCTAATTTAATGCAACACGATATTTGTACCCCAGAGAACCATATTGGCTTTATGACTGACCGATAAACCAATCTCTTTGATTTTAGGTCACGTTAAGAGTACCTTGTTATAAACTCCAAGTCGCAAATTCCGCAAATTTCCAACGATTGGCTTTGACATTTATTTATGGTCATCTTGCGAGGCCAGACGTACTGGAAATTGTAAACGTTTAAAATCGAGTGGTAAATCCGTTGGAATCATCGGTATACGCGGGATCAAGACATCCTCTTCTTTGTATTTTCCCTTTATGATTGTTGCCTCAATGACGTTATTCATCATCTTTTTCACAGCCAGTCTTACTCCATTGCACAGTCGAGGTTGATTAATATTACGCAGCATGATAACAACGGATCCTACTATTAACTTCAAATTGTGAGGTGGTAATCCAAGCAATTCCAGTGAATTTAAAAACTCTGTGGGATAGTTGACTACATCGTCCTGGTTTATAACGGTGTCGACTGATTTGAACGAAACCAATGTCCTGGAAAGAAATTCTGAATAGTCGCAATGAGATCCTCGACAGTCTCGAATCCTCGACTTTTTCCTTCTTACTATTTTCTGAATGGACTGCCAAATGGAGTACTATAGGGTGTCTTTCATGGATCGCAAATAAAAAGATACGCCAAATTGCTTCGTTGTTACTTACATAGGTCTTGTGATATTTCGTTATTTGCATTGGTTACAGCGAAGACGCCGATATCGCTACCTTTGTTAACATATTTACATATGTACTTTATCGACTTCACAAAGTTACAATATTCCACATTGATGTGAGCCTCAAAAGCTTTGGATAATATTGGCGAGTATGGCACAATCCAACGATTATCTACATCAACATTTTGTCGTCTTACCTTCACAACTACCGATCGCCCATTGTCCGCAACTGATCGCCGACGATACAATGGGTATCTATCATTTCCCATTATGGTTTCAGCAATCAAGTCTCTTCTGCTCTCAACCATACAGGGTGAAATGTAGTTGAAAACTCCGCAAAGTCCATATATTATGTGTTTGGTAAATACCGCATGTAATTTTGGGTCAACCGTGGGGAAGTGGGCACGAAATTGTCCTATATAATATGTGTAAGGCGAATTGATGTCATCTGGAAACAGCTATTATATTTCTGAATGTTGGCCAAAAAGTGCTTAGAATCATTTCCAATCCCAGAAACTAAAGAGCGTAAAGGATCTGGTGTTGGGACCAATTGTGGCAATTTTACTTTTCCTCTAGCACAACACAATCCAGTAGATTCACCACTGTATTTTAACACCTTGCATTTCCCCAATTGCTACTGATTGGTCGGCACAGTAATCTATTGCCGCATCATAGTGGAATGCAGATCACTCCAGGATCACAGGAGCACTGTATCTATGGAATAGCTCAATTGTATTACGTCATGCTCGCTGTTATGTTTGATGTGCACGAACTCGTTGCATTCAAAGCCTGTCTACTTCATTGTTACTCCCTAAGGAACACAATTCTGATATAGCAATACGACTCTTGATCTGTCTCTCTCTAGTGATCAGTGAGGTTAGCACATGAGGTAGATCTTCGCACATTTGATTGAGTGCAACGACCTAAGTCAGGTCACCTTCTCCTCGGCATCCTAAATTGTAATTAATCAAAGTGATAAACGTTCTCGCGCACTTAGCAGTAAAGTAAATTGTAATTAATGAAAGTAAGAGAAGTTCTCGCGTACTTAGCAGTAAATTGTCAGTATGTATCACAAAAAATCAACAAAAAAAGAGGACACAATTTGAAATGTCACTATCACAGAGGATCACCGAAGTTAAGAAAGTTCTCGCGCACGTAGATTGTCCGATTCGATCCCATTACATTTCAGAATTACATCGAAAGATATTAAGGGAGGTGTCCTGGTCGATAATCCAAGTTTTATTAGATAACCGAAAGCAATCAAAGCTGAAAAATTCTAGCGTGTGCCGCGGCAATTTCCCGCAATAAATCTACTTCCATCCCCATATCCCGCATTCCAGAGTCAGTCTATATTTCCAATCTTCGGTTAATTTTCCAGAGGTGCAACGAACGGGACGAAGGTTCGAATCGTCAAAAAGTTTCGCAATTTAGTCGAACGCGGCCGGAACGGTTTTGAAAAAAGCAACAAAACAACAACAGAGACGACGGCGACGACGACAGGCAACAAGATGGAATTTTTCGTCGCGAAGTTTAGATGATGTCGCTGGAAAAATATTGTTTTCCATACCGGCTTGATTACTTTCAACTCAATTTTCGCGCAGCTCGCTCAGATTATTTTGCCAGCGGCAAAGCCGTATACAAGAAGTAGGTAAATGTTGAAACTGAGTTGATGATTAATGACCTATTCAAATTTAGTTGAAATTTTCTAAAGTTTCATATTAGAAAAATATTTTAAAATGTTAAAAAGATAATATACAATTTGTACCTTTATTTTCACTTAACTATGATGACAAATCACTAAACAAATATTTATTTTTTTATTATTATTCTTAGCGGTTCCCCAATCTGGCCAGTAGCCAATAAGTATTTCTTATGTTTATATTATATATGTACATGGCATGTAGAAAACTACTTCATTAAGTGATCTCCTGTATAAAATACTATCCTAATTAATTAGTCTTATACTAAAGCTTATTCAAAGTCTATATATGTCCAATAACCAGATCAGATGTTAAACGTTTTACTATACGCAATTCATTATCACGACGCATATTTGGCTGATTAGCGAGTTCATTGGGATGCACCAACATGCTTTCGAAGTACTTCACACAAACGTTGAATTACCCTCATTATTATTATATATATATATATATATATATATATATATATATATATATATATATTGTAGATGTTTTGTTTTAATTTTGATTTAGAGGATCAGAATCCAAAATCATATTTGTTTTGTTTAGTTAAACTCTAATTAATATAGTATAATATTTGAAGCAAGACATATCATAATAAATTATGGCTGTTAATTAAATAGAATAGTAATCGATCGGAAGTTTCATTCAAAAAGAAAAGGATAAGTCCCATTAAAATACAAAAAAGAGTATTGGTTATTTAGGAGAAAATCTAAATTATTCGTACATAAGATGCTACTCTACAAATACTAAAACCTATATGGACCTATGGAAATCAGGGGAATGTTCTAAGAGAAATAATGCCAATAGAATATAATTATTTCAGAATAAGGTCCTGTGAAGTATTGTGGTTGCACCCAGATACAGATGCCAACTATCATAACAAGATTTGATGGAAGACTATGTTAACGTCGAAGTGCTACAACTCTTGGACAACACTGAACTAGGAAATAGGAGATCAAAGCTTTTTGTGTAGTAAATGGTAAAAACACTGAAAAGTACTGATAATTCCTATTGTATTTTATGTTATTAAAGTATTGTTAAAGGAAAATGGGTCTTCCTAGATAAGTATCTAGTTTTAAGCCTCTAGAGACAAATTGTCAATTGGCAAGGACTGGTAATAATATATTAATTAATGATTAAAAAATAACATAAAAATAGGAGTAATTATCTTTTTAAAATATTAAATTTATAAAGTAACAAAGATTTATAATCGAATATGAACGCTATTTAACTAAAATATATTAAAATAAATATGACAAAAAGCGAAAAAATATGTATAATATATAAAATAAATATGATAATTTATTTAACAAGCTTCCGATAAGAAATAACTTTATTATGCCCATCGAGGTTAAGAAGTAGGCCCAGCAGTTTCCAGAAGTAAAAATCATTCACTGAATCACACTCGAGTCCATATTAAAGATGTCTTGAACGAGTGCTTAGCGGTACAAAAGTCTAGGAAGTTCATGTTAACATGTACCGAGACGGTAACAAATTGACCATAGCGAAGTAGTTAAATAATCAAATATACATTAAATCATTAAATAATTAAATCATCATTAATCATGTATCTTTCTCATTAAATCACAACATTTGTTGAACAACCTAATACATTACTAAATTCTAAAAGAAATTAAAAAATATATATGTTATGAAATTACCATTGGGATATATAAAATATTAAAAATATTTTAACATTCGATTTGACTTTTTAATTAAAAAATGCACTATTTTTGGGATATATTTAATTATCTTTTGGATCTATAAAATTAAAATCATATATGTGTCGTTATTTGAAAAATGTATTAATAACCAGCGAATCGGTACACATAAAATTATGTTCGGAGCGTTATATTACAAATTTTAATAGAGGAGAATTTCAGAAAAGCCGTATATTCATTGGACGAAAATGCAAACGAGTTTTTTCATTTATTTCCGCTGTATTTGATTATTTATTATGTTGGAATTGTTCTGTCTGGTAAATTATGTGTCTCTATATTATGTATAGCTTTGAAACTTGATGTAACATTTGTTAATGAAAATAATTTCAAATAATTAGCATAGTAGTACTTTTTTTTAAACACCCTGGTTTTTAATAATTTGAACGTTTTGACCATTAAGAGCTCTCTGCGGTTAACGGATTTCTGCATTTTTCCCTTAGTTATTTCATTGGGTTTACGCTTCTAATTTTCCATTTCCGAACTATTTATACTAACGATCGGTAACTAGTATATACCTTATATGCTCGACAAAACTTTAGCACACTACATATTTTCCTTTAGTACTCAATAAAAATAAATTTTGGCTTTTACATCCCACTGTTAACGACTGTTGATCATAGTATTTGTGTAAATATGTAAAAATTACAAAAAGGCAGCCATAATTTACTTATAGGTTCCGTACAAAATCGTACTGCTCGAAAGACGCGACGAAACTATAGCTCAGTTATGTTAAAAAATGTAAAAAATTTCGTTCTCCGAAAGAATACGCTCTATTCTTGCTCTAAGTTTGATCATTCAATATAACATTGATCTAATATTTCTCAATCATCTTAAATAGCATTTTAAGTTGTTCAAAATGGTTAAAGTGTTTACCTTTTGAGCATGTACATTGTGCTTAACATATCACAACATGCGTCACAATTTTAAAATCTTAATATTGTCCATTTTTTCTTTAAAATCTAGAGCAGCCCAACACATGATACTTACTGCACCCTACTGTCTGCGAGTTCATCTGATCTTTTCTTAAATCATGATGGTAATATTTATATTCGTCAGGGCTATCCAAATTGAATTTCGTTTTGTTTGAAACCATTATTACATTACGTCACATATCTCCACGAAATAAGCTCTTCGGCAAACTGTACATTTTCTTTCTTATGTTTTCATTTAAATATGGTTTACGTAAATCTTCCTTTCTTCATAAAGGCATACCATCGTGTAGGAGACGTTGAATAGTTCTTACATTTGTTTATATACAGGTGCAGAAGAAACTTTGTTAGCTGTTAATATACAATTAGAAGCAACTAGCAAAATTGCTCGACTAGTTCTATTATATAGATTTCTTAAACGTTCTCCTCAATTTTCTTAAAATAAATTGATAATTTAAACATGTAACTGCGCATCGTTATACTGCACTGTGTGCTATAGTTTTGGCTCGTTATTTGGGTAGCATGGCATTACGCCAAACTTATAATAAAACAAGTAGCTGTCTCTTTGTAATGTGTATATGAATATCTAAAAAGCCATCTTTAATTGTAGAATCTAAACGATCCAAATTTATTTTAACTAAGAGTTGTAATCAAAAGTGTAAATTATCCTAAAATTTTGTCCCGGATTTATATTCAGATACGGGTCAATTATTTTGTTATTTATCATAAAATGAGTTAATTATGACATATTTTTTAATAATAAACAAGAAAACGTTCCTGTGACTTCTTAAAATATCGTTCTTAGAATCGATTTTTTAGGATACAGTATAGTAATACGGCAATTCGCCAATTTGGAGATAGAAATTAGAAATTACAAAAGAGATACAAACTAAAAAAGGGTCTATTTTTGCTTTAGTTCCCTTTTGTCGCGGCGTTATATAGCTATCAGTGAAGATGTTTTTATTGTGGTGAGAGCATAATAAATTGTTTATAAAATTAGGAAATCAAATTGAGAAACATTGTGGGTTGCTGCACACTTGCGCAGACAAAATAATAACAGTAAGGAAAGAATGTTGTTGGTGGGTTGTATTCAACCAGGTAAAATTAAAAAAAAAACATATTATTATTCTAACATCTAACATTCTAATATTGGACCAATGAAATATTGAAAAAAATTCTACTAAAACACTTTACTGAAAAGAGACCATCGGTTCAAAGAACTGTCGTATTTCAACTTATTTACTCAACTTAGCTCCGTTTGCTCCGTTAGCGCAGTTTGCTCCAGGGTGCTTATCTTAAGACTGAATGGTTGTGGTGAGTGAGATATCTAGACATATATAGTTTGCTTTATATTCGAATATATTAAAATCCCCACAGTCGTTTTGTATCATCCTTCAACAAGTCACGTCTTCTTTCCTTAAATAAAATAGTATTTTAATGTAAATTAGAATGATTTAATGTTTTCGTTCTTTCACGTTTTGTTACTTACGTACATACTTTTATATATACGGAAGTTTCAATAAGCCCAGTAAATAAATCCTAAAAACTTTTGTCCACTGCAGCTGTACATCTCGATTCAGTTGTTCCGAAATACCAGATAAAACTTCGGCGCTAAATACAAGTCGGGCAACTTTTCGCCCTATCAGTTTCTCGGCTCGGCATATGACTTAACAGTCTTAGCCTCAATCCCCATAGGCGCCGCTAAAGATATAAACGAGCCTTAAAAATTCACCAAGCAATCTCTTTTATTACGATGGAATTTTAAATAACCGCCAAGTGTCGTTGCGGCTTCGCCGTTACTTTTTTTTATCAAGCCACCTCCTAGGTTTTTTTCCGCCTCCAAGAAGCGGCAGGTCGTCGCAGTAAGTGAGTGGCAAATGGGGACGATAATGCGGCAAAGTCCAGGGGAACGGGAGACGGGGACGGACTTACTTCGAGACAAGAAAGTTTGTTAAGAACCAAGGAAGTGGCTTAATTTTCATTGAGGTAGTTTGGGAATAATAGCGCATAAAAAAGACTATAAAAGAATATTTTACTTTTATAGGAACTGTTCTTCGTAATGGGGGTGATGGAACCGAAAATGAATATATTTTTCTCAGATAATATAAGAAGTGGTGATCATTAAATTTAATGCATCTATTTATGCTGCCATTTGGCTATTTATCTTAAAAATTCACATCCTTTGAAGATATCGATAGAATTTATGAGTTAGTTTATATTATTTATTTGTTTATATTAGCTACAGGGAATAGACAAATAACATAAACACCGTGGGATAGAGTAAACTTTGTCGCATGTTGCCAGCATTGCTTCCATATAAATAATACGACGTGTATGCCTTGATATGGTTATGTGCCAAGTTATGCAAGTAATATTTCAGTGTGTTTTGCTCTACGATGCTTAAAAAACAAGCAACTGTTGAAATGTGTTATGTATCAGAATTTTTCATGCGTATCCCAAACAACAGTACTGAAGGAAACGATACCATGCGCAAAACATGGTAAAACTTCATCGGCGAAGAGGAATAGTGGGCGAAATCCAAAGTTAACTGATAGAGACCGACCAAAATTAAAAATAATTGTGGCTAGACAGCATAAAACTACCACGACAAAAGTGACAGCAGAACTCAAGGCTCACTTGAGTAATAATATTTTGAGAGAAACGGTATGACGGGAGCTTTCATAAAGCTAACATCCATAGGACTGTGATTATGAAACCCTTTATAATGAAAACCAACGCCGAGTAGCTAAAGAAGTGGTGCAACGATTATAAAACTTGGACACTTGATGATTAAATGAATGTGGCATGGTTTCAAACAATCATAGTTTATATTGTTTCCTACAACAGGCTGGGTTAGTGTATGGAGAACCCCAAAAGAAGTCCACTACCCGGGATGTTTGCTTCCAACAGCCAAGAATCGGGTCAGCAATATCGTTGTATTCAACTGGTCTTCTCATTCACATCACTAGTCGGATTAGTGTAAATGAATAACTCGACATCCTCAATGATAAAGTTCTTATTATGAATTGCATTTTACAATTCTCTTACTATACTTATTATTAGTTCTTTCTATGTTGTCAAATACATATATACGCAGCCAAATTGCTACCAAACGCTGCCATGTACCAAGATGATAATGGGTACATACACACAGCCAAACAGTCACAGTTTTAATTTGAGAAGCATCTGCATACCAAAGATATTTTCTGGCTAGTGCAATTACTAGATGTCAACCTGATTGATCCATTATCGGGAGACTTAGCGCAGAGAATGAGAAGTCGGTTTCCACCTCCAATATCATTGTGGCAAGAGGCGGATGTTTTGGTGCAAGAATGGGACAACATTCTGTTGGAAAACATTTAGACTAGATTCTATACCGCGAAGAAATGTAGCTGTTTTAAACTGTTTGCTGTTACCTGCAAATGGTGGCTCAATACCTTATTAATAAAAAAATATTGTGTATATATTAGGTGTCATTTTATTCTGTCCAGTAAAAGTAACAGACCGATTTCATGTTTGTTTATATAAATAAAACTTGTTACAAAAACAAGCCTGCAAATATATGTTACCTTTAGTTACTCCTTTAGTTCTAAATTATTTATTAATCGTCTCTATGACAGCACAAGCAATTTCAAGTTTAAAATGGGATTTAATAAGACAATGATGCTAAATTGTATGGTCGTTATTGAGTCAGTATACAGATCGAGAGAAATTCAAGAAATAATGATATCCGCGATCAATATCTCGAGGTTGTTAGATTTTCGTATTCATTAGGTCCTCATCGCTGCTGATGCATGTTTCGAATGTAGTAGGATATTGTTAAAAATATAAATAAATTATATTTAGAAAAGGGTTTGTTCATTGTATTGCAGACTGAAAGAATGTAGATCTAGAGATGGAAGAGCATTGCTTAAAAAAATTCGATTCCTAAGTACCATATAAATTTTAAAAAATTATTAAGTCTTTCATTACGGTCTACGTACATCGAACTGAAATACACAGACTGTGTTTATTCACAGATTCTTTACCAATCGGAAAGAAAATCTTGGCGCCAAGCCCTATATGGGAATCACAAGAAGTTTTTTCCATATTTTTATCTTCAAGTAGAGATAAGTACGAATATAAAATGTTTTAAAATGAAGTAAATTGTGAGATTTTGAAACTGAAATGAAAAATTTGATAATCAGTTGAAGCAATGAATATCAATAGAATTTGAAATGACAAAAATAAATATATCTGCATCGCACTATACTATATACCATATACCAAATACTTTCAAGAGATATATAATAAAGAAAAAAGATTCATAAAGAACAATTCAGATGCATAATATATTATTGAGCTCTTTATAATTCCCTTTCAAGCTGTTTCATTATAACAATGTAAGTGCAATATAAAAATAAATAGTATAGAGTTTGTAATCCTCAATATATTTTGTAGTCATAAGTGTTAGTACTTTGGATTATAAAAATTATTGTATTAAACCCAAGAAATTATTGTAGAATTAGGAAATAAGATTTCGAAACTTGACTCAAGAAGATATAATTTACATAATATTTAATTTATTCAATAATTCTAGTATAAAAGAAATTTTCCAATATATTCTCATTTAAAAATAAATTATTGGTGATTTGCCTGAGATTGAGATTTTTACTGTTGGTAAACACCAATTATCAAATTAGATTTTTCTTGATGTTTTTTAACGTTATTAAGTTTTAATAAACAAATAAATTTAATTAAAATATACTTTTTAAATTTTCGCATAAAATTACTCCCGCTTTTAACGCTCTCTATGATTTTGAATCGCATAATTTAGTCACAACCTTTGATATTGGAGATCGCTTTCTATATCTACACGCAAGCAATAATCCAACAAGCCTGATATTCGTTATCAACTAGATCTAATGCAACTGAGTCATGCCCAAGACATGGCTAAATTAATGGCTGAAAAGTAATTAAAGAAAACAAGAAAAATAACTCACCTTCTACGGCAACTGGCCGAGCAATCTGAAACAGAAAATTCGAATTAATTAAAGCAAATTTAATTAGTCCCAGGACTATTTATTTTTTGAGATTTATTTCCGTTGCGAATAAGTGATGCATAATATTCTTATGATTGATATCTTATTAGTGAGCAGACCTTCCATCTTCAGGTAAAAGCTGTAACTGTTAAAATTACAAACGTCGAGGAAAATTGATATTTTAATTAAAAGTAAACAACTAGCACGTTTAAAGATGCCGGGGAGACGAGTGACGTCGCGCCACTGTGTGTTGTGGACTGGAGTAATTTTGAGTTTCTCATGCAAATTATGTAATAATTAACAAAGAACTTGTGCTGTTTGTTGGCGGTTTTTAGACCGTTCTACGTTTTAATACAGACATTGTATAGATCCGTGTTTACCTTTTACTGTCTCTATATAGTGTATAATGTATCTAATACTAGACGTACGAACAAGTTTCTTCTTTTTAGTTATAGATGACTCTTCTTTTCTACTGATTTGATAGGTTAATAAAATATAACATTAAAGGAGTGTATTTGTTTTACGGCCTTATTATTTTGAGTATTTCCATCTCAGCATCTTATTAAGAGAGATGAATCACGTGATGTCGTTTATAATTCAAGGCTAGACTGGATGTTTTATGTGGTATTTCAAGAACCGCAGATCAATATTAAAAAAAAAACAGAGAAACACTTTTATATCTCGAATATGAGGTAGATGTTAAGGAAATATAGACCTATAATTAATTTTAACCTACTGTTTTGAATTTGAAGCTTTATAATCAAAAATCGGTACAATATATTTGACTTAAAGTATTCTCCATCGATAGCAGCTACTCTTGCCCATCTCTCGATCAATTTACGGATTCTATCTAGAAAAAACGATATATCTATATATAATATCTATTTATCTATTCGCAAATTTCACCCATTTTCGGGTATCTTCATAAATCGCGAAGCACTGCGCAGATACATCACGTCTCTTATGTTGGAACAAGCAGTAATAATAAGGAGCAAAGTCTGGAGAATGAGGCAGGTACTGTACCACTTCCCATGTTAATATTTCCAAGTATGTTTTCAACTGTTTTGCAACATGTGGTCGAGCGTTGTCATACTGAAGACTAACATTATAGGGTCCTTGCTTGTATTCCGTCTACGTTTCGCCAATACTGGGCTCTAATGCATCAGTTATAGTCGATAGCGATCTTCATTGATAGTTTAATCGAATAATGCTTAAACTTTTTGTCTTTACCTTCGGTGTACAAACCAGCACTTTTTGAAACAAATATTCACAAGTCGAAACTGATAGAGCATGATAACCTTCACACATCATTATTTACGGGTCATCGAATGATGATTTACTCGATACGAATTAAGACATTTTCAACGGACTGAAAAAAATATTTCTCCACACTTATTGAATAACAGATAATGAAAAGTGAGGACTGTCAGTGAGACTTCAACAGGTTGGTAACAAATTATCTCGAGGCGTTTTAATACACAGTAACACCATCAATTGTAAATCATTTAAAATTAATTTATATACCTGTAATTGACAATATTTCATTCGTTTGGCTAGAAAAAAAGATTTCTACAAAAAACTCTGACCAAAATTTATCTTCTTATATTTTATATTATTAGTTATCTATTAGGTACTCGACTTGTAAAGACTTTGTTTCTACTTCACTTGTAAAGCTGGTTTTTGTTAACAATATTTTAAATATATAAGAAGTATAGATAATCTTATAATGAATTGAATTATTTTATCAAACTAATTAAATATAATGTAGTCATAGAATTAACCAAAAACATCCCATCTAACTTCTAAAAAACATTACATGTCATCTCTCTCTGAATGACAAATGACGAATGAACAGACACGCTAGAAATTAAAATAAAATGAGGAGATTAGAATTTCACACATGAAGATCATTATTAGATATAAGAAAAAATTTCAAAAAATCATTTCCAGGTGCTTGAAATCCATCAAAATTATTTAAGGGCATTAAGGACCGAATTAAATTGAATTTTAAAGTCAAACTAAACGATGCTTCAGCAACAAAAATTATATCATAATATGATTACTGGTTATAAGCAATACATCCAAAGCAAGAAATATCACAAATCACAATCAACATGGCACATCATGATAATTAGCACTATAAAGAAATATTCCTAGTAAAAAATCATTCGATTGATATAAAGTCTGCAATCCAATAAAATCACAGAGGTGTACTGTGTTATGACTTAATACATAGTTCTCTATGATGACCTATGATGCCGAAAAGGCCAAAAAAAAAAATGAAAAACGATGATGGGAATCGAATTATACCAAAAACTGGATATTCAAAGTGAAAAATTAATTGCATTGCTAAAATCCTAGACTGAAAGAAACCAAGGAGATATTATGATGGAAGTCATAGTATTTTTCCTCCAGATATAATAACACAAATCGATGGTGCACACAAAAATATAATTCCATGTAAGCTGAGCAAATTCGAATATTCGCTCTACGTATATTTTTGGCTTTTATTGAAATATAAACACCTATAAATCAAAATTTATAATATATGGACAGTCATTATATTTAACAGTAATATCTTAATTTTCACTACCGATAATAATTACAACACAATTTCAAGAAGTCTAAAATAACAGTAAGAAAATAGGTTAGATACTCCTGAATACAATCAGCCGTCTCCAAGAGAGTTGTTTCAATTATAAGTGTCGGGAAATATTAAAATTTTAATTAAAAATAAGCAACTGGCTCGTCGCAGGACGTCAAAGATGGCAAAATCTTATGCTGGAAAAATTTAAACTCTCTCGCAAATTTCATAATGATTAAAAATATTTTATTTATATCTTTGTGTAACTCTATGACAGCGTCTTTGGTTTTGATTCATTTCGCTTAAGATCATTGATATTGTGCCGTGATATTTTCCGGACAGTATTCTCGTATATCAGCAATTCGTCGTCATTATCGTCAATCGTCGTTATTAATTAAAAAAAAACTCGATAATGTTTGAGATCTTTTTTGTTGTATTTTAGAGTTCCCTTTTTGCTAAGTAGGATTTGTCTGAACTGGCCGTAATCTTTAACATAGGCTCCGAACCACTGTCGTCGGTATTAAGCTTACTGACTGGCGTGTGACCAACTTCAAGATCATCCCAGAAGCCATTCGGTATTATCCAGCCTGGTTACTAGCGTGACTGAGATAATTTTCCTTACCGGATTTTACACTGTTACGTTTTGTACAATCACAATTACAATCATCAAGATTCAAACCCGCGACTCTGAGAACAGTAATAGTACCAAGCCCACCATTTAAGGTTTTGTACAATAACAATACCAAGTATTCATATTTCTGTTAATTTTTTATAAAAATAAGATGTTATATCAGTATGCAATATTTTAATTCTGAAAAAAAATAAAATAAATTATATTAAAAATTTTAACAAAAAGTATAATATTTTAAAACCGACAAACAATTTTTAAAATAACTATTTTCTTATAGTTCAATAATAAATGAAGATATTGGGCTAATCGCGACCCATAAAAAGCCTATCGTAGTAAATGCATATGCAAATAGTGTTCCGCATATCATTTAAAGGCTAATTTAACAACAGACAATAAAACAATTAAAAATTACTATGAATATAATGCAGTTAAAAATGTTAAATAATTTAAAATATTTAATTTATATTTATATTTTTATATTTATTTTATTTTAGCTCTATTATTATTTATTTTTACTTTTTAATAGAGTTAAGTTATTTATATTATTTGATTGTATTGCTGATTAAGAAACGCTAAAATTTCGAAGTGTTTTTCAAGAATTTAGAGCAACTGAAATTTGAGAATCTTACTTCAAAAGGTGCAAAACGAAAACTTTTAATTTATTCATCAAAATATATCTCAAATAGCAATTACGGACTGAAAAATTGTACGTGATTAATATACACGCTCAACCAGAGCTAGCAGAGACGAAGTTTGGTCATAGCCAATGAATGACAATGGTTTACGTTTCTTATCACTTACCAAATGACCAAATAACTTTGTAGTGGATAACATGATATTATAACATCCTTTGAAAAACTAACATAGCAAAATCCAAGACGCATTGACTCACAGATGTTGGAAAATGTGTTTATTAACTCTCGATTTCGTTCGACGTCCAACAACGTAAGGGATAATGAAAGAATTTGATTGTGAATTTGATCAGTATATCGACTCCAATCAATTACCACTACAGTGCCAATATTTACACTTGAGGGCAACTTTTAAAACGTAGATGCAATATTCCTAAAGTCACTCGATGAGCATCTCGAACAATGGAAGTTATTACGAAGTATTCATACAACACTACAATCATGACCCCCCACAAGTTTTAATATTTCCGAAAGGAATTGCTATTCCAGAAACCTGACCTCTTAATGACGAGGCAATAATGGAATATTGAGAATGGCAACATTCAAGTGATCAAGTGATGACAGAATTTATCAAGGCTAGTGAGGAATCATTGTTTCAACGGCTTCATGTAGTACTCACGCAGATTTGACAGGTATTTGTAATTATGACATTTTGAAGGTGATTATGAAGATCGTAAATGGAACTTCAAAGGGCTTGCAAGGAGATAAGTCGATTTAGCCGAATCTGACTCTATCGATAATATTTTCGCACTCGTTTAGTTTACAGGGGGGCGTATTGCATGACATTTTATTAATTCTCGCTCTACTTTCAACTCTATGCATTAGTCCTCACTATGGGTACCTTGGGAAGCCAAACACGTTTCCCTTATTCAATTATCTTAGTTCATCCAGAAGATGTCTCCCCATTGCTTTTCAATATATTAGTGGATGCCATTATGCATGTCATGACGTTCAATATGATGTTACAGACTCCATGACAAATGTAATGTTCACCGATGTCGCGCTATATTAGCTGATATTGGGATTTCTAGCATTGTTCATGATATAGTTTGCATCGCAGAACCATGTGGCTTCACATTTAATGCAAGGGTCCAGCAGATAGAGAAAGTGCAGGACTTTAAGGATTCGGGATCAGAAACTCAGGAGAATAATTCCATAAAATGCCACACCAAGTAATAAGCTGAATAAGCAGTAGCTTTTGCTTCTCTAAGATGTTGCATGTGTAAGAAAAATGTTGCAATAAAGAGTAAAATACGCCTCTTCGAATGTCTGTATGGCTTCAAGTTTTGGACACTAGTACAGTATTTCTAAGCTTGAAGTATTTCAAATGAGTTGGTTAAGGCAAATTATACACATTTCTCTGCAAGATCGTATTAGAAATGTAGTCATTAAATTACGATGCAACAGTCGTAGATAAATAAATGATAAATTCAGAGTCGCAGATCAAATAATTTGGAAATGTTTGTCATATGATAGGTGAACCTACTTCTCTGTCGAAATTGACATTTTGGGTAGAAGATGCAGCAAACAGTCGTGAAAAAAGAGAAAAGTCAAGATTATTGAAAAGTGATCTGAAAAATAAGGACTAGATGGCATAGCATATATTCCAAAAAAGTGCAAATATAAAGAAACATTATATATTTACAGTGATACCAAATAAATAAGCAAAAATACATTAGCCCAGGTCTCGACATATAACAATTAGTAACTATTTCCTAAGAAGAATCCAACATTTTACAAAAGACAGAAACGGAAGAAATGTGAAACTATCTATCGATGTTATGTTGAAGTCATACAAGAATTAATGAAGAGTTAATAACTGAGATGGCAGGGTTAACTGCAAATAGTCTAGTATAGCTAAATTTGGCCCCAGGGTTTTCATGTAATGATCGTTTAACTCACATGTTTGTTCAATAAAACTGCACTGTTATGTTATTTCAATTTTACTGTTATAATATGAAATACAATTAAAAATACTAGATGCAAGACATTACAATAAAATATAAAAGGGAAATAATTTATCGAACAAAAGTGTCTTCGTTTCGAATTCGGTACTTTTATTTGAACTTTTTTTTCGTTATAGAGAAAAATCACATCACCATAAAATATTACAATAAATAATTCAAAGCAAACCCATACTCGTTAACGCAAGCTTTCCACTTTATTCTTAGCAGTATTTTTCAAGGAACTGATCTCTTTCTTTTCATATCACTGAACGCAATGTTCCGAAATACGGCATAAAGCGCGGTCGTATTCCTTGGAGGAGATATATTCCAAAGAATATAAATTATTACGCGTTCGTTTTTTATTTATTCTGATTTTTTACGACCTAATATATCATGAGGACGGAGAAGCTGCCACTCAGATTAAAATTGCGATTTTTGTTTGTGGGGGAACCACAGACACACAAATTTCCAATATGTAACAGGATAGTTCACCAGAAGGAAAAGATTAATTTAACGAATAATTCACATTTTATAATGGGTTATTAGGATTCATAAAAATGGCATAATATTTCAACTTTTGAGGAAATAGCAAGAAGTAAAGTATTATTCACTGAAGCCTAACTATATCCATCCTTTCAATTCTCTTCGCGTTCTCATCGTCTTACCCCTTACTGCCTCCAAACTATCCGTGTACCCAGTGCTTCCACCATTATATCTGACTAACCCTCCGAAACTGGATTTTGCTCCTTTCAATTACCTCCTGTTCAATTTTCCAAATTCCCTCCTGGCCTTTTACGACTTCCTTTATAGATAATTTCCTGGGTCCATACACCTAGAAACACCATCTCTTTCACGACAGTGAAATTGGTTGAGCTACACTTCTTATACTTGGTAGTGTACTTGGTTGTGCCTTAATCTCTAACAGACAAATATCTCTTTTTAGACTCGCTAAACAGGGAACGTCTCACTCACCGCTAAACTATACGCCTTTGTCTATGCCCTAGTATATATTTCTGCACGACCGTATAGAAAATGACCCATGAATTATGACTCCTATACATCGCATATTCCTTGAACGAAAATACACTCATCCCTTAGTATCCAAATCCTTAAAACTCCCATGCTCCTCCTTGATGAATGATTATCTTTTGAAGCTTACGTGGGTCCTCTTATACGTCGAGATACATTGGAATGAACAACATTGGAATAATGCTCCGGCAATGTCTGCCTCCTAACTCTTTATCGAGAACAGATCTATTCAGAAACTGCAGAAACAAGAATGCAGTAGAATGAGTAAGCTGAGGTTTGGACACTGTTGTTTCTACGGTCACTTCACGTTCTCAAGAGCTCCATCAAGCTGTCATTTCTCTGTATTCCATCTCGAATTACTTCTCTCACCACTAGAACAAAATTTGGACTGAATAATTCAGGAATACAATTCAGGCTGATGAGATGTCTGCGAGAGATTGAAATCATAGTATTTCAACAATTAACACCTAATAATTTTCTTTTGAATTTGTATCATTCAACTGTTTTACCCCTTCCTGTCATCCTAAACGGTACCATTTCGTTGTTGCCATTAATTTTGTCCATACGTAAATCTTAGTTTGTCATATATTTTACCTTAACTAATAGCTCATTACCAGTCTAATGAATCCAAAAACTTCCAGATATATCTTCATATATTTAAATACTAAATGACCCGACGAGCTTTGTGCTGTCAATGAATGAAGTGTTACCTTTTTGTTGGTTGGAACTTTATTAAGGTAATAGAAAAAATACAAAATGCATTAAGTTTAATAATTGATTAAATAATATATTTTATTATTTAGATAATATATATCATCTTCTATTAAAATACTTTATTTCTAACAAAATCTAGCAAAATTTCATTGTAGCTAAATACTTTAATGCATGGGTTGGTTCTAATATAATAATTTTTTTATTTTCTTATTACAAAAGCGCCAAAACAAATAAAGCGAACGGTTTAACTGACTATGAAAGGAACATGCCTTTCCAAGATTCAGATCACAAACGTTCAAGAATTGGTCTTGTGATTTGTTAATAGTTATAGCTAATTCAAGGTGAGTCTGAAATTGAATTCGTTCAAATTCATATCATCAGTTAATTTTACAATTTTAAAGCACATATCATAGCAGAGGTTGATTTAGATGTCGAATCATGATGACTACCAAGCAAAACTTCAATTGCAAATTATGCGGTTGTAAACCTGGTAAATCCAACAAGTTTAAAATGTATGAGTAACAAATGAACTAATATACTATCAAAATATACTGACAGGAAGCGGAACTAGAATGTTGTGAGAGATTTTCATATATTCTGTGCTGCCATTATTTTGGTACAGGACATTGATAAACCGAATTATTTAAAATTATTTAAACCAATCCTGTCAGTAATTTGACAGTTGTCATTTGTTCTCTATATATTTGTTATGTATTTATATATTACATCTCCTGTTTTACGTACCTCTATTAATATTAACATCGTACTAAAATCCTTAGTTCTTCTTCGTGGCTAGATTAGTGGCTAAAATGTACAATCAATATAATTTCCAAGAGGTTGGATAAAAAGTCATAAAAATACATTACAATACGAGTATTTTTTATGAATTTTAATATCTTGAGATGTGAACATGTTTGCCCACTCTTTTCCGTTGAATTACCATTCTATAATGTGTAGTATCACTGTTTTGTAATGGACATCAGTTAAGTTTGTGTGACGTGAGCTGCCAATTGCGAAAGAATTGCGATGAATTTTCTGTATAATTCAACAAATCATATATCATTAAAATCGCTCCAGCCGTTCTTGAGTATTAAATTGTACAACTAACTTGACTTTATTCCATTTATTTAGATTTAAGAACGAATAATTCCAATAAATGTAAGAATGTACAGAATGCAGATAATTTCAACAAAAAATCAAATTTAATGAATTAAATAAAATTAAAAATACAAGAGAATATTCTAAGGAGTATAAGTGTTTTGAACTATAGCTTTGAACCAATTGAATCCAAACCGTGGTTCTACCGAATAATCCTGGTATTAATTTCCATACTAGCTTGCACTGACTAGCATACTGATATTTGATATTAATTAAATCAAATCTGCCTAATTACTGTATCTGGATAATTTAATGTAAGGTACTAGATCCAATCAATACTATCATTACTCCTGATGTATATCTTGATGGATATTAATTGTCATATATTGGTTAGAACAGATCCAAAATTGAGACAGTAAATCAATGAATATGAATAATATACAACTTTATTAAAATTTGTAAAATGATACGTTATTATTTATACCAGATATTAACATAAAATCGTAATTTACGGAATCAAAACGGAAAGGAAATAATAATATATTAGTTAATACTGACGAAGCTATTGGCAACTTCCGATTGACGTTTCATTCGCGAAGTTTGATATTCTTAACAATAAACAAATAAATTATTATAAGATAATTAAATCTTAAGTAATTATATTAGCTATTATAAAAAATGTCCACGGAAATTAATTAAACATTTCTTCTAAGAAATAATAATTATCGAATAAAATTACATTTAAATAAAAATAGAAAAAAAAAGAATTAGAAAATCGAAACAAAGAAGTCTAACCAAAACCTCAGAAGTGAATCAACCTATCGACAGCTAATAAAAAATATAGAACTAGTTAGACAGTTACAATAAAATAAATTAAAATATAATATACCTGGTAACGGTTGTAAAAAATCAGGAAATGTCTATTTTCTTATTTTGTATGTAAAGCAGAAGAGAATAAATATTGATTAATAATAATTATAA
Source organism: Rhynchophorus ferrugineus (assembly GCF_030347505.1). Taxonomy (NCBI): domain Eukaryota; kingdom Metazoa; phylum Arthropoda; class Insecta; order Coleoptera; family Curculionidae; genus Rhynchophorus; species Rhynchophorus ferrugineus. The sequence goes on from NW_027472580.1 coordinate 23,213,882, forward strand.
TAACTAAAATATTACAGAAAGCAACATCACAAATATCATATATATAATCACTATAATGACAATCAGCCAGTTATATAACAAAAAGTATGTTAACATTAGAAAACACATTACTAACAGATTTAAACTGAACATTCACATTATAGTACTCCTAGAAAATGTATAAACTTCTTAAAAATGCATCTCTGTTTTTGGTTAAAAATATAAATTTTAAATATACAAAATTGTAAAATAAGACAAGGAAAATGATCCCAGTTAGGCTGGGTAAAAACGGATATCTTCTGAGACCATTTGAACTGGGTCGCTCGCGAGTCGGTAGGCTTAGTTAAACCATTTTGCTTAGATCAGTCCAAATAAGCGCAAGTTGGTAAAAAGGAGACTTTAAAATATACAAAAAAAAAAGATTTCCTTTTTTCATTTTTTTAGTTATAATTTACTACATACAACCGAATATTAAATTAAGAATATATATCAGGAATTTATCTAGTTTTAATAGCTTTACGGCGTTTCTGTATAAAAAATATGTATTAAATTACAAACTGTGAATCATGTTAGAATAAATTGTGGTATAAACAAAATTTCAAAAGAAATTCTTAGATTGTTTATTGTTCGAAATCTTTAACTTGAGATCGAAATAATAATTTTTGACCACCAATAACTTTCGTTTAAAACATCATGAGATTTTAAAGATTAGCATGAAGACCATTAAATAAACATCCGGTATTAACGAGCCTAATTAATATTGCCATATTGACGTGGTTGATATTAATTCCTGTTATGTTTTACATATGTATTTATAAAGAATCACATACATTAAGAGCTATATGGTGTTCGAATCTCCATGTGCATGTTCTAAACTACTCAGTATATATCATTTACAATATATTTTAAAGCAATCGTTATTCTGTAAACCCTGTGGACTCGGATATAATCGAAATTAACTTTCGAGTATGGTAGTGATTCTTCACCCATTCATTTTTCTGTCATATGATCGACATTTACGACGCTGCGTTTGAAAGTGTAGATATCTAAGGATATATTTCTAATAATAAAACTTGACTGCTGTTTCATTACTTTTTTCTATGTTCGTTATTATATTTGGCATGTTTACTAATAAGTATTAGAGCAGTGATTAATTATTAATCATAATTGAAAAAGTAAAGAAGGATATTTTAAATTAACTATTTAAAATATATGAAAATTAAGTTGAAGAATGTTGATGAACAATATAGTCACAATATTTGAGGTTAACCTTGTCTTTATATCAGTTATGAACTAACTCAGTTGTAAAAATAGTTTATTGATACTGACTAAATTGGTAGAATTAAATGTACATAAATGTAGGCTATAAAAAATCAAAACGCTGAATTTGAAGGTTGTGGCAAGTAATAATAGTTGTTTGTAGTAATAACATAAACAAATTGATCATAAAAGACATGAAGACCGATAAATGTATCAATTTGAAAACATGAATGGAAGTATATTAAAGTCAAATATATGTAGACTTGAATGCTATTTTAACTAAAGAATGATATATACACATTTCAGTAATTACAAAGGTAGAATTACAAAAGCAAATACATAAATAACCATGATAAGGGCACATATTCAATTGTAAAATTATATAAATTAATAAATCAATAAAAATACTTATTCCTTTCACTGAAATCAAACCTAGCACCAATATTGGAGGTACCCTTTTAATCTGCAAGACATAAAATGTAAATTTTTAAGAACCATTGCTATATACTTCTTGTGCTTTTTTCATGTTCAGATTCAAGATTATAACATATAATTACCAACACCTACGTTATTTTTTTATTTTTAATTTGCTTGTTAGAACGACTATCTTTGATTATGTTTAGTTGTATGTAATCTATAAAAGTAATTAAATTATTAGTCAATATATCGCTGTAAAATCCTATCTATAGTTACACCTACAGTCAATTGATTTTTGATTTTATTCTCGTCGGCTATTATCAAATAAAATGGTTGTTGTTACTAAAATATAGTTCTAATTCTTACCACTGACAACAATTTCTTTCAACAACCTCTAACTTATTGCTCACCCAAACATAGAAACAAAACAGAACACTTTCAAGAATTCTTCAGTACGCTTATAGCCGGAGGAGATATTATAATAAAACATTTAATGTGGGGTTCAAGAATAATAACCTCAAAAGATATAGAACTACTAAAATCTATAAAGACAGATAAGTTACAATATATCTCTATTGGTGAACCAACATATTGGCCTTCAGACAGAAAAAAAAACAGATACTCAAAAATGCTGTATTACAAAAAATATTGATACAAAAAATTGTCATGAAGGGTCATGTTTCGACCTGTCTTCTGATCATTCACCAATAATAGTAAAAATTTCTTCAAAAATTACCATCAAAGATAAACTCCCTCTCTGTGCAATAATAGAACTAACTGGCCCTCATTTAGAGAAAACTTAGATCAAAACATATCTCTAAACTTACCGTTACAAACTGAAATGGATATAGAAATAGCAGCATTAAACCTTACAAAAAATATACAGGAGGCAGCATATTCCGCAAATATTCATGGAAAATTGTTTAGTACCCTGCTTAAAATTATCGAAGTACTTATTCCTTTCACTGAAATCAAACCTAGCACAAAATGTAAATGTTTAAGAACTATTGCTATATACTTCTTGTGCTTTTTTCTTGTTCAGATTCAAGACTGTTAACCCTCAATAGGTTATAACATATAATTACCAACACCTACGTTATTTTCAATTTGCTTGTTAGAATGACTATCTTTGATTATGTTTAGTTGTATGTAATCTATAAAAGTAATTAAATTATTAGTCAATATATCGCTGTGCCAAAGATGAACGTTTCCCTTATTTCTACTCTTCTACTCTCATCGTTAGGGTGTCTTTGACAATTAATATTATATGCTTTTATGATACGATTTAAATCGACACTCTAGCATTCTGCAAAATCCTATCTACAGTTACAGCTACAGTCAATTGATGTTTGATTTTATTCTCTTCGGCTATTATCAAATAAAATGGTTGTTGTTACTAAAATATAGTTCTAATTCTTACCATTGACAGCAATTTTTGCTTTATTATTCTTGATGAATAAACTCCACTAAATAATTGACTACCTCTAACTTATTGCCCACCCAAACATAGAAACAAAGCGGAAAACTATCAAGAATTCTTCAGTACACTTATAGCCGGAGGAGATTGTAATGCAAAACATTTAATGTGGGGTTCAAGAATAATAACCTCAAAAGATACAGAACTACTAAAATCAATAAAGACAGATAAGTTACAACATATCTCTACTGGTGAACCAACATATTGGCCTTCAGACAGAAAAAAAACAGATACTCTAAATTTCGGTATTACAAAAAATATTGATACAAAAAATTGCCATGGAGGGTCATGTTTCGACCTGTCTTCTAATCATTCACCAATAATACTAACAATTTCTTCAAAAATTACCATCAAAGATAAACTCCCCTCTCTGTGCAGTAATAGAACTAACTGGCCCTCATTTAGAGAAAACTTAGATCAAAACATATCTCTAAACTTACCGTTACAAACTGAAATGGATATAGAAATAGCAGCATTAAACCTTACAAAAAATATACAGGAGGCAGCCTATTCCGCAATCCCTAACAGTGAAACATTTCCAAGAAAAAATAAACATATATCATGTACAATACAGAAAAGGATAACAGAAAAAAGAAAGTTACCTATAGCGATAATGATCGGTGGGACTATAAGATGATTTTCGATTGCTAATTTTGATTTTACCCGAACGCACAGGGTTTACAATCTAACGTATCCTATATTTTAAATCCATCTTAATATACAACCTTTATAAACTGTAATCCTATTATCTATAAAAAAAATATACCCAAAATGTAATATTCGAAAGATCTATATGAGATAAGTTCGACAAAAAAGCCCTTAAAACTGAACCCCGAAATCCATCAACAATAGGGCTTACAAGTCTTTAAAAACCAGCGAACTCAAAAAAGTAAATGTGACCATTTATAAAAGAATGGCCGAACGTATTCATTAAATAAGACAGAAATTGTTAAAGAGATCCTCTGGACAAAAGCAGATTTTTATATCCCAAAAACGCACTGACAAAAAACTAAGGGTCCTTTTCGTTCGCTTCTTTTTTATTCTACACTTGCCCCTTAATTAGAAGTGTGTAAAGGAAAAGCATTCATGAAAGGACCGGATGAAATCAGAAAAAAACACGATGGATTAACCTATTGTCTGTGCGGTTTTATTTTTGACTGGCGCAGATGTTATTTCTCATCTTAATCCTCAGATGTACGTGGTGATATCAAAAGTGTCGTATCCAAGAGTTGATTGATCTTTAATCTCGACAAAAATTTCTTCACAGCGAGCATTATTTTGATATCTGAGAACAAAAAATGGCCGCTGGGTGTAAACCTGGAGAATACGGTGGATGAGGAAGCAATTCGAAGCCCAACTCATGGATTTTTGCCATCGTTTTAACTGATTTGTGACAGGCTGCATTGTATTGATGAAGCTGTACTTTCTTTTTCTTCAAATGACGCCGTTTTTCGGCGATTTCGTTCTTGAACCGGTCCAATAACGCTATGTAATATTCGCTGTTGATGGTCCTTCCTTCTTCAAGGTAGTCAATAAAAATTATTTCATGCGCATCCCAAAATACAAACGCCATAACTTTGCCAACCGAATGTTGCGTTTTCCCACCTTTTGGATCGAGTTTCCCACTCGTATAACTGTCGATTGGACTTCGAAGTGAAATGAAGGAGCTATGTTTTATCCATTGTCACATATCGAGTCAAAAACTCGGGTTTATTAGGCTTGATCATCTTCAAACACTGCTCTGAATCATCAACTCGTCGTTGTTTTTGGTCAAAAGTGAGCTCGCGCGGCACCCACCTTGCACAGAGCTTTCTCATACCCTAATATTGGTGAATGATATGATGTACACATTCAGTTCAGATCTTTAGAATGGCTGCTATTTCATTCAATATCAATTTACGGTCATTCAAAATCATTTTGTGGATTTTTTAAATGTTTTTGTTTAACAGGCGAAATTATTTTTAATCCATTTTTTTTCACAATAACAAAAGTTGCTTCACTGAAAATGCTATAATTCAAAAACTAATGATCCGACAGCTGTCAAATTTATACACGCATATTTTGGCGGTTAGGGCTAATTAAAAAACATATGGATTTAATTCTAGTAACGCCATCTATGTGTCAGGTCGGAAACTTTAATTGACCTGTTATATTTAATAAAAAATAGTACATAACAAAGTAACACTTCTATCTTTAATCAACAATTATATTTATATATTTTATTATTTCAGTCGACTCTAATGTCTTTGGACGTATAAAAAATTAATTGATATTTCTTTAAAAAAAAATTTTAAATTTGTTCTAAAACTAGAGAACGCCTAGTTCGATTTGGTTAATTTTAGTTTTGTAATATTAATAGAAATCCAGGAAAGGCATATATGGTATTTTCGAAGAAAATTATCAAGATAAACATAGGAAATACGAAATTCACCAAGTCATCTATATATAAACAGGATGGGATTAGCAGATGTATTTTTCGATAATCTCTCTTGAGATAAATTAGTTAGATTTCTAAATAAACAGTCTTAAGACTTATTTATTAAAACAATGAGTGGGAGACCATATTAAGTAGTAGACACAGTCACTATATTAGTTATATACTAAAGGTGGATAAAATCCATATATTTACGCATTTATATTACATATATCAAAGGTATCTTCAATTATTTATTAATTATTACAATTATTATTAAATTATTATCTTATAAATGTTTTTTAGAAGTTTTTGTTTCTTTTACTTTTCGCTGAACTTAAGGAAATTTGTTCCAATGGAAAATAATCATAAAAGAATTAAAGGTAAACAAAGAAATGTTCATCCATTTATTGTATTTATGTAATTCTTTATTCAGTTCAACTTAGCTTTGGTACAAGAAAACAATGAACAGTTAACTTGTACAGTTAATATTCTTAACAGTATTTAAATTAAATCCCAGCCTCTTTTTCTAACATTTGAATCCATAACAACATGCTATCAATAACAACGAACAGAAATAAATTGTCGCTATTTGTAATAGAATTAATGAAATTCGTACGTTAAAATGATAAAAATAGTTAGGGAAAAAGACTTTACCAAAAAAACCTTTTAGCAAATAAAGGTCGCACTTAGAAAAATAAGGTGCGTCCAGTTAGTTATCTATCAGTTCGATCTTAATGAAAAAGGTAAAATACACAATAGAATATGAAATAAAGAATAATTCTACTGAAGAATGCAGTAAATCTTTGTTTAATGAGAATCATTTTCCACGAAAATATATTCGTGTATATATGACACTGTGCCCTAACAAAGTTCGTATTAAATTTTATTTTAGCAGAAGATCTTGGTTGTGTTTTTATGGAAGTTGAAAAATTAAAAAGATGTCGGAAAAGATGTTTCCTACTTCTGATATAAATAATCACATTAATTAATTCTCCAGAAATTACTAAATACCCGAGCGGATGTAACAATAATCTAACATAACCAATAATAGCCAAAAAAAAAAATTATATAATTTAATTACATAATTGCTAAGACACAATATATTTTCTATGCAGGTGTACTGTGGTAAAAAAACTACACATAAAATTAAATTGAGAACGAATGTTAATAAAAACCTCAACCGTTCAATGTACCTAATAACTACTTTCTAGAACTGTATAGCACAAAGTGAAGATTTCTCTAAAAATAACTAAAAATGAAATGATATTACCAAAAATCCTTTACTAATTATTTTTTATAGAATAAACAGAAATTAAAGTAAACTTGATATGTTTTTGTAAAACAATTAGAAATTATTATACAAATAAGAAAAAGTCTTAACAAATTTTCCATATTGGGTATGACACTCGTTGGTATTACTCAAAAAGAAACGCGCAAAACTTTATATGATGCTCAAGAAAATGTGGTGGTGTTCGAGTCATCACGCTACAAAAAATTGTTATTATATGCACAAATTTTGAAAAGTGTCGACTTATTGTGTAAAATAAATCTAATATCAATGTTATTTAAATTTACCACAGTTCTTTGTAGCATTATTAACACCTCATGGTATATTAGAATTAAGAATATCCACGAATATTTAAGAGTACCAAATGTAATTAAATAAAATAAAAGGTTTCCAAGGAAACACCAAACTATGATTGTATGCATATTATGAGAGTATGCAGGAAGGCAGTTTAATCTGAAACTTAGTTAGCTTTTGATTATAACCCATTATTTAAAATATTATCTTATGCAACGCTCCATATTATAAAATAATCGGCCATATCATTTACACCCAACACTATTTACTCTCTATAACAACTAGTTCTGATAGTAAAGACCATCTCATTGTTCGAATTTAATTAACCAGAAGTGATAATTAAATAAGGATATTTTTAACAGGCGTTTCAATCAATTAAATTTTAAAACTGATTCCCAATTAAAAAGGAGGGACGAAATTAGTTAACGAACTGTCAGCGAGAAAGGCAGTAAGATATTTCCTTTAAACCGAGAAATGACCGCTATTAAAAATAACAAAAGGTCCTTTGACATTTTTACTTTCAGTTGGATTTTAATTAAGAAAGTAGACAAGGGATGGGAAGGCGAAACAATGACATTCGTTCGGAAAAAAAGGGAGTAATGATAACGAGTTCTGTGTATTGTTCTTACTTGTCTTGTTTTGTTCTTGTCGTATTAGAAATATAATATACTTTCAGTAACTGAATATTTTAAAAAAACATGATTAGTTAAATATTTCATATACTTGCTAAGTTAAACACAATAAGGTATAGTTATTATGCCAGACATAATTATATTTTTGGGATTTTTTAGAGTGTCCTTCTTACCAACTAGAGATTATATGGGCCAAATCCCACCAAACCTAACTGCTGGCATAATTAGGAGAATAGTATCCTTTCAAATTTTATATTATTGCCTACCAACTATCACCAACTTAGAAACCCATACAGCCACCTTAACTACTGCAACTACCTAGCCGAATATAGCAAGAGTAGGTCTCTAGCTTGAAAAGAACTCCCCCCTACATCATATATAGTAATCTAAATATTTATATACAGGTAAAATTTTGAATAGATTTGCACCAAATACTGATTCTATAAAGGTGTGGCCACTATATTTGTTATATTATTCTAGTTTTTGACACCATAACAAAGAGATGGCTATGTTGCAGGGATTGTGCATAAAATTGTTTTACCACACATTGTATAATACTTACCTTAACCTAAGTGATTACTGATTGTTTGTGGCACTTAAGAAATGGTCCAAGGAAAGAGGTTTAGCCTCTACGAGCTAGCCTATTATTTATTTTTTAGGATAAGAAATAATTCATACAAACATTTATCATAATATGTAAAACAAACATAAATCGTTCTACAAAAAAGATATACAGGTGAGTTATATGTGTGAGATACTTGTTCAGTGAATTATATTATGTTATACCAATATTATCTAACGCCATAAAAATAATGTTATGCTATATTTATTACAAATAAACTTAACTAAAGATTCTTTTATTAAAATTCCTAGGTTATATCCATAGAGTAATAGAGAGTCAACTCAATAGGGATTTCTGGCGAAAAATTTTGTAACGACCGTAGATTTCTTAAGTTTCAATGAATCTGATCGGTTTGGGATTTTTTTTACATTACCAACCATTTTTTATTGACTGTCAAATACTTCTTCGAAGGAAAACGATTCTGTATGTCCTTACTATCTATGCATCCGCGTACACAACACTTCCTATATCGATAATTCACTTTATTTTTTATACTATCGACTTATATACACTAACGAACTAATAATTTAATCCGTAGACGCACTATACCTTATGTTAATCATACTGAAAATGGCAATTAACATAAATAAACAACAAACTTACCATAGAAACTAAGTGAGCCAATCATATTCCGTCGCGGATTTTAGGTTAGTAATGAAAGCAAGTAATAAGATAAAAGTAGCGACATCTAGATGTTGGACGTCGCGATACATTTCGATTAATTTACGATTAATTACCCTATTTAAAAAGACACAGAATGTTATCTGATGAGTCAGAACATATAACCGAAACGGTTTACAAAATTCGATTTGTTTTACTTGTTGGTACTGGTCGACCCTGTTGTCAAATGTCCACAACATTTTTCAAAACATTAAATTAGTGGTTACAAATCGGCAAACGTTATAAACTAAAGTTAATCCGACAACATTGCGATGTGCTGACGCCATAAATTTTGATGACATGCTTGGTTGTCATTTTATTGAATATCACAAAAAAACCTGATAATAATAATTTATTAGCATAGAACGCTTTAAAACTTTAAAACAAATCTGGGTTATTGTTTATTAAGCATCAGTCGTTCGAATAATACATTAATTATCCCAATAGTTTTACTTACAAATACCAAGTGTCCACACTATATCGTCACATATTGTCTTAACGATGCACTTATACATCAGTACTTTATTGCATTTTGACAGAGGTAGAATTTCTGAAAATAAGCCAATAAATTTTTCAATATTTACTAACAACTGTTTTCTTCTTTATAAGATATTTCCAGCGTTGAATATCATTTCTAAACATTTCGGTATTTTGCAGCTCAGAATCATCGGTGTATATCACCTAATTGTGAAAATGCTTAGCTCCGAATGCTCTATCTGATATATAAGATTATAAAAACTATGCAAACTTTCTAGGAAACATCTTGCTTAATTTTTAATTAAGCTCTTCATGTCCCCTTATCGAAAACTTACGTCACGTCAATAAAAATGGCACAACAAACTATTCAGTACTCATATGAATGATATAGGGCAGAAGTTATGATGGTAATTCAGGTGTTATGTTATATATTGAGTTATACTGTAAATTAAAATTAAACAGCCATTGAAAAAATACGACCAATAAAGTGAGTAAAAGCTGCTAGCACCAAATAGTTATATATTAGTTAATCGAAATACTATATTTTGGAAAGTGTCTGCTTTTTCTAAAATAAAAAAAGTTACTACTACTTAACTATTTAACAAAATTTTATTTTCAAATCATTTATTGAACACATATTACAGTTACAAAGAAACATATAGAAATACATGAAAACAAATCACGTCTTTAATATTTCTTTAACAATTGAAAGTTCATAAAAACTCTAACCGTTTGATGTGTAGCAGCTTTCTAAAATGATACAGTATGTAAGCCCACGCCTAACTATAAAAAGAAATATTAAATATCTTATGTCAGCAAGCGTTCATAATAGAAGACGGATTTCTCATTTCATAAAACAGAAAAAGTACTTATATTATAAAAAATCACTAGCAAAACAATTTCTACGAATTTAAAAATCAATATAAGGTAATGTGAAAATAAAATTGCATTTGGTAACTGGTGATGTATTTAAGATTTGGTTCCGTCGATGTAAAACTAGCACTGAAAACATGTTTTGGATTCATTATAGTTTGTTCTGACGACTAAATAAAACGATATATTTTCCACAATCTTGAAAAATATTTCACCAATTAGCCTTTATTAAACCGTGATAAATTCAATATGAAAAGTTTGTTTAAATCCAATAAAGATTATTTTAAATAATGAAAAAAATTGTACAACCGCACTGAACAGAAAGAATTAAAAAATGTATCGTTGCAATTATTATTCGATTTGTAAATATAACAATCACACTCATCACTTGATGAGACAAACAAACTTAACTTAACAGTTGATAAAACAAACAAACAAATGTCTAAGATGGCCAAAACCCAAAAAATCGTCATAATACATTGAATACACCTAATGTATCAAAATTAATATAATTGTTACTTTATATTTAGTAAATAGGTTAGTCTTTAGGAACTCTACACTGATGATCTTATTCACAACATAATGAGTTGGGTTGAGAAGAGAGTATGAGGAATATGTTGTTCTTGTAAGAGAGCGTTGTTGCAATAACAATATCAATCAGCCTATATCAAAAAGCCTATAACAAAGAGGCAAAAAAACAAAACCGAAAAAATATAAGGTAATACCAACTTGCACTAAAGATATTCTTTCTACAATATATTTTAGGACAGAAATAACTAAAAATAACTTCCTGAGGCATTTAAAAACATTATCTAAGTGAAGAAGATGTAATATAATTTTTATTTTTATTTTTATGTAAATTAAGATTAATTAAGACTAATTAAGATTAATCACGAGCTCAGGATACGAAGGTGAGGTTATTGGAATCTGGATTAACATAAGGAACAAATGTGCAAAATGACAACAATAATATTGATGAATTGTCTGTAAAACGGATAATATATAAGAAACCTTAGCAAACAAAAAATGTATGTGGTTACTTAATGACAAAGCGCAGCTACGTGTATCTTTATAAAATTTCAACTATTTGTTACCCAAGACCAATTATTTTATTACAAACTCTTTTTGTGTTTATTTCTAAATTCTAATTAAAATTTCAATTAAAAATGCCTTACAGAAACGTTACTGTTTCAACTGTCTACCAATCGATTTGCAATTCATTTGGAAATGTCCTATTCTACGTGATACACAATATATTTTATGTTGCGTCTACAGAAGTATCAAAATTTAAATGTTTTCAATTTATAATTTATTGTTTTTAATCCGCTGTAGTCAACAAAACAGATTGTCCAGAGTATTATTTAAATATGTAGCTGAATAATTACATAAATAAGAAATGCTTTCTTAATAAAGTACATAAACTGGTAAAAAACCAATTCAATTCAACCAAACAAATGGATAAACAAAATAATAAAAAAAATAAAAATGTCCTTCAAGGCCTTAATATAAGTTTGAACAATAAAGTTATCGATAATCTAAATGGATATTAATAATAATTATGTCAAACATTTCATTCATTTCATTTTATTCAGCAAAATGTTAACTTGTATAACCATTTACAACGCATATATAAGAGAATTATTTTATAGAGTATAATTAAATATTTTAATATAATGGCAAATTAATTTAAAGTTGACACAACAAGGATACATTCCGTCAGTCCGGAGCACTTTTCTGTCTAGAATACTACTAAACCAAAAAATAACTAAAATAAAAATTGAAATGTTATTTTATTTCTGATGTTAAAGCGAAAACAAGACATTGTATTGTTTCCTCGATAATTATTTACAGTAACATGGAGCTTTTTCCAGAAAATATCAAATGTTTGAACTGAAGCGTATGATTGAAAATACGTTCGGAAAATAGAAGAGAAGCTTCGTCCGCTTGTTGTTGGGTAAAACATTTTAAAAAGGCGTTAATTGGTCCCGGCTGACGATGTTTTCGATGGACTTTTGGTTTACTTTGAATATATACAAAATGAAACAATACAAATACCGCAAATATGTATCAAAAGAGTTCATTGAACGCGAAGTATAAAATATAATGTAGAAAAATATTAGAAAATATTTTTTTTTAAATTTTTTTATTATGTGGCATGAAAAATACATACAACCCTAAATTTTTACTTTTCTATCACCAACCACTACTTTTTAATAGTTATTTTAATAACTTTGTCATTTTTTATCCCGCTCGACATCAATATTACCACTTGGTAAGTTATCCCCTCCATGTGTCCACCGGTGTCACTTTTACTGGGTGAAACAGCACAGAGTATAGATGGCAACGAAGATGGTCTCGTATTTCTCTCAAACAATAAGCCTTTTCATACTCTCTCTACATTTTTCGGTTAGTATTTTTATAAAATTGCAGCAAATCACACGATAACTACATGGGCCCATGATATTTTGCTTCTGGTAAGGAAGAAGTAATTTTATAAAAAACTAGAAGAAGAAGGTCTACATATCAAAAAAGTATAAATATCAAATCACATAAATTATAAATATTATCAAATAAGTAATTAAAGATCAGATGAAGAATTAAATTTAATTAAGGTAAATACTACTGTTTAAGTTTGTTTAGTGCAGCACAGTGGTTAAAGTGACAGGATGGTCCTCCTATTGTTGGAACAGTCGCGGTAGTTCAAATTCGAAATTATAATTGTGATTAGAATTATGTCTGTAATTTTGATTATCAATAGAAAATATTTTAGATTTTAAAGACATTGAAAATTATTACCGTTAGAAACCAGGCTGGATAGGACCGAAAGTTTTCTGGGATAGTCTTTAAGTCGTCAACAGATCCCGTGACTAAAACCTAATCAATCTGAATGAAATATAAATTACTAAATACAATATTGAGAAAATAAAAATATAAAAACCACCTCCAGGAAAACCATCTGTTGCACAAGACAGACTAGATTATTATAAATATTCCAATGAACAGCAAAAAAAACAAGTTCAACAAAATGCTGCTCAAAATAGAAGTAATCAAGAGGTAGAACGCTCTTGAGTTCTGAAGCCTTGAAGGTTTTAGTCTTTGATTACTGTGTAGGCTTCGTCCTATTTAACTCTAAATGTCTTGGACTGAAATATAAGGGGTTAAAATGAATTCAATGTATTGCTTCTTTAACATTTTAAGTTTATGCATGAGTCCCTTATGTCTGACTTTATTATTCTCTTTGTAGGCTTTTTCAATTATTCGTGATGATTTTAAGCACTTGATCAATTGTTGAATGATGCAAACAAGAAGTGGTGTAAATTGAATTGTGCAAACCAATCTAATGCGCAGGCACTATATTGTTCCTATTTATGATTTATTTAAACCTTTTTAATAGGAGTTCTCGAAATACTTTTCATATTACCGGTAGCAGTGAAGTTGGTTGATAATATTTTACTTTATTTGGTGGCTTCCTAGGTTTTGTAATCGTAATAACTTCGGCCAATTTCCAACCAGACTGGGTACTACCGGATGTCTTCTGGGATGATTTCTATAGTTGGTCATTCGCCAGTCGGTAGGCCTAATGCTGACGACCATGGTTTGGAGCTCATGTTAAACTGTAGGTCCAGTCCAGATAAACTCATGGTTAATAAAAGGAGACATTATAATATACATTTAAAAAAATAAAAAATAATATTTTCCGCATTGAATAAACATAAAAATTATAAAATAAAATCTACAAAATTATATTCAATAAAACAAAGACTATATATTCCAATTATCATCCCAAATTCAACTAACACCATGCCACAACTCATGAAACGACAAACAATAAACAACAAGGTAATTTCATCAAAGAACGATTAAACATATAACATAAAAAATATCCACAATAAACACATCACATTTACAATTTATATATAATACGCCCACATGAACAGGGAGAAGAGAAACGAAATAATTGAAAATCGATTAGTGACCGTTTCTTTCGTTTCGGATCTTAATTATTGTTAAAAAACAGGGCCAGACGGAAACAACAAAAAAGTTTCTAATGAAAAAAGTGTTGCTCTGAATTTAACATTGCGGGCTTTGCATTTGACAGATGTGGAGCCATTAATCGTACGTAGTATCCTTTGTGCGATCTTCAATTATTATTTTAAATGATTTCTGTAAACTAATTGAAAGAAGACAAATTTATTCGTAATTACTGTGAGTATGTTTTAAACGATTTATGAGACGACATATAGGCTGATGGATGCCATCCACTATGGAACAATTTATTTTTAAATTTAATTCAATAACATAATAGTGAAAACATTTGGATTTATAATTTCTAATTTACTTATTAAATGCAAGAACTTACCCAGCCGGGTAACTGGCGAGACTGGAATCATTTTCCTTGTCGGACTTCAAACTCTTGCCTAGGATAATCACAAATATTAAAAAATCACAAAAATACATTTACGACCATGCCCCAGCAGGATTCGAACCCGCGGCTATCCCAACAGTAAGAGGTCCGTCCTGTCGCCTTTACCACTATGCCACCAAGCCGGCTATATATTTTTATATTTACCGATTTCTCCGTGAGTTATCGATCGATTTTCAAAATTATTTTTTATTCGAAAAAGCGCACTTGCGAGGTAGTCCCATTGGAACCAAATCAGAATCTGGTGGGGGCAAGGGGGTCAGAATCAAATTCTCACGTATTTTCTTATCTAAAATAATTATATATTTGTGTATAATGTAATTTCTGAGCTGATGGGAAGGAGAATCAGAAGTCGTTCAGTGCAAAAGCCATTGTTTGCCGTTTCGTAGAAAAAGTCGTAGAAATACTGCAGGCAACTGCTCCTATGGTGTAAGGTTAGAGCGCTTAGCTCACAGGCAGAAGCCGCGGGTTCGGTTCCCAGCAGGCACAAAAACTTTTTCTTGTTGTTTTACCTCGGTTAGAATATTTCTCAAATCTTTTAGGTTAGGTAGCTTTTTAGCTCTGGCCCGAAGCCCAAACGATACGAAATTAATAATATAATTTTGTGACATATACACAAATTAATTTACGAACGAAACAAATAATAAATAGTGAATAGATAAATAGGTTTAGGTAGGTATTAGCTAAATAGGTTTAAATTTAGGTTTTTAGCTAAATTGTGATATACACACAAATAGAACACACTTAAGTAGAATATAAAACATGTGTAGTGGATACAGTTAAATAAGGTATTTGTTTAGTTTTATTTAGTTATTACAACGATTATTATGTAGATATTTTATTTTAAAACGTTTTCTTGTATTAAAAACCTAGGTTTGATTTTTTTTATCTTTTAGTCCGTTCCTTATTTAGTTTTTGGAGTTGGTTAAATTTTTTTGTTAAAAATATTTTATACGAATGAATAGTTTCTTCGGGCGATGAAACTCGTTGACCACGCAGTCACGATTCTTCACGGATGGGAACAAATGGGAAAAAGAAGTTATTGGGTGTCAAATCAGGACTGTACGGCAAATGACCCATCAATTCGATATTTTGAGTTCTCAAATGATCTCTTGCTTTAGCCGATGTGTGGGAGCTCGCATTGTCATGATGAAGAACAATCCTGGAAGACTTCTGGCAAACAAATGGTTCTGTACCAATCAGCATTTACTGTTCTACGATCCTCTAGAGACAGTGTTGCAATATAACCAGTTTTTCCAAACAAACGGACCACCATTTTCTTTAAAGTGCTTTGTGCGCGAACAACTTTTGTTGGATTTAGTTTATCATGGAACACCCATACAGTCGACTGCTGCTTACTTTCGGACTCATACGAATATATCCATGATTCGTCACCTGTCACGATTTTATAATCGTCTTTCGAAGCACCGTGATTGAATTACTTAAACATTTATTTTCACCAATCGACACGAGCCTTTTTTGAGCGATTGTCAAATTGTGTGGGATCCAACGCGAACATAACTTTCGTACAGCTAAGTGTTCATGTAAAATCGCATATATGCTGGTGGAACTAATGCTTGAGGATGCCTCAATCTCACGATAGGTGACATGACGATCTTGCTTAATCATTTCGCACACAGCATCGATGTTTTTGTGGCGTAACAGCCGATTTTGGACGACTTTCGCGAAACTCGTCGGACTGCGAACTACGACCACGATTGAATTCACTATCAACGATACGCAGTGGTTTTGTGGTAAGTTGATTGATGCACTCTTGTGGTGATAATCCACGTTGAAAATCGTAAAAACTCATCGCACGAAAATGTTCACGATTCAGTTCCATTTTTTTGGTAAGACGGAACTTTCTAAACTAAATATAAAATAAACAAATAGCGTCCGTGAGACAAAATGTTTTGAGTACGTATATCGTCAAAAATGTCAAAGTACCTCGTACCCTGTTATTTTTACATTCTTAAATTTTGTTACCTTTTTTTCATATTCATATTGAGATCGTATACATGCCATGAGATCCATACACAATTTTCGTTATAGTAGCCAAGTAATACATATATGTTGAAGCAAAAGAAAAAAACAAAAAAACTACTTTTAAAAATTGGTAGAATACTTGTATAACTAATTTAAAGTATATAAAAAATAACCTATATGAAAAATTGCTGGTTTTTTAATAAAATATATGACCAAATTTGTTTTCGAGAAATTTGAAGTCTGCGTCGCTGACGACTAATTGTGAATGGAGATTATTGTGGAGTAGTGAGGGTGGATAATTCTGAGGACGGGGAGAACAAGAGAAGCTCCATTACGGCAGGTTACGTATCGTATTGATGGAATGGGGGTATGGTAGAATGAGTGGGAGACGTCGAAGCCTGGTCCTTTGTAATGAAGGTTTGGCGTTAATTTTAGAATTAAATGCTTCGCTGTTTGTTGCCTCGATGGTTAAGTATGCTTCTATGGGTTTGAGTTCGTTAAATATACAACATCTTAAAGTAAATAAGATACAAGCAGCCTAGCGAGATAGTCGTCTGTGTTCTTGTTCGTTATATATTTTCAATTTATAGTTGAAATTAGCCCTAATGTTTATTTTATACCAAATTCTAAATGTAATTGGAACTTTTTTTATATGCTAGAGTTTCTTTTTACCAAGTAGGGTTTATATGGACGGGATTTACTTATTCACGTTGACTGTCGAGTGACCAATAGGAGGTCATTAGGGTAAGGCATCCGATCTTACCCAGCCTGATTACTGGCGTGACAGGGATGAGTTTCCTTATCAGATGTTGTACTTACCTTATAAACAATCACAAATATATAACAGGAGGAGGACCGTCCCATCTGGACTTTTTAAACTTATTCAACATATCTAATTTAACTCAACTTTAAACCCAAATATGATAGGATTTCATTAAGTCTATAGATTAGTTTCCAAGGTTTTTTTAAATTAATGTTTTATAGTGAAAACTCGGTACAATATATTTTATTCAAAATATTGTATATCGATAGGCGCCACTTTTTCCCATGTTTTAGGTTATTTACGGTTTCTACCCCGAAAAACGATAGCTATTTGGTGGCTATCCACGAATTGACCCATTTTTGATATCTTCATAAGAAGTGAAGTGTTTCTTAGACAAGTCAGAACTCATATATGCGAATAAGTTAGATCAAGCACTTCCCATTTTAATGTTTCCAAGTATGTTTTCATCGAGGAAATTATATATTATCATTCCTGTAGTAACTAATCAATACTATTGAGCATATTATTACGTTTTAATCGTTTTTTTTTGTAATCTTTGGTGATTTGTTTACAAGTATACAAGTTCAGTACAAGTTACAAGTAGGCAAGTATTGTTTCATCATTATTAACTAACTAGAGCTTTTTTCATCCAAGAATCGACAAGTTTTCTTATTGACTTCTCCGTAAATGAACCTCTACAAGACCAGACTATAAACGACTCGAAGGAGGTAATCAAAATATGAAAATGTATTTAGTAATAAACAAACTGTATTTCCTTCTAGTAATTTTTCTATTACATTGATGATTCTGTAAACCTGATCAATCGTGGACTGTTGTTTCTAGAAACTAAATTGATGGTCCTGAATAAGATACTTTTTCTTAATGATTTGTTTTATCTTTTGCTATAGAAGTTCTTTAAATAATTTAGACATTGTCGGCAATATTGATATTTTCTGGTTTAGGAATCATGATTACTTCAATCACGTTCCACAATTGCGGTACATACTGTAGCCTAAGTGAAGCATTTATTAGGTCGACGATCTTAATTAGTGGTTTTCTTAGCAGTTCCTTTAAACTTTTTCAGATAATAAGATCAAAACCACAAGCCCTTCTTGCGCTAATACCATTTTTTTTCTTTCTCTCTCAGCATCGGTCAAAGTAACAAATACAGTTTTAATTATTTCCTGTCTAATGAAATAAGATAATGATTGAACTTCATCCTCTGTATGGGGTTGAAACATTCTCTCGATGTGGTCTGCAAACCTTGGCCCTCATGACAATCACCAACTCAGCTCCGAAGATGTAATTAAATCTCATAAAATTCGTATTTTTATGATAAATATTGTAATTAATAATACAACACTAATATATTATTACGAAAACCGGTATAGTGAAATTTAAATGAATAATAAAAAGTACTAGACTGAACTAAATAATATATGTATTGTTCAGGCACATCATTTTCATGCAAAAAAAAACTCTTAGATAATCCAAAACAAATTAGATGAAGGCGTGAAATAGAAAAGAAATGGTTATAAGAAGAAATGATTAATTTATATTAATTTTAATTTAGAAATATTCATTCAAATTCAAACAATTGGTTTACCAACCTATATTAAATTTTAACAAGTATGAATTAATGTGCTATGTCTAATATTTCCATTTCACACATCGTACAAGTTTTCACAACTAAAATTAATGGACGAACGTCGCTTTGTATCTGTTGGAGTGTGACTCGGAAAGTGCAATAAGAACATATTTCAAGACGCGCCGCCGTCAAGAGTCCCCAGCAAACAAAAGCGTCACCCCACCGTCATTTTTATTAATAATTTCCGAAATAAATAAGGGCGTTACCACGACGCCAAAATAATATCGGCAATGGTGCTTATCATTTGTTATTCAGACCTAACACGCAAAGTCTGACCCACCCAAGGAAAATACAGAAGAAATTAAACAACCATTTAAAAGGAATTTGCTTTAAACGGTTTCGATCGCAAAAACGAAGTGAATTCCTTCAGGAACGATGGTGTCTCAGAAGAGGTCGTAAAAAAGGTTAATTGAAACTTGGTAATTGAATAAATTGCATGTATTTCCCACATGTCATACTAAAAATATTATTTTCAGTTGTTCTTCGCATTTTTTAACCTAATAAATGCATACCCTTTGAGTAATAATATATATACAACCATGTCTTTGGCATTTTTTTTAGAATATTTCATGTCAAATATTTTGTGGCTGCTTTAAACTTTTCCAGGATAACGGAAAATGCCCAAGTCGTAATGGTGACCAAACCGGGCAAACTATATATCTATAACCTTGTATATATAAGCCTCCTACCGGTAATTCGCCCCCGCAAGATTAGTTCGCTGGCCGAAAGGCTGAAGAAGTAAGATACCAACCTTTGTACTTTGAAAAAGTTATTCACAATAAATCTGAAAAACAAGGACATTAGCATTGAATTAGACGTTTATTAAACATAAAAAATAATATGACTGCTGTTGAAATACTGCGACAATATTTTCAAAAATATATTTTTTATATCTCTTCTTTCTATCTTTTCTTTTATATCTTTTAAGTCTCCTTTTACCATCTATGGGCTTATCTGGACTGGGCCTAAAGTTTAACGTGGGCTCCGAACCACGGTCCTCAGTATTAAGCCTACCAACTGACCAATATATGTTTCGATTAATAATGAAAAACTAATAAACCTATTTATTACGTTTAAGGAAGTTATTGGTGTTTTTAATGGTATTCGTCTAGCTGCTGTTTTCTGAAATTTTACAGATTAAATATAATAAAACGGAGATTTATAGTAATAATTATTACCATGCTATTAAAATTCTGTGCCGCAGTATATCCACAATATAAAAATCGAATAAGTTTAAATGTCTATGGGCCCAACAAGAGAACTGAAAAGATTATCGCTGAAATCAATAAATTAAAATGCTAATGTTTGTAATATCGATCATATTCAACAGATTTAGCCCCTTCTAACTTCTCGTTATCAGATCTCACAAAATCAAGTGAGAAAAACAAACGAATCGAATGATTTTTCATACTTGAATTCAGAAAGCCAGAATCATTTTAAACCATAAGATCACTTGTTTTCCAATTTAATGACAAAAAACAGTCGACAACCTGGTAACTAGTAAAATAATAAGTAAATAACTTGCCTCGAAAAATTAAATTTAGTTGTTATATTAGCTACCGTGTGTTCTGATTAATTTCTCACTTTTAAAAGCTTTTAATTAGTTAAGTGAGTCTTTTTTGGGTCAAACGATGATGGTTCATTGATCTAAACAAATGGTAATTAGAAAGCGCTCTGCCTGGTGAGTACGTTACAGCAGAACATCCCGTTCGAGCTGTAACACTGCATCCTTCACAACTCTGGCGAAGCAATGTCATGTAAGATGAAGATTTTGTCTCTTAATATCGATACTCACTATTTCTTATAATCATAACAGTTTTATTCAGATTTAGCGGTTCATAAAACACTACAACTTGCTGATAAGCAAGACCTCTTTAGGACTCATACTCAAAACTCTTTTTGCTGACAATTAATGAAATGTTGAAAAAGGTCGAGATTTTTATTCGATTCATGTGCCGATTGATAGCCAATTTTCTACTTCTGGATATTTAATATCGCATATAAGCATTTGGAAACTGTTGACTAACTACTGCTATGCTATTCCAAAGTTTCTTAAAAATGTTAACTCGATTTTTATCCTACAAATCTTCTTCTTCGCTATTGATATCATAATTATCACTATTATATCATGGAAACCAAAACCGACAATTGGAATATAATGGAGTAATATCGTAATAAATTTTAAAAAAATGTATGATGATTTCGGCAGCAGATTTCTTCAAGTCATAGAACAAAATCACTGAATGTTAAAAATGCCATTTTGTCCAATCTATAGTTAGCGCCTCTATACACTGAATAAGTCAATAATACTAAAAGGAAAACTTAAATAAAATTTAACAGTTAGATTAGGTTATTTACAGTTGTTACATTACTTCGCATTTTTACTAATAGATACCGCTGATTAAAATACAATCAAGCATGAAATATTAAAACGGCCATATGTTGTTGGTTTCTTTTTTTTTATGAATACTTTGACAAACAAAGCGAAAAACACTCGGTATACTCTAGAGCTGTTTGCTCACTACTTTCCGTAGTTTGAGCCGTTTAAACATTCGCGTTCCCTACATTTCGAAAATGTTTACCGGCCGAAAAAAGACAAACAAATCGAAAGTTTTCCACTGTATACTCGTTGCGAAACTTGACTCCACCGAAGCGCCCTTACCAACTTTCAGCGGCTTATTTACCCCAGCTAAATATCCTGGACTTCTCCATAGTCACGGTAAATTTCCAAGACAACATACAATGTTTCCTGTCAGTTTTTTCCCTCCCTTTCCTTCGTTTCGGCGAAAAATTTAATCGGCTTGATTCCTACTTTTATGTTTCCAAAGAAATCATTTATTTTGACGGAATTATTTTTTTGTTGCCAATCGATCAAAACTGGAAAATACGAAATCTAACATAATTTCTGTAATAATATTATAAAGTTCGATTTAATCAATAATTTATACAAAACAAAAAATAATAATCAATCTAATTATCAGCCAAGTCGTTAATATACATATAACATTGTTCCAATACCGCAAGGGTTATATATGTTTGAAAAACTTTATAACTTCAATCCAGGTATCACATCACTTCAATCATAATCTAATTATATATTAAACAGGAGTTTTAATATTTAATTAAGTATCAAACTATTAATAGATTTAATACAGTAACTTTTCTCACCCTAAGCTTTTTCTAAATTCCATTAACTAACTAGCTAAAACCCATTATTCATTCTTCTATATAAAAAAACGAAAGTTTTGTTTTGTTTTAGTTTTGAAATATTTTCGAAAGTCCAGGGAATGTTTATATGATGAGAAAAAATGGAATAATCGCGATGAAAATAGTAAAAACAACAATTTTGTTTTCACATATAAAATGTCACTGTCGTCAATCGATATTTCTGTTGGTTGTTAAAATTTGATGGGTGCCTTCGAAAATTTATTTTGTGGCTAAAAATGTTGAATATGATTTAAACTACCGACCACTATTATCAAATTGCGATTAGAATATATAATGTAATAAATATTGACGATAGTTTCTCGGATCTAACCGTTTAATACTTCACCAGCATTTATATTTTATCAAAATATAGGTGTACATCGATTCGATAACGTGAAAATCAAGTGAAAAATAATGACATATATGTCAAATATGATATACCTATGTGCTAGTAGTAATTTGGAATAGTATTCCAGTTGTAATTGAACAAATATTTACCAAGAATAGAGCTGAAATATGTATTGCCTATTTAACTATAGTATGTTTACGGTACCTTAAAATTGCATTCGACAGCGACATTCATGTTAAAACTAAAGAAATGACAATCGTGGTTGTCAATATTGTAAGACATTAAAATACTGCGGTGAATCAACATGGTCATGTTATGCCGGTAGAAAATTAAATTTGCCACAATTGTTCCTACCACCAGGTCTATTACGCTTGTTTCTGGGATACGAAATTATTCAAAACATTTCTTAGACAACATTCAACAATATAATAGTTGTTTCCAAATGGCGTCATCTAAATCTTGCTGAGGGCTTAGCTGTGTGTTTGTGTCGGACAACTATGCATTCCGTTGCAAGCTCCCTGAAGGTCCTATCCTACATCACAACAAAATCCTTGAAGAATGGCTACCACACCCTGGTCACCGACTCGCTGTCAATCATCCGTACCCTCTATCTGAATGGCTACAGAACAAGTTTACTGTGAATCCCTTCGCATGTTGGTATACCGGAAAATGAGCGTACGGAGAGTGCGGCTAAATCGGCAGCCTTCTCTCCTCTTCCCATCACAAATATTTCAATCCTTACTGACCTTTTCCATTCGTTTCGTGTTTCACCAAGATCAAGGTACAACATCGTTGGGCCCAGGAGGGGAACCACTTTTCTGTTAGAGCTGTTTTTTTTTCTCCTCTCCTCACGTTCCTTCGCTTCGTCACCATGCCGTAGCTTTTAATCGGCTAAGATTGTGTTACTGTCGTTTCTTGCACGGTCACTTGATGACTTCGATGTGAGTTTTGTCATCGTGTCCCTATTTCAGTCTACCACATATTAAACGACTTAACACGACTCACCCAGATTAGAACTAAGTATGGGCAGCAAAATTTTAGAAATGTCTTAACAGGACAAAATACACTTCTCGGATTTCTACGAGAAATCGATTTTCTCCATAGAACCTTGATTATGCTAAGACAAGTGTCGCTTACTAAATAACCATTACCAAGTCGGTACGGATGCTAGTGTATGCTGCCTGGATAGAGCCTTTACTTCGTAACGGTCGTGTTTGTACTCTTGCACTTTTGTCCATTTTTAAATTGTATATATACTATTTAAACTTTTAGCCCCTCCCTGTTTGTGTTATTTATTTTATTTTTATTATTAATCTATTATTGTATGTGTACACTTTATGTCTGTCCCGTCTCCCTTATATCAACACCGTACTGTTGTAGAGTCACGAAATTACGAAATCCGTCAAAGCGAAAAGAAAGATGTCATACCTACTTTCAAGGTATTATACCATAAAAGCTTTTGGTAACACGCAAATTTGTATCAGAAATAAGTTAACAAAATTTTAAACAATTGCAGATATGATGATACATTTGTCACTTACTAGGATCGTTGTTTCCACTACAAGATGCAGATCATCAATTATCATAAATCTATGTTATGAGCAATACGGATACAGAGATTGATAGACATTGTTCTCACAATCCAACAGTGAAGCGAACTATAGTTCAAGAACTACAAATATTTCTTCATCAGAACAATGATCTAGTCAAAATGTTCAAAATAGCATTAACTAATTCATCGATAATCGACCAAGTGGCTTCTGTTATTATCGAAGAAAATTTGCAAAATAGATGTAGATAAAGGAAAGTTCACCAGGTTATCTAGTTGTTCATATATATTATAAAACCTTAACATTTTGTATATATCTCATTTTCAATGCAACTAAATCAAGATTATTTTGTTATTATTTCCGAAGCTCCCATAAAATTCCTCGGCCTCCAAAATTGGATGGCTCACTTTCGAGAGTCTTGCTATTACGGGAGCAAAGACACTTTATAGAAACATCTTTCTCGCGCTACTATCCGACATTGTTCCGTAAACAATCGAAAAGTGAATGAGGGACCCGTCTCTGATTTTATCGCCTCTAACTCCATTCAAATTCGTGCCCCCAATTTCTGTCGGCTCCAACGACGAATTTCCTCGAAGAAATGCCTTTTTTATAGGTCAGAATGCCGATAAGTATCATAAAATGTCGATGGCAGGAAGATTTGACAGCCGATAGATAGGGAACAAGAAAAAATGAATTTATATTGATTTCCGGACAACCTGTTCGTACAAAACAAACTTTTTATTATTAAATTTGTATTAGTAGCGACAGGGACGCTATTGTCTTACTTATTAATACCAATCGATTTCAGTCTTTTGAAAAGGCTATTGGAAAACAAGAAAGCAAAGGTTCATCAGCAAGAAATTGAAGAATTAATTATTTCATTTATAAAAAAATACATTATTCGAAGTCTAAAATAAAAATATTTTTTACAACAGAAAGTTCCTAAAAAAATATTAGAGAATAAAAATATATTTTAATTTGTGGACCTACTGCTTAACCTGGGCTCCGAATCACAGTCCTCGGCATTAAGCCTAGCGACTGGCGAATGATCAACTTATAGACACTCCCAGAAGATTTTCCTTCGCGGATCACAATTATAAAAAATTACAAACAAACATTCACAACCATGTCCTAACAGGATTCGAACCCGCGGCAATCATAGCAGTAAGAGGACTATCCTGTCGCCTTGGACATTCTGACAACCAAGCTGGAAATTGGGAATAAATAACGGTCACATTTTGTAAACACCACTGTTTCATTTCGTTTTACCTCCATTCATCGAACCACATCATTTACCCTAAAGCGGTGACCCCGACGTCATCAAAGTGCCTAACAGGTAAATCAGATCAACATAAGCCACTCGACAGGTACCTGACACGTGCATGGAATGACAGCACGAGGAATGGAACCCGTCAACATCACATGCTCGACGGCATCCCAAGAGACTAGCCTGATGGACGAAAACCACAGAAGCCCATCATGTATAACATCAACACATGAACATCCTTGCATCACGAAACGGGACACGTAAGGCACCACATTTATAGGTACCTTCAAACAAAGCGAAACGCCCCAGGACGAGCGACGTCCTGCTGCAACTTTGATGGCGGCTGATCCCCTGAAGCTCCTCGTTCAGATTGGGATCTCCATCTCATCGGCAGTCCCTGGGCGTTTGTTTGCGTGATTGCGGGTGCACTCCGGAACCTGCATCACATAGAGGTATGTTCCACGACAGTTCCACTAGGAGGGGAGTTATGTGGCGACCGCCACGACCCTTTAGGCCACCACGCATTCATCAACAACAAGTTCAAAGGTTAGCAACGTCGGTGGATTGGTACCATGCATAAACAACTTTGATTCAACCAGTGTTTCTAGTTCCCGTGCAAATTCCTTCCAAGAATGGTAGTGAGTGTTCATTCAAGCAATCGCGACAGCCATTCATTCCGACCGACCGATATATATATATATATATATATATATATATATATATATATATATATATATATATATATATATATATATATATATATATATATAATTTAAATATTCTTATCCTGCCATACGATAATTGCTTACTCCAAAAAATCTTCAGATATATTCACATGTTGATATTACAACAATTAAAAATAATCAGCCATTACCACTATGTCTTTATCTACAAAAAATTATGTCTACTATGTTATTATATTTAGAACTAAGTACGAATTTCTTTGCTAGATTTTGTAATACCTCTTTGAATTAACATTAAGACTAATATTCAAAAATAAGTGAATGATCGGCATTTACCAACATTTGTGATCTTTTATCAGCAAGAGAAGTACTGTTACAGTACATTAAAAAAGAGAAAACAGCCTATACGTATTAGAGAACAAACATTCTTTCTGAAAGCCACCTACAGAATAAATAAAAAAAATGCATCTTAATAATGCACACATTCATAAAGCCGTAAAAGGATTTAATGTATGTTAGACAAAACGCATTTAATATTCTCAAGCTTCTATACTACATAAAGGCATTAAAATATTTAATTCAATTTAATGAAATAAAGCATGAAATACGAGAGATTTTTTAAACTAATTTGAAAAATAACGCTAGAAAAATTACCCACGTAGAACAAAAATCAGTTCGTTTATATGGTATGCAGAAATAAAAGTTTTATGGATTCATCAACGTCACGTTAAATAAAATTTTAAAGACTGGAAGTTTTCAAAATTATGCTAGGTATAAAAATAATTAGATTCCATTGGAAACACGAACAGAGAAAAAAAAACAATAAGCAAAAGTCCAAAGGTGTATAACCTGATATATCATTCGAAGAGCCGAGTACATATATATAACTTTTTATTCGCCAGCTAGTAAGACCGGTTCAACAATTTTGTATTTATTTTTTTACATAGGAAGCTGCAGGTTAAGTATATATTTTTCAAGCAGAACTGATAGTTTATGCTAAATCTATTTCTACGTAGAGTTGGTCGCTATTTTAATGCTAATGAGTTAACATATTGACAGATACGATATCGATAAATAATTAATAGTGATGTTCATAAAAATAGCTTCTCTGATTTGCATAAAAATGCAGAAATATTACCATTCCCATCATTACCAAGCTTCTTGTGTTTCCTAACAATCTCTTGAAATAAAATTAAAATTGATTAAACATATAAATTAAAACGTAGTAGTTCAACGTTATCGCTGATATAAAAATTAATTCATACAAAAACAAAAAAACTCTCATCAGATTTTTAATATAATATAACAATGTTTAGAACAGATGCGAAGGGCCGGAAAAGTGAAATGGAAATTCAGAATAGTCCCATATAATAGTTTAAAGCAAGTCAAGAAAGATATTAGTAAATATAGCTGAAAGTAGTTTTATTATATTTAGGATTATTTTTTGCAGTCAGACGGTGAAAGAAAAAGATATCTAAAATAATGTATATGATAGTGTTATAAAGTTTAATTTAATTAATCATGTATGCAAATCTATACATAATAATATATAAGTCTATACATAGTTGTTGCTATATAAAACATTGTTCCAACAAGACAAGGTTTCTACATATTTGAAAAACTTCATGACTTAAATCCAACTATCACATTACTTTAATTATATATTAAACAGGAGTTTTAATATTTAATTGAATATGAAACTAACAGTTGATCTAATATAGTAACTTTTCTCCTTCTGAACTTTTTTTTGCTTTCTATTAAAATAAACTTAATTATAAATTCTTCTATAGGTACACAAAAACGAATCGATGTTCGTTAGTCTCACTAAAACTCTAGATGCTTAAATTTGACTAATTTTGGATAAATATTTAAGTCCAAGGGAAGTTTATATGATGAGAAAATATATATTTGCGCGATTATGAATTCTTTTATAAAAAGTAATTGTTTTTCGTTAGTTTCAGTAAAACTCGAGAACCGCTTGACTGATTTGGATAATTTTAGTCTCAGAATATTTGCGGAAGTCCAGGAAAGGTTTATAATGTGGTATTAAATATGAAATAATTGCGAAGAGAATCGCCAAACCGACAATTTTGCGCTTTAGTGCACCAGATAGCCTCTTAATTGTTAGATCTTCAAAATTGCACTGTTTACACTCAATTTTCCATAGTTTTTTGGAACACATCATGTCACCAAACATCAGACCGATTTCTTCTATACGATGGATACGGTAGATACGTTTTATTAGTATTTAGTACAATATATAGTATTGTCCTTAGATTTGGCAACACTGCATGGTATTGCAAGCCAAGCGTTTCTCAAAGAATTTGTGATGTACCGTATTGCTTTGATTAAACGTTGGGCATTTATTTGTTTAACTATTAACGCATTTGATATGGCATTTTTAAAGTTATATTGTGATGTTCCTTTTTACTTAAAAAGAAGGCCTTTTAGTTTAACATTTCAGCGTTATAACACGATTAAAAATATGGATAGTCAAATGAAGGTTCAATTTCACTTGATACAAATAGAATAAATTAATTAAATGACTTAAATTTTGCAGTGAAAGTAAATTAATGTGTCAAGTTTGTAATATGATATACTTGGTAGCAAGGGAAAGAAAGATTTCACCATGAGCTCGCTGCACAACTAAAGCCGATAACAAGAAGGATCATCTGCCTTCTCGCTGCCTCCAATTTAATGACTTTAAATATAGATATTAAACAATCTATCTATATTTTAAGAATTAGTAAGGCTTTGAAAGTAGGAAGCCACAGGACGATAAAGAAAAAAAAGATTGCTTAAAGAATTTCGTAGAAAAGTAATCTGCAAGAAGTCAAGAAGTTTATATACCACTGTATAAGGAATTATCATCAAGGTACTATTTTTCATAAAACTATCGATATGATTATTATCTTATGAATGAATTTTAGGTAGTGTACGATAAGTCAAGAAGGGTAACAGGCAAAAAATTAGTTTGAGTCTGTCTATATAAGTTCTTTTTTGTTAAGCATATTATAAGAATCATTATTGAAGCAAATACAAGTAGCCAAGATGAATCCCAGAATAATATTCGACAATTTAATTTTGATAAGATAATGGGGAATTATATATTTAAGTAATTTCAATTAATCGTCCAGTTTATAGGATTTGCAGAAGTACAGGAAAATATTGCAACCATTAATCCTGAAAAGGTAGCTATTTAGAAAAGGATTGTACTTGCTACAGCTGTATGATTTGCCGATAAAGAAAAGTAATCTGCTAAAATATCAAAGAAGAGTAAAGTAGACCTAAGCAGAAATAAAAGAAAATAGTTGAATGGTATATATATATATATATATATATATATATATATATATATATATATATATATATATATATGCTAAAATAAAACACAAAATATTAACATGATTGAGTGTTAGGTACTTTTGTCCTTGATTTATTCCTTCAATAATCCTTATTGTATTGTAATTAATTAGTAATTAGTGTGAGAAGCATAAAGGACTGTGATTAAAGTTGTTAATTTTATTTGTATATTATGAATTTTATTTATATATAATATATTTATAGTATCGTATATTCAAATATGTGGTAATTTAATAAATAGTTTATGGCATAGTTTTTTTTTAAAGTCATTTTTATATTTATTTTAATTTTATATATTTATTTGAACATTACCCTTTATTTTAATAACTAATACAGGATATATTTTACGCTTCGATAGGACACAGCCCCACTCATAACGTCCCAAGCAGTACTGATAATATTCAAATATTTCTAACACAGGGGACGCGCGCGCTAGCGCAGTGTAGTCAATCTACTGGACCACGATAATTTTTAATGTATCATTCTCTTAGAGTCTCTCCAATAGTACTTGTTGACGTATCAACTACGTCGAATGTTATTGTAATCACCGTTGTAATACCTTGTATATTATCAAGATAGTGAGGAATATAATGTTTTTTTAAACATTTCTATTTTATTTACCAAGAAATAAAAGTATTTCTTACAAGCCTGGACATATATTAATTATATTTTTAATATTTCATTTGTTTTCGATTATTTTTTAAATAAAATGTTTTATTTCAAAAATGTTTTTTGCCAAGTATTAATGTATGTTAATGATTACAATCTATTTAAAAAACTGATGTTTTCGGATGTAAAACGGTTGAGCACCTACTATATAAATAAATATTCGATTTAGATTGACATCTATACAACCAGATGGAACGATGGAAAAAAAACCTAACCAATAATTTTCAATACGACTATATAAATCCTATAAATAGTTAACAAGCTGAAATTGCCAATGTAAACAATCACTTTAGAATATGAGACAAGCAAACAATACATTCGAACTGGACAAAAGACGGCTATGATTAATTCTAATGACTACTACGGTCACTGGTCCATACACATTTATCATTTAAGCTGAATCCGCTATATATATATCGTCGTTTTGTGAGATACGGCTGGTAATTTAGACTTTATAAATGCTTGGGGGTCTTTTTACAGCGTTCTATTGTTGTGGCACTCTCGATGAATGAAAAAGTGCTATATTAGTTCTTGTAAAAGCACACGGGTCGCATTCATAAAAGATTACCAACGCCCGCATAAAATAGGGATTCGAATTTGTATTAGTATTTCATACAGTAAACTACATATCATTATCTATTGTGTATTTCATAACTGTTGTATATATTTAACAGGCAATTATTAGATATAGTATAGTTCATTTAATTATTGAAAACATTTCAAACGAACAAAGCATTAAAATTTATCAACTAAAAATTATTTCCTAAAATATCAAACCAACTATACTCACAATATTAATATTATGACAATCTATTAACAGGTCAATTGAAAAGTCCCCGGCCTGACACATAGATGGCGATACTAGAATTAAATCCATATGATTTTTAGTTAGCCCTAATCCTCAAAAGATGCGTATATAAATTTGACAATTTTCGGATCATTAGCTTGTGAATTATAGCATTTTAAGTGAAGCAACTTTTGTTATTGTGAAAACAATTGATATAAAGGAATTTCGGGTGTTGATAAAATAATGCTTCTTGAAGGAAAAAAATACAGTTGAAGCAAAAACTTGGCTTGATTCCGAGTTTCCGGACACAGCCCCAGGAAAATCAACTATCAAGGATTGGTATGCTAAGTTTAGACTTGTTGAAATGAGCACCGAAGACGGTGAATGCAGTGGACGCCCAAAAGAGGTTGTTACCGACGAAAATATTTAAAAAATCCACAACAAAATGATTTTGAATGACCGTAAATTGAAACTGAGTTAAATAGAAAACACTCTAAAGATATCAACTGAACGTGTACATCATATCATTCACGAATATTTGGGTACGAGAAAGCAAAGTGGATGCTGCGCGAGCTCACTTTTGATCAAAAACAACGACGAGTTGATGATTGGGAGCTGTGTTCCAAAATGATCAATCGTAATAATCCCGAGTTTTTGCGTCGATATGTGACAATGGATGAAACATGGCTCCATCATTTCAATCTGAAATCCACTGGACAGTCATCCGGGTGGACTGCATACGACAAACCCACTCCAAAGCGTGACTAGCTTGAAAAACGAAGGATCATCAACAGTGACTGTTACATAGTGATATTGGACTGTTTGTAGGACGAAATCGCCGAAAAACAACCACATTTGAAGAAAAAGAAAGTGCTGCTTCACCAAGACGATGCACCATGTCACAAGTCAGTGAAAACGATAGCAAAAATCCATGAATTTGGCTTCGAATTGCTTGCTTATCCATCGTATTATCCAGATCTGGTCTCCAGCGACTATTTCCTGTCATCAGACCTCCAAAGAATGCTCGCTAGGAAGAAATTTTCGTCGAATGAAGAAAGTGATCGCCAAAACTGAGGCCTATTTTGAAGCAAAGGACAAATCGTACTACAAAAATGGTATAGAAAAGTCGGAGGGTCGCTATAATCAGTCCATCACTCTTAAAGGGAATTATGTTGAATAAAAAAAAACAAATTTTTCAAAAAAAATGTGTTTTGCTATGGTAGGCCGGGAACATTTTAATTGACATGTAAAGGAATGTATTTATTAATTAACTACTGATTTTTCAAAACTTGTAAATATAAAGTAAATAATCAAAGTATTTGATACAACGTTCAAACAAATAAATGTCATATTATAACGTTAATCGTCAAACACCTTAACAGTTATCAATGATTTAAAATGTTTACAGACTTACTGTTAATAATTCATAATTTCTTCTATTTGTCGTATGTGTTGCATCTACGCCAATTATAGAGTCAGTTTAATTTTAACTACTGCATAGTTTCATTGCTTTATTTACATCTGATCCAAAGAATTTTTTTTTCCTATTTCATTGTTTTTTTGCTTTTTTATTCGAATCTTCGATCTCATCCTTACAGACAGCTAACCTTTAATTTGCCTTCTCTTGTTTTCATTTATCTACTGCTTTCCACTTTGTCTTATGTCCCACGTGGGATGTAACTAATAATATAAAGCTATTTTATAATTAATAAACGTATTTATTGTAATATTTGGTTAGTGTTTTATTAAGAAATGTATTTGCAGTTATAAATATCTTGTAAATAGAGAGGACAGATGATTCTTGTTATTCTCGAATTTTGTTAATCTGCGTTAAGATGCAACTTTCGCATATATCGGTTTTTTCCATCGCAACTTTTGTTCTCTCTAAAAAAAATTAAATATAATTTAACGTGATCATACTGTTCTTAATCGTTGTTTATCCAAACTTGTCAATTACTAAACAATCTATAGATATTTTCAGTCGATAGTTCCCAACGCTAGTAAAAATATATAGTTCCAGATCCATGCAATAAATGCTCAATTTTGATAGGAAAGGGCTGATAATTGATGGTAGTTTAAAAACTTC
This sequence comes from Rhynchophorus ferrugineus, assembly GCF_030347505.1. NCBI lineage: Eukaryota > Metazoa > Arthropoda > Insecta > Coleoptera > Curculionidae > Rhynchophorus > Rhynchophorus ferrugineus. The sequence continues at coordinate 23,247,058 of NW_027472580.1, forward strand.
ATTAACTCTTTTTATTTTACCAATATCTAACTTAAAATTATTATAATTGACTAATAATTATTAACTTATCAAAAATTTTATTACAGTTACCAACAAGACTACAAAAATATTTATATAGAAACAAATAAAAACAAATATTATGCCACTGGTTGCATAATATACAGACAAACAATCATAAAAACCTATGGAATGGTTTCCTATCTCGTTTTCTGAGCAGGTTTTAGCCACAAATTTTAATATTTAACAACCAGTCATCCTTGGTGCAGGTCAATCATATCTTAACGATGTTAGTTTCGTCGATATCACTCGTCTAATGATTATAATAAACTATTATAAAAATAACGCTTAAGTGATTAAATTAATACGGCAAGATCATACAATATATTTATGCTTATATGATTAATGAATGTTTTTTGCTATATTATAAACACTAACAAAAATACCACCGATCCATATAGTAAAATTAACATTCACACAATAAATTATAATAATTAAAATTAATTTAATTTACATTACTAAATATTTGATTTATTGTTTAACTAAAACAAATAACTAAATATATTATATCAAACAATGTACATCGATATTTTCAATACAGATATATATTAGGTTAATATAAAAATGTATATCTAAATATTTATATAATTTCTATATCTCATATTAGTTCATTAATATATTGATTAGAATTAAATTGTCATATTCAACAACCAGTCATCCTTGGAATGGGTCAATAATACTGTGATGTTCTTAAACATGATTATGTGGTGTCATTGATATCAACAAACGGCGTCTGATTATTTTAATAAATTAAAACTGACGACTACCTTATTAAGATAAATTGTGGTTAATAAAGACGGAGATACAAACCAATATTTTTATGACTGATTCAAATTTTCACCTAGTCTCGCCATTTTTATATAATAAATGTTTTTTTTTTAATGGAATCTTGGATTGTCTAGGCTTAATTTCTAAGTTGATATTAAGGTTTCCGACTACAAAATGCCAATCAATGCCACAAAAAGCCTATATCAAGTCTGGATGCTAGCGTGACGGTCTTTTTTTATCGGATTTTACATAAATTAAAAATGCACATATCCTAAGAATATTTACACATAAACTACAACATTAAAAGTAATTTTTTAATCTATTACAATAAATCATTGAATAGTAGGACTAATCCAGACAATATTTTGTTGCAACAATAATAAACAAAAATAAAACTCTAAGTACACCGGACCCAGACTTCGGAAAACTCATTGTAAACTCATCTGGCCAAGACTGACCTGAAGTTGCAAACTAACAAGCTGTCATATGAGTAAATATAACCTGATGCCAAGCATTGTTGTTTAAGAGATTAATACAGTATTTTTTAAATATTATTTTTGTGTATACATTATTCTTTAATTAGTTTGTTAAGGTAATTTGTTATAATAATACGCGTATAAAACAGTAAAATGTGAAAATCCTGAAAAATTAATAACTTAAGAACATATATTTGTACGTTGTTATTGATAAAAGGAATATGTTATATAATATAATATGAAAGTAGACCTGGTTGGAGGATGATGTGAATTCTTTACCAGCAAAATAGTTCGTCATGGACATAGTCATGCATAGGTGGTATTTGTGGGACGTTTGCTTTCATCTGATTATCCAGTTATATAGAATACTGGTTCAAATTAAGAGGACTGTAGGAAAATCTTCTTACCGTAATTGGACTATGACTGTATTTGTTTGACGTTGTAAGTACTTAATCAGTAGTCAATATTCGCTTCAGAAATGTAGCGATTTAGTTACGATTCAACAGCAATTCATAGATGTAAATTCAGTCTGAGTTTTTTTTTAAATTTTTAGTCCTGTAGCACTCATACATCCAGCTTTCTATTATTTTAATTTGTATCTCATAAGAAATACAAACAGTACTTATATTATGATCGAACTTGGCTATATGTGTATATAATTTTATCCACATATTCGGCAATTAACCTTCCAGAGCGTGGTGCATCTTAAACATTGAAACTACTAGAACACAATTTCTTTACATACACAAAAATGTTAGTGTGTATTAATAGTCAACCCAATCAATAGATTTTTAAGTAATAAAGTTTAATAAAATACGCTTGGCAAATATAATGTTAAACAAAAATTTTTGCTATTTAAACATAAAGTTCAATAATTTACTCAAAGAAATAGATTTATTTAACTGGGTCACTTTTTACTAAATACATTTATAAAAGAATAGCGAATGACTAAATAGTTCCTGAATTTTAGTTATTATTTGTATAATATATAATATACATTTAAAGTACGTCGTTGTTTTTCGATCTACATATGAGGTGCATTTACACAAAATAAACAGAATTTCTTGAAATGTGATGATAGAGGATGCTTCAAAATCAATCTCACAGTCGATGCAACTGAATACATTCACATCAGGAAAACACTCTCATACACTCGAATGAATCCATGATGATACCTTCCCATCTTCAGTCATCAATATCAGAATAATTTTAACGAATATTGTATGTACCATTTTACACCATATCACCTCATATCAGCATCATTAATTTCCTTATTCTTTTTTACAGCAACGCAGCAAAAACTACAACAATTAGTCAGTTAGTCATGAAATTTTCCACTGAGAATTATTTTTTAAATCCCCCTTTTTTGCTTTAGTGCTCATCTTCATATTATTATATTTTTAACTAAAAAAATTACAAATAAAATGTAAAATTAAATTTGCCTAAACTTCCACCCCGCTTAAGTCAGCTAAAATAAACAAAATCTTCGAAAATGAAACGAACAAAGCCCTAATTTATTTGCAAAAAAAAAGGATATAAGAAAAAAGTTTTGATGATTAAGTACAACGTGACTTGGTCCAAAAAAATACAGATGCCTCGGGCAGTATTTTTATCTGCGAAACTCAACGAACAACACAATATAAAATAAAGTCAATTTAAAAAAAATATAAAGGAGAGCGAAAAGTGTAGTCAAAACAGAGAATAGTATTATAAACATTAATTCTACTTGATTATATTTCATTATTCTTTATTGAAGATAGCTTTATTGAATACAGTAATTCATTCGTAATGTATAGTTTTTTATTTTATTTATATTTTTTCGAAAAAGGAGGACCGATTTTCAAAATTCTTTTTTTATTCGAAAGAGGGCACTTCCTAGGTGGCCCCATTGAAACCAAATCAGGATCTGTTGGAGGGAATTCGAGAAATGGAGGGAAAGGCTTAAATTATAAAGGGTCTTACAAAGTTTTCACATATTTTTATCTAAATGAAATAAAATAGAAAACTATTCTACGAATTGTCACAAGATGATACAATGCAGCAAGATCTTCGTTTTTTAGTGGCGTACTAATAAATGGTCTGTAATACTATATTAAATGCTTGTAAGTCTTTTGATCAGCGGTATCTATTGGTGAATATCAATATAGACAACAGTAAAAAACCTTAACTTAACTTTTATAATCATATCCATAAAATAACAGTATCCAAACGATCCAATATTATTGAGTTATTTAGTGTAAACAGACCATAACCATGAAATTTTCACAATTGCTTTTTCGACATGAATTGCTTTTGTTGTTTCATTTGAGGAAATCTCTCAATCAATCAGGGCTGGAAGCCTACTCCCTCCTATTCTAAATCTACTACCACAAAACCAAATCTTATATGTGTTGAAAAAATTTCGTTTTAGATACCTTTACTATGTTCATTAAAAATATATATTTGTTGTAATCGATTTTACAAATATATTGATTTTTCAATAAGCCTAGGATGTAAAAGTTATTTTGTTTTCTCGGATTTTTTAACGTTCGATCGTTTTATCTACTGTTAGATTGAGCTAAACGTCACCAATACATTTATATAATTACATAAACTATTGTGATACTTTGCGCCTAGCGATGATTGTTTTCTAACCGTATGCTAATGTAATATTAAATAATTAGTATCAAACAAAACATATAGAATAGATTTAAAAAAGAAAGGTTTTCTAATATTTTAAGCAGAAATAAGATATACTAAACAAACTAGAATTTTATAGAACGACTTTTCAAAAGTAGCCATGAACCCAACGTTGAACTAATGACTTTGAACAATATAGAGAAATAGCCTAATACCAATACACCAGTTTGTTAACAAATGGTGTGGTTTAGTGGTTTGTTAACAAACATTCAACAACTGATCAAATGACTATAAAGACAAAAAACTATGTTCAGCTAAATTCTTAGATGTAGTACAAGCCTTGGATAAGATTTGGCATGTCAACCTCGTCCATAGGCTAGAGAAAATGTTAATGACGCACACTGAACTATAGAAATCTTATATTATATCCAAAATGTTTAAGATCAAATAAGAGGAAGCTTACTCTAGAGCAAAGAAAGTTATAGCAAGTGTACCACAAGGAAGTGTGTTTGGACAATGTATATAAAATACATATTTTCCGGAATGGAACAGAAATAGTAAGAAGCAAATTACTTACACTGATACATTCAGATACCTGCTGTCACTCAGGAAATCAAGAGAACCGAATATTGAAGAATTGCGGCTACTAGGTAATACCAGAATAGAAGACACATTCAAAATAATGCAACTACTTGATCTTGTAAAGAAACATTACTAGACTATATATTATTTAGGTCCTCCTAGATATCTTAAAGACAAATTGTAGACTAAAAGCTATTATAAGACAAATTTTAGTTTAATGGGCAACGATTAGTAAGGACAAATAACAGGTCAATTGAAAAGTCCCCGGCCTACCATAGTAAAACATATTTTTTGACAAAATCAGTTTTTTATTCAACATAATTCCCATCAGGGGTGATACACTGATTATAGCGACCCTCCAACTGTTCAATACAATTTTTGTATTACGATTTGTTTTTTGCTTCAAAATAGGCCTCAGTTTCGGCGATCACCTATTCATTGGCTGGGGACCAGATCTGTAGAATACGGTGGATAATGAAACAATTTGAAACCTAATTTATAGATTTTTGCGATCGTTTTCACTGGCTTGTGACGCGGTGCATGGTCTTGGTGAAGAAGCACTTTCTTTTTCTTAAAATGCGGCCGTTTTTCGGCGATATCATCCTTCAAACGGCCCAATAACGCTATCTAATAGTTGCTATTGATGGTCCTTCCTTTTTTCAAGGTAGTCAATGAAAATTATTCCATGCGCATCCCGAAATACAGACACCACGCCTTGGAGTGGGTTTATCGTGTGCAGTCCACTCGGATGACTGTCAAATGGATTTCGGAGTGAAATGATGGAGCCATGTTTCATCCATTGTCACATATCGATGTAAAAACTCGGGTGTATTACGCTTGATCATCTTCAACCACTGGTCTAAATCATCAACTTGTCATTGTTTTTGGTCAAAAGTGAGCTCGCGCGGCACCCACTTTATACAGAGCTTTCTCATACCCAAATATTCGTGAATGATATGATGTACACGTTCAGATAATATCTTTAGTGTGTCTGCTATTTCATTCAATTACAATATACGGTCATTCAAAATCCTTTTGTGGATTTTTTAAATGTTTTCGTCGGTAACAACCTGTTTTGGGCGTCCACTGCGTTCACCGTCTTCGGTGCCCATTTCACCACGTCTAAACTTAGCATACCAATCCTTGATAGTTGATTTTCCTGAGGCAGTGTCCGCAAACTCGGCATCAAGCCAAGTTTCTCCTTCAACTGTATTGTTTCCTTAAAAAGCAATATTTTATCAATACGCAAAATTCCTTTTTATACATTTTTTTCACAGTAACAAAGGTTGCTTCACTCAAAATGCTATAATTCATAAGCTAATGATCCGACAGCCGTTAAATTTATACATGCATCTTTTGAGGTTTAGGGCTAAGTAAAAAAACATATGGATTTAATTCTAGTAGTGCCATCTATGTGTCAAGCCGGGTCATTTCAATTGACCTGTTATCTGTCACTTTCTGGTCTACTTATTTTTTATAACCTACATACTTACTATATAAACGTAAAGGTAATTTTAAACTATTGTACGATACGTATACAAGTGAAACAGTCTATAAAACAAGTAATTACAGCCATTATCAGAACGAATTCCAGAAAGTTCACTGTTGGCGTACACGAAACTCACATCCATATTGCACGTTTCTACCTCTCATCAAAAAGCCCTAGCAAACAATTTCCTACCGCCCTTACCCGACAACTCGAAGCCGAAACGTCGGCGAAAAGTAGGGACCGACACATAAACAAATTAACGCGCGAAACTGGAGGAAATTTCCGCGGAAACACATAAATTTACCGCCAAGAGGAATTATTAAGTATTCGCCTTTCAGCACGCTTAAGAAACCTCACGGAACTATTCCGAAGTTCGCGTCATTCGAGCTTTCGCATGATGTCGGGAAACATTTAATTTGTTCTACTTATAGTCTCATGGTTATAATGATGATATTAAGGCAAATTGTACTTACTGAAAGTTGCTATTATGCCTACAGATCTTATTTCTTCCAAATAGTTTTACTTTACAATGTTGTTGTTAACTATGCCTACAGATCACTTTTATTCATTACAGTTTACATAAATTGGAGGAGAGTAAGGTCAATCACCATGACTTTTTCAACCGTTTAGATTAATTGAATCATTATACGATTTTAAAGTAGTGTTATAAATTAGAAGACCAATTGTTGGCGTAAAAGCCAGTTCAAACTATCACAGTCTGACAAGCCTTCAACTGTCAGCATAATTATAGCAAAACTATTTCCCATTGGGAAAATTACTCCAATAATTTTAACGTGGCGGTTACATTGCTTACAATTGGTGTTACAATATCATATTTTCGCTGGACATTTTCCTGGAAAATCGGCGCCGACATATCAGCGAGTGTGAAAGGGTTCCATTTGTTTACCTGAGATTACGCGTCCACCGATATCGTTGTCGTGTCGGTGCCGGCAGATATGAAAACGCCCGATTGCTTCCCGCCGATATGCCGTTACCGGCAACGACACCCTACCGACAATTAATTTTGACTAATCATTTAGTAGATTAGAAAGTAGAGAAAGAAATGGTATTGGAAGTAAAAATATATAAATGAACTGATAGGTGTTACTTTAAATATGAACGTGATGTGAGAAATTAAACAAATAAGCGACGTATTGTTACTAAAATGACCAGCAATAGCAACAGAAGAAGACTTGCATGACAAAACTCCGCCACATCTTACAAGACCTATTGTATTTATATACTGTTTCAGCTAGAATTGTTTTTAAATTTTATATATTTTATATTCATATTATTTTTTTACTCATGTATACTTTATATAACACTTAAACAGAAAGAACTGTGCACTGTAGAGTCACTGAAAATTAGCTATATCAATGGGAAGTTCCACTATTACCAGTGTATACATCAAAAACAGCGCCTTCAGAATTTAGATTGACGCAGCATAGCTTGACTGGCACATGGTTTAGAAAAGTTGATGAAATACGAAACTGCCTCCATGATTAAATCACTCTAAAACCAATATCGTTCTTTCGACACAATAGTCACATTTTCCAGAAATACGAGGAGGAACTGTACAAAATTATGGTAAATATATTGATTAATATACATTGTGCCAAATTTTCTCAATGAGTGACATTTTATATTCTAATATTTGATCAAAATAAGTGCAATACAATAGTCCAGTGGTACATAATCATACTAAATTAATATTATATATTGCAAAAATATTATCCAATATCGAATATATCTCATTAGAGAGTAGAAAGAAAGGGACTGAATATTAAAGTTTTCATAGATGAACAACGTTTAACAAAGACATTTTTCTAAGAATACGTTAATGTGATGTGAGCATTGTTCTTATAAATGCTAATATCAATGTTACTCCACATTCCTCATAGTTCACTAGCGAATTATTCTTCCCACACAAGCCCACACATCATCATTTGTGTATCTTTCATATTGGTTTCTATCTTTATAAATATGTATGAAAAAATGTATTTACTGAATTTATAATCCATCAAAAATTCAAGAAAATATATATTTTTTTCAAATTGACCTGTGAATGTTAAATTTATGTGCATGTATATATATATACATCGAGTACATCGAGTCAGACATTCTTCAGTTTTAATTTATTATTTTAATAAGACGTTGTTTCTTGATACCAATGACACCAGATAATCGTGTATGATATCAGATATGATTGACCCATTCCAAGGATGACTAGTTTTTAAATTTTATATATTTTATATTCCTTATGGCATGGTAATTATAGTTTAATTATATCTTAACACTTAAAAATTACGAATTATGCTCTGTAAAGTCACTGAAAATTAGTTATATCGGATTAATTACGATGAATCTTGATAATGTGTTTTAAAATCGAAATTGTAATGGAAGAGGGTAATGTAATTACTAATATATATAAGGTGTTCTTTGATTATATACCTCTCAAAACTATACAGGATTATTTTAACAAATGTGAATCTATGTTGATGATAGTAAAAAAAAATTCAAATGTAGTTATTGCAACAATAACTTTTTCTAGATGAACTAGCATCTGGTGAACATGGTGAGGATTGAAGCCATTTCATATCCAGCTATTATGCTGCTAGTATTATGATGATTAAATATAATTTTTCAATCAACCAAAGGGATCCTAACCAACACAACAGACTTGATGACATGAGTTTTACCACCTGGATATGTAGGTAGTGCAACTGGCTGTGGTGATTTGGCACCAGTGACAGATAAATTAATAAATTAAATATATACATTTATATATATATATATATATATATATATATATATATATATATATATATATATATATATATATATATAGGATTTATTTGGTGAGACCAGTATTGTTTATTACGTAAAAATATGATTCATTTCTAGGGTTGTAATTACACGTGTTAAGATCAAAGTAGTTTTAGAATTAAATGTACTTCAATGTACTGAAACCTCAATATTAAGGTATACTAGTTAAACTGTATCATGAAAGAGACTCAAGGGCAATAATATAATAGAGTATGACGTTAAATTAGCCAAGTCAACGAAAAAAAAAAAAAAGAAAGCGGGTCCTCTTGTTATTTCGTTATATATTCAAACTAAAGAGGCTATTCTTGGTACAATGAATGAATTATATGGCCAGTTTGATATTGTCGTGTTCTTTGTTATTAAATATTAAAACCCTACTTATGCATTAAAAATATATATTTTGTTGAATAATATATAACCGTAGTCTAAAAATAGTATCATTTCAGTTATCAGAATTTAATGGTAGCCTCTCAAAGTCTGGAAAGAACTCTCAGTTATTAATATAATCTGAGATTCAACGCATTTTTGCAATCTTCGAATAAATTCGAATTAAAAAACATCGGGAGTCAGTGTAGTCATTTCAGTCGTTTCTTACCGAACATTGATTTTATCATACAGTTAGTAATATCGACCCCCCTTCCTTCAATTGGTCACTCAGATTTTTTCTCAATATGTTCACATCAATTACAATAGTAACAATCCCTAGTTGTAGTTACATTTGTTTTTAACAATTTATAATAGATCATGCGCTTTTAACCAGTGGACATATCGCTTTGCAATTGGTGTTCACAGTTCGTCAACCAATAGCTAGTTTTGGACATGATATCATAGATGTATCTTTAACTATCGCACCAACTTATATACCAGAAGATATCCGGGTTTATTCAGCCTGGATACTTGTCAAATTGTTCCTTGTTAAGTATGTAAATTAAAATTAATAAAAAAATATCCCAGGGGGAATCAAATATAAACAGAAATTTGGAGATGCTACACTGTATCATAATCGAGAGTATACGTGGATCTGGGAATTCAGGGAAAACCACATCCGTGCTGTTCTAGAGCTTACTGCGATTGACAAAAAACAAACGACGGGGTATGCCAATTGGAGACGTCATCAACTTTCATGACAACGCCAGGCTATGCGCAGCAGTTCTGACAAGAAATAAATTGGAAGAATTGCTCTGGGAAACCCTCGAGCACTCTTGTACCCTTGAAAGAATCACTTGGGGTAAAATAATTGAAAGCAATGAAGAAGGGAAGAAGAAATAGAAGAAGAGAAAGCAGAGAGAAGATTATTATCTGACAGCACGCCCTCAAACTTTTTATGAAGAAGGAATATTCAAAATTCCAAATCGGTGGAAAATCTATGTATAGCACGGAGGTAACTACGTTGAAAAATGTTAAATGTTTAGTTTGTGTATAAAATTAATCAATGCATGTATACTACAAAATTACAGTTTATATTTGATTCCCCCTCGTATATTTACATCTAGATCAAGATCCAGGACAATTTTGGCTGTAGGACGATCACCTCGGTGTTTTAAACACAGCTTTTATCAAGCCATTTTTTATACGAAAATATTGGATTTTATTGTATACAATTTCTTTAATATAGCATAAATATTAAATATACATAGCATAATTAATAATTATTGTAACAAAAAACCACTCCATAGAAGTACATTTTAAATAAGTAAATAAAATAATAGATATGGAATAGGTTAATATTTAGATAATAAATTACTTGTCTGGGATGTAATTGACTAATATACATTTAGAGTTTAGTTTAATGAAATGTAAAGAGTTTAAAATAACAAAAATATTAGTTTTAGTTTAAAATTACTTTATTTGAGGAAAAGAAGTCGTGACTTCTTGAATCTTATATTCTAATGTAAAAGAAACCCTATGCCTAGACTCCTCACTCATCACATATATCAGTCTGACATAAACTCACTGTTTTTCCTTGAACAACCAAGGACGTATCAGTTTAGCGATATAACATATGTATATGAAAATTTCAATGTATTTAGGCATCGATTACACTTTTCCTCTACAAAAAGTTTCTAGTACAAAAGAAAGAAACAGCAACTAATTAGAAATTAGTCATACAATTTTTCGAACGAAAAAAAAATCGAGACCAAAATCAATTAGACATAAAAAAAGCATTTTACGCTTGTGTAGATTGGGCTTGAACAAATTTGAAACTAACAACCGAAAAATGCACCTAAATTTTGACAAAGGTTTCGATTCATATAATTATATTATTTTGTCTAAAATTTTCCATTCACTTTCACTTTATATCACATCAAAATGTTGAATTTGGAGTATTTTAAAATAATATATTTTATTTCGGAATCATTAACTAATTCGTCTTATATATTATAAACTATATTTCAACAACTAAAATATTATCTTATCGTTGTTACTAAATCTATCCTTAATTATTACGTAAAAATATATTCGTTTTGTAGTTTTTAGTTCCTAGTAGTAACTAAAACGTTTTTTTGTTACTATGTATGTTACAGCATTTTAACTGACGTGTATAAATTAGTCAAATTAACAATTCACATTACGCGTCGAACAGGGATAACCTTAAAAGTCAAGTAAGTGTGTGTTTCAACGATGTTATTGTGATAAATACCGATAATTGTATAGCAGTAACATAAAATTAACATCTATCGCATAGATAAACTCTAAAAGATTATCGTACTAACCTTGTACTGGTATTTGTTTATTTATTCAGATTTGCATTATTTTATGTTATATTAATACGTCATATTTATAATTAAAGCACCTTTTATACCACTTAGTAGCGTAGGTGTGTCATGTTTATTGTCTATGCTCTCTGCCAGTATTCTTGCTTCGGCCTTCTTTTTTCCTCTTTACAATGTAGTAATATGGTAAATATATAAATAGTAAATATGGCAAAAATATGGCTAGCAATGGTTAACAAAACACTTTCTCCCATTTCCTATAGATTACTTGTTAACTGCTAGGTTTTATACTAAATGTTCTTATTAATTTCAGTCAAGAGTATCAACTTTAACGTGGGGCCACAATGATAAGTGACTTTTTTTAGCAACCGGCACTCAGATACATATAGCCTGGGTAGCTAAGAGGATTGCTTCATTGTAGCTACTCTGCAGGCTCAGAATCCGTAATTTGATCCGCAACGAGATGATGCTCAGTCAACTTCCGCTCCTCATAAGATTAAGAAACATAATAGGAAATTTGTTCGCTCATACAATAAGGGTAAGCCATAATGATGATTGACAAGCGAAGAAAACTCATGACGCACCTGACGCATTTTAGTGCTGTGTCCCCGAACCAAGTGCTTTAAGAGATTTTGTATCCAGACCTCCAACGGGATCAGCTCGTTTGCACTGCACGATGATTATCATCGGACACATGCTACACTTTGTACCTGGAATATTTAGGTGGCTTGGTTCCGTTATTGAAAGGTAAACGAACCAGTAAAATTCGACCGGAATTTGTTATTTTCTATCCCCAAGTCGAAGGTATTGTGATTAAATAAATGTCAACGCGACATAAACATTTTATGAGATTTTAGAGTACCACAGGCATCATTCACCAACCGATTCCAAAAGTTCTTCCAGTTCAGGGCGTTCGACTACAAACGCCAGCGGTGGTTGCAGTGGCAGTTCGGAATCCAATCCGATAGGATGGGTGCACGGCATCGCCCAGGATGCAAAGGAGAAAGCAGAAGAAGCATAAAAATTCGTTCGTTCGGACTGAGTTGAATGGCAGTGTTGGGGTGATTTAGATCTGGATCAGGACGAGTTAAATTATGCTGATACTTTACCAGAATTAAGCCGTTATATTTATCGAATGCTAGTTTTAGAATAACATTATTTTTCAGCAAGTACGTCTTGTGGAGGAGACGTCCAATATTTGGGGAACTAAATTCAAAATTCACGGTCTTGCCAACGAAGTTCCTGCTAATTTAAAAAGTTTGCGTTTATATCCATCTCCTGATTTCTGCCTTTAATAAATGCCTTTATCTACTCTATTCTCAACCTCAATTTGGACATTTATGACTTCTGGATCTTCCATCACCATAACTTTCATTTTGTTTTTATTCATAACCATTATTTATATCATATTCCATGTGTTTATTTATTTTCTATAGGTGATCTGTCCTATCACTTGCTATAATTACACCATGTACATAAATTGCTATTAATATTCCTGTTTTTTTTTCATATTTTTATACCCTATATGTTGTCCTGTTTGGTCTATTTGACATTTTTTTATTATTTCATCCATTAATGTTATGAACATAGTTGGGCTGAAACTTCCACTTGGTCTTGATCCGCCTGTTTCTGATTCCCTGTTATTTGCTATCCTTATATATCAATCGTACGTTACATTAATACCCATTAAGTCTAACAAGTAAATGTCAGCGATATCACATGAATTGTATATATTTTCGTCATAATCGTCAATATATAATAACTGTTTAGGAAGAGAACCGACTAGCCAGTACACTGCTATTGATGCCGCATTATATTCCATTGCTTGTATTACTGGCCCCAAATACCCGAATTTCTGCACTTCTTCTAACTAGATCCCGCATTAGAGTACGATCTAGCGAGTTGTCCTTTCTTCATTAATTTTCAAGCCATGGCCCTGCAATGAGTTGAATATAACGCTATTTATAACGATTACAACAGCTCGGCCAAGAAACTTATCTACGTCTATTTTGAAATATTGTTCGCAACCAACATTCTGTTGAAAAACAGTATAGAGATGATATCTCTTTAGCGAATATATAGCCAACCATTAAAGGTGGGCCAACATTTCTTGTCATTTTAACTACTAGTTTGCAAGTTGCAGTGATTACAGAAGATAAAAATCACACACTTATTTAGCATTGGTAATTATCGACTGAGCTGTTGAGTTAAAGCTGTAAACAGTTAAAAAATGAGTCGACTGAAAACAGTAATTACTATTATATATATATATATATATATATATATATATATATATATATATATATATATATATAATTTCAATTTCATATTCAATATATACAACATTTCAATTGATTTTTCCAGTCGTTACAATAGACGGAGATTCCTTGCCTATTTAATTTTTAGAAAGAAAAGGTAGATAGTTTATTGGATCTCTGTGATGTAGAGATCAGTTAATTTTAAATAATTTACAATGATACCAAATATGTTTCATCGTATTTTAGTATTAGGAAAGTAACGGTGATATAATATGCTTAGTTTATTTCCATTCCACTAGCATGGGTGCTAATGTTCGTTGTTTTTGCAGTAATGACATAAACGAGACCGAGAGGTCCATCTCGTATTAATACTGGGAAACAAAAGGAAAAAAATAATTGCCGAATTCTATTATAGTCCAAAGAAGAGATTTATTTTGAATGATATAAAATAATATTTGATTTTGACCAATAAAATATCTTGTGAATCGCTTTTCGACGATAACTGTAGAGTGTTCCGTCCGAAAGCTTTTTTAGAAAATATCAAATTATATTATGGTCAGTCTCACAGTTATGCTAGATTCTGACCTCAAAATAAGATAGATGGAAATGAAGTCGGAGGAATGAGTCAGACAAAACGCAGCTTTAAATTAAAAGCGTGAAGTTCGAGTGACGGTAAACCACGAATGAATTCAAGAGTTTTCCCCAGAAAGTAAATACTTCTCGGCTAACAATGGTTAGAAAATAGTTGGAGAAATAAAATAATAGGAGTGATGTGACAACAATTTAACACATGGAGCTACGTTTGACAGGTATGGCTAGAAGGAGGTAAAATAGCTTGTTAAACTATAGTTATACATGGGAATAATGGAAAGCCCTCATAAGGAAAACGTTTCCCGAAAACAGTGACTATGCTACTACTTTAAGAAAAGTATTGGGCCACCATACGCAGCCTACCGAATCAATGACTACTTATTATTTCGAAAAAATAGAACTACTGAGCGCCTGTGATATCTCAGAAAAAAGAAGTGTTTCATGAATGTTTCATCATTATAGACGGTATTATAGATCCCGTTGTCCAAAATTCTGCACATGCAAGAAGCAATATGAGCAATACCGGTTTGCTATAGAGATTGAAAATACCAGAAAGCTACCAGATAAAGAAAGTGTAATTAATTATGTTTCTAGAAGAGACCTCCACACTGGAAGAGACCCGACAGTTGTAATTAGAAAGCGATGTCACAGTTTACAAAGGAAAATAATTTGAAGTGTTTCAATTGTCATGAAAAAGAACATATTTTGCGGAGTACAAGAAGCCGAAACTGGTTTGTGAGAAATGCGACCGATTGACGCATAGTGCTAGGGACTGTAACTCAGCATTTTCTAGGGGTATCAGAAATAAGCAGTCTTGCGGTAGCACTAATTTTGTGTTTAGTATAAGTTGTCGGCCAGTTTAGATCTTTTATTTCAATTATTGATCTTTTGGTGAATTCGCTGATAATTAAGAATTTATCGTTTACACAAGTAATATTTAATTTGAGTTTTACAATCTCAATTTGCAATCAAGTTTTTCTCAACTAACTTTTCCTTGTGTTGTGTATGACATTTAAATGTAACGACAATATCTGTTACAGCAATTATCTTGTATTACCTCCACGATTAACACTCGAATAAAAATAATGCCGGACATATAATATTAACCGTCCTGGCATCTGCTCGTAAAATCAACCCTCCTTCATTTAAATACCATCCCAAGATCTCGGAGACCCGTTACTGCCCTCACCGGACCTATTCATTTTATTGGCGACATAACGGCATCGTATAGGTTGCAGTACGTTCGCGCGGGCCCATTCTAAACGCATCGTCGTCTTCGAGAATTCGCCGGACTGTCCTCAGACCGTACTTCAGGAAACCCTATCCATTCAAAACTAATACTACTCGGATATCCAGCAGCGGCTCTTTAGTTGAGATACTGAGGCCTTTGTGCTCGATCCCTGGGCGTAGTAACGCCAGTTGTAATCGTTGCCAATTAGTTGTTTCGCAATGGGTCTGAAATAATTTCGCCAGGTCACTTTCGGATGAAAATCGAAACTGTGGTCGTTATGGTTTAATTATCGGACATATCAGCCAAGCTTGGAGCTGTTATAAATTAAAATATAACATAAACAAACGAAAGTAAACAAAAAAGCCTATTACTTTATTTTTTTTTAACACGACTTACTTTTGATAAGTGAAGAAAAATTATCCAGAAGGTTATTTAATATTCAATAGACTCATTAGTTAGTATTATTTTTATTTCATATCTCCCTTTTTGTGGCGATTGTTGGGATTGTAATAATGATCAACTTTTGAAATCAACTCTATAATGTCGAAATATTAGGCCTATACTTACAAACTTTTATGTTTATATGAAAAATCGGCAGAATGTACTTTATTCAAAGTATTGTCCATTGATAATCCCTACTTTTTCACATCTTTCAAGAAATTTTACGAATTCCATCACAAACGAACGACGTATCTTTTGACGCTATCCAGAAAGCAACCCATTTTTGGTACCTTCATACAAAGTGCAGCGCTGAACAGTTGTCGAAACAAATGATAATCAAAAGGTGCAAGGTCTGGACAATACGGCGGGTATTCTCCAGAAGGTAATAGTTCCCAACTAATGTTTCCAATTATATTTTCACACGTTTTGCAACATGCGGTCGAGCATTTTCATGTTTAAGAATAACATTATTGTGACTCTTTCGTATTCCAAGTGCCTTTCGTGCAGTGGTCGGCTTAAATGGATGAATCGTAGTCGATAGTTATACCCATTGAAGGTTTCATAAGGTTTTAGTAGCTCATAGTAGACCGCACCAAGGTAATTCCATCAAAAACGGGGCATTGGCTTGGAGCCATTGATATTTGCTTTCGTTGATATTGATGCATGGCCAGGTGGCCCCCATGATTTTATTTTGCTTTGGATTATGGTGGATCCACCAATAGATGAATCAGATGGATCCACTTTTAATCATCAGTAACAATAAGATGCAAAAAACCTTTCCGATTTTTAAATATATACATGTTGAAAGCGATATATCGATATCAATAACAAAGAAGCATTTTATGTATTTTTTTCAGGTATTAGAAGGTGTAAGAAGAGCGGAAGAAAATTTTATATTGATAAATAAATCAACAAACTGAACAGAACGGGATGTGGTATGTAAAAAATTAATATTTATATCATGGCCTGGAAATTCCTACAGTCAAGGAAGAAATTAAAACTCACTGGCAAACACGAAGCCCGACTGCGCCTCCATGAAAACATGAAATCCCAGAGGCGCTTCAGCTACTACATGGGCGACATTCTATTTTCTGAGTAAATAGGACTAAACCCTTGGAACTTGTGTGATAGTGTGTGAGTGAAGGGGTGTAAGGTGTGAAAACGGAACTATAGACAGTCGCTGGATAGACTACAGTGTGTAAATTATAATAATAATTGTTAGCAGTAAATTAATGGTTCCTCTAGGACCATGGTTTTAATATTGGTTTTAATAATAAATAAATTTATAAAAAACTAGTAACCAAAGGAAAACTAGCCCAAGTCCTATATAGTCCCATAACACATTCATAGTATCAGTTAAAGTATACAATGTTATTACAAATATGTTGCAAGATGACAAGCAAAATATGTAAGACCATACAGATACAAGAATATATGAATGCTACAGTAAAATGGTCGCATAATCCATGACAGTGATAAGGATAGAAGATACAAACAACCCAAACGAACATCCATTATATTACATAGATGGGCACTATTATATTTCTAGTAATAGTCCTGTAACGGTTAGAAAATTAATCAGCTTGTCCAGGTTCCCCAGTCTAATGCACTGGTCCATCGTCGGTCCCAGGTTGACCAACCGTCTTTGCGAGTTGTATCTTCGGAATTCTATTAGTATGTCTTTAGTTGATAGTGAGGAACCACACTCGACGCACAGTGGTGAACTTCCTCCCTTAATGAGAAAAACATGGGTCAGTTTGCAGTGACCAAATCTGTGACACGAAAATAAGCCTAAGTTGCGTCTGCTGATGCTAGTGGTGTTAAAGCCCTGATAATAGTCTCTTTCACCTCCCAAAGCTTGTTGTTTTCTGTTAGATCCCATCTGAGTTATTCGATAACATATGAATGTATTTGATAACATTATTTTTATTTGATTAGTTTATTGATTAGCATTTTCTTATATGTCGAAATAAAGCAAAATTAATTTTCATGTAGTGACATTGCGACGTGCTGACGTCATATATTTTGATGACATACGCTGTCTGTTTTATTCGTCGAGCTATACAAATAGTATTCATATAAAAATCAATTAACCTTGCACAGAATAAATCATTCAAATGTATTGAATTTACCTATGGTATCAAGTTATCATATATCACTCAGCGGTGGCATCATCTTGTATTCTCCTTCAGGATGCCTGTCAATTACCACTCTCTCGTCAGTCGTCTTTTGTTTGATACGCTGTGATTGTTCCGATTTTGAAACACACCTTCTTGAATAATCGATATTAATTATCGTTATTATTAGCGCGAACAATGAGAGCATAAGATGGCGTGACCTTGTTGTGGCTCTGTGGCGGTTTCCATTTGGAATGCGCACAATACATAATCTCGATCTCGCGGTAATCGACGCTTCTTTTCGACGGTCTTGAGGTCTGTTTTGCATGTGCATTACAGCGCATTGTGCGGGCACGATCGGATTTCTTTCGCACAATAGGCCGATAAATTCTCTGTTTCGTTGTATCATAAATTATTATGATGATTGGGTATTGAATTCAACAAATTATTTTCTTTTCTCTGTTGGTTCGGGAATCATTACGGTATTTTTTACAAGCAATAAATCGCAGGAAATCGCTGAGAACATCATTTCGCTGAATTTAATTTTTGTCATTTATTGGTTAGTTTAAATTACCAATACAGACACCTGTAATGAAAATATCTAATCAAGAGAGCATTTCATTGGTCGACGATCTCATACAAGTGACTAAAATCTGACGTCACATTCTACTAACCAATTAAATTTTAAATAATACCAAAATGTAATCTTTCAAAACCATTTATTAATATAAAATTCTATATAAATACAAATACTATACAATATCAAAAAACTAAAATGTAAGTATATAATGAATATATAGAATGTATATAAATAAAAAATAATTAAATATAAATATATAAATAATAACTAATGTGGATATAAAAACAGCTGCAGTCTAACTAAAAACATAACATATATCGTGGCAGATATAATCAAAATTGTCTATAGATCTTTTTGACCTTAGCTTTTTCGTATTCCTTTAGTGTTATCAATTCAAATAAGATGTGTTAAAGTTTCTATCTTTTTGCTCCTTCATAGTGAAAACAAAGCAGCACAGCTGAAAGTCTGTGTCGGTTAATATTTTACTTACTTGTTCAACACATATATGTATCCAGGCAACTTATAATTATTTTTACAATGTCATTGTGAAAATTATGGAACGGATAATTAAAACAGTTAAATCATATGATATATGTCAGAATGGAGTAAATATACCAAAAAGTACTAGTTTAAAAAACAGCAACAAATCAGAATGTATCAGAACAGAATGTATATTATCCGTATCACATATATCTCTTATCTCGGTTAGGGAGCCTTAAGCCAAAATATTAATTATAATCATCTTAACCAATACATATTCATTTCAAGTAAATAAACCCTAAATATTAAGTCACACACACACACAAACACATCCTTAATCTAGCTAACTTGAGTTGTTTCTTCCTGAATGAAAACTACGTCTGTTTTTTTATTTCCGCACATACACTGGATACACAATACTTTTGAGAATGAAGATACACTATAATCAAATAACGGTGATTATATTTAAGACACGAAAAAGCTAACAATCGCATTATAGAAATGAGCCAATTAAATAGGCAATTCAAATTAACCAATCAAAAAAAAAGTGGTCTGGGAGCTAGCATTGGACGGACCACGCAAGATATTCCTCGGTTTCGCCTATTTAAGTAAAACCTCTATATATACTCTATGTCGACATTTTTCTTGGTTGTCAAACACTTGTGGTTGTATTTAGTAAAGCATACTTCGTAAAATTATTTCACATTTGTTATAAATTAGTCACAAATTTAGTGCGTGTAAATTGTTTTACCTTAATTATTAGCAATGCTATGGAGAAGCCGACCTGACTTAGATCGCCAAAGTGCGATGAGACATAAAATGATGTAAAGTCGTATTGTACATCGCAATTGCGTTCGATAGTAAGTGGAAATAAAATGGGTAGGGTCAGAATACAACGAGTTCATACATGTCAAGCACAACAACAGCGAGCACGACACAACTAAATTGAACGATTCTACAGAAACAGTGCTACTGTGATCCAGGAACGGGCAACATTCCACTATGATGCAGATATAGATTATGGTACCAACGAGTCAGTTACCATCCATGATATTTGAAGAACTGAAAATTTGCAAAGTGATTTTATAATATTTAAAGAAAAAGGGCATTTTGTATATTCTACAAAACTTTTTATGTTACATGGTAAAATTAAATTAAATATGTCCGATTCCAAAAAAAGTCTTATCACCTCGTTCAATTACTGTAGATTTTTAATAAATAATTTCAGTAAAATACAAAAACATAAGAAAAGAACGAATAAATTAAGGTATCAATTAAGGAGTGATTAAGAATGTCTATTTAATTTGTTAGCTGAAAATAAAAATACTTTATAACTAAAACTAGCTAATAAATGAATACCATTCAACTTAACATCAATGTACCTATTATTACATCATCACAAACAAAAAAAAAACACATACATAATTATTAAACTTCTTTTTTTATCATTAACGATGGATAATTTATGAAGAGATCTCTGAGGACGCGTACGTCAAATTCAAGGTCGCCATCAAGGCTCAAGCATCATCCGTAACAAGTTTATGCCGGAAGCAACAGATTTTCAGTATCTTTTCTGTTCCATTCTCTTGCCGTGTGTTTTTCTATTCTTCACAACTGAAGTGAACGTTAATCCTTTAGATGAATCAAACAGACCTTGTCCATAAATTATTTCATAATAGCGTTTTAATATCAACAGTCATCAAGGTATAAAAATAAAAATTCTTAATATGTTCTATTTATTAAAAATATATTTATAAAAGCAAAGCATATTATACGAATATATATTTGTTGTTATTCATTATTATTATTTATTATATTTTTACTTTATTTCATTTTTGGATATTTGCTTAAAACAGTTAAATAAAATAGTTCTGCTAATAATATCATCTAACTATTCATCTTAATCATCTCAATGAACTTGATACATCAACAATTTTCTCTTAAATACTGAATGTATATAGCGATTAATGTTTATTTAGAAATATTTTTAAAAGTTGTATTATGGATATATATAATTCGGTGTGATTTAATGAAAATATATTATTGAAAGAAATTATATATCTTTCCAAATACATACAAGAATCGTATTTTTTGCAAACTTCGTAAATTTTTTCTTAACTATATCAAATAGAATTAAGGTTATTATATATATTTTATGTATTTCCGAAAACTTGATTAACGTTAATCAGTTTCTGCTTCAGTAAGAGGAAAAAAACATGGTTCTGAATATTGCCAAGTTTTCAAATTATCCGATAATATATTGTTATAGAGTGCTTTGTTTTTATAAATTAGATAGACATAATTAATATACGTCGATTTTTTGAACCAAGATTGGCAAAATATATCAAACCTGAGGTCTCAGAACAAGATGTGAAGGTGCTAGATAGCGGACTGATCGTTAATATATTTATATGTAGCCTATCAGTCGATTTTATAATAACAAAAATTGTGATGAACGCGATACAATGATTTTTGAAAAAGAGCTTAAAATGCTATGAAAATTAATATTTCTTGAAGACGGTTCGTATGAAGGAGGTTACACCAGAAATCGATTCGAAAAAAATTGGCCGTCTCAGATAGAAAAACACTGCCTAGATGTTTTTCCAGTTACAGTGGTCAATACAAGAAGTAAAGTTTGGGGTTGCAAAAAAATTAGTAAAATTGGTACCGCAGTTGCTAACAATGTAACAAAGACATAATCGAATACTATTTTGCAACATTTGGAATGTCTTACAACGAAATCCTAATCATTTTGAGTATTTTTTTACCTCGAGATTAACTCAAGTCCTCAGCATAAAACGGTTTAAGAAAATTGAAAATTGAATCCATCAGAACAACGAGCTCAAATCATTACTACTACCTTTTCGATAAATTATGGACAAACATCTTAAAAAACTGAAAAAAATCCATTAAAATAACAGACCTACCCACTATAAAACACCAGCTATGAAACATTCGTAGAATTTGTGAATATTTCAACATCCAACTAATAAGATTTAGCTCGGTCTAACATCTTAGAAAATGCATACCTACTGGATATTTTATTAGTAGTTACTAAACTAACCAAGCCCACAATAAAATTCAATAATTAACTTCTACATTCTTGCTCCATTTATTCCAACATTTGAACAATGGCTTCGATGCTTTAAAAGTGGTTATGTTTACCAAATAAAAAGTAGTGAATAAAGACTAAGAGCGCTCTGACAGCCAAAAAGACGAAGATTTGGCGGCATTACTCGATGAAACCACCTCTGTAAAAACGACTGAAATTTGAGCAAAGAAACAAGAATGTTATTCTTCAACATGACAACGCTGGACCCCAGGTTGCAAAACCGAGAAAAACATTAAAATATCTCCCATACCACTCCATACGCCGTATTATTCAGACCTCGCCCCTTGAGACTAATACTGATTGTTCCGTCATATGTGTCGAGGTCTACCTGAGTAACGCATCATTTCTTAAGAAGACACCAAAGAATGGTTCGATTCGTGGATAGTCTTGAAAGATACATCATTCTTTCGAGATCGAATTCCTAAATCGCCCGAAACATAAGCGGCTATCGATGTATCATACTTTCAATAAAATACATTGTACCAATTTGTCACAATAAAGTTTATTTAAAAAAATCTTTTAAAACTAATTTATTTTCTTAATATCTAATATCTAAACATTGTACTCATATATCTCAACACATGCCGTTTTAACATGAAACCAATCCAAATGTACGCAAACTAAGTTTAAGTTAAACTTAAATTCTCAATATTTTAGAGAACTTTTTAATAACAAACTAAACAGATATAATTTTGAGCAAAGTTTTTGTTAGTTTATCAGAAAAAGCATTTATCTAGAATAGTTGTGAAAGTTTTCGAAATAACGACGCAAAGAAAGTGTAGTTAATCATATCGCATGTTCCAAAAAGTGAAAATTCCAGCAGCGGTCCGCAGAAAATACATCATCCGCGGTCTAGCCCGTGCGAAACGCCACCTCTTTCAATAGCTCCAACTTCGGCAAAGGCCAACGCAACAACAACAGCGGCAACTCTTATGCGCGAGTACAAAGTTTCGGCCTCTGCCTAAAAACTTTCCGGCAAGATCCGGCACCATTTTAATTAATAATGGGGTTTCGTGCAAAACGGTTTTAAAACGGCGAACCGTGCCACAAAAGCGAACTATTCGCAGCGTTTGGTCCGGAGCCGCCGGTTTAATCAGGCCGCCGACTACAGCGCCAACAACGACCAAAGAAAAATTTATAATGCAAAAGGACCCGCGCGAACAACGAAACCTTTTTGTTCTTGGTGTTGCTTTTTTTCTCTCCCTTGTTAGACTTTGATTATTAACGGTTACGGGTTTCTTTTGAAGCTATAACCAACATTTGTGACATAATTCGACGGGCTTTCCATGCTTTGAAGAAGCTTAATAGTAAAGCTTCCCGTGATATACAAGTTTTTCTATCACATACAGTTTTATTGGACACATTTTATATAACACCTTTGGTCGACTTACACTTTGATCGGTACCAACTTTACCTCCAAGAAGAACTATTGTTCCTCTTTCATTACTTTAAAACAAGTATATGAATCCTACAAGCTCCAGTTAACCTGAACACAACATTGTATTTACAGATATCTCCAAGTCTAAAAATGGCATTGATTCTCTTTTCTGCAGCAACAGTAATAAGTTCTACTAATCTCTGATCATACTTTCCATCTGTTTGCGGAATTATAAGCCAGCATTTTGGCGCTGCAACACATAACCGTTTCCAATAACAAACGCTGGTTAATCCTAACAGTCCTAATATCTCAATTACTAACTATCCTTTTTTCTCATTCCTCTCTTGGACTTCAAAATCTCCTTGACATGGATTTCTTCTTACATGGTAATATCTGGTATCTGGTAACCAGCATGCCGATGCACTAGCTAAAGAGGAAGTTTCTAGTCAGCCTCTCATACATAGATTTCTGCACCACACAAACTGTCATTTAATGAACATAGAAAGTCCAACCCATTATGAGTTTAGTTCACATTCGCCAACATCTATATACCATCTCTGAATGAAATGTGAATGACATCCAACTGCAGTTTGACAGACTCTAGAAGCTCTTACTGGAAACAACACGACAAAATATACTATAACTTATACTCATAAATCGTAATACTTTTATATTTTAGGTTTTATATTTTTTATAACTTTATATAAATTATTAGGTACATTGATATAGCTTTTAATTTTTATTTTATTTATTCTTGATACTTGTATTTGAATATTAGTTATTTTTGCTTGTTTTTATTTGATATTTGTATTTTAATTGTTATATTAGTCAATTAATTTACGTTAATTTTATTGTTTTCATAATTTACTTTTAATTACAACCTTGAATCTTATAGTAAAATAATCTATGGTATTGTAATAGTTTAAATACATTTTTATCAGTCACTAAATAACACAATAGTGTTGATTTCAGTAATTTTTTAAATTACTTGATTTCAGTAACTGTTTTTTTATTTATTATTTGAGTTTGATTCTTTTTAAACGGGTCTCACTCTAAGATCTATTACCAGATTATATCCTGACAATGACAGTTCTCTTGTTACAAGAGTACCTTAAATGTTGCTATAATATTCTTAGTGTCTTCAATCATAAAATTACATATTTGAATGGTATACTGTAATATTAGCTTGCATGTATTTTGGCCAGTGACATCTATTGATGAAAAAATATGGTGATATAACATAACTATTATTTTATTGTTTGATTTGAAGAGATCTATTACCGAGACCGACAAAACACGTTTAGAAACGTATGGTGATGCGATTCCAGCATATCGCATCTGTCGATTTTGATTTCAACTATTTAAAGTTGTGATTTTAATATTAATGACAATTCAGCTTAGACACTCAATTAATTTTCAGACGAATTAGCTCTTGACGAATCAACCGTTTCTAGATACTTACATGTCATGAAAAAAAAAGAGGAAATTGTTACTGTACGAATTGACTGTGACGGTAATTTTGAAGTTTTTAAAAATCGCAGATTTATTGCTTGTCAGGCAAAAAAGAAGTCTTCAGTTGCGCATTATAACTAGGAACTAGTAAATCTACGATAGTCGCAAGTGTAAAACGTCTATTTCGAACTGGAAGTTCTGCCATACACGGCATATTCATCAGACAACCGTCAACGAAATGCTGAAGACCTGTGAAAAGGATTGTTAATTAGATACCTGTCCAACCAACAACGTCGCTTAAAAACGGTTCACCTATTTTAACAGAACAGTCAATATACTGTTATAAAGTAATTCTCAATAAGTAACAAATATTATCTCACGATCTCTATTACATGTTTATAAACGACTTCAAAAAAGTAGGTAGTTCTATGTTCGGTTGTATCTTGTTTTCAATGTATGTTCTCCTATTTCTTCTCAATTATGAACTGATTTTAAAAATTCTTTTTTTATTCGAAAGGATGCACTTGCGAGGGGGTTCCATTGGAAACAAGTCATGATCTGATAGGGAAATGGGGAGGAAATCGAGGAAAACTATCAAATTTCAAAGGCACGTACAAAGTTTTCATATAATTTTTATCTAAAATAATCAGATATTTGAGTATAATATTATTGCTAACCTGATATACCATAACATATGAGAAGCCATAGAAATATAGCAGGCAACTATCTTTATAATGTACTGGTTAGAGCATTCAGCTTACACGCGGAAGTCGCCGGTTTGATTCCCGACGGGAGCAACTTTTTGTTGTTCGAGTTTGGTTAGAACATTTGTCAAATCTCTTAGGCTACGTAGCAGACCCCGGGTCCTGAAGCGTTCCTTATTTTCAGTCATTATTTCTTTATTCCTATTTTTCATACGGGATCCTATTACAAACAATACAAAAATAATAATATAATTTTGTGACATATAAACAAAATTAAATAAAGAACAAAATATAGTATAATTAGATGAATATGTTTAGGTGGATACTAAGCTAAATCGTGTGTATATAATATGTGTTTTTGTTTATTGTTATTTCGTTATTACAATGATTATTATATTCATATTTTATTTTAAAACATTTTTTTTGTGTTAAAAATCGAAGTATGATTATTCTTTAATTTTTAATGAGTTCTTTATTTATTTTTTGAAATCGGTTCAATTTTTCTGTTAAAGAAAATTTATAAATAATAAGTTGGTGCCATAACATTCCTTGACAGTTAGTTACTTTAGCATTGATCGAATATAGTCAACACTTTTCATGGCATCGCTAAATATTATTTTAGCAAATGTGTATTATTTGTAGTCAAATAGATATCAACCATCTGGTGTTCTTCAAGGTCTTTGTGTGTTATTAATCTCAGCACTCGTTAGACTGGACAAATGGTAATTCCAAGTAAATTATGAATCACGGCCAAACTTTAATAGCAAAAACTATTTTGCACTCTAATTTGTTCATAGTCATTTTCGCCGATTCAATGTTCTTCGTAAATACTTTTAAGGATATACTATTGTGTTATTAGAAAAATAAAAGAGTACGTAACTGACTTTTGAAAAAAAAAGAGATAAACAGCAGAAAGATCGATTTGTCTTGTTTAAAACCAATATAATTAAAAGGGTAAAATTAGCACAGTAATACAGCACTTTAGATAATATACGACCAGTTCATTATCTGTTGTAATACATTTACTTTGATTAAATTATGTGATGTTTATCGAGTTAGTTATATTAGCAGATTCATCAATTGCTTCATTAAAAAATTTGATCTAATTTCTACAACATACTTTATATTAATCGATAGAGATATAATATGTCTCCATTTGTCCATTTCCATTACTATTACTTTTTTGTTTTATGACTAATATTCCGGCCTAGCGAAAAAATTAACAATAATATAAAAAGAAATATTTGGTTCTGATTGTCTCATTTCTTTGTTTATATTTGAGAGTCTTCATTTTTACCAATTAGGCTTTATATGCACTGACACTACTGCTTAACTGGCTTCGAACCGCGGCATTCGTCGGCATTAAGGGATCATTTTCCTTGATGAATTTTGCACTCTTGTCTTTTGAACAATCACAATTACAAACATTCACAAATATAAACTTACGACAATTCCCTCACAGTACAAAATCACAGTCCTCGCAATACAAAGAGGGCCGTACTCATTCTAGCTCAAATTTTCCCAGCTATCAATTAATTTATATTGTGATAAAAGTATTGGGCTTAAAATAATGATTATAATTGGAATTAATGATTTCAATCAGAAGACTCGCCCAATTGCGCAAAGCACCTGTCAAATATTAGATGTAGTAAATATATTCAATATATACTGATCCAATATAACCGACTGACTGTTGGCAAAAAATGCAAATAAGAGCTACTAACATATTTCTCAACTGTTAAACTTAAAATTTTAATTTGATGGTAGTAATATAAAACAAAACTAGTGAATGACAAATTAATATATGCCATCAACAACATCAATGTATACGATATACATTACTATGTTCGCCGCTAAAAAAGCGATAGATCAAATGTAAAATACAATGCAAATACAAACATCACTAACCTAGTCCGCCATGGGCGAATTTTGACCACTCTGCAGTCACTAGTATAGAGTCTGCTGGTGGGCCAGAAAAAAACGTTCATTATTTTGAAAGAGTAGTTGAATTGGAAGTAATAAACACTTAATATGTTAAAAAATATATTTAAAGGAAATTGTATATTGGGAAGTCACAACACCCAACAAATATCATTAGTACAATATAACTTATTTTATGCATACCTTGACAAAAAGTATGAGAAACTTAAATAATTTTACATTATATATTATAAGATTATGTATGCTTATTAAATAAGTGCTTTTATTAAATAAAATGACATGTTAATGTTTGTGTTTTTACCAAAGAATAAATCTATTTAATGATAAATAAACTATGATAAATAAACTATAAACATGGACATAACATAAACAAACAAGAAAGGAATTAAATAATTATAGGTAAATTAACTATAAATCCAAAGATAGATAGATATTTGAAAAAAAAAATTTTTTCATATTTGCAATATCAATTCCATAAGAACATAGTCTTAAAAGAGTTCTTGAAAATTTTAATTATTTTCGGAGATGTAGCTGTTTTATGTTAGTGACGTGATGTCTAAAAGCGAAACTTTAAAAGCGTTTTTCTTGAAACCATATTTTTCAAGACTTTTAACATGATATCTCAAGTTCTAATGATAAATCAATTAATTACTAATTGGTATGAGCTTTCTCCACTAATAATTTTCTATCGTACGAGGTAAAGCTATAAAAAAAATTGGATTTCCATTTTTTTATTCAAAATCTGAATAAATTTTATAAAAAAATGTAATTCAAATTATTAGGAATGTTGTAGTTCGTCAGCCTGTAACTTTTTGGGTTTAAATTTTTTCGCTATTTTTCTTTTATATATTCACTAGGCATTGGCGAATATCTAATAAAAAAATTAATAGTAAAATATTATTTCCTTTTATTTAGTTCCCTCGAAAAAATGCCAAAAATGTATGGCTCTAGACTAGAATACCCCTTAAAATATATTGTGTAATACAATAACTAACAATGCATTTAGCTCAAGGTTATGTATCGTCTTTATTGATGGAGCTACATTTATATAAATTTTATTGATAAATTAGTTATTTCAATTCAGTTATCCTTTCTAATAATATTGTTAATATTGAGTTTAATGTTTTACTTACCACTAAGCTTACTACCATCTGCTTGTTACTTAAAATGAAAGCTATTTTTACCTGTAACAAAAATATTCTTGTTAATATTATATTAAAGATACGTATCAAATGATTTCCCCATATTATATTTTTATTTGCAATATATGTTTATAATATTGCATTATGTTCAGAGTTATTATACAGGATTTATTCAATTATTAATATTTTGGCCTAACAACAGCTCTCAACTCACCATAAACCTGAATCTGATTCAGTCAAGCTTAGGAAGAAGTAATACTTTAATTACTAATTAATACAATAGTAACTAACATAGATAATGTTAATTAATGCTGTTCTGTCTGACGTATGAATATTTAGTTCGAATTGGAGTAAATAACAAAAATACATTTCAACATAGTGTTTCTTAAACAAACCTCTCAACAAACAAGCTTTATCTCTCAACAAAAACTCATGGTGCATAGATAATATCATAAATTTATGCATAGTTTTTTTATCTTATATTTATTTTACAGTATTTTACATACAGTATTTACATCTTACAATAGACATTCTTATTGCAATCTTAATTTACAATTAATTTTTACTACTGTTCTGTTGTACCTGCATTAATCCCAAGCAAGGCGAGTACGGGATTAATACATCAGTATGTATTTCTCAAATTCATATAAAACCAATCTACTTACGCTAAAGCTAAAAATACACTTATACACTAAACAAGTTCGTATGGTTTAATCCGTTTCAATCTTCTCATTTCCTGCATGCTGCCCAGCAGCTGTATTGCTTCCATGTCGCTATGATTTATCTACTTTTTTCATGTCTTTGATCACTTCGTGTATCCATTTGATTGCGAGGTCATCGTATGGCTCTTCGTTGATTATGTAGCGATAATCATTGGGAATTAATCGCACAACTTTGTTTTCGGCGCGTCGAATTACTAATAGGTTATATATTAGGACAACCTCATATTTACAAAGCATAGGTCCAAATTGGTTTAATGACGAACTGATAAACCAATTCCTTTGATTTTAGGTCAAGTTGAGAGTATCATCCAACTAACCAGTACAGTTGTTTGTCTTTGAATCTAATCTGCTCTACTTTTTATCTAAAATACATACAGATTCCAGTTTATCCTACCATTGAGGTATATTCCAAGGTATTTGGCTGATTCTGCTTAAGAAATTGCGCATACGTTAAGTGATATAATTATGTTTTTGTCATTACGCCGCAACGCAAAATTCAAAAAGATGATTTTAGCATTTCGAATGCCTTTTAAATGATTTTAAAGTTGTTTCGAAATCCAAACTGGAAATCTGGTATTTCTATAAATTGTTTAATACATTTTAACAGCAGTTTCTCAAATAATTCTGATTTAGCTGGTAGCAACCTATAATATCCAACTTGTTCCGCACGTTTGTCAGGTTTTTTAAGCATAATTATTCAGACCACATTAAGACATTCCGGAACGTGGTTCAGTCCCAAATAGGCATTGAATATATATGTCAACACGATTATTATTTTTCGAAACAGCTTTTTAAATAACCTTAGTGAAATATCATCAATTCCAGGAGCCTTTTTAGAAGACCTTTTTATGGTTGTTGTCAATTTCTGTGGCAACTTCCATTGGAAAAATCAGATTTATAGCTACATGGGGCTGATAAACAGGATTTATATTTATTGTATATTTAAATCTCTATATCTTTTTGCATTATTTTGCATTTTGGTAGACAGTGTATAGCTCCTATGTTCTTTTCAGTGCTAATTATCGTAGTATCGTGTATTTCTTCTTGTTTTATCTCATCTTGTTGGAAATGCTGTATATTTTGATTTATATTTATGCAAAATGGTCGTAGAATTCTCAAACAATAGTAGAAAACCCTATTCGAAACCAATTTTAAACAATATATAAACTATTTTAAAAAGGGCCACGATGGTATTTTGCTTTATTTATTAACATTATTGTAGGTGAACCACTGCAATCGTTAATCAGAATAAAAATCTGGACATGGTATGGACTTGATTATTACGATATTAGATAGCAAGAAGTTATATTCTTAATATTGTTAAAAACATTAATAATTAGTTATAACAAGTAATAAGCACACTCTAAGCTATGTTCTAGTATTACATATTTTAGAACATATACGAATAAATATTTAAAACAGTAAATACTCTTAACGCACGACACATTTGAATAAAGTGGTGCAGTCGCAGACCGAGACTTTCTTTTATTTGAAGCAATATTTGCAATGATCCGTTTTTATTCTACCGGTATTGCATCTAAACATACGCATGCTAATACCGTTCAAATTACATACCGACATCAATCCAACCGTGATGTTGCATCGCGGTTCGCCTCTTTCCGATGCCAACCTTCATTATTTTGTTGGTTTTTTTCTAAGTTGCGCACTCACGATGACATAACGCGAGCCATATTTTAAATTCAAGTTTGGTTTCCGCTTAGATATTGCTCGTACAGTTACAGACGATTTTCTTTTTATTTGTCCACAATACAAATTGGAATAATGACAGTGATATGGTTGAATGAAGACGGTAACAAGAATTAATAAGATTTCAAATACTTTTATTTTTTATGACTATTTAGATGTTGTTATCAATTATACAACAATATATTTTTTCAACTTTATTTTATATCTATTAGTAACTCTAACACAATTAATTGGGTATAGTTTATCCAAAATAACAATGAACTTACGCCATCAAAATATATGATGTATTGAATATTGCGGTTTGTAAACTCGTTTTGCTACCAGACGACATATTTTTTCTCCTTTGATTCTAGCTAAAAGAGATACAGTGCTGCCTGAACGTTGTTTTGACGCTTCGCTTGCTTTGGTAAATTTTAATTCGCTCCTTAATATTTGTAATTATCTGATTGAAAATTCCGAGGCTAGTAAACAATAATTCAGATATAGTGTACGTCTCTAACCAATAACTGCAAACAGGAACCAGATAATGAGAGTCCATTCTTGCCAGTAAAATGCGGTTAGACAGGTTAGATGGTAGTTAGTTAAGAGGTATTATTTAATATCAAGCTTCTGGGGTTTTTGCTGATAATATTTTTATTGTGTTGCAGCTGCAATGAATATTAGTATAGACATAATGACTAAAACCTCTCAACAAAAAGAACAAAACAAAAAACAATATATTTTTGAATTTACCGAAAAAAACGTGCTACATACCTTGATGTTAGTTATATAGGGAAATTAATTTGAGAAATGTATAAAACCAATGATATGATGAACACAATATAATAAAATTGTTTCAGAGATAACTGTAAGTATGGAAAGTATCCAGGGAAAACTTATATCAAAGAACAAACAGCTCTTTGAGGGATATAAATCATTCTTCCAAACACTGTTAGGAAACATATAATTTAAATAATATATACATGAAGAGGTCTAATATAACTTCCATGCATGCAATATTTATAAGCATATAATAAAATTAAAGATTTCTTATTTCAATTTGTATATAGACAAACATATTTCTAAACGGAACATCAGGCCATCCTTGGCAAGACGTTAATAAAAAGTGTGTAAAAAGACAACAAAAATTGATGAAAAAGATAAAAGTTAAAATAACATTTAATTAGGCTTTTTAATTATAATCTATTTCAGTAATTCTTTGCAGATATATTGTGCTATCATGCTAGGAAAAGGAATGTTTTGTATGTTTTTTGATATCCCAATAAGTGGTCGTTAAAGACTAAATGTAGAAAATTGTATTGTAGACATATAGATATGTTTGTAATTGTTCAAAACATATTAACTCTTTTGCAAATATGACAAAAGCATTGGGGAGAATGTATTGATTAAATATTATTTTATAAACAAACAAATTTACAAATACTAACAAAAGAAATTAAGAAATACCGAGTAATATAAAAATTACTACAAGAAAACAGCAACGAAGGAAACAACAACTAAATACAAAAGAGTAAATATGCTCTCTAAATAAAGTAAAATACAGATATAACATTATTTCGATATATTATTGTTAATGAAGTGAAATAGGCTTCGAGGGGTATAAGTGATTTATAAAAGAGTCCAATGTAAATATAATAAACTAACTCTAACCTACAAACTGTTGTGGCTTTATAACTAAAGGCAGTTTAAGTCCTTCAATAACATATGCATTAGATATATTATAATAATAAAATAATTAAATTTAGTAACTTTTTTGTTTAAATATTTTATTTACATTAGAATGTTGTAAAATATAGAAGCTGAAATAAACTGAAAGTCAAAGTTAAATGAGGCAATTTTGCGACGTTTTGACGTCATAAACTAAGATGACGTGAGTTCACTGCTTTATTGGATAGACAATTACTACCTAATCATTATAAATTTCATAACAATTTATGTAATATAAGAAATTCACTATATCTACATAAAATGTAAAGCATTATTTAACATACAATTATTTTAAATTGATTCCCTTGTTGACTTTTGGGACCAATTTTCCACCACCCAATTACTTTGGTATAGGAACAGGTCCTAGGTCCAGCTTCCGGATAGCTTCTGAGTAGATATCGATGTATACGCACTGGCATCGTCTTGCTGAAGCACTTATTACTTTCATGGTATGGTCCAGTTATTCAAAATGCAGAATCAAAGAGAGTTTGCTCGTAGGAAAGCAGCTCATGGTATACGATTCCTTACCAATCCAGTCAAACACTCAGCAAAACCTTCCTGACCTGGCTATCAGTTGCACGGGTTCATCGCGCTTCAATCATTCACCACTCGATTAAGATATTGATCGATTTTATAGAAATTTAATACCAATTTACAGATGGAGATTTAGTTAAAGTTATTTTTTGTTTCACTCGTGTGACATCCATACACACAGTTTATTTTGCTATCAAACCATTGACAAATGGTTCTACAGGTGTACAAGTGTTTTGCAAAATCCTTAGCTCTTGGGCAATAGAAACGGTACTTGCATAATAGACTATATTTCCGTAATTTTATCCATGTTGTCGACATTTATATTGAAAATCAATATAGCGTTTTATTGGCTATATAACCATATTAGAACCATAAACGACTCACTTCTGTTTAAGATTTTAATTCAAACAAAACTGAGTAAATCATTCGCAAAACCGTGAAATATTTTTTTCTGTACAAAATGTCAGCTTTCATTAATTACAGAACTATGAATATTTATAACATATATTTTATCAATTTCCTTAAAACTTCGACACAATATTGAATTCCAATAATTATAATAGTAAGGAGTCTATAAGAATATGTCTGTAGAGTTATTACATAAATGGTACATATATAACAGGTAAAATATGATTATTCTACTATATTAATAGAATTTTGTAATATATATTGTGTTAATTTCAAAAGTATATTCCATTATTATAGTCAATTCCTACTATACTACAGTATAATATTAAACATTAAACATTTGATATTTAATTTTATCTATTTGAACCAACACAAAGTTTGCTCTGAAGAATATACAAATTTGAAAGCGTTTTTGGTCTAAAGAAAGACACAGCGCTACTCATATAAATAATTAAATGTTGCGTGGTCAAGACCCAACAAACCAGACGTTCTTTTAACAGACAACAAAAAATGTTTTATGTCTACAGGCATTGTGATATTACAAATATAAGAAAGGTGGGCTTCTTCATTTTCTAGTTTTTTATAAGCTTTCCTTTTTCCCTTTGTCACTCATCTAGATAAAAATAGTCGTCCTCTTTATTCCTTTACTATATGATATATTCTTTAATAAAAAAAACATTATTTGTTCCTTATTCATTTAATTCTCCCATACTTCGATACTTAAACAAAAAATCAATATTAAAAAAGAAACAAATCTAAGGATTATTTATTATAATATTTGATGAATGTTAATTATATATATATTATATATATATATATATATATATATATATATATATATATATATATATATATATTATATATATATATATATATATATATATATATATATATATATATATATATATATATATATATATATATATATATAAAATATATATCTTTATAAACCTAATTCCTAAATGTGTAAAAGTAATTAAAATGAACTAAAACAAATTAGAACTTAAAATTTGACAAAAGATAACGGATAACTGATATGTTATTTGTATATTATAAGCGTCTCCTCGGTCAGTGACGCTGTAAACAAATACATGTTTGTCAAGTTCAGAAATCGATTGTTAATTATTTTTATATAATACGACAAAGATCTAATTCTGGTTTGATTCCTATTATTTTGGGGAGTCCCTTATAAGACTGGTAAAAAAAAGTGCAGCCTTCAATATAATTTTTAAATCATTCCAGATACTAGAAGCGCTATTAATTTTGATTTCAGTATATTTGTGGCGAATCAATTTTTAGCTGATCAGTATGAATTAATTCCGTAACGAAAGTTTTTCGTAAAAATTGTTAATAGAAATAAATCAAACAAAAAAACTTTAACATAATATCTTAAACTTAATAGCTAAGAGTATTAACATCAAACCTTCCATCATACTTTCTTTAATATCATGTCTGTCGTTTAATTTAAAGTTACAGTAGTTTTAGAAAAGAAATTTTTCTTATTTCGAAAGTGAGCACTTCTAATTTTCTTTGCCATCCACCGTATAGTTCCGATCTGATCTAATATGATTATAATTAAAAAGTGACTGCCGAAATTAAAGGTATACGAGTGAAAAGTAATAAATAAACATAAAAAAACTATATATAAATAATATTGAATTTTAAATAAAAGGATTGTTTTGTTATCACAAAAATATCATTTAACATAGGCATATATAATGAAAACAACAAAAATATTTATCTAATCAAAAAAGTGCCTTATTAGTTAGCGAAACTTATCCTACAATATATTAAATCAATAAAGACCATATCAATACCTTCAATCACTACCAGCGATCGTTTCTAAGATTTTTAGTGGGTCTGGGCTTCTCATTCCTTAAAGTTTATACTTATTAATTGACTAGAACCTCTCTTGGCGATATTATTAAAATCAACACTTTTCTAATCCATATTTATAAAAGTGTGTTCTTAATAAAATCCCAATATTTTAATTACTTTTGGCAATTTTTTCCACAAATTACGTAAATATTAAGTAAAATTAGTTAAATATTAAGCAATATTATATACTTCTTTAAGTGTGTAAAGGAAAATGTACAGAGAAGGTACATCACATTTCAATTAAATCGGTTGAGTAGAACTTGATATATGTCAACCGTCTGGAAAAAAGTACTTAGAAAAAATAGTAGCAAGATGATTAGACGAGAAGATTAGATACCGCGTCACCAAAACAGCTATATCTCCGAAAATAATTTAAATTTTGAAAAATCTTTTTAATGGCATATTCTTAATAAAGTGTTAAGATTTTAAAAAAATCTCTAGAATACTAGCGTATCCTTTTGATTCAACTTTTTTTTGTTATATTTTCTTCTTATTTCATCCTCTTTCTTCTAATTCTTTTATTGTCGACACGATGCGATTTCGTGACACACACTATCGATCTATAAAGTTTTTCAGTTCTTTCTTAATTTTGTAAAAATAAATTTACAAAATATTACTCATTGGTAGGATTATTCGGGCGAGGTCATAAGGCTATTCTAATTTGAATACACTGATTTGACCAGAATACAACAAATTATCAAGAAAATAAGGCAGAAGCCAAATTTATAATTATTCCGACTCACTCTCGGCGCATCTTTATATAGTTTAACTAAGTTCCAGCAGAACTTTGCAGCTCAAGTTGTACGACCACCACAGTAGAATGAAGTAGTTCAGTTGCTCAGTCTTTCATAAACCAGTACATCACAACTCTTTATTTACGAAATAAAATTATTGTAAAGTATTTAAAATCTGAGTACCCTACCCTTTACTACCGTTACCCCTACACAATCAAAACACATGAACCACATTTCACCACACACACCTAATCCACATTTCATTGAATGCACCATGTATTAACATACCAAGCGACAAATACTGCCGGCAAACTTCAAGTAACGCATATGATAAGTATACGTAGCAATATTATTCACAAAGATCTACTTGTATTAGGTATATTCTATCAAGCTCAGATATGTATTTGTATTTATATTATTTTCTTATTTATATGTTTTATACTAGTGCTACAAAGTTTTATATCGATATATTATAATCGTAATATATTTAGCTTTATTTTAATGTTTATATGTTTTATAGCTAAACTTGTTTTATATTTATACCCATAGCTATAGTTATTCTAATAGTTTTTCAATTTATATATTGTTGGCCTATAAATTAATTTTAACGGATTTCTAACAGATGGTACTACATTATATTAAATCGCATGGGATACATTCGTAACCAAATTCATGTTGAAAATTGACTGACAGGCAGCAGCAAGCAAAAGATGCTTTCACTACGTTGAAAATCTTTGAATTTTTACCGAGTAAATTGCATTTGCGGGAATGTTCACTTCTTTACATTAATTTGAAGAAAAACGTGATTGAAGGTCACCGAATGCTGTGCGAAGCTGATGGCAACCATGTACCATCGATTTCAATGTATGAATACTAGTTCCCCTGTTTTAAAAGTGAATGGGTTTGAGTCTAGCACTGCAAGAAATACCGTCAGAATAAAGCAAAAACCCAAAAATGATATTCTTTAGCATGCAGAAGCAGAGCAGAACATTTAACTAACGTATTTCAACTGAATTAAATAGAAATCTACAATAGATATAAATCCTGTTTATCAGTCCGATGTAGCTGTAAATCTGATTTCTTTAATGAAAGTTGTCACAGAAATTGACAACTTCAATCCTAAAAAGGCTCCCGAAATTGATGATATTTCCGGTGGGTTATTAAAAGAGCTGCCACGAAAAGTGAATGTTCCAGAATATGCTAAGGTTGCTCGAATAATTAATCTTAAAAAACCTAACAAACCAGCAGAACAAGCTGGATCTTACAGGCTTATTTCGCTGTTACCTGAGATATCAAAATTATTTGAGAAGCTGCTGTTAAAACGTATTAAACAATTTATATTAATACCAGATTTCCAGTTTGGATTTCGGAATCACCATTCGACAATCGATCAAGTGCACAGAGTAACAGAGGTTATTAAAAAGGCATTCGAAGAAAAGAAATGCTGCCCTGCAATATTCCTGAACGCCTCACAAACTTTTGACCGGGTATGGTATTTGGGATTAGTACGTCTGCTGGAATCATATATTTTCGAAAGAAAATTTA
Organism: Rhynchophorus ferrugineus; assembly: GCF_030347505.1. Taxonomy (NCBI): domain Eukaryota; kingdom Metazoa; phylum Arthropoda; class Insecta; order Coleoptera; family Curculionidae; genus Rhynchophorus; species Rhynchophorus ferrugineus. Next base: position 23,285,251 of record NW_027472580.1, read on the forward strand.
GACTCGCATGAAGGAGCGTTCTTAATACTTAAACATATTTCGGCTGGAGTTCCACAAGATAGTGCCTTGGGACAATTTCTACATCTGTTCTATATTGCTGATATCCCAACAACAAAAGAAACAGTACTTGAAATATTTGCTGATGCCGCAAGCGCTGCAGTTATTACGACAAAAGACATATATCTGTCTAAGGCTATAGAAAAAGTACAAATAGCGGTCATCAAGATCTCCAAGTTAACTAGAGATTGGAAAATACAGCTTAATTACTCCTAATCTTTCCGTGTTAACTTTGCGTTGCGGCGATATAACAAAAACTTAATTATATCACTTCACGAATATCCGACTCCTCAAGCAAAATCATCTAGATACCACGGCATATATATCGATGGTAGGTTAAACTGGAAACATCATGTGAGACAAAAAGAAAAGCAAATTAGAGTCAGAGTGAAGCAACAGTACTGGTTAGTCGGGAGACACTCTCAACTTGATCTAAAATCAAAGAGATTGATTTATCAGTCAATCATAAAGCCTATTTGAATCTATGGGGTGCAAATATGGGGTAGCACTAAAACATCAAACCAAATAGTAACCCAACGCAACCAAAACAAATTCTACGATTAATTACCAATGTTTATCGCTACTTAATCAACAAAAAGCTGCACCATGACCTCGGAATCAAACGGATACACGAAGTGATCCAGGACTTCCTCCTAAACATTAAACAAGGTTGCTAAATCACAGCAATGTGAAAGCAATACAGATACTGGACAACACGCAGGAAGTCAAAAGTTTGAAGCGAACCAAACCAAATGGACTAGTTTAGTGTATAAGTGTAATTTTAACTTTAGCTTAAGTAGATTAGTTTTATTCTAATTTGGGAAATAAATACTGATGTATTAATCCCATACACGCCTTGCTTGTATATTAATGCAAGTACAACAGAACAATAGGAATAAATTAATTTGCAAATTATGATTGTATTAAGCATATCGAATGTAAGATGTAACTAATAAAAAAAATTACTTAAATGCTTAATGAAATGCAGTTACTGATTATTTTTGACACACCTTAAAATATCCTTTGAAAGTTGATTAAATACATGTGTCAGAATATTAGCGATAGAAATAATCACAATTGTAATTAAGATACAAATTTGCTTTCAGTATGTTCCGATAATGAAATTATACCGACTCTACTGCTTATTGAAAATTAAAAAAGTGCTGTAAATCAGCGGTGTAATCTCCAATATACCACTACAGTTTACGCTACATATTTTCCCAATTAACCAGCTAGTTCGGCTACTGCTGATAAATTACCATCCATTTCCATTTAATCCTATTAAGCTAAACGACAACTTTTTCAGCTTGTAAATTCCGCTCCCTCCCCCGGCTGTTCTTGCCCCTCGTTCTCGTCATTATTTATTGTTTTTTTTCTATTCAGGACAAGGATCGAGAGCGGTGGAGGGCAAAGGGATCGGGCGGCGGGTGGATTTCGCATTGTTTTCATTTACTTTCCAAATAAAAGGTTCGTCCGGGATAAATGCCCTCCATTCCGCGTCGGATATTTTTTTCGCAACAATCCAGGTTTGATTTTAGCCACTTTTAGACTGTTCGTACAGTTATTAAATCATTGCCCTACTGATTGTATTCGTTTATCAATGTTGTTGGAAATTACTCTTATTAAAATAAGAATTCTAATTAAAAATTAAATTAATAAAATGCTTAAAAATACCACTATTTTACACCATACCATTTCAAAAATTAAAAACACTATTAATCTCCATAACCAGCATGTCCTTTTTACAATGTTCATTGAGCCTTCATGTCAAAATATGAATATCGCTAAGAAAATCTCGATTTAAGAAGTGTAGCATGCAATGTCTCGCATCTATATATATCTATATATAGCAAAAATATTTCATCACTAAGCTACTGTACAAAAATTGATAGGCATCCCCACAGCCCGGATTCATTATATTGCATATCTGAGCCGCCATAGACTTTGGCTATTATCAAAATAACCTGAACATTAAAATTATTCCTTCAATTCCAATCAGAGTACCTAAATTGTGAGGTTGTCTACGCGGATAGCTCTAAGTCTTCTATAGGAGTGTGTACTGCAAGACATCATATGTCTCAAAATAAACTATTCAGTCTGCCCTCTATTTCCACTGTTCTTACAGCTGAAATATTTGAAATAATGGAGCACTAAACCTAAAAACTCACTGCGAACTATCGATAATATATTTTCCTTACATCCGCTGGTAGTGTAAATTCTTGAATTATACAATTTGGTTACGACTCAACAAACTAGTACCGTAATAGTTTAGATCCCCAATCACAATAGCATACCTGAGAATGAACTGGCTGATGACCTCGCCAAAGATGCTATTTGAAATAATCTACAAATTATAAATGCATTATATTATAAAGATCTTTTCCCACTTATAGAGAGATAGCCTGGTTCAGCTTTAATGTAACTTGCTGGAGGAAGAAATCAACCTTTGACCCATTACGAAAGACTTATTTCTCTTTCGTCTCTCTTTAGAAAAGATATATTTACAAATTAAACATGTTACTAATTCGTCACTGCAAAGGTACCCATTCCTCCCTAAAAGGTTTAACTAAGAGGCATCTGTACACCAATTTTAAGGAACCTTCAGTGTTTAAGGAGAACAAGTCTACGGCTTCTTTGATTCATTGAGAGATGCCATGAATCTTGTCTTAAACCTACCAATATTATTTCATTTGTTCAATGAAATTGGCTTGTATTTTAAAATATTATTTTATTCTGAATATAGGCTTCATTTTCAGATTAGTTTTACCTATACACAATTTTATTATTAATTTTATTATTTTCTTAGATTATTATTTATTGGTAAGTTTGGTTATTGATTTGATTTAAATTTTTAGTATTATAACTGCTAATTGCCTCTACTTCATTATTTTAGAATTCATTGGAACATGCAACTGACAGAAGGTGTTTAGCCTCTCGGTTTTCATTAACACTTCTTGCTCTGTGTTCATAATCTCAAAAAATGCTGCAGAGTTGGAGGACTTTAAACAACTCATTTCAATCAATCAACAGAAGTGTTAGAGGAATTTGGAAACCTCTAAATCGGCAAACAGGTCTTTAGATTTTCTCATTAAGAGCACATTGATTGAAAAAAGACATTTTTACAGCTTACAGATGTCACCCTGTAAAAATGTACAAGTATCGTAGCCATGTAGTATAATTGGCGAAATAAAAATTGGAAGAGCCAGATTACAATCTTGATTGTAATATATCCTCTCTTTTTTCCTCATATGCCATCTTTCGGGGGTATTCAAGACTAGAAGCTTGCATTCTGGGTATTTTTTCAAATAAACAAAAAAACCAACCATATTATTGCCATCGTTTTTTTTACTAGATATATACTAATGTTTAAAGAATACATAAAAGAGCAAAAATTGAAAATATAGGCAATTTAAATAGTTACAGGCTAATGAAACGAAGGTCTCAAGAAAACCAAAAAAATTCTAAATCAAGAGAAATTATTTTTACGATACGATTTACAATCGATAAATCGATTCGGCACAACGTAAGATATGTTAACTGTCTCGAAAAAACCGCGTTTATATTTTGGTTTTTAGATACCGCATCACGAAAACAGCTATATCTCTATCTTCATCATGAGTTCATTATGAGTTAAACTATTAAGATATGAAAAAAATGGATTGTTTCAATATTCTGTACTAGCATATCCCGTTAAAGAGGAAAAGCTCCTGCAGCCTGGCGAATTTAGTTTGTTACTTCAGCCGTAGAAAGTTGCATTACTTTCTTCTCCTGTCTTATATTATAACCTGACATCATGTAAAGAGGGTAGGCGAGGTAAAGAGGAGATGTTTCCATCCATTTTATGAGCCGATAATTTTTCTATAATTGAAATTATACTTATAATCATATAAGTCAAGTTAGCGGAATAAATGTGTTATATATTCATTAGCTATAATCATATTACATATGTATTGATAAATTCTAAACCGTTTTTACTGCCTGTCATAACAGTGTATTATTTCCTTCGAAATACAAAAAATATATAAAATAAATCTACAGAAAAAGTTCAATAAGGATTTAAGAGAATCTTCTTATCAAATTATCTTATACACCCTTCATAACAGGGAAAGGTTTAGCAGTCCCGTATAATACAAGTAATCTGATCTAAAACATATATGACGGGCATAAAGTTAAAATAGAAAAAAGTAATAATATAAAATAAGAAATCAAAAAAATTCACCATCGTTTATTTTTCTTTTTATATCTTATTAGGAGATAATATTTCAACAATTATACTACATTATATTATAATATACGATACGAAATTAACGCTAAATTTTAATTAAATGTAATAGTAATAATTGTAATTAAATGTAGTTTTTTTCACTTTTCAGGGTACACAAGCTTTCAGTATCTCAGTGATTATGGACTTTTTAGCATAGACCTTTAACTTCAAATAACCCTATAAATACATGAAGTTGACCACTAAAACAGGAATACACAGGATTACACAGGATCAGGAAATGTCTGTATGGGATGTGACAATACTTAATTAGTCGTCCGTTACAATATAATCTTTGACTTCTCAGGCTTTCAGGGCTTCAGGCGACTTTTTTAGGCATTTCACGATGGACGGTATCCATGGTAATAGCAGCAGACAACACTAAGTCGCGAAAGAAGTGGTACAATGATCATAAAATGTGGACACTTGATTGGAAAAATGTGGTATGGTCGGATGAATCATCGTTTATATTGTTTCCTACAAATGGCTGGATGGTCTTATCATTCCCATCATTGGCCGACTTATTGTGAATGAATATCTTAACATTGTCAGTGATATTTCTTCAAATACTGCCATATTCCAAGATGATGCGACCATTCGCACAGACAAAAAGTTTCAGTCTGGAGTCTTGTATTATCATCAAACATCTTCTCTGTCCAGCAAAATCACCACTCCTCAGCATAATTGAATAGTTATGGGGAGTTTTTGAGCAGAAATTGAGGACTAAATTTCTATCTCCAAAATCTCTGAAGCAATTGGCAGATGTTTTAGTACAAGAATGGGACAGCATTCCATTGGAACCTATTCAGATACTTTACGAATTTATTCCGTGAAGAACTTCTGTTTTAAGACTAGTCTCGTTAATAAATAAATATTATGTATATGTTCGCATTATTCTGTCCATCCCCTGTATAAGAACTAAGAGTGTCCATACACTGGGAGAATTGAAGAGCAGAGTAATAAGTAGATTAAGTCAGTAACAGAACACTAGTACTACATTTGTAAAAAAAACGTTCAACTCTATTTCTTAAAGATTTTAGAAAAGCAGATAACTGCCGGTAGGCATTCTGGCAATTTCTTAAATTTTAAAGCCATTTATTGACAAAAAGCAGTACAATATATACCAACCAACCTATCATCATTTCCCATTTTTCACAGGAACGATAATGCTTTAGCACATGAAATACATATTTCATTTAACAGGTCAGTTGAAAAGTCCCATTAAAATACATATAGTTAGCGCTATTAGAATCAAATCCATATGTTTTAGTTAGCCCTAACCCTTAACAGATGGCTTGATGCCGAGTTTTCGGACATTGCCCCAGGAAAATCAACCATCAAGGATTGGTATGCTAAGTTTAGACGTGGTGAAATGAGCAATGAACGTGGTGAATGATGTGTGAACGCAGTGGACGCCCAAATGACGTTGTTGCCAACGAAAACATTTAAAAAATCCACAAAATAATTTTGAATGACAGTAAATTGAAATTGAATAAAATAGCAGACACTTTAAATATATCAACTGAACGTGTACATCATATTATTCACGAATATTTGGGTGTGAGAAAGCTATGTGCAGAGTGGGTGCCGTGCGATCTCATTTTTGACCAAAAACAACGACGAGTTGATGATTCGGAGCAGTGTTTGAATATGATCAAGCGTAATAAACCCAAGTTTTTGCGTGGATATGTGAAAATGCATGGCTCCATCATTTCACTCCGAAGTCCAATCGACAGTCATTTGAGTGGACTGCACACGATGAACCCGCTCCAAAGCATGGGAAAACACAATAGTCGGCTAGCAAGATTATGGCGTCTGGATTTTGGGATGCGCATGGAATAATTTTCATTGACTACCTTAAAAAAGGAAGGACCACCAACAGCGACTATTACATAGCGTTATTGGACCGTTTGAAGGACGAAATCGCTGAAAAACGGTGGCATTTGAAGAAAAAGAAAGTGCTGCTTCACCAAGACAACGCACCGTGTCACAAGTCAGTGAAAACGATGCCAAAAATCCATGAATTCGGTTTAGAATTGCTTCCTCATCCACCGTATTCTCCGGATCTGGCCCCCAGCGGCTGTTTCCTATTATCAGATCTCAAAATAATGCTCGCTGGGAAGACATTTTCGTCGAATGAAGAGGTGATCGCAGAAACTGAGGCCTATTTTGAAACAAAGGACAAATCGTACTACAAAATTGGTATCGAAAAGTTGGAGGATCGCTATAGTGACAGTAGTATATAGTAGTGTATCACCCTTATGTTGTTGAATTAGAACGGAATTATGTTGAATTAAAAAAAAATTGCCAAAAAATGTGTTTTACTATGGTACACCGGGGACTTTTCAATAGACCTGTTATTTTGCCAATGCCTTGAAAAAAAATGGAAGTTCAAAACAACAGAAATAGAAAGGAAAGATAGTTTGAATAATACTATATTGATCAAAAAAATTAATTTTCAAATATAATCAAGTATTTTCAAATGATACTATACTTTAGACTTGCAGCAATTTTCAGTTATTATAGTTCAATTGTTCCTCGATCAGTGACCGTCAGCTGCGAACCGTTTTTGCCAAATCCAAAAAAGAACAGCCGACGTTATTTATTACCATTATATGTAACTAGATTGAATCACGAATTATAAAAAAAATCGCACCATCAATCATCGCATTTCTCACCCTCCATCGGTCCCCCTCCACGCCTCGGGCAACCAGTGACGCGCCGCCGACGTCGAATTTTCCACGAAATCCCTCCATTATCCCCATTCCCCGTAACCCCCGCCGCGCCGTAACATAATTATTAATCCATCTTAGCTCCTAATCAAATTGGCCCTGAACGTTGATGGTTTCGAAAATCGGGGGGACCGGTTTATATGGTGTTAGAAGCGACGCTAGAGGTAGGGGGAGGAGAGGGGCGTTCCTATTGACCGCCGGTCAAACCGCAAAGGTGGAGGGGAAGCAGAAGGTCTAAATAATTAGAAGGCTAATCTGAGCCTTTTCGTCGGACCTAATGGAGGGTAAACGATCTGTAGCGATAAAGTGAGGTTATGGGCGGGGGTGAAACGTCACGCTCTTTCAAGGAAACAAGGCGTTTTTGTCAGGCCTTTTTTGTGTCGCTGCCTTTTTCGACAAGATCGTGATATCTGAAAAATAATCAGTTTGGCGATAAAAAAGATTGTTTGTTGATTGTTCTTGAAAAAATGTATTATCATAAAACTTATCTAGAAATATAGGTTTCTATTAATTATACTAAAACTATTTGATTATCCGACTACAAGTGTACTATTACAACTTGTTTTAAATTAATTTATATAGATTAGAAATATTGTTATATGAGAGCCAGAATGAACTAAAAATCAGAGTTAATGCGACATGCGATATCGCGACGTTTAAATATCGTCCATTTAGATGACGTGAATTCGCTATTTTATTGAAAAAATGTGCGAAAGATATGCGAATACGTTTTTTAAAACGGACTTATTATTGCATTTTCTTTGTTCGATATTTTACTGTTTTTAATAAAATAAATTTAATGATAAGTCTGTAAAACTTAAGTAATGTACTTAATTCCATATTTAAAAAAAACGTATTGTATTGCGTAAATTTAATATCCTTAAAAAAATTGGGTATATTTGAGTAAAAACAAGAAGGTATTACTTAAATATATTAAAAAAAAACAGGCGTTACCTGAAAAACCACATAAATTTCACTATTAGCTTTACAACCAGGTAAAACCTTAAAAAACACAAAAGAGCTATAAACCCATGGGATCGCGCTTAATATTCCCCATCGGATACTACCACCTCCCCAATTACGACCCATAAAAAAGTTCCTCCATCGTCGAACGCTGCCTTTAATTAGGGGAATTATAAAAGAAATTTGCATGGAGCTTTGCATAATAGTTCTTTTACGTCGAGCGTTAAGGCCGGCGATAGTTCTCGCCGGCTCGACATTCGAAAGGTCGAAACCGGGAGCCGGAAGTTTAAAACTGCAAAGTTCTTCAGTTGTAACGCGATAGCGAGGTAATGTCGTTTACGATGGGTGTGGTTCCAAGACGAAGAATGAATGGTAATTGGATGTTCCAGAAATAACAAGCCCAATAACAGAATGGGAAGTTTTTAGCATAAGTACGGGACGAGGCTTATCTTAAAAGCTGATGTTCCTTTTTATTTAGTCGTTAATAAGACTTTTAATTTCACGCCAGGTATCTCTAACTTTAACTATTATACTTAACAGTTCAATGTTTCTCGCGTATGAAACACAATATTTAAGTTTAACCCTTATCTGTTTTTTTTTTCTTCAAGATACAATGTCATCGAATACCACATTTCAGTGGAATGATTTCGGCAACAGTCCCGACAAATGCACTTGAAAAAATAATAATAAATAAATATAAATGTTTGAAATATTTCAATAAAATATAGCCAAAGCCCAAACAATACAAAAATAATAATATAATTTTGTGCATATAAACAAAATTAAATAAATATTGTAAATAGAAAAATAGGTTTAAGTGGGCATTAAGCTAAATTGTGTTTTTTTTAATATATTTTAAAGTCTCCTTTTACCAGCTATGGGTTTACCTGGACTGGGCCTAAAGTTTAACGTGGGCTCCGAACCACAGTCCTCAGCATTAAGCCTACCGACTGGCGAGTGACCAACTTTAAAAATCATCCCAGAAGACACCCGGTCTTACACAGCCTGGTTACTGGCGTGACTGGGATCATTTTCCTTGTCGAATTTTACACTCTTGCCTAGGATAATGACAAATATTAAACAATAACAAACATAAATTTACGACCATTCTCCAGCAGGATTCGAACCCGCGGCTATCGCAACAGTCCCATCGCCTTTACCACTGCGCCACCAAGCTGGCTAACTTGTAATATAGTAGAATATAATATATGGGTAGTAGATAGGTGAAATAAGGTTTTTGTTTATTTTTATATAGTCATTACAACGATTATTATGTACATATTTTATATTTAAATGTTTTTTTTTGTGCTAAAAATATAAGTTCGATTATTTTTTCATTTTTAATGAGCTCGTTACTTATTTTTTGAAGTCGGTTTCATTTTTTTGTTAAAAATATTTCATTTTTCACTTTTTAGTGTTAGATATTTATTCAATAAATTACGTAGTTATTTTATTTAATATTACAATGGGTAGGCAAAGTAAAGGTGCAGATTGTAAGCGGGAAAATAGGAAAAAAGAAACAATACTTGAAAATAAGTAACGCTTCAGGCCCCGGGGTCACCTACCTAGCCTAGGTGATTTGACAAATGTTTTAAATAAAGAACAACAAAAAGTTATTATCCTCGCCGGGATTACCTTACTTTAGGCCCCGGGGTCGGTCAGCTACCTAGCCTAGGTGATTTGACAAATGTTTTAACTAAACAACAACAAAAAGTTATTATCCCCGTCGGGAATGGAACCCACAACCTCCGTTTGGGAGCTAAAGGCTTTAATAATTACACTATAGAAACAGTTGCCCACAATATTTCTACGAGGTCTTATATAATAGAGTTAGTGCTTAAAAAGCAAACTGAATGGCTTTTGCACCGAACGACTTCCGATTCTCCGTCACATCAGCTCAGCAATAACATTATACACAAATATCTAATTATTTTAGATAAACAATATGTGAAAAATTTATACATGCCTTTGAAATTTGAGCATTTTCCTCGATTTTCCGCCTTCCCCCAACAGATCATGATTTGGGTCCAATGGGACCACCTCGGAAGTGCACTCTTACGAATAAAAAAATAATATTGAAAATCGGCGAACAATTGACGGAAATATCGGTGAACATCTTTTTTCGAAGTCGGTTAAAAACCGTTACCATCACTTCTACGCGCAACAACAATAATTGTTTTTTCACTTTAAACACGCATTTATTGAACATGAATTGAACGATCCACTTTTTCAACATTTCGAAACTATGTGCCAGACAAGTCATGCTGCATCGATCTGAACTAGTGATAATCAAAAGGAGCTGCTTAACTTTTGGGTCTTTTTTTAACTTTGGACAGATGACTTGGAATTATTAGTAGCAGATGACTGCTATCATCCTCAGTACATGCCTCAGACTGTATCCATCACGTGTCATTATGTAAGTAATCTGGAAAGAATATAGGATGCATAATTTTAGAAGTGAATGGTGTGACAGATACCTTTAGCCTACGTGAAACACTGATCTACAACTACTATCAAAAATAAAACAGAAGAAGATGAGACAGAAAAAGTTTAACCAGCGGAAACCCATTTTTTCAAGGAACATTACACCATATTGGAAGGATACTGTAGAAACAACTAATATTAAAGCCTTACAGGAAGATATCTCAAACGCCCCAAAGGCAACATACATGCGCTAAAGGTAATACATGTGTACAAGTTCCTATGCGAGTATGGAAAAGTGTTCATCGTAAAAACAGAGAAGATGTTAACAGTGACCAACCATGGGATGAATACTGGCCATATTATTAAATTCCAATGAATCAACGTTTTGTCAATACCAAAATAATATCAACAATGACAAAGTCAAGACCAACCCTATCTGGTATATAATTATTCAACGAACCCTACAGTACGAAACATGCTCAACGTGTAAGTTAAGTACTTTAACCGTGACAAGCTCTTAAATAGGATTACCTGACTAACTGAATCTATAACGACTGAGAAATATCGGCTCTTTTCGATATTTTTGATTATTTTATACTAGTTCTACTGAGTTTTGGTATAAATTGTATATATGTATTATATTTATGTTATTTTAATATCTAAATTTACTTTGTACTATCGATTAATAGACTTAATTCAAAATTTTTATTTTATATTTGAATCTGCTAATTTTTGATCCCCCTTGAAGGACCGAAAATGCACAAATAATACCGATATTAAAGAATCTCTTATATAGGTTCAGTAGTATAACTGTATTTTGAGTCATTTTATTAGTGTTATTAGCACCAGCGACTCACAAACTGACACAAAGTGATTAAATTCAGCTTGCTTTGATTGCTCACAGCTCATGATTTCGGTTAAACTTGGATGTAAATTAAAGCTCAACTCAATGTATTATTTTACTACTGATCACTTGTGGAACGTGACTATTTCATGATGTTTTCTTCTCTTGGTTGCATTGTAATGTGGTGGGCATAGATTTTCACCCTATGAGAATATTATATTTTCCAAGAATCTTACCCCATCAACGGATTTCAAAATGATCCAGTAAATACGAATAAAGTCTGGAAGGTATTCTCATTGACATAAGTAAGGTAAAGTACGCAATTCACAAAATACAAATTTGAAACATAACCAACAATGCCCGTTTGTCCATTGAAAAACATTTCCTTCAGTCCGATAAATTAAATTATTAAAATATCAGATGAAGTGTTAAAAGTAAAGTTTACCTTACTTTTACTTAGTATTATAGCCGGTTAGTACTTATAGTCCCTCGAAATCACTCTTTACAGCCCTCTAACAATGATTTTTCTCGTTCAACACGTTTCTCGGCTTTTACAGTCATTATCTTTATCTAATCTTTTAACAGTTTATATTAGTGAACGTTCCTGCGTCTCAAATATCATAGCGCATTCGCCATAATTAATATATCAATGTAATAATCTATTATATTAATGTATTAGACCCATAACATTAAACACTTTGTAAATTATAAACAATAAATTAGACTATATTAATTTTTACATCTTTTATTTATATTCTAGTGTGACTAAAATTAAAATTAAAAGTGTATTATAACTAAAATAAACTAAATTAACTAATTAAAACTAAATAGAAAAATAGAAAATACGTTAATTCCAGCATTGTAGAAAAATAATATATTGAATAAGTCAAGTACATAGACTAGAACGTGTAATACCATGTAATTTAATTCATGGAAACATAGAGAATATAGAGCTATATTTAGAATAATATAATTTACGTAAGTGATTACTTACTGAAATAATCTTCTACATATAATTTATATAATAATTATCATACTTAAAGCAATACTTATTGCCCATTAGGAAAACGGTTGAATAACTAAGGATAATAAAAAATATATATATTAAATAGTAGCGGCTGTAGAATTGAGTGTAACTGAACAATAACATAATTATTGCTCAAACATCTCGGAACAAAACATTTTTAAGACAATAAATGCATCAGAACATACGTGACGACAAGTTGGATCGAAACGTAGGAATCCTAGAAAGGAGCAAAACAGCATTTTCCAGGAAACAGGAACTCAGGATATCCATAAAGGCCCCGAGGCTCTTCAATTACTAGACAGACAACTCATGGTTCATATATTAAAGAAAACCTAGATTGTGTAATGAGCAGCCTAGATGTGCAAAGAAGAAGAGTGTAAACAAGAAATCAGAATTAGAGCAGATTATTAGATGATATTTATTAAATGATAAATAACTTTAAAATTGTTAGAAATAAATTAGTGGTTGGTCTAGGGGTCAAATACCTAATAGGTGGTGGGTGAAGATCGTTATACATATAAAATAACACATAAAATCATAAGGTCACACATAATTTCCGAATAAAAAAAATTCAATCAGTTTTTTTTAATTCCAAGTATCAATTAACCGCAGTTAAAATGAAAAATTAAAACGAATTAGAATCAAAAGATGTTTGACAAAACAAACGCACCAAAACGAAATAGACCGGAACAAATAGAACGCACGATATTCCATCAGCGGTTTTTTTTAATTTTCAGCGTGGATTTTCCCTATTTGCCGTCGTTATTTTTTTTTTAAATATCTTCGGTGACTTACGACCCTCGAGGCCAAAGCGGCACGATTAATTGTTGGGACTGCAAACCCGCAAAATGGAAAAATAATCCGCTGACAACTGGGCTGAAATGCCGGCCGCTCAATTTTTTTAATTTATATCGAGGTAAACGTCCGTATATGCCGAATAGATTATCCGGGGTAAAAACGGTCTGTTTTTTAACGGTCCGCTAAAGAAATCACAATAATATGGATTTAAATGTAATTATTGCTAATATGAAGCATTATGAATTAATATCAAATGCTTTTAATGAAAATATACAAGCTTATCGTAAAGATAAACTTAACCAGACCAACAAAGATAAGGCCAACAAAAAACTCCAAATAAAGAAAAACAGATAAATTATATATCAATATATTACATATCTTTAAAAAATTATCTACGATAACTTGACAAAAATTCATCCTGGAGAGTGTCTACCTCTGAACTTTCTGAACACAGAACGAATATTCTTCACTACGTCTCAGACTAAAGGGAAGTAAGAAGAAGTTCTGCGCATGCACATTATAATAACATCTATGTTATATGTGTTATTGGCTAATTATGTAGTTATGTTTCCCTTATATGTATATATTTTTTATATCATTCTTTATAAGTTTATATAATTATTTTTGTATAATTCGTATATATACTTGTGAAATCTCAATTCAACTTAGGAAGAGAATAACAAAACACTAGTTATTTATTGGTAATCAAAAAATTTTGCAAATTATAGCGAAGCTGAGATGACAAATTGTGTTTATAAATATATACTAATCTTAGTAAATATGCGTTAGTATACTAACTAAATTTAAAATATGAATAAAAATTACAATATATTCTAAACGTGACAATATCAACAAAATTACCAAGAGAGAGTAACTTGCAAAGGTCACATAATGGCACAAAACGTAACTAGTTATCTAACAATCATTGGGCATCTCAAATTTGTAAATATCACTATTAATGACATTGTTATTATTTATTCCATGTCTTTTTCGGAGCTGATCACTGCGTCTCCGACACACAAGGTCCCTTTTGCAACAGTCTATGATAAGTTCGATCCTAACAATATATTTGACACTAATGTTCTTAGAGATTTTAATCTATAATCGTAAAACCGTGACAAATTAAAATAATAAAATAAATTAAATGTATCATGTGGTTCTACCAAAAAATAAGACTAACTTATTAAACTAACTTCATTATTACTATTATATTACAACAGTGTGTACAAAGTGTAAGAAACAGAAAAAATACAATTAACGCATTCATTAAACATTAATTAATATCAATACATATCCAAATACACTTCATTAGTAATAACTGGAAATACTGAGGGCATTCAGCCATATTTTAAACATTATGATACGTAAAATGTTTATTGTTCATTTAATTTTCTAGAGGGCGAAAAAATCCATTGATATGTTGGCACTGTTATTGTCTTGATGTATATAGTGTCACCTCTGTAGTAATTACTTTGTTATTTCCCATAGTATAATCCATCTGAAACTATGAATTAGCAACTATTGAACAGCGTTTGATTTCTACGTTTCAGAAACACGTATTTTGAGGCTGTGTGAGAATTTTGCGGAGTTTTTAGGACCTGCAGGATTAAAAAACCTTCAAAAACAACGAATTATTGAAAGAAAACCCAATTCGAACACTCTAATAATACTCAGCTTATCAATTGATAAATCAAATATTTCACCAAATAAGAAAAAGAGTTTTCTAAAGTATTGTGACTGACTGTAAAAAGGGGATCCACTACGGCAATTGATACCGAAACGGAGTATCCATGACCATAAAGTCTTGCAGTGTATATGATGGCACCGGCAAGGTGCAGTGTATTAGTAGCTGCAAAAACCAAGTGAAACCTTCGCTGCAAACGTCTACTGACGTCAATTAAAAAAATTGAACAACGTAATCTTACAAAAAAGTCATCCTTTCGCATGACAATACTCAGCACATTGTATAAGAAGTGAAGCAAAAGCTACTGTAACTTGAAGGAACGGAAGAACCTCCACATATGGTTCTTACGTGTACGCACCAGACATAGCGCCTTTTGATCATCGCTCATTATCAGCAAAAGTATTAATGAATGGATATACAATGAATCGCTGCCACACTAATATTGTTCTTTCGGCACGATTGGTACGATTGGAAAAATAGACATTGTACCAATTTTTCTCATAAAATATCCGTTAAAAGTGAAAAAATATATGGAGACGCCTAATGAAAAACTCAACCAACTAATAATTTATAGACACAAAATTTACATATTGAATGTTTTTAAATTAAATTTCTTTTTAATGTGTACTAAAACTAACACAATTTCTTGTTCTAGTTACATTCAACTAATATCACCTGCCGTGCACACGGCATAGTTTTTTTCTAATTAGACACTCATAATAATGTGTAAAAAACTCTTTGTTTTCAAAATCGCCAAGTTAGTGCTGACTAATACAGGACTATTACTTAATATTGGCCACTTTTTCCGTTTTCTTACGCCGTCCGACCAGTTCTTTATTGTTGAGTCGCGAGCTTGACCTTGACTCGCTTCAACGCTGCCAGCGCAGAACCGCCAATTACTTTCGCTCTCGAACCAGTAAACCGCCTTAACATTTCTTTCTGCCGCCTGAGCCTACTTCCGTTCGCGGGGCTTACACAACAGCATCCACTTTTCTACGGCTGTTTCTTTAACTACACAATGACCTGATAATAGAACCATTCTTCGCCAATCAACGACTAGTTGGTGGGATGGAACAATGCCGAATTCAGGTCCGCATTTTTTTGTATTGTTTGCGTTCGAGCTGATTTTCGCTTTAACCGAGTCGATCGTCTATTGGGCTTGGTCAGAAAAGGCCAGCACGTTCTTTCGGTTGGTTAACAGTGGAAATATCAATTTTGTAAAGGTTTTCATGGAATTTTCGCTAATTAGATAGGTAAAGGTTAATAATTTGACTACGTTTAACTGTTAAAATATCACAGATTAATTGAAATCATGCAAGTGAGCCAAAGTCACAATCAAAATAAATTTACCAAATATAAAACCTTAGCATGAAACTTAGATGAAGATTGAGTTAATTCAAGAAATAAGATGAATATTACCGCATTTCAGACAATTGCCGCACTAGCATTGGTGATTTAAAGTATACATTCAAGATATATTCTGGACAAGCACAAAAAATTAGAATAACCAAAAAATTAATATTAGAAGAATTTTTGAGGAATATTTAACCAAACAGTTGCTGGTGTTCACTGAGTATAGACGTTCCATCCAGACTGGTGCAAGCATCTTTCAGGTAAAATTGCCTGGTTCTCCCCTTTTAGATTCTTATACTGTTTTATTTCGTCCTATATCCACCATCGAAGCAATAATGAAAATAAGAAAGCTTGACATTGTATCACCAACCTTTTGCATGGACACCTTTAATTTGAACACAATAACATTTAACAGAATACTCGATATGCGATGTGGTATATACCTGTAGACCATTGAAACGTGAACACATCAAAGCATAAAGAAGTATTCCGTACCAGACTTCATACCATGAAAACTTAAATAAAAATATAGAGATATCAAAGATAATGTTAAAAAATTTTTGAATGTGCCAACAACCATTTTTTATCGCTTTGACGATATTATTTAATAACACAAACAGGGAGGCTGAAAGTATAAATAGTGTATATACAATTTCAATATGAACACAAATACAGGACTACAGACACAACCATAACGAAGTAGAGGTTCTATCGAGACAGAACACCTCAGCATCCATCACTGAAGTGGTAACGGTTATTTGGTCAGTAACACTTAACTTAGCATAGGCCAGGTTCTACGGAGAAAATCGATTTCTCGTAGATAAAGGATTGTGTTGTGATGTAGCATAAAGCTTTGAACATTGATTAACCATTAATTAACACGTTTTATAAGTTCATATTTAGTGTAAGCGTATCCTTTGTTGGCACATTTTTATTTGAGTATGTATTTTGACCATTTGTACACCCGTTGATAGAGTAATATTCTTGGAAAATATTCTCTTCGTTCACTGCGTTGTATATAAACAGTATTTACTGAATTAATACATTTAATATTTTAAGCGTTTTATTGAATCGAAATCCAGTTGAAGTTTAATAAAGAGCAACGAATGCGTTTAGAAGAGGGCGAAGTGATTCCAGTTCAGTGAATCACAAATATAATTAAATACAAACAAAACGGATCTAATGACAATTTCATTCAAGAGCTATCCAAGACGTTCTCCAATTTGGATGGGAGAACAAATTATCTATACAGATAAACATCGGCCAACGAGCGAAAGTATAAATGACACTCACAAATAATTTTCTTACAACTTTAAGCCGTCCAGAGAGGACAACGATCATATACAACCCTTTGGTAGTAGGAGGGAGGTGTCACATCATGCAACTGCTATACAACTAGGGCACTGTTTTAAAAGTTAAGTAGAGAAAGAACGACTAATTTTTCATAAATATACACCAACAACAAATTAATAGAGCGATTTTTTTCGCTGTTCTCATCGTTTAAATCTGCTGAAAAGTTACCGCTTTATTGGGTGCACCGTTTCCTGACGGCTACACGTCAAACCTTTTTAAGCCGTCGAAGATTGATGGTATTTTCACACTCCCTCCGCATTATCGGCATCTTGTTTGGCTTTATTCCTCAAACCGGAATATTTAAGATAACCACCAGCAATTTCTATACCCTTTGGATTTTTTTTTCATTTAATTTTTTAATTCAAATCAAACATATTAATTTACATATATTATGTACAATATAAGTTTTCTTTGTATTAACTATTTATGAACATGAACGCGTTCCTTGGAATAGTTAAGTGTTAAAAGTTAGGACAAAAGTACCGCAGCCGAAGCTTTAAGATCAGAAGATGGTTTGAATATACTTAAAGGCCCCTAGTCATACATTATTACAATTTTTAAACATACATGCTTTGAAAAACACTCCTAGACTGTGAATTCCTGACACAAATATAGCAGTTCAAGTTCTAATTATTACTACATTAAAGTTATAACTAACTACAAAAACTATTTTCGCGTCTAAATACATGGACCTATAAAATATACTTCTTAGGATTTACAACAGATGGTGTTATGATATATTAAATCGCAACAGGTACATTTGTAACCAACTTCATGGTGAATCCTATCACATCTGGTGTACCTATATGTGCCACTTCCTTGAACTCTCAATGAAAACATAAACACAATAAAGCTTCAAATAAAAAAATTTAAAACCTCTAACTAATTTAAAAACCTATATGTATATACGTGTATACTGAATTTTGATAAAAAGAGTAATATGGATTTAAAAATAATTTATAATCAAATAATTAATACCAATTAATAAACAATTATTAATAAAATATACACATTCCTACCTAATAAGCCATAAAATGACAAACGACACTACTAAAAAGCTCTATATAAATAAGAAGAAGGAATTATAGAAAAATTGTAGAATATATCACCATATTTTTATAGCGATTTGCTTTTTGTTTAATACAAAAGAACTGCAATAAAGACGTACATATTTTAGTAGTTTATTTGTATTCGATATCGGCAGAATATTGTGAAAACATAAAAACTATAATAAAAATATATTGCCAAAATATCAGAAAGACAGATATATAACAGTCATAAAAATATCATAACAATTTTTTTCCATCAAATAGTCAACATCTATAAATATTAGAGAGATTCGTATTTCATATAGTGGAATGAAAATATATAAAGAAAAATAATATATTATATAAAATATTATTAGAAACTTTTGATCCTCTTGCCACATTGTAGTCAACTGATTAAATGGCACATTAAAGATATAGAGATGAAAAAACATTAAAGTTAATTAAAAACAAAACTAAATCCAAGCAATCGATGCTCCAAAATCATGAATAATGCTACCTAAAACTAGTTTCTTCATTATAGTTCTGAATTTGAATGTTAAACCAGTCTATTAAAAACAGTTATTAATATGCTGAATCAAATATTGCTATACCTGTATTATATTTAGTTCTTCGTTTGTCACTTGGTGTAAAGGATTTATCAGTAATCCTAACTCCATCGGCATAATTTCATTTCTTCAGATTTATAATTCCCTATGATTTGCATTTTTTAAATCAAAACAATAATTTCTGCAGTATTTAAACCTCACCTGAAAAATCTAAAAAACACTTGCATCACACAAAGCAAGACAAAAAATAATTAAAAATTGTACTCGTACAGCAATATTACGATAACAATAAAAAGAACAACCATCCTTGTCGCACCAGTAATCAGGGTGATATCTAAATTACTCGCCAGTCTGTAAGTATAAGGCTGGCTTCGAAACTCATACTAATTAGTAACTCAGTAAATAAACACATAAACCTAACCAACCAGTTTGTGATTCTATACGATAAATTATCACTATTACACTGTCAATATTAAGAAAAAAGGACACCATCTAAAACAATTAAATCTAGTATGCTGTCAAATATAATGGAAAGAAAAAGAGTAACAAAGATTAACGCCAGATATATGTATCTTTTTGCATTTCTTTATACTAATTACATAATATAACCATTATGTTTTATTTCGTTCTATCTCCATTCACAAAGCCATACCCCTAAACATTATTTTTGGCCTTTATTATCCTACAGAAGTCACAGGATAACTTGGAGTTCTATAGCCTAATAACTCAATCCAAATAAATCAAGTGGATGGCGTTTTTATCACGATAAAACGTTTCCTTACCTAGCGCTGATTTTTTACTGACTTTTACAATTTTAATTAAATTTTGTTTAAATCCCACCAATGCATGAGACCACTTTTTTGGAGTTGTTTAAAACTAAAATGTCTCCAAATGGAACGATAACAAGATTAGACGAAATGTAATTACATTACATGAAAAACATTACCGCCTACTTAAAAATGAAAATTATAGATAGACATTATAATCATGTCTATAATAATATCATGATATAATTTAATATAATTATAGACATTATATTATTATAAATAGAAATATTGATTCTTCAACAAGTATATTTACAAAAGAAAGAAATTGAATGCTCTTTTTGTTTATATACAATTATTAGACAAATCATATACAACGATCACGTGATACAGAATAAAAACTAATGAAATGCGTTTACAAAAAATACTTTCTTTACAGATGAATGTAATAATAATTTAAAATATCCAGTTAAATGCAGCGATATGGCGAGAGTTTCTCTGCTAAGACCATATAAAATAATTTCATAATTTTTTGTATTAAATTAATACTCTATAATACTCTATGACCAAACTTATGAGATTTAACAGTTAGGGTAGGTTGTTTAACAGTTGTTATCATTAATTTGAAAACACTTGAGGTCGACCGCTCAAAATGACCGGAGTTGTCAGGAACTCCGATCGCCATATCAATAAAGTGTCACTTCATATTTAATAAAGACCCTGTAAACAAGTCACCCAAAATGAAAAGCCGAACCGCAATCCAATATGGAAACCGAAAACAAAGCAGAAGATACCCCAATAGAACAATCAACTCCAAATATCACCTTTACACGGGAACAATTATGAAAATCACAGATCACCCTCTTAGGAATGGAAAACTTAACGACAGTAACAATCAATGAAGCACTACAAATTCAAATCAAACGACACAATGATGATGTTATACGGAAGGATGGAAGGATACAGCACCCCAAGACATGAACAATGACGCCTGAAGCTACACGCCCTGATACAGCAAATACAAGCCCGTAACCATGAATTCACGCGAAAAAATGAATTATTAATAGAGCAAATCAGAAAAATTAAAAGGAAATACAAACACAGAACAAAATGGACCAAGAAGCACAAAGCTTGCTAGAGCTACCACAGAAGACGAAAAGAGAGGTCAACTCTACTCTTTCCTTCGTAGTGATGAGAATATGGAAAAACAAGAAACTTCCGACGTGCCAACCAAAAACTACAAAAGAAGGAAGGAAGAATCCCGCTGATAATACTCCGCAACAAAATCAAAACTCGTCCGTATATTTCAAAATAGTACAATCGAATTTGGCAATACGAGGATAAAACCCGAGGTAGTGGTATTTTACTCCAAAACCGCTGACGACTACAGATTGACAACCAAGATCCGGGGGACGAGGAAGTATCCTTTCGACTCCTTCGCATCCTTACGGTAGAGGAAATTTAAGGGCCTAAGAAATTCAGACGAGAACTGGAAGCGATAACAGACGACCGATTTAGAAAAGCACTCCATGAAAATGGATTCCATCCATCCCTCGTAAAGAGATGGCGGGCAAAAGCCGGAATTATCATCACACTCACCCAGGTCATAGTTCCCAGACACGAACGCCATATATTAAAAATTATATATCTACTGGATCAGAGAGTAACAGTTCAATCACAAAAAGGCACTATCCTCCAAATCCCAATACCCAAGAGACAATATCTAATGTAAGATGTAATTAATTAAAAAAAAACTAATTGAAAAATTGCATTTTAACTAGTATTTTCAGTAGTGTTATTAATATTCCAAATAATAATATGGACTGACAGTATTTTACTGCCCTCTGGTGTAAGAAAATCGCTGGATAAAAAAAGTCATAATAATTCTTCCCTCTGTGTCCATTTCGATATTTTCGATTGCCTATTATCGTTATGCGATCCACAAATGTTGCCATTCTACATCAAATAAAATCACACCATCTATCAATCAAACCGAGATGAAAACGAAGACCGAATTCTTGAAAGTGCCGCCTCATCGACAAACTGCGTTCGCCCTTTATTACCTCGAACAGTGCCGATTTCCTCTATCAAAACGAAATGAATTATATTTAATGACCTGATACGGAGCAGAAATGGACCCGGCGGGCTGTCCCGATGGTCGCACTGCCCAGCAACGACCGCTACGTCGGGACGGATTTATTGGACGGCGGAGGTAGAGGATGGAATCGGGTTTGCTACACGCCGTCGAAACCCGACGTTATTATCACAAGTATCGCACAATGCAGAATGAAACGTCGAAAGCGGTTTTATTGAACGATTGTAATCTCGGAGAGGATTATTGGTGTTAAGGTCGTGAAGGAGGACAATGGCCGTGATGGTTAAATGGCTAGATGGAGAATCGGTTACGTAAGGACGAAGATATTCACACTGTTTTGTGACCTTTCAATCGTATGTTTATTTGGTGCTTATTTTAACGTTCTTAATAATTATATTTAAGGTTTCGAATAATACTAATATGGAAGTGACCAGAGAATACTTGGCACGCTGAATAATATATGGCAACACTTTTATTATATAACAAAACCCTTATTATTTCATCAAGATAAATAAAATAAATCAGCAATATTGGTAAATATGTTGCAAAAACCCTTATTCATTACTTGCGTTGGGGACTTTCGACTAAAATTGACTATCGACTGTTTCAGTCGCTATTTTTGGTTCGACTGATTTTATTACTTTTTACTAGTGACTGTTTCGGTCGAGTGTTTTCAGTCGCTATTTTCGGTCCGACTGATTTTGTTACCATTTACTATCGACTGTTTCGGTCGTCTACTTTTAGTTACTATTTTTGGTTCTATAGTTTAATTTGACTGATTTTTAACGTTCTGGCACTATCGTCCTAGCCGCGAACTTGACAAAAAGTATCCAATTCATGCCTACAAAAATGTATACGTAATATATATAGTTTTAGGATTTATTTGGTAGTTTGTTTGTAAATAACAATATATTGTATATTAATATAGCAGCATTTTGGAAAGATATTTTCAAGATTGTTAATATAATAGGGTAAAAAGATTAAAATTGTGAATGATAAATAGTAAAATAATTTTGAGTGTTTTTATAGCAATAAGAGGTAATATTTCGATTACTCTCTCAATTTTTGTTAAAAAATATTTCCGTTCAATAATAAATAAAGCATTTATTTTATCTAAAAGTCATGGATTAATTTTTTTTATAGTTAGGTATATGTTTAATTTTTATTTAGTATTTATGGCTATTGCACATCTTTAGTTTTTAGGTTTTGTTTAACCTCTAATGTATTATCTATATTTATTATAGTATGTTATTTAAAAATAGCAGTTAACATAATAGTATACGTTAAAACATTTATGGGGTATTATTCCATTCCATAGAAAAATACTAATCCTTTTTACAGATCGACAGAACATTCAAATATAAAAGTAATTCTACTTCCTTTAAAATGAAGTTGTTAATTGCATGTTAATAGTATAGACAGCGCTACTAGAATTAAATCCATATGGTTTTTGTTAGCCTTAACCCTCAAAAGATACGTGTAAAAATTTGACGGCCGTCGGATCATTAATTTGTGAACTATAGCATTTTCAGTGAAGCAACTTTTGTTATTGTGAAAAAATGGATAAAAAGGAATTTCGCATGTTAATAAATTATATTGCTTCTGGAAGGGAAAAAAACAGCTGAAGCAAAAACTTGCCTTGATGCCGAGTTTCCAGACACTGCCCCAGGAAAATTAACCACCAAGGATTGGTATGCTAAGTTTACACGTGGTGAAATGGGCACCGAAGACGGTGAACACAGTGGACGCCCAAAAGAGGTCGTCAGTAATGAAAATATTTAAAAAATTCCACAAAATGATTTTGAATGACCGTAAATTGAAACTGAATGAAATAGCAGACTTTCCAAAGATATCAACTGATCGTGTATATCATATTATTCATGAATATTTGGGAATGAGAAAGCTCTGTGCAAAGTGGATGCCGCACGAGCTCACGTTTTACCAAAAACACCGACGAATTGATGATTCGGAGCAGTGTTTGAAGATGATCAACCGTAATATAGCCGAGTTTTTGCGTCGACATGTGGCAATGGATGAAACATGGCTCCATCATTTCACTCCGAAGTCCAATCGACAGTCATTCGAGTGGACTGCACACGATGAAACCACTCCAAAGCGTGGGGTTATGCCATAAGCACAAACTGTCGAATAAATGGTTTCCGTATACATTTTTACGAATTTTGACCGAATAATTCCCCATTTCCATGTAGAAATTTATTTCATTCAATTATCAATTTCATATTATCTCTAATAAATCAATTTTGTTATACATAAAAGATTTATTTGTACTCCCGATAATACTAAACAATTCAATAGTGACCTTCAGTCAACCTTTACAATAAAAAATTAAGAATGTCAAAATTAAGAATAATAAAACTTTTCTGAAATAACCTTCCACAATATTTTTTTGAGTAATCATAATAAACAACTCATTATTAATTTAACGTTAATGTAGTTAATTATGTAATTAGAAATAAAGATAAACTGAATAAAAAACCAGTTTTCTTCATGATATGTCGTATCATATTGAACTTGAAGAATCTCTTGCGTAACAATGCACATATTTACACTATCTTCTGACCTTTAGATGTGAGTACTGTAGATAACATAGGAAGCAAACAAAGCAGAAACTATATTGCCACTTATATCGTGAGACAATAATTTTCTGAATATATATTATTATTAAAAATGGTGTTAGTGCTTCAAAATAAATTATGAATATGAATTATGAATATCTGTCCTGATTAGTAATTAAGTTTAAGAAGCAACTGTTAAAATAGAGAGCTTTTCAACAGGGACATATTGACGTTGACTGCCTGTGACATTTAACATTATTATCCATTTTTATTCAGACTTTGATTCCAAATTACCGTAAGATAACGTAAATAATCAAATATATATTCATCAGATAAATATTTAAAAAAAATTAGACGTAAGTTTTTCAGTCAGAAATAAGTTCAATAAGAAAGTAAGATTTTCAACGATAGTTATATCTTTAGCTGAATTGTGTGCCCATTGATGTCATCATCATATTCTGTTTGCGAATCTTGATGCTGGATCTGGTATGCCAATTCTCTTGAGGCCAGAATATTTTAAACTGCCAACTCCCTGCAGTTCAGCAGCTAACTGGTTAACGTGCTGATCTAGTCTCGTTTGATAGTTCTTATCGTATGGATCAATTTAATCCTTCACTGTTCGCAAATTCAAATATAAGTTATACATATTTACTGTTTATATACGGTGGAATATTGAACATAGTTCTCATCATTTCACTTTGAAACTTTTCTAGTATTTCTTACCGTCCATACAGGCTTCAGTATAGCTTCATAGATGGCCATTTTACTTGCTTCGGGGCTTGCACTCCAATTGTTTCCTTTTGGTCCATATGTTTTTACGCCAAGTGAGGTGTCGATCAAGATGCATACCCAACAATTTCACTTCATTTGACATTAAAATATCTGTATCACAGAGGTTCATAGGTGGTCACGTTTTTCTTATAAGTATGGAGGTTGTTTGAAACGACTTAATGTACGTATTGGCTTAATACACCACCGCTCAAGCCATGCTTTGACCAGTCTCAGGTGTGGTTGAAGGCTTTCGGTTGCAGAATCATGATCCTGATCCTCATATATTGAAAGGATTGCGTTACCGTCTACAGGACACCATGTAGTGGCAGATGCGTGACTGGGTATATCTGCTGTGAATATTAGTTCTGAGCTGAACTCAGTATAATACCTTGTGGTACTCCTTACTTAATTTCGTTCTTATGAGATGTGTCACTTATATTTTACTTTGTAGCATCTTTTCTTAAGATAATATTTTAACAATGGGAAGAGGGTGTGGTAAGGTTTTTCTACTTTTGTAGAGTAGCTCATATGCCACACCTTATTGAATGCTTGGCTAATGTCAAGGAACGTTGCGCTACAATATTGTTTGTTTTCCAACGCTCTACCAATGATGTCAACCAGGAGATGCACTACTCGAGGTGGCTTACTGACTCGTGACCCTCTCTAAAGCCAAACTGGTTTATCTCTGCTAATGTTCTCGCATTCTGTTTAGAAGTAAGAACAAATATAATATTTTTTCCAAAGGACATAAATTGAGAGATTTGAAAACTTTCAAAAGCAGATGCTTTTGCAACAGAAGAAACGTTGCTTTCAACTTCATGCTGATAAGAAGATAAGGATCGCAAAGGATAAAGATTTTAAATTTTGTATTGCTACATATAATATGTATAGTGTCCTAAAAAAGTATGCACCTATAAAAATATATATATAAAAGGGAAGTTTCGTAATTAAAATTGTAATATGTAATTACTACATTCAGTAAATTCAAATCTTGTATTTTCAAATATATTTTGGGCAAATGGTGTTTTAATTTAGTGTTTTTATAATATTTAAGGCAATACAATGTATAATTAGAAAATAAATTATCATATGTCAGATTAGATGCACTTTTTATATGTTTTAAAAATATTAACTAGTATTAAAATTAAATATTTTATTGAAATTGTATTTTTTAATTTGCTTGGCGCGTCCTCAAGCAGTTGCATAGCATCTATATAAAATGAATATCGCGTGAAATAAAACAGTGTCCCACAATAACGACGAAATCGCAAGAAACTCAAGAAAACTACGAATCGGCGGTGAAGTAACTCAGTGGACGTATGCACCCGAAACGTAAACATAAAAACACGCATACACGCGAGTCCGTTTTAGCATAAAATGCAAATAACGGCCGCCTCGATTCCGGAACGTACGTTCCATAACGTTCCTTATGCAATTTCCTAAATTGCGGCCGCGATAAAAATGGATTCGCGCTTTTTGTATTTTTGCGCAAACGACGACGAAACTCCGAGCCCCTGTCGACGCACCATTATTAGATATTAGATTGAATCGCAGCCCGTTTATTACATTATGGTAGTCGGGCGCGGCTTTGCCGACGAATCGACGACGTACGGTTGCCGGAGAAAAAACCTGATGTTTCGCTTCTGTCCCCGACGAAATCAAATGAAAGTATGTCTTTGTCGGGGATTTGTCAAAGACGCTGGAAAAATCCTTCGATACAGTCAAAGGAGAAATAGCGGTCCCGAAATCCTCTCGGAAAATTGTGCACTTTTATTACGCGGTGTTTGATTTTACTTAAATATTCCACCAACATGTTCGAGAAGAATTTCGAATCCTTGTATATTTATATGAATACAAGAATGTTTATATGGATTAAACATACGATTCAATGATTTAGAATATAAATAATAATATATGGTAGACAGATTGTAGCCTATTTCTCTTGAAACTCAAGTCTCTATACAACTCTAACAGACCACGTGGATGGCGTTCTTCGTCTGATTGATGGTGAAGATGAAGTCGCCTTTTCTGTCCCTATATCCCTATGTGCGCTTAAATAATTAAAACTACGCAACGGATTTTGATGCGGTTTTTTTCAATAGATAGAGTGATTCAAGAGGAAGGTTTATATGTATAATACATGCATAATATACTAAGGCAACATTGCTAATTTTAGAGGTTTCTAACGTGATGTCGTAAATTAACCTATTTTTTTTAGGCTTATTTAGCAATTAGCAAAAACACTGCCTAACCCTACGAGTTAGATCAAATTAATGTACTACAGTATTGTACACCATAAAAAGGTCTACAAAAAAGTCCACGATGGTATATGTTTATCTTTTAAGGATAACCCACATTAACCATTTTTATTGTTTACTTTTTACGTGAGAAAATGTCTTATTTACGAAGCTATTTTAAGCAATACGGCATTAATCCTTATCGAATTAAGTACCTTAAATACAGTGTGCAATTAATATAGATCCTTACAGCATGTAAATTAAACAAATATTTTCGGGGATATTACAAATTTAAAATTTGCGTTTAAAAATGTGTAATGTAATAAAAATTGTATGAATTTAGATATTCCAAAGATAGCAGGAAATCTTCATAGTAAGTATAGGGGAAGAGGAATTGTTTTACTCCAAATTTAATGCGTGCAGGCCAAGGGCAGTAATGAATGAACCAAAAATCCTGGATCGATTTTAATCATGTTTTCATTGAGTGACATAGGCATATATATTTTATGCCCGTGCAAAGTCGGAGCGGGCCGCTATGTTTTTATATACAACGTTCATATTTTTTCTGTAGTGTATTTAATTTAGTATCAGCATTGCACTCGTGCGAAGCCGGGGCGGGTCGCTAGTGTTATATAAAACCCTAAAACTAATCTCTAATACTAATTTACTACTAAAAATTATATTAATAACCTTAATGAAATCAATTTCCATCACTAATCTGTAAGGGTCAAAATCCAGATCGAAATAGATAGACCTCAAGTATCAGTATAATACTCTATCATAAAAACCCATGTCAGGAAACATTCAACCATAATACACGCCTAATTAAATAATAGCTTATTTAATTTAACAAATTTCTCAATATAAAATAATATCCTATCCTCAAAATATACCCTATCCCGAGATAATACACTTTGAAAAATGCTATTATAAAATGTATTTCCATAAAAAATACCCGACTATAAAATACACTTCCAAAAAACTATCCCATCATGAAAAATGCTATTACTTGCTTATTAAATGCTTGGTAACCTTGAATTGGCAGACGCCCAGACCAGAACGCGTTTCCGCAGGAACTGAAGTCGGATATGATGATTCGAATTCCGATAAGATACTTAACAATTTTGTAAATTTTGTGATATACAGAATATATGACAAAACACGAAAAAGCCACAAGATCCTATTTCTTTTGTCTTAAATATAATATGCGAAATTGGGAATTAATTCACAAAAGTAGCACAAACGTA
The DNA here is from genome assembly GCF_030347505.1 of Rhynchophorus ferrugineus. Lineage (NCBI taxonomy): Eukaryota > Metazoa > Arthropoda > Insecta > Coleoptera > Curculionidae > Rhynchophorus > Rhynchophorus ferrugineus. Next base: position 23,314,031 of record NW_027472580.1, read on the forward strand.
TTCATGCCGTAACAAGAATAAACATAATGATGCATGAATAGATATCATGATGCCTTAATAAGAATAAGAATAAATATGACGTATAAAAACGTAATAAGTACATTATATACCAAAATTAGATAGAACTATAGAACAAAATTGAGATATTTCAAAATTGAAATAAAATAGCAAATGTGTACGAAAAGTACTTTAAAATATATATAATTATTGCTGATTAAATCAACAAAAGTTATTTAAAATGCTGATATTTTCGGTTTCTAGATAAATACTAACTTTTAATGAAAGCTAATTCAATTATTATTTCTATACTGCGCTGGAAATGAAATAAAATTAAAACAGTTTTATTAAAATTCATTGAACTTTTGATAAAAATCAAACTCAGCAAAAAATAATAAAGTTTGGAATAGTTCTCGAAACTGTTAGAGTATTTTATTTAATTAAATTGTAAAATGCTTTCTTCATAAACTACTACAAACTTTTTTTAATTATTAATTTTGATATTTATTTAAGTATATAAATATTGTAAAGCATGGACTGTTTGTTGACTTTTATAACTTACTAAGAAATAATGTGAGATATAGAAACATGTCTATAGCGCTATTAGAGTATGCAAAAATATCGAAACTGAATCTGTAAGGTCACAAAAGATAAATTGTACCAATTAGAAAGCATTCAAGCTTTGAAAACAAGGTGTATGGCCATCAAAGACGAACCGAAGTTGCTGTGAACTATATCATAACAAGTTAATTGAATAGTCCCCGGCCTACCACAAAAAAAACACATTTTTTGGCAAAATTACTTTATTTTATTCAACATAATTCCCTTCAAGGGCGATACACTGATTATGATGACCCTCCAACTTTTCGATATCATTTTTGTAGTACGATTTGTCCTGTGCTTCAAAATAGGCCTCAGTTTCGGCGATCACTTCTTTATTCGACGAAAATTGCTTCCCAGCGAGCATTCTTTTGAGATCTGACAATAGGAAATAATCGCTGGGGGAGATCAATTCATGGAATTTTGCCTTGTGACACGGTGTATTGTCTTGGTGAAGCAGCACTTTCTTTTTCTTCAAATATGGGCCGTTTTTCGGCGATTTCGTCCTTCAAATGGTCCAATAACGCTATGTAATAGTCGCTGTTGATTCCTTCCTTATTCAAGGGAGTCAATGAAAATCATTCCATTCCCAATTATTCCACCTTGCCAGCCGGCTATTGCGATTTCCCACGCTTTGGAACGGGTTCATCATGTGCAGTTCACTCAGATGACTGTCAATTGGACTTCGGAGTGAAATGATGGAGCCACGTTTCATCCATTGTCACATATCGACGCAACAACCCGGGTTTATTACGATTGATCATCTTCAAACACTACTGCGAATCATCAACTCGCAGTTGTTTTTGGTCAAAAGTGAGCTCGCCCACTGCACATCGCTTTCTCATACCCAAATATTCGTGAATGATATGATGTACACGTTCAGTTAATACCTTTAGAGTATCTGTTATTTCATTCAACTTCAATTTACTATTAGTCAAAATAATTTTGTGGATGTTTTCGTGGGTAACAAACTTTTAGGCGTCCACTGTGTTCACCGTCTTCGGTGCTCATTTCACCATGTCCAAACTTAGCATACCAATCCCTGATCGTTGATTTTCCTAAGGCAGTCCGGAAACTCGGCATCACGCCAAGTTTTTGCTTCAACTTTATTTTTCCTTTCAAAAAGCAATATTTTATCAACACGTGAAATTCCTTTTTATCCGTTTCTTTTTCACAATAACAGAAGTTGCTCCACTCAAAATGCTATCATTCACAAACTAATGATCCGACAGCTGCAAAATTTATATACGCTTCTTTTGATAATTGGGGCTAATTAAAAAACATATGGGTCAGGCCGGGGATTTTTCAATTGACCTGTTAGTATACTAAAATTTGGATTGATTTTTGCAGTTCAGGATATATGGCTATCAAAGACGAATTGTGGTAGTTCAGTTTCTGAGCCCTTTATTGAAATTTGGACTTATCATGGAAATGTTGGCCTAAAGAGTGCGTTTTTTTTGTGATTTAAGCCTTTCTCATTTCAGAGCTAAATAAATTCTGCCTCTTCAAAAAATTGTTAATCAAAAAAATATATGTTTACAAAATACTAAATCCATGCGGATATTCGTCCGCAGACAGTTATTAATGAAAGAAGTCAGTTAAGTTACAATTACTTAAAGTTGTTTTAATACTTGAAGGACAGCGACTTCTAAGTTAAAGTTAAAAAACGTATATAGTAGCAGCTGCACAAAAAAAAAACGAAAATAAAGCACATTATATACCTATTAAAAAAGGTAATAATCATTTATTTTTGTAGGAAACGATAAAAATTATCAATTATGTATTTTTAGAAATACCTAACCTAGAAGACACGCAGTAGAAGTCACCATTTTTTACGAATGAAATTACCAATCCATTACCGATTCGCCTGTCACATATCGAGATTGTCGATTATCGAGGCTTTAATTATAGGAAATGGGAACGGGCGGATCCCAAACTGTCGATAATTCGTTATAAAACCGAATAAATCAGGCCCAATCGAGGTAACTAAACACAAAATACACGGCCGTTTTGTCTATCAGCTCGTGTAAATGTATACGCAGCACTCACGTTTATATCTGACAGAAAATAGACATCGTACCCAAATTTAGGATAATTTCGCACAACCAAAATTATTCACAGATTCCTTCTCCATTTATTTGTACAGATATTATATAAAACTATACATACTGATACTAATATTATATTATATGAACTATATAAAATATATACATAAAATTGAAGACCTTATTTAACATTATTCGAAAAAGGAGGAGGTTTTGTAATTATCTTTCTAATCAAAAGAGTGCACTTCCGAGGATGTCCCGTTGGAACCATATCAGGAACTATTGGGGGCAAGGGGGGAAATTGAGGAAAAACTTCAAATTTCAAAGGTACGTACAATGTTTTCAATTTTTTTATCTAAAATAATCTTATGTTTGTGTATAATGTTATTTCTGAACTGATGTAATGAAAAATCGGTAGTAGTTCAGTCTAAAAAATAGTCAGTTTACTTTTTAGGCGCTAAATATATCATATGAGACGTCGTAAAAACATTGTAGGCAATTGTTTCAATGGTATAATGGTTGGTACGTTGAACCTCTTCTACTATATATCGTTTTTTAACGCGGAGGTCGTGGATTCGATTCCCAACAGGATAGCAAATTTTTTTGTTTTAATTTTACTGGAAAATTTGTCAAATCACCTAGACCTAGACTTATTTTCAACAATTGTTACTTTATTCCTATTTTTCCTCATACGGGCTGTACTTTTACTTGGGCGATTCTTTGTAATACTTAAAAAGATAACTGCGTATTTTATTGAGTAAATATCTAACACTAAAAAGAGTGAGATAAAATATTTTGATCAAAAAAATTGAACCGACTTCAAAAAATAAATAAGGAACTCACTAAAATGTAAAAAATCAGCAAACTTAGTTTTTTAACACAAAAACAAACTTTTTTTAAATGCATTTAACCTCTCTGCTACACGTATTTTATATTCTACTATTACACACAATTGAGCTTAATACCTACCTAAACCCATTTATGTATTTACAATATTATTTCAACTACTGCTAATTGATTAGTTTGAAGTTCGTGCCGAGCCTAAACAATATAAAAATAATAATATAATTTTGTGCCATGTACACAAAATTAAATTACGAACAAAATCTAATTTGTTGCTCAACAATCAGCGGAAACTAAATGAGATATTTATGTTTTAATTTTCTGATTTTTGTTATACGTTTTATTATGTCTATGGATTATATTACATTAATGTTGATTTTTCTACCGTTAATCAGATCTTTTTGTGGATATTATTGCCGATGCCGAGGATGTTACAAAATGAATCTGAGTGAATATGCAAATAATCAACAAGAAATCAAAACTGCTCTATAGTACAACTTCTTGATACAAAGAGCGATAAAGCTACCAGATCTCATATTACACCCTCCTCAATTAACTATAAAATAACGAAAATCGGTCGAATCAAACGAAACTAATGTTATCATTCATTATCTAACGCAAAATGTTTTAACAATATATTATATTCCAAAAGACTGAGATAAATGAAGTACTACACTAATATGCGGTTATTATTTTAATTTTATTATAACATTAATTTGATAAAGTCAGTTGAAATAATGAAAAGAGTTGCTAAATATAAAAACTTGTATTTTAACCCTAAGAATTATGACTCATTAAACTATCCTGAAATATTTAATATTGTCAAGTAACATTATTTAATAAATAAATTTAACTGCTATGAAATATCAAGATACTACCTAAAAATAGAATAAATATCTTCAAATAACTAACTCATATTTAAATAAAATATTACCTTATTAAATAAAATTCCTTCTTGCTTCCAAATTGGAAACCCGTTTATTGGGTATTTTTTAAAACTTATTGAAAAACTCTTAAACCAGACTCATATTTATAATATATACATAAATACCAATTAAGCATAAACCAGAAAGGGCATGCTGGTATGGTTAGTCATAAATACCGCATTGCTTTGGCTATATTCGCTCAAAATAGCTTTGTGGAGTGCCGAACACCTCTTCTTTATTTGTTGTGGCCAGTATCCATCCAACATTCGACAAAAGGTCGGACCTTATTTTTATATCGCACAAACCTTATTATTTAATATACTTTTATTATTATACTTATCAATATCCCAGTTTCCTCTATGTACTCATTCCAATACTCACAGGGAACTTTGTGCACACCTGTTATTTTTAAGGCCCTTTAAGGATCCTTTTCAGCTTTTTAGTTAGGCACCTGAGACACCTTCCTGGTTGCTTTCAATGACTTTGGTGTTCTATTTATTTAACAAACCAATGTCACGAAGGAGTTCCTCAAGTTCAAAATCCCAATAACTTACTTGTCAGATCAGTAATACCTTTTATAGTACTAACTATTAAAAGTTAATTACTAATAAGTTTTCCTATTTCTAAATTAATACACTAAAAAATATTAACAGGTCAAATAAAAAATCCCCAGCCTGAAACATAGATGGCGCTACTAGAAATAAATCCATATAATGTTTTAGTTAGCCCTAACCCTCAAAAGATGCGTGTACAAATTTGACAGCTGTCGAATCATTAGTTTGTGAATTATAGCATTTTGAGCAACTTTTGTTATTGTGAAAAAAATTGATAAAAAAGAATTTCGCATGTTGAAAAAATATTGTTTTTTGAAAGGTAAAAATACAGTTGAAGCAAAAACTTTGCTTGGTGCCGAGTTCCCGGACGCTGTCCCAGGAAAATCAACCATCAAGGATTGGTATGCTAAGTTTAGACGTGGTGAAATGAGCACCAAACACAGTGAACACAGTGGACGCCCAAAAGAGGATGTTAAAGATGAAAACGTTAAAGATCTATAAAATGATTTTGAATGACCGTAAGTTGAAATTGAATGAAATAGCAGACACTCTAAAGATATCAACTAATATCGCTATAATCAGTGTAACATCCTTGAGGGGAATTATATTGAATAAAAAAAACTAATTTTGCCAAAAAAATTTGTTTTACTATGATAGACCGGGGATTTTTCAATTGACATGTAAAAGATAAAAATAAAGAAGTATATCAACTCAATAACACTGACATTTTGAGAAAGAAGGAAGAAAGAACATATTAATAAACAATATTTATGAAACTAAACAAAAAGGACATTTTGGAAAATCGAATAAAATTATAAATTAGCAACAAAAATTGATAGGATTCAGAATATCATAGTAATATTGAAAAAATATATTAACACACCTATTAAATGTTGTTAAGAGTAGAATTGAATAAACCTAAATACACAGTCTGTACTAAAAATCGAAACGAGAATATTAAAAAAACAGAAATCAGGAACAGCTTAAAATACGCCAGTATATCAGTTGAAAATAGAATAATTAAACGATTAAAAACAAACTGAAATTAAAGTCGCAGGTGCAACAAAAACCAAATATTAAATAACAACCAGATTTCCCTGATTGCAGTTAGAGTAAAACTTGTGTTTTGCCTATGTAGCAACGAGCGCAAACATTCAAAATGGTCTGGCGGTAATGAGCTGAATTATGCAAATAAAATCAGTAAATAACAACGAAAATGGCTAAATGCGAAAGCGTTCTAATTTATTTCGAAATATCGGGTAAATTATTGGATTTAACAGATTTTTTTTGTTTGTTTGGTTGGGTATTTATATACTTTTGGATAAAGGTCTTTTTGTAAAAATTTAGTATCAATTTTTAAATCTCAATGCGAATAATTGTTTTGCTGGATTATGTAAAATTATTAGCTGTTTCGATGATCTAATTGTCACCTAAATAATATTTTTTTACTAGGATTCTAAATTACATCGAATGAATTTATAATAAAAATAAATAAAAAGGTCCTTAACAAAGTCCAGTTAGTATTTTCAAAGTGAGATATTAAATTTATTATTATCCAATACGCATTATTATCTAAATGTCCTGCCTTTTTTCGCTCAGAAATATGCTGCCATCGGTGAAGAACATGATATATCTGGATGAACACCTCAGTCAGGTAGTTTTCTGAACGATCAATTGCATTCAAGGTTATTTAATATATCTGCCGATTAAGTTTTCGCAATATTTCAGGAGTTATGTGGAAGACACATAGTAAAGTTGAGCATCACCTAATCAACTAGAAGGATGTAGATCTTAGTGGCCCATTTTCTTCCAATACCAATACCACATAACATTGTCGTCAACATCACTACTTGCCCCGTATACCGCTATAATCCCGGATCTTCTTTGATACTACTGATCGTTGTACGCCATGATCGATAATGAGTATTTTCAATACCTTACAGCAGCGCATCGTAGGCGTTATTCGTAACTTGGCGCTAAAATCAAGAGGAACTTCGATATAAAACTTACTTTTGTAACTTATGTTTGTTATTTCTCTACTTTGGGTAAACAGTGCAAAACAGCTTTATTGTCAATACCTAACTTTATATTTTTTTTATAACATCTTTATTAGATACGCTTAGTACAATCTTAATTATTATTATTATTACAATTAATTTATTACTACTTTTCCAATGTGCTTGGATTAATTAACGAGCAAGACGAGTGCGAGAAAATACAACAGTATGTATTCCTCAATTATAAAATTATAATTATTTATTAAATATTAACTTATAGCTATAATTTACACTAATAATACACACTAAATGTTCACACAAGTTCGTATGGTTTTGTTCGTTTCAATCTCCTGACATCCTGCGCGCTGTCCAGCAGTTGTATTGCTTCCACGTTAGTATGATTTAGTAATCTTCTTTCGTGTTTCAAGGCGAAATCCTGCACAACTTCGCAAATCCATTTGATTTCCAGGTCATCGTGCAGTTCTTCATTGCTTACATAGCGATAGGCATTGGTAATCAATCGAAGAACCTTGTTCTGACAGCGCTGTATGACTAACTGATTTGAATTCCAAATGTCCTTGGTCAAAATGTTGTAAATGGTCCAAATTGGCTTTATAATTGTATTATAGATCAACCTCTTTGATTTTAGATCAAGTTGAGAGTATCTTCCGACTAACCAGTATAGTTGTTTTATTTTGGTTCTAATGTGTTTTGCTTTTTGTCTAACGTGATGCTTCCAATTTAATCTACCGTCAAGATGGATTCCAAGGTATTTTGCTGATTCTGCTTGAGGAATCGGGCATCCATTGAGTGATATAATTAAGTTTTTATTATTTCGCCTTAATTCAAAATTAACGCTGACAGATTTGGAGCTATTAAGTTGAATTTTCCAATCTTTTGTCCATTTGTAGATTTTGTTGACTGCCACTTGCACTTTTTCTATTGCCCTAGGCAGAGATATATCTTTTGCCATAATAACTGTGTCATCAGCAAAGGTTCCAAGAAATGTTTCTTTTGTTGTTGGAATGTCAGCAGTGTAGAGCAGATACAGGAGAGGTTTTAAGAGGCTACCTTTTGGAACTCCAGCCGAGATATTTTTAAATGTCGAGAACGCCATTTCGTGCGATACTCTAAATTTTCTTCCGAATAAATATGACTCCAGCAATTGACAATAGTTACGCGGTAACAGTTTGCTCATCTTACAGATTAATCCCAAATGCCAAACCCGATCAAAAGCTTGTGAGACATCCAGGAATATTACAGGGCAGTATTTCTTTTCTTCAAACGCTCTTTCAATAGCCGCAGTTACTCTGTGCACTTGATCGATTGTTGAATGGTAATTTTGAAAACCAAACTGGAAATCTTTACCTAACTTTATATGACTGTACAGCAATAATTTATAAATATCATCAGCTATTTCCTTATGATTAATTATTACATTTTCATTTTTTTGGGCTTCAAACTGATTAGTTAAAATAATATTGTAAATAGATGAATAAGTTTAGGTGTGTATTAAGCTAAATTGTGTGTATATAGTAGAATATAAAATACGTGTAGTAGATAGGTCAAATAAGGTTTTTAATTATTTTTATTTAGTTATTACAAAGATTATTATGTATATAATATATTTTAATTTAATTATATTGTTTCTTTTGTGTTAAAAATATTAGTTTGATTATTTTTTAATTTTTAGTGAGTTCCTTATTTATTTTTTGAAGTCGGTTAAATTTTTTGTCAAAAATATTTTATTTTTCTCTTTATAGTGTTAGATATTTACTGAATAAATTACATAGTTATTTTATTTAACATTACAATAGGTAGGCCCAGTAAAGGTGCAGCCAGCCCGTATGAGAAAAAATAGGATTAAAGAAACAATTATTGGAAATAAGGAGCCTTTCAGGCCCTGGAGTCCCCTACCCAGCCTAGGTAACTTGACATATGTTCTGACGCTTTAACCATAACACCATAAGAGCAGTTGTCTATAATATTTTTACGATGTCTTATATGCTAAAGATGGTGCTTAGAAAGCAAACTGAATGGCTTTTGCACTAAACGACTTCCGATTTTCCGACACATCAGCTCAGCAATAACATTATACACAAATATCTGATTATTTTAGATAAAAACTATGTGAAAACTTTGTACGTGCCTTTGAAATATGAGCGTTTCCCTCGATTCCGCCCCCCCCTCAACAAATCCTGATTTGATTCCAATGGAGCCATATCGGCCCACAATTGACGGAGAAATCGGCGAACATATATTTAAAAATATATACAGCCTAATATAGAACCTCCACGTTTTTAAAGTCATTTCAAAATTTAGTAAAGTACTTGGAGTCAAGTGCTGTTGTAAATAAAATCATAATAGATGGTCGCTATCTGTTAGAAAAGGTCAATAATCGGTATACAATAGACAGGTCTAGGGATTAATTTACACCATCGAAAGATAGTAAAAGAGTAAAAAATTTTAGATACTTTCAACCAATGGCATATTATTACTGATTAGTGATTTTGAATAAACTGTTGGAATACGTTAATCGTGGAACTATCATTATGTGTATAATGACTAACACACGTACTAATTCGAATTGTCTGTTAGTTCTGTACTATTATGTTTTGCATACAATTTTACAACACAATTATATAAATTTCATTAATTATAATAAAAACAGGAACATCGACGTTCAATAATGCAATTTCTGAAATGTGAACTAATTAATTATCTCATCAACGTTATGAGAATGTTTCTCCGGACCAAAATAAACAATTTATTAGCTAAAACAATTTCTATAATACCAAATGATATGCGATTTTCATAATTACCTTAATATACGTATACTATATAACCAATACCATAAATGATATTCCATTGTCTTGCATTTAATTGTATCGAACCTAGGGAAAAAGTTATATTTTGAAAATCAACAAAAGAACAGTTTGCAGATCTCTAAAAATTTATAAAAAAATTGAATATTTCAAATATAAAGCAAATTGTCTTTTTAATATTTATTAAATATTTTGTATTATTATACTAACTATACTAACAATTCTCCAAACCTAAAAACCATTTTATTATATTTAAGAACAATGTTGAATCAATTAAATAAATCAAATTAATCAAACCAATATTAATCAAATGGAAGCAGCGAGGATAAATATACTTAGAGTAGGTATCCAACAAAAATTTTGAAACTTAAAACTTTTCGAAATAAAAGTAGAAAAATATGCAATTTTCATGCATAACAGTAATGAAATGAAAACTGATCAGGAGAATCTTGATCATTGACGATAACTAATAAAATGAAACAAATTCATACAGAGCCTATATAAAAAATAACAACGCGAAAAATATAATAATCTTTTATATTAAATATATATTTCTTCAATATTAGGTTGCGGACAAAAACTGTATCGAATGGATTGAAGTTTCAAAACAAAATTATTTTCTACTTAATAAAGTGATACCAAAACTTAAAGCCGATTTTTTTCAGTAAGGACTTATATAAACATTAAAATGTAAAGTTTTTCAATTTATTTTGAATTCATATTTTCTTTCTCCCACATCTCTTTCATGGTTTATCAAGCAATATCTAAGAAACAATAATCCACGAGAGCTACACTATTACGCAATAACAGTAATTTTGATTTAATAGAAAAACAGCAGTTGATTAAATAAACACTATTACACCAGAAACTAATATAGGGCCGATGGGCCCTCCTAAATATATACACAGATTTAATTTATCCTAAAGACACATCGTAGGTTAATGAGCAATAACTAGTAACAATATAATAAATAAATTTACAAAAAATAATCTCCTCTTTATCAACGATAGTTTATCTAAACTGTGCCTATAGTTTAACTTGTGCTCAGAACCATGGCCTTCGGCATTAAGCCTACCGACTGGCGAGTGACCAACTTAGAAATCATACCAAAAGACATCCGATCTTACCCAGCCTGGTTACTAGCGTGGCTGCTACCATTTTCCTTGTCAAATTTTACACTCTTGCCTAGGACAATGACAAATATTAAACAATAACAAACATATATTTACTACCATGCCCCAGCAGCATTCGAACCCGCGACTATCGCAACAGTAGGTGGATTGTACTGTCGCCTTTAACAATAATTATCTTTATTACTTATCGTACTTTCCCCCACTGTTCTAATCTCGGATAATGTTAGTCCCTTATTTTTCATATCTCTGAAATGCAAAACAATCAAGGAGATTTGATCTTAATTTATATCTTTGCAAAATCTTTAAACCCTCCTTCCAATGACTTTTATAAACCCTTTCGCGATAATTAATAGGAGATATTGATAGGAATCTACTGAGGTTAAACCTCACAGCTATTTACACCAAAAACAATAATCGTAATTAGAATTAGGAATAATTGATGGATTTTAACACAAATTGATTATGTATATTCTTTTATGAAATATCAGACACTCTGTAAAATTAAACGAATAAAACTTGATCAAAAAAATGATTTAACCTTCACCTTCATCAGCGGATTCAGTTAGCGACAGAAAAAATTTGAGCGAATCATTTAGGTTTGAAAATATTTTTTCCCTTTTTTAATCTCCATTTTTCGAGATCTTTCGCACGGGCTCGCAAGGCCCGAGGGCACGAAACCCCTAAAAAAGCGCAGGATAAAAGAATACATATAATTCACCGGTTAAGCTGTTCATTGTCCGCATTAGTATTCAAAGGGCCACCCCTGACCATGCCTGGCCACCATATTAGCCAGAACTTTTACATAATTTTCACCGATTGCTCCCCAACCGACCCGAAGCCATTACCGAAAAAATGGGGCTGGCGGCAAAATAAAAAAAAAATAAAAAAGGGTCAGATCGCTTTCGGTTTACGAATGGGGATATTAAGAAGCGGCGAAAATAACGAGCGAGTTAAAAATGACTGTCGTCAGTGGTGCGCGAACCCACCCGCTTCCACGTTACTCGTCACGATCGAGATTTTGAGTGAGTGAAAGGGATGGAATATCAAAGAAAAGCAATTAGCACGAAAATGAATTATTAACACCTTTTGGTGCAATATTTATAAAGGTCAGATTTCAATAATTATATAAATATAAAGTTGAGATGAAAGAGTATTTTCAGTTATTTCTAATAGATTGCTTTAAGTCGAATCTTTCTAGGAATATTTATTCAATGAAGCCTAACAACATATATAGAAGGCAGCCACCCATGGAACATTGTATATTCTAATATTTGCTTTAGATGTAACGATATTTTTTAGACTTATTATAATAATGAACAAAAAAATGTTATTAGCTAAAAAAATATACATTTCTGACAAAAAAATCGATACATTTTAGGTTATAAAACCAAAAAAGGCAAAAAAAAGTTTTAACGTCGGTGGCAAAAGAAGATATATATGTGAGTTGCATGTAATTGAACAAAATAAACTTTCATTCATTTTGTGAATGCTTGGCATAGCATAGCAATCTGACAAGGAGATTGGGTCATTTTTGAAATGACAGGTCAATTGAAAAGTCTAGAATTGAATCCATATGTTCTAGTTAGCCCTAACCCTAAAAAAGATGCGTGTATAAATTTGACAGCTGTCGGATCAATAGTTTGTGAATTATAGAATTTTGAGTGAACCAACTTTGGTAATTGTGAAAAAACTGGATAAAAAGGAATTTCGCGTGTTGATAAAATGTTGCTTTTTGAAAGGAAAAAGTACAGTTGAAGGAGAAACTTGGCTTGATGCTTGAAGTTTCCGGACACTGCTCCAGAAAAATCAACCATAAAGAATTGGTATGCTAAGTTTAGACGTGGTGAAATGAGCACCGAAGGCGGTGAACGCAGTGGACGCTCAAAAGAGGTTGTTACCGACGAAAACATTTAAAAAATTCACAAAATCGCGTCAATACATGACAATGGATGAAACATGGCTCCATCATTTCACTCCGAAGTCCAATCGACAGTCATCCAAATGGACTATACACGATGAACCCGCTCCAAAGCGTGGGAAAACTCAACAGTCGGCTGGCAAGGTTATGGCGTCTGAATTTTGGAATGCGCATGGAATAATTTTCATTGACTACCTTCAAAAAGGAAGGACCATTAACAGCAACTATTACATAGTTGCATTGGATCGTTTGAAGAACGAAATCGCCGAAAAACGGACACAGTTGAGGAAAAAGAAAAGACTGCTTCACCAAGACAATGCACCGTGTCAAAAATCCATGAATTGTTTCCCCATATGCTATATTCTCCATATCTGGCCCCTAGCGACTATTTTCTGTTCTCAGATCTTAAAAGTGCTTTGAACCTAGATATACATTTTAATTGAATTTTCTACTGTCAACAACTAAACTAAAATATAACAAAACGGTCTTCGTAGATTAATAGGAAAAGCGTTGCCTTCCAGCCTAACGCCAAACTACACACATATTTAGTGATTCAGCAAAAATAGATAGTAATTGGCTGAGAAGTTTTAATACATTCACCGTATAGCCCAGACTTTGCCCTACCGAACTACCATTTGTTCCAATCTCTGCAAAACTCTTTTAATCATAGTAAAAATTATTTAATTCAGTTATTCGCTACTAATTTAAAGTTCAGTTCCTCTAATGAGAGGTAAAACACAAGGAAGCAAAACCTGAATATGACAGATGAGATTCTGGCAAAACGTCGTCAAGGCAGATTTTCTTAAGACCCAACTCAGAAGGAAACCACGAATATTACTACAACATGCAACACCCGCGAAAGCCACAGAAATACGCCAGCAACATTTTTTATTGAATATAAAACAAATAGGAGTTAAACGCATCAGTATGCATCCATCCTAAAACCAAAATTAAAAATAGCTAAGTTGATTAAGTTTGCTCTATTCCAACTCGTGTGTTTTCATTCATTTCAATCTTCTACTATGCCCCGCACTGTTCAGTAATTCATGCCACAGTGACGTGATTAGATACTATTTTATTTTCTATTGAGAAATACTTGATAGAACTTCATGAGTCCTTTTAATTCAAAGATAGACATACAGTTAACCGCAAAAAAGTCGACTCAGCATATGCCATAACTTCTTAAAAAGAATTCTTCATAATTTCAACTTGTTTGTCATCAGGAATTCCCATAACAATACTGGTTCTACCTAGTAGTAGAACCTAGCAGAACATTCAAAGATTTTTTTAATCTTTAAAGTCTCTTTGGAAGCAAAATGCTAAATATATCTGATCATCTATCAGCAATAAGAGATACCAAAATAATAAGAATAAGATATTTAGAAGGACTGTGGTAATAAACTTGAAACCACTAGCATACTAAGTAACACCTAAAAGTAATAATAGTCACACCTAAAATACAATGAACTCTCAACTGCAGTACAATCAATATTACAATTATACGACAATAAACTAACATATTCCGATGCATATACAAGAAAAAGAAATGTTTGTGACTATTAATAATATAATAATTTTATTAATTAATTAGGTGTACTTTTGATTTAGTAGCACTATGTACCACATTTAGTATTAATTTAATTAAAAAAGCAATTTTAATATTACCTTAAAGAAAATCAGTTAACATAAAACAGAAAATACATTCTACAAACCATCATAATAATTAATGTCCATAATAAATAATTCCATTTGTTAAAATCTTAAAATTTATTTGAATACAATATGTTTCATTCGAATGGAATTTTAAATTCCATACGTTTTCACTTAAACATATTATTTATTTCGCTTATATTTACGGTACGTATCTTTAAAAAGAATTAATTTTTAATAACGGGCAATTTTATTCATGAGGTATTAAAATATATTTTAAAATAAAGCTCTGCTCTATTTTATGAAAATTCTGAATATTATTTAGCAATAGATATATAATATGATTTGAATTCTCAATTAAGGCAATCTCTGTTTAATTTATTTTTAAATAGAAGCGACATTTTTAAAGTTTGGCTTAAATTCTTCAACAATAATGATTTAATTATTGAAAGCAAATATCATTCAACTCCAAAATTAGTTAAAGATTTAAAGACTATTATTAAAACGCTAGTTGAACAAGGATTTTCCCAGTTCTGGTAGTTTTTATGGTAAAGATGTAATTTAAAACTATTCTGGGCTACAATTAAAGAGCTACTTAGTTAGACCATGATGTATAAATCGAATATAACAAGTGTGATATTTCGGATAGATTTGGTATGTGGTAAAACAATATTATAATTATATAAATATAATATAATTTCGTTCAGTTCTCTTTCACTCATAGGCAGCATTTTCAACAGCATTTTTATTATTTCAATTAAAATTAAGTGGAAATTTTTAAATGCAAAAAAGAAATTATTAGGAACTGAGGAACAAGAACAACCATTTCTATAAAGTTACACATAAATTGAAGGTTATGTCTTTTGTTGTGTATATCTCAAGAATAATTCACCTCCCTATGTGACTACAATAAATACAGTGCTTTTGGCAATACTATATTTTAAAAAATAAATCACGCTAGTCAATGCGGCTTACCGTAGCTGGCACACGATTTCAAAATATTGAAAAAATGCAAAAATCCATCGATGACTGGATCGATGATTGTTCTTTTGACACGGTATACCGTATCGCCATGTTGCCAGAAAAATTGAAAAAGTTGTAAAAAGTACCTAAAAAGTACTAATGTTTTTCAATAAATAGCATTTTTATCAACCGAAAAAATTACTAATATTCCATAGTTATTTACAATATCTTAATTTCTATAATAAGTAGTATCTCTGTATCTTTAAATAGTTATTGAAGTATCCTATTCGTACTGTTCCCGTTGTTTACCAATTAACGGTTATTCTTCTTTTGAAATACCAATACTTACCAATATCTTCGGGTCAATTTTTTTTATCGATAACATATTTTAATGATTTGTACTACAAAAATATAAAAACATATAAGGCCCATAATATATGATGGTGGTAAAAATATTGTAGAGATATTTAAGATTTCTTAATTTTAACTTAGTGCCTGAATACCTTTTAATAGTTTTTACTGAATTATTCTCATTGTTTACATTGTTTAGCAGTTATCGATGATTTTTCTTTTTAAATTGATACTTATAAATATTTTCCAGTCACAAAAAATGTTTATTACTCCATTATTTGATAATATATTTGAGTAATTAACACCGTTGTCCCTTTATTTTATTTTATCAATTAATATATAAATAATCTTCAACTGTCCGACAAAAGAAGACGCCATTAATAATTTACTAATAATACTAATAAGAGAAATAATAATATTATGATAGAATTGTCTGATATAAAACACCATACGGGGGTTTATTAAGTTTAAAATCTTTAAAAAAAATGAAAAAAATATAAAAATGATTTTCTAGGCCCAATGCCCATATTGAAAATTGAATTATATGGTGTGTTGGTAGTTACTTTTCGGTTTTTATAACAGATCTCTTTAGCCATAAGTATGCAATGTCATTTAATCCCACTGACATCAACCTTAAAACTATACAAGTTATCCTCCGCCAAAATAACCAAATAAAGCTTTTAAATTAATAATTTCTTGAATATCTCGACAGCTGTTCCTGAAAAAGTCAATTTTTAGCACGCATTATTTCATTTAAGAGTACTCACGGTGAGTATGTTCCAACTATATCAACATGTAAAACCACAATACAATGTGGCAATTTCAGCATTCAAGACAAAGAACATCCTGGTAGGCCGAAGACGTTTAAAGATGCGGAATTGTAAAGGTTGTTGGATGAAAACCAAACACAACCTCACAATCAACCGGCAGAATAAGTGAATCTGTACCGAGTCGTAATTAGGGGACGATTACAAAGGCCAATTAGATAATCGAAAAATCGTGAAATGGAGCTCCATGAAGAAAATAGCAAGTAAGAAAATAGTAACATGCGATTAAAAATCGATTTATTTCGAAAATTCCAAGCAAAATAAATCATGGTTTTCACCTACTGAAGCCCACACATCGATTATGTGTCTAGTGGTAACAGATTGGTATCGTATGTTATGAACTGTGGAAACCTAGAGAAATAGTTAATACTGGTCAACAAATGCTCTATTAGAACTGTGCATTCATAGAAAACGTCCACAGTACATGATAAGCTCAAATAAGAAAAGATGACCGCAGCATAATAATGCGCTGGTGTCATACAGCCAGACCATTCAAGGGAGTGTGTAAATCACTTGAATGGTGAGTTTTATCACACCCGCCGTATTCTCCAAACCTGGCTCCATCCAATTACCGACCGATGGGGCACGTGCTTCCAGAGCAGAATTTCGCTAATTTTCAAAAAGGCCACTTTAAAGCTCGATGACTGGCCTATCTCAAAGGAGAAAGTATTCCTTTGGAATTGTATCTAAAAATTGCCTGAGATATGGGCAAAATGGATAGAATATGACTGCAAATACTTTGAAAAAATACATTTTAACCAACCATTGTAAACAACGTATTTTCTTTACTGAAAAAAACCGGAAAGGAATTAAAAAACCGGATTAATAATATTTTCTCTTATATTATTTTGATGAATTACCATTTTCACATGGTTGTTTTCAAATATACCAAGTTTTAAAAGCAACGTTAATCTGATGCATTTTAGAAATAATTTATTTGTTTGCAAAGTCACAACAGAAATCATTACTGAATTTTTAAAGTATAAACCTACAATGCACTACACCGTTTGCTTGTTTTGTAAAGATACATTCGCAAAATACCTTATTACAAGTATATTTCCTTGGAACTTCGCGCTACTAACGATATACAGACAGACAATCGACGAAGCGCGTTCGCGTTTCTATTTCTATTTCCTTTTCGATTAATATGGCGATCGCATTGCAACGATTTCCCAATTTAAACGGTAACAACGTTTAAATTGTATCGCACATAATGTTCGCGAAACGATTTTTTTAATTAATGTTGCGCGTTATCGCGTGACGGATTCATATTAATTAGATTTTTTATTGTTATTGTTCGCATGGTGACGTAGCAATTCTTTGTTACGTCTCATACATATTCAAGAGCCACCGTTCGATACGGCTGTAGGACTTGTGTTTCCTTCATACATTTGCCTGCAGAATTTGTTATTCCTTTTCATACATCTTTTACCAAATATGCTTTTTTGTTTTTCTTGTTATGAATTCGAAGTGTGTAACTTCTATAAAATTAAGTCGAATGCAAAAAATTGTGTCAAAAAATCAATTGACTCCAAATTAGGCAATATGCTTCAAAATTCAATCAACGAAACCGCGATTTGAAAGACTTCGAAATGGTATTTTCAATC
Organism: Rhynchophorus ferrugineus; assembly: GCF_030347505.1. Taxonomy (NCBI): domain Eukaryota; kingdom Metazoa; phylum Arthropoda; class Insecta; order Coleoptera; family Curculionidae; genus Rhynchophorus; species Rhynchophorus ferrugineus. The sequence goes on from NW_027472580.1 coordinate 23,332,267, forward strand.
GATCTTTTCGATCTTCTCCATCGCCTGTAAACGTCTAGAAACACTTGATTCATCAACTACTGAGCTGTCCGAAAGTTCAATTATTGTTGTAATTTATAATACAGTGCGTTCTTTGTTATCTACATCAAAAAAGTTACTTAAATACTTCAACAATACTAATTTAATTATTGAAATCGAAGTTCGCTCAGCTTCGAAATTATATAAAGATTTAGAGATCAAATGCCAGTTGAATCGAAAAGGAAAGTAGAAGGATTTTTCCATTTCTGACAGCTTCTATGGCAAATATGCAATTTGAAAATATTTTACGTTACAATTAAAGATCTACTTAGCATAAAAACAGTGATTATTTAAATAAATCAAGCTAAATAAATTAAAGGTAAAGTTCAATATAAAGGGATATAAAGAAAGTCAATATAAAAGTCAACAAAATTATAATATAAATAAACTACATTTTTATAATTATAGAGCTACTTAGTTAGAAGCTGTAAAATTTGTTATTCATTTTCAAACACCCTTTACTGAATATGTTCTTCATTAATTAAAAACAAACGTTATGAATCAGAAGCGTTACTTCTCTAAAATTATGTCAAATGCAATAAAATATGTCAATAACCTCTTGGCAATTATTCAATATGCTTCAGGATCCAAACAATGGAACAGCTATTTGAAACACTTCGAAATGGCATTATCAGTCAATTCGTCTGGTAGACCACACTACTTTTGGATCTTTCCCATCATCTAGAAACAGTTGATTCATCCATTCCTTAGCAGTCTGGAAGTTCAATTAGTCTTGTAATTTATTACTCTCTAGACTCTTTTGGTCGTCCGTTCTTTGCTATTTAGATCTAAATAACCACCTATAAAACTTTATAATCAAAACTACCAATAGGAATATGATGGAAGCTTCACCTTTAATTTCTAAAAGCGTTTGATAGGCTTTCGGGGTAGATTTTTGACCGTAAAATATTTGTAAGTATACATTTAAAAAGAGTCATCGACAAATACTAAAAAATGAAAAGAATGAACAAGATACTTCAGTAAAAACTATTCAAAGTTTTACAGAAACTAAGTTAAAAGTAAGAAATTTGAAATAACTATAACAAACTAAACCATATATGTTAACAAAAATATTTTATATCATTTTCTGGCAAGATAGCGATAGCGTGCCCAATCATAGATTAATTTTCAAACTTTATCAGCATATTGAAATCGGGTGTCAGCCAAGATATGCTGCATCTGCCTCAACAAGTGGTAATCGAACCACACTATGTCTGGTAAGTACGCTTGATGCGGCAGATCTTCGCATTCGAGCTGCAGCAGTATATCCGTCACAATGTATGCAACGTATAGCCGCTCTCATGACTTTGAGTCCGTATGCACTGAATAACTCAATAATACTTGCATTTTAATCAATAGACATCACTGATCAAGATAAATACAAGAGTCTAATATTTGGTAATAGTTTATCTAAACTATATAAACCAATTAAGATTGAACAAGAAAATTATGCTAAATACAAGAAATAATCGTTAAGTAATTTTGCATCATAATCACACTCAGCTAAAACATCACTGTATATACTCAGTACTCCAGAAATAATTGTAAACAATTATAAATTGGGTTTTAATGAAAAGACTTTAGATATTTTCAAAACAATAGGTAAAAAAGATTTCAGAATGTTAAAAACACAATTTTGATGACAAAAAATACGGTTGAATCCAAGAATAAAGTCTAAGCGTTAGGAAGACTGCGGAGCTAAGAAACAATTATTGATGCATGCTGAATTTAACGGATTCGTCGACCAAAACGAGTATTTGTCCCAAAAAAAAATTGAGTTACGTAAACAAGCTGGCGCGTTATAGACTAAAAAGACCATAATCATAGTGGAGTAACCAGCGGGAATGTCGACTAAAACAACCAAAAACAATTAACATTCTATATCAAAAGCTTCGAATAGTTAAAGGAGAATTGAAATAAAAGGATCACTCTTGAAGTAGAAGAGTGTCTGAGGTGAATTAACACGAATTAAAAAAAATTGTCTTACTCCAAATTATTACAAATTATTATTAAGTTATTATGAGACCTACGTAGGATTGTTTAAATAAGGACCCTGATTTTCATTTTAATGACGTACATGTGATTTCAATATTAAGAAAATAAAATGTTCTATATTATATTAATATAACTATATACTTATAACTTAGAGTTGAGATTAAGTTGTAATAAAATATAATGTATGGTAAGACAATGTAAGACGTAATCCTGGTAAATTTATTTAGTTAAAGCCTTAAGATTATATATTTAGAATGCAAATAAAATCTGCAAAATAAACTAAAATTAAACCTGTAAGGTACATACAAAAAAAATGAGACAATAATTGAGCTAATACGATAACTAGTAGAAAAATAACAAAAAGTACGATATATAAACCTAGTAGAAAAAATTCAAATATATTTTTTTTAATTAGAAACTTCATTCGTTATTTCTGTCTAGTCTATTTTGAATCAAGATCCGAAAAAAAAGGAACCACGTACAAAAGTTACTATTTCAGTTGACCACTAATCGATTTTCAATTATTCCATGTCTGCTCTATTCATTCGTGCAGCTGTATTATTCATAAATAATTTCTTTTCTTTGTTGTACATCGTTCGAATTTTTTATAGACTCAATTTGCATTTAATAGATTGTCAGAGTTATTAGATAATATCTCGCTTTATTGTTCCATTTCTGGAATAACATAAATTTTTACTTCATGTCAAGGCCAATACATTAACTTAATAATTCAAGTTATTTTTAAAATACTCGACATCATCATCCAGTAATACATTTGCATAGAATAAATAGATTGCAATAACACTTCACTCTTCGGTCAACTAATAAACTTAAATATTTCAGAAGGTTTTCCATCGGTACAATTTTGATACCTCTTAGCAGATATGTGAGAATTGATTTCAAATGTACTATTCTCGTAGTACTACTCCCAAGTACTCGTAAGAGTGTTTTTCCGTATTTATTAATTTTCTTAAGCATTATACTGGAATATATAATACTGAAAAATTTAGGTTATTTGCTTTGACATAGCTCAGTTAAAATTTTGGTTTATCTATTCTTCCCGATAGTAACATTTTTTAACCGACTTTTATTTTATTTTATTATTTTCGATAAAAAGTTCAAATATTAAGTGACATCAATGTTTCGTAATGCTTTTGGTTGGTGTTTGATTAATATGGCAATTGTTTTTAATTACCTTCTTCAAATTCCGCTGAAATCTTAATAATCACTTGTAGTCTAAAAAAATTTTTTTTGGAATTTGTCTACTCTATATAATTATTGCAAATCTACATTTTTGTATTTCTTTATTATAGTCATCGTGCCTTAAAGAACTTCCAATTGGAGTGCTTCGAACCTTCAAGGCATGGTTAGAAATTAGTTTACAATCTCTAACACGTTGGTCAGTACAAAGACCATCAAAATAAAAAAACTGGAAAATCAGCTTTAAAAAAAATGCCAAAGTTTATTTGCAGTTTAGGCCACGGTTAATACCTTCTGTTTCATTAATAAAGAAAAACTAACGAGTACTACCATTTACATTTAACTAACTTAAGATAATACATCACATCATTTATAACAAAGGTCAAAATCAATATTATGAAGATCCACTTACCTTGGTAGAATAACAGTTTTATATTCTTATGAAAAAAGCATTCATATATAAAATAATTTTAACAAAAAAATTGAACCGACTAAAAAAAGTAAATAAGGAACTCACTAAAAGGTAAAAAATTATCAAACTTAAATTATTAACACAATTTTCATTAAATGTACATAATAATCATTGTTATAACTAAATAAAAATAAACAAAAACCTTATTCAACTTATCTACTACATGTATTTTGTATTCTACTATACACACAATTCACCTATTAAACCTATTTATCTGTTTACAAAATAATTTTAACTACTACTAATTGATCACTTTGTAGTCGGTGCCGAAAATATTCAAATTAATACTGTAAAAATATTTTAAAGCTTTATAATACATTTTAAAATTCCCTTGTAACCTGTCCACTTCTTAGTATGATCTATTTCGATTATTGCACAGGTTACAACAGTGGGATTTTGTCCAACCGTCACTGTTTTTCTGTCATTCTTATTTTATTAGTTGGCAAATATTGAAGTAAAAAAAACTAAAAGAACATAGTGTGTCAAGGAAACGTAGCGAGACAAAGATACAGTTAGTGGCGTAACAGCATTCGTGCATTTAATCCAAATCGTTTATTTATTTAAATAAATTTCGAGAGATACTATTTGGTAATTGGTAAATTTTTCAATCGGTTTTAAGTCATTCTTTTGCTTTCGTCGTGACGTTTTAACACCGGCGCATTTTTAAAGATGCTAAACGGTATTTGTTTGGTAATAACAATTCGGTTCGTTGACATTAAACTATAGCAGAAGTATGTTATCATGCCTAAGCTTATTGCAACATCTACCACCTATTAATTTATATAAATTTCGTTGTGTCTGAAATGTTATTAAAAGTTACATTTAAAAGCGTTCATATAAAGTGCTATCAATCAATTAAAAATGTCGGATATTTTGATAACGGGCATTTGTTATTCACCCCAGCATGAACCAATTATTTATGCAGGAAATCTCACCGAAGATTTTTTTCATTAAATGCTAGTGATAAAAAAATTTAAAACTAGTTAATATAATTAAATAATTAAATATTAAAATATTAAATAATTATTTTATAATTTTATAATATATTATCTATTTTATAAAACATAAAAACGTATTGTGTTAAAAGTTGTCATATATAGAACCTCAAATCTTATGATATTATAACCTTGAAAAAATGGCAAATATTGCATCAATATAATACAGATCTATCGCAATAGTTGAAGGACCGTCCCGTCGCTTTTCCCACAGCGCCAACCTAGCCGACTGTAATATTGTTTTCAAAAGCTTTAAAATTATAAAAAGTGCATTAAAAAAACATGTTACATACATGTACAAATTTGTAGAAACTGGACAAGCGATTTCGCACCACTTAAAATCATTATAAATTATTGAAGAACAAGGAAATTCGGTTCCATATAAATTGACTGGTGCTTGTTAGGCTAAGATGATGGACCAATATAACTAAAACAAAAACAAACCACAAGGATAATCTGATAGTGATTCGATACCACCAACTAAGATGAATATTTTCGGGAAAAAACCATAATAAGTGTTTGGATGGATTAATTTGATATATTGTATTATTCGCAGATAAGAAAACAAATGCATTAACTAACATAGCTAGAGTGCAGTAATATCAAAATTGATGAAAATGTAGCATCATATAACATATATATTATATGACACCTTTCTATAACCAAGACAGTCTTTATAAGCACAAAATATCCGAAAAAAGCGCTTATATCATGATTATAACTAGAATAAAAGAGAGCTTAATCTATACATTGGATCAAACCTCAAAATATATGACCTAAAAAAAAGTAAAAAAGAAAGTATATTGCACATTAATTATTAAATTAAATCACTTGATATCACGCGAAAAAATTCAGCAATTTTGAAAATTTTCTTTTTAATGAATACAATTAAAAATTTCTAAGAAAAAATATGTGTAATAATGATAAATATTCATTAAAAGAGGCTTAACAGTCAACAACTGAAGTTATTGTGAAAACTAAAAAAACGCTATTTATAAATCACTGACAATATAGGTAAGATCTAAAAGTAAACACAAAAATACAACAGTCAAGGCAGCTTTAGATCAGATTTAATATACCACTGACGTAGTAACAGAAAAAGTAGACCACCATGTTAAAAAAAGCAAGAATATAAAACCATAAACGCTTTTAATACAAGGTCATTATTTATTTATATGTAATCTTACATTTAAGGCATTCATTAGATTTATTATAACTATTTATAATTCTCTCACTATATTACTCTGGCTGTGCTTGATGTAAAAGTGCTAATTGATATCAATATTATAAAATTAAATGTTTAAAAAACCTAATAGCTTGAAATACTACTAACTTACTATAACCTTGTGTACTCACCAAAATTTAAATAATTACAGAAGAAACTTTCACGACATTGGCACATGGAAAAATTGTAAATTACCTGAAACAGAAACAGATTTCATCAGTATTAGGGAACCATATTAATTTTATTAGCATATAATAGTAGGTGTGCATATAATATTATACATCACGTTTATATTTTTATTTAACACTTTGATTGCTATATAGTGACAGCAACATATGGCCAGATGCGGATATATTCTTTTAATTAAGGCCCTAATTTAGAATAAAATCATAATACACATTCATTTTACTGAATATTAGATAATTTTTAACAAATGACAAACATTTTGACATTTGATATGTGAATAAAATTTAAAGTCTAAACATTTCAGAGTCCTAAAATTTAATGTAAAATGAGACGAAATGATAAAAAAACATATTTATTTTAATTATAAACAAACAAAAACTGAACATGTATATTCACCAAAAACTAAATATAGAAAACGGAGATTTATCATCAAATACTTTAAATATTTCGATAAACGTACTATATAACTAAGATAAAATAAACAGCGCCTGTATTCCAGTAAAAAAAGCAAAAAGGTTCTCTTCTCAGCTCTGATTTTATATTAACTGTAGTAAGAATGGTATTACCAGCGACACGAATCCGTGTCTCGAGCGTCGGTTGCTAAATTTCAGCGATACGGATCCGTACAATCGGCACCCAAATTGTCAAATAAAATTTATAACTTTTTAAGTATATCCTATCTGTTTTAAAATACTCTGAAAATGTTGATTCAAGTATGTTAATAAAAAATAGTAAGTCGTAAATATTATTGCTTCCGTGAAATTATTTCTTTCATACAACACTCATCAAAAATTCAACTCATACAATTCCACAACAATGTTTTTTATCGAATTTAGCTTTATCAGACGGTTTTTGGACATCGAAAACATCATATTTGGTGGATTGAGAAGATTAAAAACGAATCAAAGGAGAAACTAAATTTAAATTAATAAGTTTAGAAGGAATAACAGTAATATTGTCGTCATCATACACCTGACATAGTAGTCACCGTAAGTGTGCAATAGAACATGATGATCCTCCACATTATATAAAGCGTTATACAAATCTTATATAAAGAATTATGGTGAAAAATTCAGGGTATGTGAGGCTGAGACTGCAGAATAGAATTTGCAAGATTATACCTTGAATTTTTGACACAAAACCATTTTTATTAAACCTACGTTTCTCAAATTGAGATACATCATAATTCCATCAATTTCTATTAAAAAAATCCAATTTACACGGATGCCACGATGCTATTGTATCTTAAATTTATATAAAAAGTATATTTTGTATTAATAAGATATTTTATTACCTCAGCATATTAATTAAAGCTTCAAAATTTTAAACAAATCCATTTAATAATATTCAAAAAAAAACTGTCCAAAAAAGACCATGTTCAGTGAGCCATTCCAGTATAATCCCTTACGTAAGGATAGTGATGTTTTCATGGGAAACAAGGTTTAAAGAAAAGTTTTACGAATTAAAAATATATATACCTGCGCAGGAAAAGAGTTACCCAGTGCCACAATGCTTTTATAACTTATGTAAGGATGTTGATTAAAGCTTCAAAATTTCAAGAAAATCAATTCAGTAATATTCAAAAAACTGTTTAAAAGACCATTTTCAGCGAGCCAGGGCATGATGTTTTTACACTCTAGCAATTTGATACCCTTAAAGGTGAGAAAACCAATTTTATTAAACCTACGTTTCTCAAATTGAGGTACATCATAATTCCATCATTTTCTATAAAAAAAAATCCAATTTACACGGATGCCACGATGCTATTGTATCTTAAATTTATATAAAAAATATATTTTGTATTAATAAGGTATTTTGTTACCTCAGCATATTAATTAAAGCTTCAAAATTTTAAGCAAATCCATTTAGTAATATTCAAAAAAACTGTCCAAAAAAGACCATGTTCAGTGAGCCATTCCTGTATAATCCCTTACGTAAGGATAGTGATGTTTTCATGGAAAACAAGGTTTAAAGAAAAGTTTTACGAATTAAAAATATATATACCTGCGCAGGAAAGGAGTTACCCAGTGCCACAATGCTTTTGTATCTTAAAGTTACATGAACAAGGCTTTGCCATTGTATCTTAAATTTGCATGAATAATATTCGCAAGGATGTTGATTAAAGCTTCAAAATTTCAAGAAAATCAATTCAGTAATATTCAAAAAAACTGTTTGAAAGACCATTTTCAACGAGCCAGGGCATGATGTTTTTACACTCTAGCAATTTGATACCCTTAAAGGTGAGAAAAAAAATGAAAATCCTAGAAACAGGAGCCAGAACTCCGTTATGAAACAATGTAACACTACTTCTACTTGTTACGATCTATAACTAATGAAATAAATATGCAGAAATTTGTTCAAAACTAGAATCCACTCAAAACACTCTTTATATGTTTGAGTAAGTTCAGCAACGTTCTGATTACGTAAATAATTGTTCTATATTGTAAAAGTAGATGCCAAAATTTTATTGATTTTAATTCTACTTTAGACAGATTTAGACAGATTTTAGGTACTTCATGTTTTAAAAAAAGACATTGGTTTCTATATGATGCTTGACTTGATCAGTCTTATGTTCATTAATGACTGGACTATATTTGCTGATATAGATTCTGAGGCATCGTCTTATATGACTCGCAAACTTCGACATTTTCCCCGAAATGGTCATTCAGTTATGAAACACAAATCAGTAAACAGTTGAAGAGCAAATTCAGAGACGTTGATTTAAATATGTCTATCGAAAAATTCCTCATGCCAGCCGCCTGTGGCGAAATCAACATTTCGTGTCGGGATTTATGGTGTTATCGGATGTCTCCTACGACGATCGGTCATAGTTCATCCGAAATATGAGACGTGTTCAAACTCGTTCGGTTTAGTTTCCGTTCTGTACTTCTGGAGTGGGAGGCACTGGCACGAAATACGGTGCTGGGCTGCGTTTTTATACGATGTTATTATTCCCCAATATCTCCGAATTCGGTGCATGCCCATATTGGCCCTATTTAATTTGAATAATCCGAGTTTGGCGCATGCGTATATACAGTTTTCTTTACTTATTCTTTATTGTGATTATTGGATTTAATGTCGAATATATTAAGCAGGTTAATACATTCAGGCGGTAAATAAAAATGGAAAATATTTGGAAGAAACACATTTTATTTAAAAAAGTATTGAATAAAACGACATAATAAAAATATAATTAATATTTGTCCATCTATTCTATTTTTATAAAAACATCATATTACATATTATCATTATTTTTTATAAATAAAAATACACAAATATGATAAATAATTGATTTAATGTTGAAACTACATATAAGGAGAGATAAACATTAACCATTTTTTGAAATAACACATATTATTTAAAAAATTATTGAATAAAATGAATAAAACTAATTTTTATATGCCTTTCTATTTTTATAAAAACACCATATTTAAATAAATTTACATATTTGAGCAATTAACAAGAACTCGAAGAACCATATATATAAACATTACCATAAAAAGGACCAAAATCGTTTAGATCAAGCACAGCCAATATAGTTAAAATGAAATGAAAAAGCCACCACTATAAATGAAAGCAGTCAAATTTTCCTAAAAATCTCCAAATATTATCGCTACCATTCTTGATCCACAAACCCCATTAATAAATTGACTACCTCGAGCTTTCGATTAACATATTGTGCATTTACTAGGATAAAATGGATGGAATGGATAATCGTACTTTAATGTTGAAATACAACTCAATCAATACATTCACAAAACAATAATGTATTTACCTATACTCTTATGTAATAATCCATTGTATTTTCCTTATCGTTACATCACTAGGGTGTCCTTGATAGTTTTATACTTTGGTTATTTGGTCCAGCTCTACTTTTGTTAGCAAATTTAATTATTTCAAAGTCACGATACACTTATCCATATCTTAGCAAAATGCTGTCTAATTTATTATCTGATTCTCTGAATTTCACATTCTTCGACTTTTACTCTCAACAAATTCTAGCTACATCTTAGCTCTAAAACAAAATTTAAATCATTACTAAAATATATTCTGTTTAAAATAAATGTCTAATTATTACCAGTTACTGCAGTTTTTACTACTATTCTTGATGGACAAATCTCATTAATGACGACGACTTCTAACACAATAATCATTATCTTCTCTGTTCTTGTTATCATTAAACTTTGGCATATGATGATACCTATTCAAGGTCGTTGATAATCATGTGTTATAAATTTGGCAGCTACAATTCCCACTATAGATATAATTGATGCTGTAGGGATTTAATAACTTTCAAAAATTGAACCTTACATTCTGCACTTACCCTTGTACTTTCATATTTTAAAACCAATGTATGCTAGACCACCAAGAATAACTAATAAATTTAATTATTATTACTATAGAATTATTAATGTAACACAAATTCTAAATATTCTAGATTTTTTTGTTGTTTTGATCTGATCGACTCGAAAGGAATGAACCGTCGTTAGAAAAGGAAGACATTATAGTTTCATATAGTTTATTCTATTCTATGATTTATTCTATGCAGGAGACCGCGCATTCGCCAAATCCGAAGATGTTTAGGAATAATGTATCCTCGTTTTTTATTAGTTTGAGTATATGCTTACACCCGTGCATCGACGGTTTATATAATAGGATTTATTACTTAACAAAGATGTCCGGATTTGGATCATGCACACTATATAAACGATAGAAAACTATATAATATATAGTTATCCATACAGTCAATCAAGTGAAAACAACAAATAAATATAGAATATTTAGATTTTGTATTACATTAATAGATCGATAGGAATAATAATTAAATTGTTATATTATTCTTGGTGGTTTAACATACATTGGCTTTAAAATATGGAAGAACAAGGATAAGTGCAGAACGTAAGGCTAAATTTTTAAAAGTTGTAAAATCCAAAGAGCATCATTTTTTATAGTGGGAATGCCAAATTTATAACCCATAATTTTCAACGACATCGAGTAGTATGAACATATTGCAAAATTTAATGAAAACAGAGAAGAAAATGATTCGTGTTGAGTGGGAGATAGTCAATTCATTAATGAGGTTTGTCCATCAAGAATAGTAGCAAAAATTGTAGTAACTGGTAATAATGAGAAATTTATTTTAAACATGATATATTTTAGTAATAATTTAATTTTTATTTTATAAGTGAGATGTAGCTAGAATTTGTTGGGAGTGAAAGATAAATAGAGAAGAAGAAATTACACAAGATTTTGTTGGGATGTAAGAACTGTGATACAAGAAACTGAACAAGTGGGGAGTGATACTATAATTCAATTTGCTAACAACAGTAGACCTGGATCAAATAAACAAAATATAGAACTATCAACGACACCCTAATGGTCTAATGACAAACAAGGAAAGGAGAACGCATTTTTATATAAGACTATAAGTAAATAAATTATGGTTTGGTAAAAATAGTAATGTATTGACTGGAGATTTCTTTAAATTACGATGATCCATTCGTTTTAGGCTAGCAAATGGGAAATATGTTAACCGAAAGCTCGAGGAAATCAATTCATTAATGAGGTTTGTCCATGAAGAATAGTTGCAAAAATTGTAGTAACTGGTAATAATGAGAAATTTATTTTAAACATGATACATTTTAGTAATAATTTAATTTTTATTTTATAGGTCAGATGTAGCTAGAATTTGTTGAGAGTGAAAGTCGAAGAATGTCAAATTCAGATAAACAGAGAAGAAGAAATTAGACAGGATTTTGCTGGGATGTAAGAACTGTGATACAAGAAACTGAACAAGTGGGAAGTGATACTATAATTCAATTTGTTAACAACAGTAGACCTGGATCAAATAAACAAAATATAGAACTATCAACGACACCCTGATGGTCTAATGACAAACAAGGAAAGGAGAACGCATTTTTATATAAGACTATAGGTAAATAAATTATTGTTTTGTAAAAATAGTAATGTATTGAAAGCTCCAGGAAATCAATTCATTAATGAGGTTCGGCCATCAAGAATAGTTGCAAAAATTGTAGTAACTGGTAATAATGAGACATTTATTTTAAACATGATATATTTTAGTAATAATTTAATTTTTATTTTATAGGTCAGATGTAGCTAGAATCTGTTGAGAGTGAAAGTCGAAGAATGTCAAATTCAGATAAACAGAGAAGAAGAAATTAGACAGGATTTTGCTGGGATGTAAGAACTGTGATACAAGAAACTGAACAAGTGGGAAGTGATACTATAATTCAATTTGTTAACAACAGTAGACCTGGATCAAATAAACAAAATATAGAACTATCAACGACACCCTAATGGTCTAATGACAAACAAGGAAAGAAGAACGCATTTTTATATAAAACTATAGGTAAATAAATTATTGTTTTGTAAAAATAGTAATATATTGACTGGAGATTTCTTTAAATTACGATGATCCATTCGTTTTAGGCTTGCAAATGTGAAATATGTTAACCGAAAGCTCGAGGTAATCAATTCTTTAATGGGGTTTTTGGATTAAGAACAGCAGCAAAATTTGCATAGAGACCATAGGTCATATTTGGAGATTTTTAGGACAATTTCACTATATTCATATATGGTGGTGGCTTTTTCAGCTTTAACTATATTGGCTTGGATTTGCTATAAACGATTTTGGTCTTGTTTATGACAATGTTTATGTATATGGTTCTTGGAGTTCATCTTAATTGTTCAAATATGTAAAATAATTGAAATATGGTGTTTTTATTAAAATAAAAAGGCTGGATATATAATAATAATATTTTTATTACTTCAACTTATTCAATAATTTTTTAAATAAAATGTTACGTCAAAAATCTTTCAATGTTTATTTCCTTCCATCTGGTACTGACAATACTGACATTTGGATACCCTAAATAGCTCCAGAAAAGATATAAATCAGGTTCACAGAGTTTGACCCGAAAAATAGGAGACTAACATAGTTCGAGGCTAGGTCGCTTTAATGATGATGATGATGATGTTTTTCTAAAATACAAGAAGAAATTGAATCAGTGAAATATGAACACAAAGTTATATTTTACATTTTTTTTTCTGGAAAGTGCTCTAATGTAAATGAATAAAAATTGTGTAAATCCTAATTAAAAAACAAGGAATAACCTTAAAAATGCGTTTAAGTTTCGCAACAGAAAATAAAAACTCGTGACCGAAGCGACTCGCGGCTGATATTTCGTTGTTCGCTACCATCACGCTGCCGCAAAAGACGACGAAGAACCTTGACTTTAAAACGCTATTACTTCTGCGTCATCCTCATAGGTTGGTGTAATTTCGAAGTGCACGCTAACATCATCCGTAACTCGGCAGAATCGCATCTAAATTATTTTCGTTCTCGTAATTATTTTAAAACAATATACAAAAGTTAATAATAGGGTTCGAATGAATTAATTACGATGTTATATTATAATTTCCTGGTTTGTCTATGAATAAAAAACCGTTTTATCTTTGCTGAGGCTTATTTTGTTGTATTTTTTATAGTAGGAATAAATTATATATATGAAGGTTACGTTAATTTAATCACAGTTGATATCTCATAGAAAAAAAATATTAAATAATGAATAAGACAGCAGCATAGTTTCAAAGAACTTGTAAATGTGAGTGAGATACTTTCAAGGTGACAAATGGAAGCAATTTATTTCTATAATTTTCGAAAGATGAAGTGCAAAGGTTTTAGTCTCGTTTCTTACATAAGCTTCGAACGACAAAAAAGTAAATTAATGCATCTGATGTTCCAAATAGATAATTTTATTTTTGTTTACATAATTATTCTTGCACCTAGCAACAAGTGCAGAAAGTACGAATTATTCATATTACAGGCTATAAATTAATATTAAAGGATTTACATTAGATCCTATTACTGTTTATTAAATCGCATCGTTTGTAAATTTCATATTGAAGCCTCAATGGTAGGCGTCACTTTAAGTGTGTGTCATTTCACCGAAGTTTAAACAAAAAACCTTTTCAGTGCATTGAAAATACCTAAATTTATATAGCGTTTGTTTGTAACGTGCGTTTGTGGGAAGTTTTACTATTTTACTTAAATTTGAAGAACAAAGAGGCTGAAGGTCTTCGAATGCTATGTGCAGCTTATGTAAATTATGCTCCATCGATTTCAACATGTGAATACTGGTTTTGACGTTTTAAAAATGGAAGCATAAAGCGTTCTGCACAGCCTAAAACAATCTGAAGACGAGGATTGCGGGCATTACTCAATAAAACCATCAATGAGGATCGCTATCAACTACAATTGATGCATTTAATCTGAGCACTATGCGAAAACCGACCAGTATACAAATAAAGACACTACATTGTTATTCCTCTACATGACAACGCTCCACCATACGATCCAAAACCAATGAAAACACACTTAAAAATACTAAAAATGGGATGTGCTACCGCGCCCACCATATTGTCCGGAACTTGCTCCTTCTGATTACTACTTGTTCCAACATATTAATCGTGACCTGTCTAACCAGTGTTCACTTCTTATGAAAATACCAATAAATTGGTCAATTCGTGGATTGTCCCAAAAGGTTCATCGTTCTTTCGAGATAGAATCCATAAATTAGCTGAGGGATTGGGAAAAGTAGCGGCTATCCATAGGCAATATTTATTAATAAAATACATTATACCGATTTCTCACAATAATTTATAAGCCTCATAGTAATAAAACAGCTGATGAAACAGAAATTCTAATATGAAACAGCTCATTAGTGAGTCTTGGTACATCAGAAATTACAACCTTCATTGAAGTTGCAGATGATAACAAGAGTTGAATACATTTTCATTATGTTTAACTTTAATCTCGAACTTAGCAACTAGCACTTAGAATAAAGATTATTATCAAAATAATTTCGCGTTTATTATGAATAAATATCCAAATTAAAAATAAAAAGCTAAATGTAAAATAAAAATTCCAGCAAATCGATAAATTCTCGATTTTTTGACAATATAATGAAATACTGGCGGAGAAAATTATCAACCCTGTTGCAAAGTCCCAGCTTTAGCAAAGTCCCTTGAAAATAACTTTCTAATGAAACGGCAGTATGGAGCACTCCAAAACCTTACGTTTCTCCCTTGGTATAACAATTTGCAATTTAGCAGGAAGACTTGACGGCAAGATATAAAATTTAATATAGTCAAATTAACAGTTCTTATAAAATAAATTAATCGTAACATTTCTATTAAAGAGTAAGAATGAATTTAGAAATATATCACTTTATAGTTACATGCATATGATTAAATTAAATTCCAAGAAACGTAGATCAAAGGCGCAGTAAAATATCAAGCATCAAATTGCCAGAAAAAAACTAGTTGAATACCGTGGGCACAAAACTCAGCCAAGTGATGATGTCTCACCTACCGAATATTAATCATATTCTTCTCAAGTATACATATACAGTTGATATATATTAGGTAACCCTTCTGAAATATTGAAAAAATAAAAGGTTACTTTAGAAGACATATCAATAGCATTTTATTAACGTAATATTTTTGGTATCATCAGAAAACGATAACTGCAATCACATTTACATCATAATAAAATACACATAAATACATATACATAACAATATTCAAGATATAAAAGTTTAAAAATAATATAATATATAAATAAATTTTAATAGCATCATGATATAACGCTTTGTTCAGATGAAATCGTGATGTCGAACAACCTTCTAGTACCTCTTGCATAAATCAATGATATTATTCAAGTGTTGTTCACGCAGCTTAGTATGTACTGTAATCTCCATTATAACCCACAGGAACTTTGCTACTGGATAGACAACACATCACTCGTAGACTGAACAGTAGCAAACTCTGAGAACTCGTGTAATAGCTAGCGAGTGGAACTAATGTTAATTGTAAAGAACTATAGTTTATCGTTACACTATAATATATAGTAACTAAACATAATTAACATAGACTATAATATAACTATAATATACTATAGTAATAGGACTGGGAACTAATTTAGGAGATACATTTACGATTCCCTCAATTTAAATTTAGCTCGAGCAGATTTCATTTATTAAGATATTTTAGCATCGATTTCGATAATATAGTTACTATTGAATGAAAAAAATCGATCAAAATAAACGAGATCAAAAATATAACTCTCCGAAGGGTAATAATTATATAACTTATATTAAAACTATTTTCCAAAACAATTATGTTTGTTATTAATTATTAATAGTTGATTAATATAATAACTGAATAATAATTGAAAATACGAGAATAAAATGAAAACGCAATAGCTTTCTTATAAGGAATCCCAGTAACAAAAGAAATATTGGATTTCGGAGAAAGGATAAATCAATAATGCAACTTTCTAGAGAACAGCTGTTGTGTACTAAAATACTTTTGATTTTTCTAGTTCTGCCTCCTTTGTAAGCTCGATATTAAAAGCCAAGAAAGAAAATGCTTAACATACAATTTTCAGTACCAATAATTTAATATTTATCATATATAAGAAATTACTAGAAACCGAAAGATTTAAAATGTCGTTGGAATAATTAAGAAAAAAGTATTGAATATTACTAGAGAAAGCAAAAATCAATGTAAAAAATTATTTAAAAAAAAAGAAATTAAATTATGCTTCAAATATGTGATTGTCAAAGGTCACAAAAATTACAATTAGAACATCGGCCTACACTGCTTTCTGTCTTCGTATATATGTTGAACATTTTTGTTAAAATATAATATAAGACGCTTAAATACAAATTATCGACACTCAAAACAATACACATAAATGTTCAAAACAATTAATAAAATAATTATGAAAACCATTAGGACCGATAAATTTTAATTGACTTATTATGCTAGAAATACGGTGATTGTTTTTTTGGTGACAAAAATTATTCCATAACAAAGATAACTACATACTTCAGCAAAAAAACATTCGCGATACTGATACTGAGGTAACAATTTACTGAAACGTTGTTGAGTGTGCTAAACAAGAAACAGAACAAACATACCTTGAGAGTTGAACATTTCAGCACATAGTTCGCATATTTGCAGAGCCTATTGCCTGAGATAGAGAAAGAAAAGACCAAAACATTGGTATTTTATTTCTTTGATGATGGACGGTAGATTGATGGATGAAACGTTGTGCGTAGATGAAACGTAGTGCAAATATCAATAGTTGCAGTGAGAGCTAATATATAGAGTTTAAATACATGAATACAAAGAAAGAAAATAACATCACTCTTGAAGGTGCGATTAAAAAATGGGAAATGTTATAATTAAGATTAAAGCCACTCTAACAAATGCTTCTTTCATCTATTCTAAGGCATTGCTCTCTTAAAGTGGGACATTGTCAAAATGTGACGTATATAAACGTTTGAACACATCAAGTAACGATATGATCATCACACAATACGGTAAGTTTAAGACAAATTTTGAGTATTCCTCTCTCAGATAATGTTAAAAACAATCAACGCTGAGTCGAGAAACAAATCAGAAGTTAACACAGTTATCACACAGTTGAATTTGTTATCACAGTTAACAAATTCAAATCAACTGAATTAAATGAGAGTGAAATTCATTAAGCTGAGAAAAACATCTTCTTGTTGCTCGAAATAACGTTCAAGGATATGGTAACTGCTGTTAGAACTTGTCACTAGATATAACTTACAAGCTCTAAAGTCTAGACAGCAATAAAACTTGGATATACATCAAAAACATAATCTTTAAATTCCAGCGAATTTGTATCATCATTTTTTTATAATTCTTTTCAAATTTTCAACCACATGAGCATCATCTTCAAGCTCTACCTTTAGTTAAAAAAAGATATCGATTGCTTGTAAAAGTACAGCTAGGACATACTAGAGCTAACTTATATGAGAGAAGTTGTCGTAAATTGCTTCAGAAGTTTAATAACTTTGATTTTAAGACCGAAAGTGCGAGAGGACGCAGAATTTTATGTTCAGATCGAATGAAATCACCGTCATTATAAGCTATAATAGATAATTTTGTGTAGAACAATTAAAAATTATCATATATTTGTATATCCGATTTTTTATTATTATAACACATATAACACATATTGTTGCATGTTGGCAACTCTGCTTCCGTGTAAATAATGCGATGTATTGCTCAGTTTACATTCCAAGTCTTGTAGGTTATATTTTAATGTACCATACGCTTTGTTCTGCGACGATTAAAAAAATTGTTGGCGATTGGTGACAACCGTGGAACAGCGACAATATCCACGGTAAAGACACAATATACCAAGAATGGTAAAAAATCATCCTCCGATAGGACTAGTGAGTCAAACCCAAAGTCAAACTAACGAAGACAGATTAAAAAGGATCGTGACCAGACAACATAAAATTACCGGGACAACAGTGACAGGAAGTCAATACTCACTGGACTAACACTGTTTCCTGGGAACCCTTTATAACAGTAGCCACGATAATAAAACCTACTTGAAAGACTTGATGATTGGAAGAATATGATATATAGTCAATTCAAAACTGTAGTGACACGTGTTTCAATATCTGTTTGTCTAAAGTTGTAAAATCGTTTTACAGTCAGACAATATTATTCTTCTCAATTTAATTGTATTTAAAAAGAAATAGAATGCTGTTAGACATATTGGATCATGTAACCGAAAGAGCCTGAAAAAGTTGCCTGTTTGTCAAACGTCTGCAAAATTCTTCAAAATATTATAACTACCGGTTATAGTTTATATTGAAAATATTTTTTGCGCGTTGCAGCTGGATTGAATATTAGTAGGGGCACGGTCATGCACTGTTGGGTAATATAGGATTTAAGTGGTGTAAAAATAACCCACGAAGGGGTTTAATGGAACTTCCAGAGATTACTTTAAAGAGATTACAATTTTTAAAAACATAAAATCAAGGAAGAGTTATATTAATTTATATATTTAAAAGAGACATGAATATTTCATAATGGTACATTGGCTTACTCATGGCGAGATTATAATAAAAATAGTGTAAAGACAATAAAGGTTCATGGAAAAAGGTAATCAGCTTTTAAAGAACTTGGAAGAACCATCAGTTATAGTTATGTACAATGGAGTATCTACCATATATATATACTACACTGGCGGGGAAATTCCCAACAAGTTCATCAACAACAGCTGCTATTAAGGAATGGCTTAAAGTACATAAAATAGCTTTCGAGAAAATCATGTTAAAGAATGAACTATTTCATATTGTTACTCGGTAAATATATATGAAACATTTAATTGCATTTTATGTAATTTACTTTTTTATAAATAAGCCTGAGAAAAGATACATGGTAGATCAGATTGCTGAACGTTATGGCCAATGAGTATTATGTCTTCCTCCCTATCACTGTTATCATAGTTAACCCAATTAAGTCGATATGGGGTATTGCAATAAATATTCAGGTCGAGAAGGATATTCAAACTAGTCTGGATTTATGGAAAGAGGCATTGTCGAAAATAACACCTTTGGTGTGTGTGAGCTCGATCAGACACATTGAAGAAGAAATTGACAAATGATGGAATTACGAACAAATGTTGGATGGATTGGAAATTAACAGCTTAGTTATTAACTTGATTAGTGTTTCTGAAAGTGACAATGATTGAATAAAATTTAATGAATGCTATTCTATGATTGAATGCTGACAATTACCAAGACAAGGTGATGAAAGAAGAAACAACTAAAGGTCAATATTATAGGAAATTGAATTATAGAGTGTGAAAGCTTTATGAGCATGTGTGTTACTGTTCAGAATATACATGAACATATGTGCGGAGAGAAATAATAACAACTGTTTTGCAGATATGGCAAATGTATTAAGGAGAATGCAGTGATTAAATGTACTTTTATCAAGAAAGATGTATACAGGTAGTAAAAGGACAAACTAAAGACTAATATAGTAACATCATAATGACTTTGTAAGAACACATTGCATTGAAAGAACCAAGAACTAAGCGTAAAACATAAATATGCTATCTAATGAAAGTAAAATATATTACTCAGATATACAACTGTTAATTAGGTGGATTAGGCCTTTAGGGTATACCACTACATAAAAAAACGCGCCTAGAACCTTACCTTACCTATTGTGGCTGTATAATTAATTGCAATTTTAAGTTCTTCGATAATATATACATTGGATATACTATAATGTTAAAATAAATTATAATACAAAAATTTTTGTTTCATAATTTAATTTATAATAAAATTGATATGATATATGTCAGAGCCAAAATGTACATAAACTCAAAGTTGCTGCAGCAAACTTTGCGACGTTCTGACAGGTCTCCCATGTCACTACTGCTTTGAATAGGCTATAGTGAGATAAATCATCATTTTCCTATAAACCGTTGGGTAGATGTGTGGAGAACCTCAAAAAGAGTATCTGTTTCACACAAAATGAATATCTCAACTTCGTTATATTCCAATATAAAGCCTACTGCATACAGCCAAAAATTGGTTTTTGAATAATTCATTCATCAGAATAGCATCATACATCTTCCCTGGTCAGCACAATTGCACGACCTAGAAATAATTGAACCATTATGGGGAATTTTAGAGCAGAGAGTGGGTGTGGATTTCCATCTTCAACATCATCGAAGGAAATGGCGGATGTTTCAGTACAAGGATGAAACAACATTTTGCTACAAACTATTAATCAAGATTAATCAAGAGTACTTCTTTTATTAATCAAAAAGGACTGATTGACTTACCAAGACAATCGATTATTTCACATATAATATTTATCCCAAAATATATTAGTCGCTGCCATGCACACTCCACTTTTAATTGCAAAATAAAATATTTAATCTAACATAACCATGAATATAATTTTGGCAAATGCATATTCAACAATTAATTTAAAAATCCCCATAATGAATCAACAAAGCGGTAATACTGCAGAAAACTGGTTCCAATGTATGCATAATCATTTCAAAAACAGCATACCTGCCTAGTTGTGGGTTTAAATTAACGTGACCTTGTCATAGATAACGCTGCGTAATAGGCATACAGCAACTGACCGCTTCAGAGCAGCATACGTAAAATAAAATGAAGTAAACAGTCTAAAAAGCCGTGAAGAATCAACGAGATATGTCCGAATATCAATATATGTTATTTATATTATATTCTAGTATTTTCAATGCCCAATACCTACATAATTGTAATAGTTCAAGTCTATATATCGAACTATGTTGCAATTCACTTGTTTGCGGCGTTCCTAACAACAGTGTCATCGCAATTAGCAAAGGACATGATTGTTGGTCAAGATCAGTGAGTTTAAGTGTTAATGCGTGTCGATTTATCTAGTGATAATAAACGAAAAAGGATTTTGCAACAGCTAATGCGTACACGCAAATGGAAACAAAGAACAGGTTAAAGATGCCGCTAAACTACAGCATCGTATCCCTGAAAGTCTTGCGTTATTAACACCACCTTTTTTGAAAGTACACTTATATAATAGTTAAATAAGGCGATATTTTGCAAATAGAAATGAGAGAGATGCTTAAGACGGTATTCTAGTTTAGTCTATAAATTTTAAGAAAACCATTTTTTAATGGCTTAAAGGCTTAATCCTTTAGTAATATGCCCTTAAGATGATTTTTGAAAATTGAAATTATTTTCGGAGATATTGCTGTTTTAGTACCGCGGAATCAAAATTTAAGCACCTAAAACTAAAACTAGTTTTTAACCGACTTCAAAAAAGGAAGACATTTTATATTGGACTATATATTTTTTTTAATGTATGTTCGCCGATTTCTCCTTCAATTATGGACCGATTTTCTAAATTCTTTTTTTATTCGAAAGAGTGCACTTCCGAGGTGGTCCCATTGGAACCAAGTCAGGATCTGATCAGGCACCGACTACAAAGAGATCAGCTGGTTGTAGTTAAAATAAAAACTGTAAATAGATAAATGGGTTTAGATAGACATTAAGCTAAATTCTGTATATATAGTAGAAATACGTGTAATAGTGTTAAAAAGGGATTTTGTTTATTTTTATTTCGTTATTACAACGATTATATTTTATATTGAAACGTTTTTTTTGTCCTAAAAATCTAAGTTTTTTTAATTTTTAATTTTTGTTGAGTTCCTTATTTATTTTCTGAAGTCGGTTCAATTCTTTTGTTAAATTTCTTTTATTTCTAAGCTGTTGACCCGATATCTCAACGTCTACTAAATCAAATTACTTCACATTTTTTGAAAGCCTTCCCTATATATTCTTCTATCGTATCAACAAAAGTCAGGCAAATATTTTTTTACAAAATTACGGCTGAGTAAAATAAGAAAAAATGTGTAGTTATAGTATATAATCTTGTTTTAAAACTATCTAATTTGCGAAGTTTGCCATCTAGTTGATCTTTACAATTTTCAATAACAATCTAAGTTCCTTGCTTCGCAGGTGTGGAAACAAAGTTTCTTTGGTAGTCCAAGTTTAACATAATTATGAAATTTTGGTTATGTTCTTAAATATACAATTAAAATGGCGTAAAATTCTTAGTTCTATTTATAACGAAAGCATGCAAACTTATTGAACAACCTAGTATATATAGTTCAAATAAAGCCATTCAAGCATAACATCTGTTAAATATTTATTAAACAGGTCATTTATTATTTATAGAAAACATTTTCGTTTTTATAATTTCACGACATTCAAATTTAAAAACAAATAATTACTAATGTATTAACTTAATTTCAATATATCGTTTTTTGTCAATCTTTTAAGATCGACAACTTAAATTGTCACGATATAAAATAAACAAGCTCTAAAACCTTAAAATAGGTAATACTAGTAAAACTTAATATTAACTGAAAAAAAAACATACCAAGCTCTCTACTAGACTAGAAAGTAAAATTATTTTATACAAGGTACGAGAATCATAACAAGAATCATAAACAATATATTCCATATAACTGATGTAAATTGTTCGGTACTGTTGAATAAAAAATATGATAAAGCTTGTCGATTCGACTTGAAGTAGAATATGAAGACCTTGCACAAGTTATTATAATACTTTAAGCATTAAAACTGTTTTCTTGTAAATTGTCATCAGATAAATATTATCTTCCTGCTTATTCTGGATTTCCAAAAGAAAACTAAATTCCGAATTAATTATACACCTTGATCCTTAATATCTTGATTCCACGCAATAGTTTTCACAGCAACATGGCAGAAATATGATAGGTTCTAAAAAAAGCACTAAGTCCAGTTAACATAGAAATAGAACGAACACACCCGAAATGAAAAATGTATTAAGATCATAGACAACAATCTGCACTATAAGAACTCACATAGTGTTAGACAATAAGTGCATTGCAGAGTTTTTCAACATGACATGAATTAGAAACGTAATCTGACACAAAAGTTACAAGCAGCGTTGGCAACTACCGATTGAAAACGACTACCGACCGTTGACTTTGAGAACTGACTACTTTTTACTACCGACTATTTCAGTCGACTGCTTTCACTCGTCATTTTATGTACGACTAGTTTAGTCCTTACTAGTTCATTCGACTAGTTTCTAACCTTGAAACCTAACCCATATGGTTTTATGGTTTGTTTAACACACAGGAATATAGCAGCATTTAGGAATTATATTTTTATATATTATTTATTAATGTTAATGGGTAAAAAAAACTAAATTTTTAATGGTAAACAGTAAAATAAGTTTGACTCTATATATGTTATCTTGGTTATTATTGCAACTTTTTTTAATTGAATTTTTCGATGTTCTATGTCTCTCCATATTTGTTCAAGCCTTTTGAATATTAAATATTCTTTCATTGAAATTCTTCTTCAACGAATAATAATGCGGTACTTAAATAGCTGATATTAGATTGATTGAGAAAATATCATACAAAAATATTGGGAGCATTTCTCCATTCCTCTTTACAATAAAATCAAATATAAAAATTATTTTACATCATTCTAAATGAAACTGCTCTTCCAAATATAACAGGTCAATTGAAAAGTCCCCGGCCTGACACATAGATGGCGCTACTAGAATTAAATCCATATGTTTTTAGTTAGCCCTAACCCTCAGTAGTGCATTTTGATTCAAGCAACTTTTGTTATTCTAATAAAAATGGATAAAAAGGAATTTTGCGTGTTGATAAAATATTGTTTTTTGAAGCGAAAAAATACAGTCGAAGCAGGAACTTGACTTGATGCCGAGTCCCTGGACATTCCCCTTCAAGTATTGGTATACTAAGTTTAGACGTGGTGAATGAGTACTGAAGTCGGTGGACGCAGTGGACGCCCAAAAGAAGTTGTTACCGACGAAAACATTTTAAAAATCCATCAAAATGATTTTGAATAACCGTAAATTAAAATTGAATGAACTCTATATATATCATATATCAACTGAACGTATCATATGTCGACATCAACTGACATTCACGAATATTTGGGTATGAGAAAGCTCTATGCAAAGTGGGTGATGAGCGAGGTCACTTTTTACCAAAAACAACGAGGGGTTGATGATTCGGAGCAGTGTTTGAAGATGATCGATCGTAATAAACCCGAGTTTTTGCATCGATATGTGACAATGGATGAAACATGGCTCCATCACTTCACTCCGAAGTCCAATCAATAGTGATCCGAGTGGACTGCATACTATGAACCCGCTCTAAAATGTGGGAAACCGCAACAGTCGACTGGCAAGGTTATGGCATCTATATTTTGGGATGCGCATGGAATAATTTTCATTGACTACCTATAAAAAGGAAGAACCATCAACAGCGACTATTTCATCGCGTTATTGGACCGTTCAAAGGACGAAATCGCCGAAATACGGCCGCATTTGAAGTACAAGAATGTGCTGCTTCGAATTGCTTTCTCATGCACCGTATTTTCCATATTTGGCCTCCAGCGACTATTTTCTGTTCTCAGATCTCAAACAAATACTCGCTGGAAAGAAATTTTCGTCCAATGAAGAGGTAATCGCCGAAACTGAGGCCTATTTTGAAGCAAAGGACAAATTGTACTACAAAAATTGTATGGAAAAGTTGGAGAGTCGCTATAAATGAAAAAGAAAACTAATTTTTGTAAAGAAAATGTGTTTTACTATGGTAGGCCGGAGACTTTTCAATTGACCTGTTACTAGAATACAGCAATTATCTCCTTCATTTTTATTCCTAAAGAAACGAGAAGGAATACGTACATCTCCATCTCACTTATGAGACGGTTGAAAAAACACATTCGTAAGCACACGTTGGAATGAAATTGAAATAAACCAATTACTTTTATTATACTATAACATTGTTACTTTCCGAATATTAAAATACGATTAAATATATTTGGGATCATCATTTCATTCCATTTTTCACACTGCCACTTACCAATTTAAAATGAACTGAAAATTATTATAAATTGAAACAATTATCTCCGTCCTTTCCTGTCTCAAAATTAAGGGAAGGAATTCGTACATTCCTATCTGTTATCACGAATAGAGTAACAGTCGAAACGTGCATTTGACTGAAATAGTAATTACAATTTTAACTTGACTACCTTTTTGACTATCGACTATCGAGCCGAACGTTTTACGACTATCGAATGTTTTGACTGGTTTCAGTCGATAGTTCGCAACGCCACTTACAAACGATTGCCTCAATCCTCATTAATATATTGACCACAATAAAGTACAATGATCGAATTAAACCAAACGCGTGTTTGGAAATTTGGCGAGTTGACTTAAAGTGTGAGTAATTAACGAAGGGCAATTAATTTTGATTATATTTCCTAGTATTGAATTTAATCAATCTTCTACCCTTGAGCTTTATAACATCTTGTATTTATTTCTAAATACTATATGATGCGTTTTTTCCACTGATCAATATTTAATTTACATATTGAAAAAAAAATTTTTTAATTTCGTTGCCTTTACATCTATGTAAATATTTCTATTTGTTTTGCTAATTATCATGCCTTTTGCTAATGCACCCAACATACATACAACATAAATAACTAGTGAAACTAATTTAAACCATACGAAATATAAGTAACAAAATTAGAACAAATGCAGTTAAAAAACATGAGGAATATTTTGAAGTATTCGCTATGTTACGGTCGTTTTCTTGCTGACGACGTACCAACAGGCATGTCGCAAACCGACACCAAACAAAACAAAACCACCTCACCTTGATTCTAGTTGGCCGCTGTTTTTATTTACAATTCGCACTTGGAACTTGTCCGTTCAGTTTGGTCCGCTTTATTCGGTTATGGGCCTCGTCGTAGACCGCTAGTCGAATACGTTGTTGAATTTTGCATTATCTGGTCGTTCCACCGTTCACATTGTTATCGAATATTATGTAACATTACTGTAACATCCATACGTAACACCAACTGTCTATATTCAATACCAATGTTTTACAGATTATTAAGTAGTTATGTTTCGTTTAGTCCGAAAAGGTGGATACCTGAGGGATAGAAATAATGAATATTATATAGAAATATGAATGAACAGATTTACAGAAACTTTCTAGATTCCTTTTACTACAAATATTTTTTAAACTTTTTTTTATTTCATAAGACCCCTTCCTATATCCAATAAATCGTACACAACTCCCTATTGCCTTCCAGTCTGTAATCATATTCGTAATAACTTTATTACTGTCACTTCAAAACATGCCACACCCATTTTTTTCTGCCTTTTTATTTTTTCTAATAACATATGTCTACTTTAGTTTATTTCTATAAATTTATAGTTAATTGTAGTTAATGTACATATTTCATGCTATTATTGTTGGTCTTAATATGATTCCTAATATTCTACTTCCTTGTGTTATCAGCTTTCTTCAACTTGTATTGCCATTGTGTTTCACCTGATATATCTTCCTATACCTATCTTTTCGATGAACGTTCGCTCCTTGTTAGGGTTTTACACTAGACATAGTGTATTAAAACGATAGAAATAAATACTTAATGGTACCTAAGTTATAACATCACTTCAATCTAAAATTAATGAGTGAAAGGGATATGTAACATCTCCTTCTTGAAGACGATTCTATGCAATATTCAGTTTTAACGAAACTCTCTTTTTGTCTCCGTGATTGTGAATGAATTATATGAAGTAAATTCGATACTGACTACACATATTTTAAATTACTATGGAGATAATCAGAAGAATGATAACTTCTCCAAATATTATTAACATCTTGATCATTCGTACCTGTATCTACAATACATTTGATTTGGCTATGGGGCTAATCAACATGCGATTTGAAAAAAAACGACTCGAAATCGAACAATTATGAATGAGGACCTATGTCACATAGACGTCATGCCATTTAAAGTTGAAATAAAATATATTTCTAGTCGAAATATATCGAACTGTGGTAAAATATTTTTTTCTGCAATGGAAAACGAATACATCACTATAATCCTTGGTATAATAGTATATAATATTCTGTAACAACAGCACCAGCAATACCAAATACCCACGCTGAGACACTCTACATTCAACTAAAATAAACACGAACCTTCACTGAAGTGAAGGAATAAATTACCATTATACAAGTACAAATACAACAAAAGTTACTACTATATTTTTTAATACTTGAATTGGAAGCCCTACCTCACCGCAGTATTCACCAAACATTACCATTACAAGATAATATATAAATATAATATAAATTTATCGCGATATGAATTAGTAAACCAACATCACTATACAAGTCAGGTTATAATAATCTACTATCCATATTAAGACATATACAATGTCACTCAATATAATACCACAATTTTTGATTGAATCAATAAACAATAGCATATTTTATAACTTAAATGGTGAGGTCCAACGAATACACCTCACTAATATATATTCAATACACAATATAGTATACTACATATACTTTTACACCTCATATTTTATACATTTAAGTTTCATTAAGTTTTAAAATATAAATAAGCCTTTATAATTTATTTTTTAATAAATATATAATCCAAATATAATATAGTATTTTATATATTTATTAAATATAATTAAGTTAAGTTATATATCAACATAGATATGCTCCATACGTATCTAAACCAGAATGTAAATTTTTAAAATGTATTACATTGTTAGATGTTATATACATTGTATTTGAATTTTTGAATTATTTTTGAAGAAGTGTTACAGATGGCAAAGTCACAGGTACTCGCCGACACTGAATACGTTTTATCTCAGTCTTTAGAAATAATCGTTACAGCTCAACATATCAAGGTTGCAACCTCTTCGTTTCCAATAGAGATAGCATTTAAACATGTAGAGGTTTAATATTCTTAGGTAATTTATAGAATGTTACTGAAACGCATACAAAATTATCATTATGTATCAAGGTTTATAGAAAGGCATGTTACATTATGAAAATGGTTTATTCGGAAATTTTATAGAATTCTCCAGACTAATTCTTATTAATTTTGAAGCATACCAAAAGTTTTAAAGGACAGAAAATATACAATTTGCAATCATTAATAGACAATAGGAAAATGCGTATGAAATTACTTTCTTACTAACACAACAAAAGACTAAATCATGAGGAACCTTATAAATTAATTATAAACAACTTTCTTACTCAAGTACTTTCCATACATATTCAACAAATTCAAAATCATTCTATTTTCGTTCTCGATTAAATTTGCAATATGAAATAATCGACATAAAATTAAACGCATTAAATAGCATGAACCAATCAATGTTACAACCTGAACATGAATTTAATTTTCACGAATCTATTACGTTCAATGTCTAATTTCAAAACCGCCATAATTGATCAATAAAATGGTGAAACCGCGCTATACCAATTCCAAAGTTATGTAGGTTTGGTTCAGTTATGTTTTATGCACAATAAACTTATTCTGCCCCAATGGGCTATAATATAGATTACGCATTTTTACCGAATTACCGTTATTACAAGTTTAATCCAAAGAAATTACGTATCCATTTAATAATAAAGTAATCACTAGTCGATGAAATAACTGTTAACCTAAAAGTGAACTTCTAATATTTCTTATTAATATAAATAAAATGATTAAAGCCAATAGTGATAACTTGTGCATGTTGAAAATATCGTTCTATAAATGTCCCAAATGGTGTTAAAAATTGTTTTCATTACATATTAACAATTTTTGTTTCAACTTTCTACTAAAATGCATGAATATATGTCATGTTAATTTTTGGTCTGACCCCGTAAGTGTTTATTTTTACATTTTTTGTCAGTTGTACTTGTATCAAAATTACTGCTAGATTCAGAAATACCAGAATGACTTTTTTTTAACTAAATATGGAATATAATATGAATATAATTTTAAACAACCTATCCTAACTGTTGTGAAGAAGGATCTCTTGCAGCCTGTATGGAAAGTTCTGCCCGCACCCGGGGAACTCCCCAGACATAGAGCCTTCTGATTACTACTTGTTCAACTACAAGATTCAATTTAAATGCCTAAAATATTTATTTTTTACATATTACTATATCAAATATGGTCATAATTTCTAAATCGAACATAAACGGGTTATATAACAAATATATTTTGTTCCTTTCAAAATAGCTCCCCTTGGATGCATTCATCCCTACAGATCTCCAAAGCATTCCTCGATTCTATTTAATCTAATCATGATAAAGGCGCGAAAAGCCAATGTTTTGCGAGAAGACATATTAGCGGCTGATGCTGAACAACACCACGTCTCAAAAGTTATTAAATAAGGACTTTTCAGAGTACTGTGAACTCATAACTCAACTAGCTAACAACATAAAGATACGAATACAAATCCACATCTTAAACTATCAGATTCCGCCATCATTAGCGAGAAATTTCGCCAACACCAACACGAACAACCCTTTGGCTTTTCGGAGAACGCGCCCAAAAAGACGTCCCACGTCGGCCTGTCATCAAAAACCGGCGCTCGCTACCCTCCCCCACTCCCTTCCATAACAAATTGCTGAAGGAAGCGACGACTATGGCAAAAACCGCAGAAATTTGTCGGCTAATGGACAAACAAACAAGGCCGGTAATAGTCGAACATGATAAAGCACTTCCGAACACGGACAGCACAATCCATTCCAGCTCTTCTTAGCGCGAAACGGCAGATCTATCGCGTTATTGATTTCCACCCTACATGCGATCTAACAGTTTGAAACTTGTATCGCTCTGAATTGCGGCTTGAAACGCATTCGAGAATGGTGGGTTTTAACTTTCAAAATTCTAAAGTTCTTTATCCGGAGCATAAGCCTGAAAAAACCTTTATTTCTTCTTTATCACTTAAAAATTGGATTTGTTAATTATTGGTGGAAAACACGACAGGACGGTCCTCCTCCTGTTGCTATAGTCGCAGTTTCGAATGGTGCTGAGGTATTGTCGTAAATTTATGTTTGTGATTGTTTAACATTTGTGATTTTCCTTAGGCAAAAGTGAAAATTATATCAATGAATATGATCCCAGTCACGTCAGAAACCAAGCTGAATAAGAATGGTTGTCTTCAGGAAAAATCTTCAAGTTGGTCAGTCGGTAGGCTTATAGTTGAAGAACGTAGTTCGAAGCCCACGTTAAACAGTAAGTTAAAACAGTATATTAAAAAAAACAGTATAAGTTAGTGAACTGCGACTTGGATGAGGAAGGTAGAGAACTGTTTCTAAAGATTACACTATTTATTATTACGCTATATGATAATTGCCGATCAAAGAGCAAACAAGATTATAGTTTCATGAAAAATACGTCTCCTATACAATCGATATTCTTTATCCGGAGAATAACTCTGAAAAAGCGTTTATTTCTTGTTTTGTCTTTTAAAAATTGGATGTATTGAGGTCAGACTAGTTATTATTATAGTTAGGGCCAGCTTGGTTTCCGCAGAGATAAAGGCGACAGGACGGCCCTCCTCTTGTTACGATAGTAGGCAGATTCGAATCATATTGGAGCACGCTCATAAATTTATATCTGTGATTGTTTAATAATTGTGATTATCCTTAATCAAGAGTACATAATCCGATAATGAAACTGATCGCAGTCACAACACTAACCAAACTGAATAAGGCTGGATGCCTTTTGTCTTCTTCACGCTTTGGAGCGGATTCATCTTGTGCAGTCCACTCGGATGACTATCGATTGGACTTCGGAGGGAAATGATGGAGCCATGTTTCATCTTTTGTCACATATCGATGCAAAAACTCGGGTTTATAATGCTTGATCATCTTCAAACACTGCTCCGAATCATCAACTCGTCGTTGTTTTTGGTCAAAAGTGAGCTCGCGCGGCACCCACTTTGCACAGAGCTTTCTCATACCCGAATATTCGTGAATTATATGATCTACACGTTCAGCTGATATCTATAGAGTGTCTGCTACTTCATTCAGTTTCAATTTACGGATATTCAAAATCATTTTGTGGATATTTTGGATATTTTCATCGGTAACAACCTCTTGTGGGCGTTCACTACGTTCACCGTCTTCGGTGCTCATTTCGGCGCATGTCTAAACTTAGCATACCAATCCTTGATGATTGATTTTCCTAGGGCAGTGTCCGGAGTAGCGTCATCTATGTGTCAGGCCGGGGAATTTTCGATTGACCTGTTAAGTTTCTAAAATAACTGTATAATACTGTATGAAAACTTGTTATATTATTCAGAGAAATGTTAAACCTATAAAATTTAATAGCCGCTTACATTGATACTATTCAATAGATATCGCTGATAAAAATACATACAAGCACCTAATAATATTGTTTTACAACTATTGAATGATATATTCTCTTGAAACTGTAATATTTCGTAAGAATGTTGAAGAATCCTTATATAGAATATATTCTTCGAAACACATCTTGATAATCTGTGACCTTTAACAAAAACTCTCAGAGACCATATAAAAAACTGTAGTTGGGTAGCTTAAATTTAATACGTCAAACTTTTAATGAGATCTTTTTATTTATAATAATTTATATTAATTAATATATTTATAATATATGTTAATTGTTATATTAAAGAGTTTTTAACCAAAACTTTGGTGGCCATATAGTTAAAAGTTTTATTTGTAATATAACATTACGTTAAAGTTTTAGTATACTAATTACATTTCATTTTATCTATATGTATGTCTATTTGTCTTTTGTTTAAATACTTGTTATTTATCTTTTACTTGGAAGCAATACATCAGCTGGACAGCGCGATATAAAAAAACTTCTTCTATAAAAATATATCTATATAGACCTTCTTGATATAAAAAAGGCAGTGTATATATGCAAACAATTATTAAAATCCTACATTTTCAAAAACAGTTTCCACGTAAATGCGAAAATTCATTTCATACTTTTGATTTTGCATAATAAGAGCAAAGCTGGCGCATTCTCCTCCTGCACGTTATGTGCAGACGTGTTATTGAAGGAGCGATAGAAAAATACAAAAGCGGAAAAAATCGCCGTTTTACGTAATCGATTGTCGGCATCGAGAGTTGACGTTTCCACCTAGAAAATCGTTGAAAGGAATAAGATTTTTATTGTCGTTGCGAAAAAAAAACAACAGCAACATCTAAAACGGTCTGGATTTCGATGTTAGGTAACGGATTTTACTCGTTTCATATTTTTTTCGCGCAGTTGCATAATAAAAAATCGTATTTCGGTTATTTCAAATGATTTCAGAAGACTCACTTATCTCATTTAATACGCTTAATGCTCGATAAATTATTAATACGTGCAAATTTAAAATCACACGACACATTTTAACAACAACATTATTTAATTACAAATAATACAAATCACTAAATGATATAGAGCAATTAATCTTATCTAGGTTACCAAATTCGCAATGTCAGATATATTATGTAAAACTGTTGTTTCTCAATTTATATTAACGAAAACGGTTAAAAAAGCAGGCTTTAATTGAAACTTGAAAATATACATTACCATTATTTTATTGCTTTATTTATGTATTATAATAAAAGCGACATAAATTACCTAAGAATATTTTAATGGCAACCAATCAATAATTTCTATAGATTATCTAAATTATCTGTCAATGATTATGAATGTATATGTCGTTAACAATTGACAAACAAAATAATTATATATTTAATTTGATTTTAATACCTATCGTTACCTAATTCCGTATTTTGAAACTATATTTTAATGTATTGAGATAAAAAAAAATATATTATTATAATAGTTCACTTATCAAACATATTTTCAAAATCAATAAACTGCAAATCAACGTCACATTTTCACAAATTAAATAAAACATCATTGCAAGTTAGAAATATCTAATATGCCATATTCTTGACATATTAGCAACTTCTGTATAAAAAATATACAAATATCAAACTTTTCCATATATTCCAAAGCTGTTAATATTTAAACAGGACGATGTTATCATCAGTCAATAGCCGGTGCTCGGGGAGAGTACCTACTTCTTCAGGAATGATCTGCTGTTCCGCAGGAGTTTGAATATTGAACAAACATTCGCCAACAAAACAAAATCTAGACCCGATGTACTCAAACTAATATAAACTGCCACTATGGATGTCTTCGTCAACCGTCCACTGATGTACAATGAATTGTACATTATTGTGTCTTGAATGAATGACGTTATGTTCAAGCTTACAGATCTACCGCATTATAATAGTGTCCAAATCCTGGTGACGAAAACAAGGATTGACAAAATAAGCGTTCGAAAGAAACGGATTTTAGTTTTGTTCGTAATATATCTTGTACTCAATACGCTCCATCTTAAAGAAGCAAAAGCTCCTGCAGATTGGCCGATTATGCTTACTGTTACCTCAGTAGTAGATGATACTTTGTTGAATCTTCTGAATTACGTATCCCAAGTACTTGAACTACTGCACTTGCTCTAACTGGATCCCCTTGAGATTTATTTTTAACTCTCAAATCATGATCCTGCTGCTGCGTCGTGAAGAATATAACATTAACAATTTTAAAATCTGTGAATTGACGAAGTCGAAAAAAATAGACAGATTCACCAAGAATCATAAGAAAGGACTTCTTCATCACGTTGATATCGATCATGACACAACTATAATTACGAAAAAAAAACTACTTAAACTACTACTACTAAAACGTATATAACGTGGTATAGCACACTGAATATTAAATTTACATTAAAAAATGAAAAATTAGATTTAGAAGAAACGTTTAATACCTCGGTGGAACATAATTAAGATCAAAAAGCTAACATGGTGAATACTTTTAGGATATCTCATATCAATCTATATCGAAACCCACTAAATAATCTTACAGTGTTATGAATGATATTAAAAAAAAGTATTTTCTTATATGTACTTTGTAATACTCATTCATATGCCTTCACCTTGAATATAAATGATCCACAAACTAGATATCATACAATGATCAACATGAACACTTATGAACTTGAAACAGTTTTAATTCCAAGATATATTCCTAGATGTGACTGCACGTTTAATAATAACAACAACAGTTAACAATAACAACAGCAATTTAAGATATTTAACTATAAAATGTAATAAAATATACTGGTACATTTTATTCGAACAATATGTAGTCAATAATAACCTTGATCGTAAAATTATTACATAAGAAGATAATATAGAGATTTTCTCGATAATAAAAAATAATTATGTACTTAAAATGCTAATCGAAAGCACTAAAATTTATATATAAAAAAGAATAATTAAATAATGAATATACACATTTATGCAATAGCAGTAGTTTAGTTTTATAGGTACCTACTAATGATTACTTTAACTAAATATTTAATAATACCAGAGCTAGATAACAATAACAATAATAAAATTTGGGAGAATATAAAAAAATTACAATGAAATGTCATTTTGACAATTAATTTCTAACACCCATCATCTGAAAACAGTACGAGAAATGGCTTTCTCCCAACAACAAACTGTTAACCTTCTGTTTGTTTCCCTTTATATTCATTTTAGAGAAAAAAATATTCTACACTAGTACCTTAACTATATTGTATATCCCTTCTTAATATGGATTGATACATGCCAGAAAATTCATAGAAAATTGATTATATTAATAAAGAAATAAAAGTAATTGTGAAAAATTTACAATAAAAGGCATCACTAATAAAGTATTGATTAAGACGCTATAACTATAATCAGCTATTTTTAAAAATATGTTTTAGAGTATCCTTCTTACCTACTAGGATTTATCTGAACTGGACCTACTTATTTAACGAGGGCTCCGAAACACTGTCCTCGCCATTAAGCCTGGTGAGCGACCACACTTTGGAGATCATCCAGAAGACATCCAGCCTTACCCAGCCTGGTTACTAGCATACTGGGATCATTTTCCTTGTCGGATTTCTGCACTCGGATCGTAAATCATTAAACAATCACAAACATAACGACCATGCCACAGAAGGTTTTGAACCCGCGACTATCGCAATGGCAAGAGGACCGTCCGTGACCACTGCGCCACCAAGCCGGCCTTTTTTTATTTTGTCTCAAAAATAAAGATTCTATACTATTAAAAAATGTTTATTGTATGTAATTGTTGTATGTATTGTATGTATGTTCCCCCATATTTCTGACAACATAGCGATACCGTGTCAAAGAAGGATGCTCGTTTGACAATTATTCAGTCTACTGAACACGTCGTTCAATTTATTCATCTGACGTTGTTAGCAACAACACTGTATCAAAAGAACGATATGGATTTATTAAAGATATTAATCCATGCCTTTTTACACTGGAAATTGTCATAGTAGATCCAATTTTAATCACCATTCACAATATGCCACATAAAACTCTTGTTTTTGGCCTAGCAAGCAATGAAACCGAATGTTTCCAAACGGTTCAAAATTGCATTTCCAGTAAATTGTAGTGATAACTACTAAGTATTGACTTACGCCCTATCAGCCAGTATATTTGGTTTAGTTTAACACCAAGCTGTTTGCGTTTTATCACTATATGTTTTTTCTATGTCAAACACGAATCGAAATGCATCCCCAAATATTTAACGTTGCCTACTTGCAGGAGCTTATAATTATTCATTTTTACTGAAAGACAAGTTTTTCTACAAAGGGTGAATGTCACATGGGTAGATTTTGTTTCATTTGCTTTGATACGCCACGTTTTCAACCACAATTCGACTTTGTTAAGATGAAGGTGAACGTTTCTTGTAGCTGATATTGGTTACTCGTGCGATGATAAAACCGCTGTATCGTCAGCATATGTTGAAACAGTAATGTTTCTTGAGGTCGGTAGGTCAGCTGTATGCAGTAGATATAACAATGAGCCAAGAAATCTACCCTGCGAAACAGCCGAATATATTGGGTGTAGGTTAGTGTATTCGTCACCCTGTTTGACAATAAAATATCTGTCTGTGAGGTACGATTTCAGCAGTTGAAACCGCGTATGGGGCAAAAGTTTTCTCAATTTAATATGCAGTCCATTGTGCCACACCTT
The DNA here is from genome assembly GCF_030347505.1 of Rhynchophorus ferrugineus. Lineage (NCBI taxonomy): Eukaryota > Metazoa > Arthropoda > Insecta > Coleoptera > Curculionidae > Rhynchophorus > Rhynchophorus ferrugineus. The sequence goes on from NW_027472580.1 coordinate 23,368,797, forward strand.
GTCCAAGGCCTGAGAAATATCGAGAAATGCAGCGGAGCAATATTTTTTATCGTTTAAGTTATTGTTAATTTGGTTGAGTAATCTAAAAAAAGATAATACGAGAATTTTAACTTTTAAAAGACGTTGGATGGTAGTGAAAACTTATAATAAGAATAATCGATAAAAATCTGTTGGTTTCGATATTAACAGTAACACTTATCACCTTGCTAAAAGTGACACCCCGTACAATTGAATATATTTAATATGTTTCGAAAATATCAGGAATTAGAAACTCAAACCGAATTAAATCATCATGAAAGGTCACACTTGATATTTTCAAGCAAAGCGCTTCCGTTATAATAAAACTTTAGAATAAACTCCTAAACATTTATTTCAAAAAAATGAGGAAATCAATTTATAAAGATCACCCGTAGAACATCTTTCAAAAACCGCAACAATATCGTCATTTATATAACACGCAACGCAATATTCAAATAACCCAGGTATAATTCTGAACACAAATATAAACGAACAACACACAACCTGCTGTTCACTCTGGCTGATAGAATTTCTTTGCCGTTCGAAGGTTAGCAACACTTACTTCTTTTCTTGGGTGTGTTGAGGTTATTTAAATATATGTTGGGTTTGGATTCCGGCTTTTTTGTTCGTTTGTCTGTACGGTCGATCGAGCTTGTGGAGGTGATGAACACAACCCAGAAACATAGATCTAAATTGGATAATAATTGTCGTACTTCTCATAGATTTTCGTATTTATAGTATTAGGTTCAAGGTTAATTCTTGCTGTTTCATTGTTTATAAAACGAATTTAATATAAAGGGTTTTCGTACAATAAAAGTTGAGACATATTTCATACGTATATGGCTTAATTGTTACAGATTTCTTTGTCGATGTTAAAATTATCATTAACCTATATATATAAAACTACTATATATATAAAACGACTAAATATGAAAACAATTTTGCTTTTCCTTTGATGTATCCCCCGTAATTCAAAAATCAAATAGAGATAACTATATGGTTTAAAATAAACAACTAATTAGAATTTTTATATCATTATTATCAGGAGGTAAAAAATAAACTTAATTTTAGTTAACAGTCGTTTTTTAACAGTTGTTAACTATATATCATATTATTTTTATATAGATTGATAAATCTTAAGTTTTGTCACAAATTAAATTTCTGAACGCAACCATCATATAGTTGACATTTGACAACCAACTAAAATGTCTTTTGGTTACAAATTTAATTTCTAACCGCTACCGTAATATTTGACATTTGAAAACGAACTAATATGTCGATCGATACCTCAGACAAAGAGTGCATCATTCTATCTTTTTTAGTCACCTCTATGTGCACGAGAACTTTCTTAACTTCGGTGATCCTTTGTGATCTCCTCACATTGATTAATTACAATTTAGGATGCCCAGGAGAAAACGACCTGACTTAGGTCGTCGCAGTCAATCAAATGTGCGAAGAGCTACCTCACGTACTAACCGCACTGATGACTAGAGAGAGACAGATCAAAAAAATAGTCGTATTCCTATGTCAGAATTGCGTTCTCTAGAGAGTGACAATGAAGTAGATAGGCTTAGAATGCAACGAGTTCGTACACATCAAACACAACAAGAGCGAGTAGGACATAATGAAATTGAGCAATTCCGCAGACGCAGTGCTCCTGTGATCCTGGAACGAGCTGCACTCCTGCTGTATGATGCGGCAATAGATTATTGTGCCGACAAATCGGTAACAAGTAGGAAAATGAGTATACTTTGTAAATATCGCAAGGCGTTAAATACAGTGGTGAATCTACTGGATTATGTTGTACTGGAGGCAAAGTAAAATTGCCACAATTGGTCCCACCATCAGATCCTTTACGCTCTTTAGTTTCTGGGAGTGGAAATCATCCTAAGCACTTCTTAGCCAACATTCATAAATATAACAGCCGTTTCCAGATGACATAACTACATATATTATACAGGACAATTTCATGCCCACTGTCCCATAGTTGACCCAAAATTGCATGCAGTACACCCAAACACATGTTACATGATACACGATACATGATACAAGTGTTCCAAGCGATATCCAAGAGACCTGATAGCTGAAACCATAACGAGAAATGATGGATACCCACTGAATCGTCGGCAATCAGCTGCGGACAATGAGCGATCGGTAGTTGTGAAGGTAAGAGGACAAAATGTTGATGTAGAAAATAGTTGGATCGTGCTATACTGGCTAATATTATCCAAAGCTTTTGAGACTCACATCAATTTGCTCAATATTTCTTCATCAATATTGTAACACAGTACCAGATGTAAGTATCACAGTACCAGATGGGTCGCTATGTAAGTAGCAACGAAGCAATTTGGCGTATCTTTTCATTTGCGATCCATGAAAGATACCCTACAGCAGTCCATTTAGAAACCGGTCAGGGGGGAAAAAGTCGAGAATTCGAGATTGTCGAGGATCTCAATACCATTCAGAATTTTCTTCCGGGACAGTTGGTTTCCTTCAAATCAGTCGACATCGCTATGAACCAGGACGACGTAGTCAATTATCACAATGAGTTTTTAAATTCACTGGAATTGTCTGGATTAACACCTCACATCTTGCAGTTAAAAGTAGGATTAGTTGTCATTGCTGCGTAATATTAATCAACCTCGACTGTGCAATGGAACAAGACTGGCTGTGAAAAAGATGATGAATAACGTCATTGAGGCAACAATCATAAAGGGAAAATACAAAGAGGATGTCGATCCCGCATATACCGATGATTCCGACGGATTTACCATTCGATTTTAAACGTTTACAATTTCCAGTACGTCTGGCCTTTGCGATGACCATAAATAAGTCTCAAGGCCAGTCGTTGGAAGTTTTCGGAATCAACTTAGAGTTTCCCTGTTTCGCGCATGGACAATTATACGTCGAGTGTTCGCGCGTAGGAACCGTCATCTTTGTTTATGTACGCACCACAAAATAAAAGAAAAAATATAGTTTCTCAGAAAGCTTTAAATTGGTTAACAAACTGTATCATAACTATGTGTGTCTGTAGATATCTAGTTGAAACCTTATAAATAGCCACTATTTCAAGAAAACTCTGTTTTTTAAGTATAAAACATCATGTGTAATTAATCGAAAAAAAATATAAAAATTCATTCATACCGAGCATTTTTTTATTAATTACGGATTATTAGGTCTTTTATTTATCGACTGAGTCAGTACGAAGTCTGCCGGGTCAGCTAGTGTAACATAAAATTTCGCGACCTTTTATAGAGTGGAACGTCAGCTCTGTGAGGATTACACAGCCTGTCAGAAGTTTAGAATTGCAAATAATAAACTACAAATTCATCACATTCATTACTTTTATAGACACCAAAACAGCGTTTTTCAGTGACTTGAAACATTAACTTATATTAATATTGTTTATACAAATAGTTACAGATATATAATGTTATGACGATTTCGACAAAAATTTAGAGCTAGGGATTTTTTAATCCTGAAAATCGAACTGCCTGTTCAACTAAACAAAAAATATTCTTGGGGGAATTTATGAGGAGTTAATTAACACAAAATTCATTATTCACAAATTCAAAATTCACAAATTTATGTTAGAGCCTTCAGAATGTATTATTTATTAAGTGTGAACAAAAATGTTTTCATTTGTACCAAATAAACCGCATTTACAGAAAGTTTTGTTTTTTTAATCAATTTGAAAAAAAGACGACTGAAGGTTATCGAATGCTGAGTGAAGCTTATGTCTTCCTTCCTGTTTCAACGTTTTAAAAGTTGTGGTTTTGACACCGAAAACAAAGAGCATTCTTACGAGAATTTAAACGCATTATTCGATGACGATCCCTATAAAATGCAAGAAAAAAACCTTAAAGACACAGCAACACTATTCTTGAGCATGAAAATCCTACCCGACCACATTTTGCAAAACCGGAGAAAACCAACGTGGAAACATTAAAATGGGTTCTCCCCCCCGTGTATATATAAAACACGCGTTTCTCCGGAACTTGCTTCTTCTGATTTGTACTTGTTCCGATATATAAGTCGTGACCTATCTGAGTAGCATTTCATTTCTTATAAAGATACCACAAAATGAATCAATTCGTGGATAGACGCAAAAATACATTGTTCTTTCGAGATGGAATTCATAAATTGCCTAAAGGATGGGAAAAGTTAACGACTATCGATGGACATTACTTTGAATAAAATACATTGTACCAATTATTCGCAATGAGGCTTCTTCTTTAATTATGTTTTTTGATTACAATTTCTGATCTTATATTTATTAATATTATTAATAATCAGTCAGTAAACGGCAAACACAATACATATAATACATGAACTTGTAATGTGAATTAATTTATGTATTAAGCTACAATATGATACACACTGATTAGCATTTCTAACTTCCTTTCTAAGTCAAATGGATTGAAAAAAAAATTATGGTACAAACATTTCATCAAATTTCGGTCTGTTCTCAACTTTTCTAGAGTCAGAAATAATCAAATCAAAAGACAGACTGTACATATCTAATGGATTTAAAAAAGGTACCGGATATAAAATAATAAGGTGGTATTTTTTGGCATATTCAGTATATGTTTTTCTTAAAATTGAGCAATAGTGCAAAAGTAATGACGCGCCACACCTACTATATGTAGTAACCGATGCATTTTTATAACTTTAGTTGATAAACGGAAATAAATATAATATATAAACTAGAGAAGGGCTACAAATTTACAGTTTACAACTTAGCGTAAGCTTCAAAGCAGTCCTGGCATTAATACAATCAAGAATTCAACTTTAACAACCAACTTTGACCTTAGCCACACCATTTACTAACATAACATAATAAACCAACATAACCAATAATAAATAAACATAATTAATTTTCCCTGTTTTACACTTTTACGTATAGACTATTACAAAAACATTTCGAACTTTCGAGTAGAAGAATTGTCCAGTCGCATCGACCACTACACTACATAGCCAGAAAAATCCAATTATATCGTTTGCTGGCAACAAAAGATATATTCAGCCTAAATCATTAAAATATTAAATCAGGATCAAAAGACGATATAGCCACACAAGAAAAAATACATGCTATATATCTGTTATTGCAAAAACAAAATTAGTCATACCAAAATACAAATAAGCCGGCTTGGTGGCGCAGTGGTAAAGGCGATGGGATGGTCCTCCTACTGTTGCAATAGCCGCGGGTTCGAATCCTGCTGGGGCATGTTAGTAAATGTACGTTTGTGATTGTTTAAAATTTCTGAATGTTCTAGGCAAGAGTATAAAATCCGACAAGGAAAATGATCCCAGTCACGCCAGTAACCAGACTGGGTACGACCGGATGTCTTCCAGGATGATTTCTAAAGTTGGTCACTCGCCAGTCGGTAGGCTTAATGCTGAGGACCGTGGTTCGGAGCCCATGTTAAACTTTAGGCCGAGTCCAGATAAACCCATAGTTGATAAAAGAAGAAGAAAATATATATATAAAAAAATACAAATAAGTTCGATGTATAAATGAAAGATGTTTGCCGATACCAGGTAAACAATTTCGAATCTTATTTTTTCCTTTTTAAGGAATCGAAGGCTTGATTTGTTTTTTCTTGAAATAAAATGTTTTTGCTTGTACAGCGCATAATCTCCAAATATAGGAAGTCAAATACTAAAGTATAAGATCGTTCCATAATTTATTCCAAAAAACAAATTCTCAACGAACTTTGCCGTAAAATTAAAAATATAAATGTAAATAACAAAACTAAGCAGTCATACATTTTATACCGAATATGTTTTGTTTATTATTCACTTAGCAAAATGACTTGGATGTATTAAAACAGGTATATAATAAGGGAAAAACACAATTCTTGACATTACATCACCATTAAACAATATCGACCGTTCTGAACATGCATATGCGATAATTATAGACGGAAAATCTAGGTCAACAAAAGAAAAACACGGACATGCCGAAATCAAACTTTTATGCGGAACATCGGTCGCAAACAGCAGGACACTGTTTTGTTTTCCAGTCACCAGATAGGAAAATTGAATCCGATCGAGTGACTCGTCAACGGAAAAAAGGGCCGCAACAACAAAAGCGACGGGGAAAAATATCGCGGCCTATCGGTTGAACGTCTTGGTGTATGGTGCACATTAAAATGTTCGATAAAGAATGCAATTTTCCACTATTTGAGCCCTAGTTTTCCCTGAAGTGTTTCATGGATCGTTCTGTATCCAAGGCAACTGTCGTGTTCTTTCCATACAAACAGCGTAAGGTAGGTTACAATATGCCTCGGTGCTTTTCAGTGTATTTTTAGCAGAAGAATCGGTTTATTTTAAATGTTGGATAAACAGGAGAATAATAAACCTATAAACTAGAAAAGAGTTACAAATCTTCTGTTTACAACTTAAAATAGAGAAGTAGATCAAGAGTTCGACTACAACAATCAACTTTAGTCTTAGTCACTCTAGTTACTAACATAACTGAGATTAGTTTTCATTGTTTTACCCTTTTACGTATAGACCATTACAAACATACATCGAACTCACGAGTAGGAGGATCGTCCTGTCGCATCGACCACTACATTACAAAGCCAGAGAAAATCCAATTATGTTGTTTACTGGCAACAAAAGATATATTTAGCCTAAATAAGAAAAAATACTTAATTCAGGATCAAAAGACAATATAGCCATACAAGAAAAACAACATTCTATATATAATGCAAAAAAAAATTAAACATACCAAAATACAAATAAGTTCGATGGATAAATAAAAGATTTTTTGCCGATACCAGCCAAACAATTTTGAATCTTTTTTTACCTTTTTAAGAAATCGACGGCTTGATTTGTTTTTTCTTGAAATAAAATATTTTGCTTATAATATAATTCGTCAAAATACTATCTTGTTTAATATTTAATAAAAACAGAAAAATTAACTTAGGACTTAAATTCAACAAACTAATATAAGTTCATTGTGAGTTCAAGTGAGTTGATTGTTTTATTATATACTATAACTTGACTCTCATAGACAGCGCATAATCTCCAAATATAGGAAGTCAAATAGTAAAGTATAAGACCGTTCCATAATTTATTCCAAAAAAAAACAAATTCTCAACAAACTTTGCCGTGAAATTAAAAATATAAAAGTATAACAAAACTAAGCAATCATACATTTTATACCGAATATGTTTTGTTTATTATTCACTTAGCAAAATGACTTGGATGTATTAAAACAGGTATATAATAAGGGAAAAACACAACTCTTGACATTACATCACCATTAAACAGTATCGACCGTTCTGAACATGCATATTCGATAATTATAGACGGAAAATCTAGGTCAACAAAAAAAAAACACGGACATGCCGAAATCAAACTTTTATGCGGAACATCGGTCGCAAACAGCAGGACACTGTTTTGCTTTCCAGTCACCAGATAGGAAAATTGAATCCGATCGAGTGACTCGTCAACGGAAAAAAGGGCCGCAATAACAAAAAGCGACGGGGAAAAATATCGCGGCGCATCCGTTGAACATCTTGGTGTATGGTGCACGTGAAAATGTTCGATAAAGAATGCAATTTTCCACAATTTGAGCCCCAGTTTTCCTTGGGGTGTTTCATGGATCGGTCTGTATCCAAGGCAACTGTCGTGTCCTTTCCAAACAAACAGCGTAAGGTAGGTTACAATATGCCTCGGTGCTTTTCAGTTTATTTTTAGCAAAAGAATCGGTTTATTTTAAATGTTGGATAAACAGGAGAATAATAAACCTATAAACTAGAGAAGAGTTACAAATCTACTGTTTACAACTTAAAATAGAGAAGTAGATCAAGAGTTCGACTACAACAATCAACTTTAGTCTTAGTCACTCTAGTTACTAACATAACTGAGATTAATTTTCATTGTTTTACCCGTTTACGTATAGAGCATTACAAACATACATCGAACTCACAAGTAGGAATGTCGTCCAGTCGCATCAACCACTACATTACAAAGCCAGAAAAATCTTATTATGTTGTTTACTGGCTACAAAAGATATATTTAGCCTAAATCAGAAAAAAATATTTAAGTCAGGATCAAAAGACAATATAGCCACACAAGAAAAACAACATTCTATATATATTGCAAAAACAAAATTAAACATACCAAAATACAAATAAGTTCGATGGATAAATAAAAGATTTTTTGCCGATACCAGCCAAACAATTTTGAATCTTTTTTCCTTTTTAAGGAATCGACGGCTTGATTTGTTTTTTCTTGAAATAAAATATTTTGCTTATAATATAATTCGTCAATATATTATCTTGTTTAATATTTAATAAAAACAGAAAAATTAACTTACGACTTAAATACAACAAATTAATATAATTTCATTGTGAGTTCAAGTGAGTTGATTGTTTTATTAAATACTATAACTTGACTCTCACAGACAGCCCATAATATCCAAATACAGGAAGTCAAATAGTAAAGTATAAGACCGTTCCATAATTTATTCCAAAAAACAAATTCTCAACAAACTTTGCCATGAAATTAAATATATATAAGTATAACAAAACTAAGCAATCATACATTTTATACCGAATATGTTTTGTTTATTATTCACATAGCAAAATGACTTGGCTGTATTAAAACAGGTATATAATAAGGGAAAAACATAATTCTTGACATTACATCACCATTAAACAATATCGACCGTTCTGAACATGCATAGGCGATAATTATACACGCAAAATCTAGGTCAAGAAAAGAAAAACACCGACAGGTCGAAATCAAACTTTTATGAGGAACATCGGTCGCAAACAGCAGGACACTGTTTTCCTTTCCAGTCACCAGATAGGAAAATTGAATCCGATCGAGTGACTCCTCAACGGAAAAAAAATCCGCGACAACAAAAGCGACGGGGAAAAATATCGCGGCGTATCAGTTGAACATCTTGGCGTATGGTGCACGTCAAAATGTTCGATAAAGAATGCAATTTTCCGCAATTTCAGCCCTAGTTTTCCTTGGAGTGTTTCATGGATCGGTCTGTATCCAAGGCGACTGTCGTGCCTTTTCCTTACAAACAGCGTAAGGTAGGTTACAATATGCCTCGGTGCTTCTCGGTTTATTTTTAGCAAAAGAATAAGTTTATTTTAACTGTTGAATAAACAGAAAGATATAAAGTTGATTTTTACAATATTATATGGAATCGTGCACTTCTATAATTGTATTAAAGGGTTCAATAAGTCCGAGGGAAATAAACGGATTTTGAGGTATTAGAAAGTACAGAAGTCAGATAGAGCTAAATCTGGTAAATGAGTTAGATGTTGAAAATTTGACTTTAGCCGTGATTTTTGGGCTTTGACTCACGGCCTCGATGAAAAATAATATTTTAGTAATTTTAGTAATTTTACAATATATTGCATACAATTCCAAAAATTAACAATACAGCAAGTTTATTGCTGATCCATTACGGAAATAATATAAAGAAATAATTTTCATCAAAAAAAAAAGATAACACTAACATCTTCTTGGGTAGTACTTTCTGGGCACGAACTTATTTTGAAGCCCCAAGATCCACTCCTTGACATCTTATTTTTATTCAGAATTAGGTGGTAAAGCAGCGATATAGATATATCGTATCAAGGTGTAAAAGTAAAGCCTCATCCATATAATCCTTGTCAAAAAATATTTTCTCACTTTGCACCTCTTAAAATTCCACAAAACCCTTTTCAAGATTTCTAGTTAAATTCAATGTAATCATAAAATATATTACTTCTTGAACTTAACATCAATAAATCATTTTAATTTTATGGAATTTTATAAGGGACTATTTCAACACTGTTAATGGAAAAGAATAAAAAGATGAGGAAAAGTTTTTAAATTTCAGCAATACTATGGCAGCGATCGGTCATATATTGCAAAATGCGTGAAATCAACGTGGACATTGCTGGCTCGTATTATTACTGGTCCTATATACTCAAGCTAAGCAGCACTACCTACCACTATATGCTATTCCATGAAGACACGGAAATACTGCTTCAGGAAAATTATTATCTTTTTATGTATTGTGTTCTGGATAATTTTTTTGTATTTTTATTCATTTATCAGTCAACAATTAATAATTATATATATTCTGATCCATTTTTTTATTTTAAAATACATTCATTGAGAAAGTTTGGTAGAATATGTATTAATCAAAATATCTTCAATGATTTTCTAATAGTTTAGGTTATTTACAAATACAGGCAAGCACCTAATAAATATATAATGAAATTACGGTCTTGATACGGTCCTCACCATTAACTCTACCGAATGGCGAGTGACCAACTTCAAAAATCATCCCAGAAGACATCCGGTCTTACCCAGCCTGGTTAATAGCGTGACTGGGATCATTTTCCTTTGTCGGATTTTACACTCTTGCCTAGAATATTCACAAATTTTAAACAATCACAAACAAAAATCTACGACCATGCCCCAGCAGGATTCGAACCCGCGGCTATCGCAACAGTAGGAGGACCGTCCTATCGCCTTTACCACTGCGCCACCAAACCGGCTATAATTGAAATTAAACTATCTAAGAATTAATATAAATATTGTGAAGTTAGCAGCAACAACCCGATTTTTGTACTTAAGCAAAAGTTAAGCTTTAACGATACTACTCAAATATCGTTAAAAATAAAAACAATTGTAATAGTAATAATGAACATATAATTCAGTTCTTCAAACATTTGTAATATAACAATTAAAATAATAAAAAAGTTCCAACCATTCCATGTTTTAATAAAGGTTATAATCTACAGAAATATCAATGAATAGATCGATTACAATGTTAAATCTTGCGCTGGATTGCGTAAACGATTAATATATAAAACAAAACTTTATCATTGTTGCAATCAAACCAGTTCCTAGTAGCACAAAAAATTGTTTAAAGGTTATTTTGTTAGGTCGCAACGTACAGAAACATATTTAAAATATTAGATTTTGTTTCTGCATATCAATATACATTTTGTTTTTAAAAACAAAAATAAATATGCCGTTTTAAATCAAATTATTTTATTATACAATAATTTTTACTAAAATTTGGTTTTACAGAACTGACAAATCGGTTATGAAACTTATTAACAGAGAGGCAATGATAATTGATAAAACAAAACTACTATTTCAAAATTCTGTTTTTTATTTGCTGCTATATTATCATAACATATATACCAGGTTTTGGTAAATTACTACACATAAGCTTATCATCAAAAAGCAAAAGCATTATGCATTATATTTTCCGTAGTAATTCTTACAGTATTTTTATTTAGGTTTCATAAATTTCTTCTTGATCCAAAGAAAACGATCGTAAGATAAACGAAATATAATTCAAGTTACATCTAATATAATAAACAATAGTACTATTTATTATGTTTTCATGATTTTCAGAAAAAATATCAAGTACCACATATGATTCGAATATCAAATAACCAAAACGAGTTAAAGTCAGAAAACTAACAAAATCTGAAATACCCATATAGGTATACAATGCCTAATATTTGTTTCACTCGCTCATTGACAAAATACCCCAATATATTTGTAATAGAATTATATATCAAACAAGGCGATTTATATAAATATTTAAGTACAAAACTCACACCAAGACAAGATAGAAGGTAACTCTAAAATGCGAAAATATTGTCCCGGTAAGTCCTGAATAGTCTTAATTTAGCACCAATAAGTTATAATCTATATCGCCATATCCCCTTAATGAGTATACCTAAACCGTAGTCAAAATATGGCTAAAATTATTTGTGAAAGGATAAATGGAGAAGGAAGCCCGATGAAAAGCAGGAAAAGGTCCCGCGTGACTTGGCAGTAAAAAATTGAATGAACCATGTTTTTGTATACGAAATGCTACATAAACAAAACTGTCTTTTCAAACTATCCGTCAAATGATTAATAACGCAGCGATGAGAAATAAATTAGATGTGAATACTACCCAAAAATTATAGTAGCAACAACATAAAATACAATACAAACAGCTCAGGCGAATATCAAACACATATATACTGATTATTTATAACTGTAAAGAAATTGCAAAAAACATCTACAAAAAAGAAAATGTGAAAAATTAGAACATCAATCCTCATTTTCATCATCATCAAAAAGTCCTCATTATTTTTGAGACATTTGGGCCTAAAATAATAATAAAGTCATGTAAAAAGCATCTTTATCAAAAGGATAACAGTACCAAAAATACAAAACATTACTGCATATTACTGTATATATTCTCTCATAAAATATGCCAGTAAAACAAGTAAAAGCTTTTATACATATTTTTACAACAAACCAACAACATCTACATCTAAAAAATTTCAAGAACTAGTTCCTCATTAAAACAAAAAACAACGTAAAGGTTATTTTAATTTATTTAGATGAAAACGATATAGACGATAGTTCAAAATATGGACAATAAAACATTCAAAAGTTCAACTACTAAATTCTTAAAACAATATGTATAAGCTGATCTATTTAAAATTATTAAAACTTAAATTATCTAAAAAAACGTTATTTATAATTATATATATTAAATATAAGAATCATTTAATAATAATTTGAATATCTAAAAACTTCTTTTAAAGATTACACGGATTGAAAAAAAGCAAGAAAACAAAAACGTTTATATTCACACCTGTTTAACTCCGAAATAATTGGTAATGATTAAAATTATTATATCTATATTTTTAAGTTAAAAAACTGTTATGTACTATACCATACCTTTTAGTTGGCAAATCCTTAGAAGAAAATTGCGATCGATCATACATATTATATCATTGTATATAATATTTCATAATATATGACAGTTCAACTACTAAGTGCTTAAAACAGTATATATAAACTGATCTGTTTTTTAAAAAGTTATTTAGAATTATGTATACTGAACTTGGGATCATTTAATAATAATTTGTAATATTAAAAACATTTGTAAAAAAAACGTTACATGAAATTTGAAAAAAAAAACAAGAAAACAAAAACTTTTACATTGACACCTGTCTAACTTCAAAATAACTGGTGATGATTAAAATTATTATAGCTATTTTTTTAAGTTAATAAATTGTCTTATACTACATCATACCTTTTAGTTAAAAGTACTTTGGCAAATCCTTAGAAGAAAACTACGACAGTTCAGAAACAATGGGTTTATTTCTTAAATTAATTTAACTCTACATTATATTACTGTATATATTTCATAATATATGACAGTTCAACTACTAAGTGCTTAAAACAGTATATATAAGCTGATCTGTTTTTAAAAAAGTTATTTAGAATTATGTATATTGAACTTAGGATCATTTAATAATAATTTGTAATATTAAAAACATTTCTAAAAAAACGTTACATGAAATTTGAAAAAAAAACAAGAAAACAAAAAGTTTTACATTGACACCTGTCTAACTTCAAAATAACTGGTGATGATTAAAATTATTATATCTATGTTTTTAAGTTAATAAATTGTCTTATACTACACCATACCTTTTAGCGAAAAGCACTTTGGCAAACCCTTAGAAGAAAACTACGACAGTTCACAAATAATGGGTTTATTTTTTAAATTAATTTAACCCTACATATTATATTACTGTATATATTTCATAAAATATGACAGTTCAACTACTAAGTGCTTAAAACAGTATATATAAGCTGATCTATTTAAATAAAGGTTATTTAGAATTATGCTTATTAAATTTAAGATCATTTAATAATAATTTATAATATTAAAAATCTTAAACAAAAAACATTACATGGAATTTGAGGAAAAACAAGAAAACAAAAAACTTTTACATTGACACCTGTCTAACTTCAAAATAACTGGTGATGATTAAAATTATTATATCTATGTTTTTAAGTTAATAAATTGTCTTATACTACACCATACCTTTTAGCTAAAAGCACTTTGGCAAACCCTTAGAAGAAAACTACGACAGTTCACAAACAATGGGTTTATTTTTTAAATTAATTTAACTCTACTTATTATAATACTGTATATATTTCATAAAATATGACAGTTAAACTACTAAGTGCTTAAAACAGTATGTATAAGCTGATCTATTTAAATAAAGGTTATTTAGAATTATGCTTATTAAATTTAAGATCATTTAATTATAACTTATAACATTAAAAACCTTAAACAAAAACATTACATGGAATTTGAGGAAAAACAAGAAAACAAAAAAATTTACATTGACACCTGTCTATCTCCAAAATAACTGGTGATGATTAAAATTCTTATAGCTATTTTTTAAGTTAATAAATTGTTATATAGTACACCATACCTTTTAGTTGGAAGCTCTTTTGCAAATCCTTAGAAGAAAATTGCGATCAGTCCAAAAACATACGTGATAACAAACGAGCCGATGCACTTGAGTACGGGGTAGTTCGTCGTTATTATTATTTAGCTGCGTGTGTAGTCGCTCGCGAGCCTCGAAGTAACCGAAGCAAGTGGCGGAAACACACGGAAAGTGAAGCTGATCTGCTCGGCGCGTCCTTCTACCGACCAACGCGGAGAAGACTGAACCGCGCGCTCCAACAACAAACAAAAGCGGATAACGCTCGGGTAACGTCGACGCCGTTCGCAGGACTCGTAACGGCCGACTCGGGAATCCTATGTGCACCTTGATGCGAGCGATTTGTCCTGCGGATACTTTCGTGCCAATCACATATGGTTGATTTTTTTCCTCGCGATAAACGTTCCTTTTTTCCTGCCAAGCGACTACGTAGAACTAAACGAGTTTTTGTTATTGTCTAGTTCAATGTATTTTTGGTAGTTCTCGAAGAATATTCGCACCGTGAAGTAAAGAGAAATAAATATGAAAATATGTTGAGGAATTAATTGAGGAATTTAGTTCTTAATCGGTGGCCAAGACCTTTTCATCGGTTAATTTAATACAACTATTTCAGGCATGTCATCAGTTTTGTTTCATTATTGTCTGGAAAGTATCCATAGATAGCTTAGAGCTAATCGAACACTGTTAGGTAATACAGTATTTAAATGGTGTAAAGATAATACTATATAATTACATATTATTTTTAAAAGCATATAATAAAGTCAAGGAAGACTTATATTCAGTATTATTTCAGAATGGGACATTGGTTCACTCATGGCAATATGATAATAAAAAGTGTTTAGACAATAAAAATTGATGGAAAAAAGCAAACATTTCAATAACAATTAATTAGGTATTATTAGTCGTAACATTTATTAACAATGTATTAGAAGTTGTAGATTGTGAACGATTTATGTGCATCGATATGTCAGTAATATGCAAAAAATTAATTTTATCAAAAATAATGTACAGAGGTAGTAACATAAGAAACAAAAATACACAGGGACATTAAAATGACTTGACAAGGAAACGCATCAATGAATAAAAAAAGAACTAAACGTCAAAAGATAAATATGCTCCCTAATGAAAGAAACATACACTATTTTGATATACAATTGTTAATTATGTGCAATAGACTATAACTCTAACAATAACTCTAACTGTTGTTTAAATTATTTGCATATTGAAATTCTGGAATGACCTAGAGTATTCGATGGATCAACTGGCCAGTACCTTTATACAGTTGTTATACTTAAAAACCCCCCTGCTTGATATATAGTCGCTATTAGCAACAGGCCAGGATCATTATTTTTGAAAAATTGCTTTATTATTTGACAATTCTACGGATTTAATTTACATGGAATAAAAGTTATTTCTGCAAAAAAAATTTATTTGAAAGAAAAGTTTGTGTTTGAAATAGTGTAATTTTAAACGCGCTTAAACGCCCTTAATCTACGCATTCGGACGGTTTATATAGATATAGGTCTTATTTATACATTATTTTAATAATTTTATATTATAATTAGACATTCTACCTCAGTAAAAACTCCAAACAAATTTTGCATGGCGCGAATAAAATGGTATAGTTTGAACATCTATAATTTATACACAGCTTCTAATGTAAGTATTTACTATTTTAAGTACCCCTAATTATAACAGAAGTATAATTAACGTAATATCGAGATAAATCACACTATTGATAACGTTTGAGATTTTTGAGGAATTTATTTTATTTATTTGGTATGTGAATTCCTAATAATTTTGTATTTTTTCCAATTACTATGGAAAAATATATTGAATATTGTGCAATAGGGCTTAGTCGTATAATTGTGCATGAAGTCTGAATTATTTCAACAAAATTCATATGTCAATCTAACCTAAATATCTGATTTCTTCTATATCAATAGCTGAATGGGCTATAGTTAACCAAAGGGGTAACTGATATATTTGATTAAATCTATTTTTCATACAGACGAGCCCCAATAAAGAAAGGGTCAAATTACTGACAACTAATGGATCCAAAATTATGTTTTGAATGAAAATTCGCTAACAAGCTTCAAATGATAATCAGAAAATACCAAATCTACACCATTTTAAGCTGGAACATTTGTTCCAGAAAATAACTAGTTCAGAAATAGTTTCAGAAATATAACCAGTGTATTGGGCAAGAAGAAATTATTTTTCCCCAGCACTAGATTTATGGCTATGTTTAGAGGCCAATGTTCAGTGTAACCAATCAATACAGCAAATAAAATAGCAATTAATCGCTTTAAACTCAACATTTAAAGATCTTTGTACACGCACCTACAACCCTTCAATTCCTTTCATATAGATATCAATAACTATTTCAACCATTGCAGGTCTTTCTCTAATAGAAGATATATCTAACATACTTAAAATTCAATCTCGGTTACTGAGAATGAATTAGTCGGTGAGAGGAACAGCTATCGGAATAGAAACAACATAGGGATAAAATCTGTACATAATATTAGCTAATATCAAAATAAGAAGATGTGTACCTTACACTAAAACATGCTGGCAAAATTATAAATGAAAATGCTATATGATAAAATATAGCTAACAACAAGGATGTCAGCAAATATATTATATATTATATATTATATATTATATATTATATATTATATATTATATATTATATATTATATATTATATATTATATATTATATATTATATATTATATATTATATATTATATATTATATATTATATATTATATATTATATATTATATATTATATATTATATATTATATATTATATATTATATATTATATATTATATATTATATATTATATATTATATATTATATATATATATATATTACATATATTTTGATTAACGATAACTATTGGTAATTACTGGTAACTAGAACAAAATAACAATTTTCCAATTAATATTATTAAGATATGTATATTAACTAATTATATTTAACAGAGGCTAAATATAATACCTAAAAACACACTTAAAATTACTGGTACTTCGAATCTCATTACATTTGTTGTTCACTTTTACAACACTTTTAGAAACGTATGAGGCAGTCTCAACTCGATAGCATAGATCAGGCAAGAGGACTAAGTCTCTGTAACTGATGTATTTTGGTATTAATGCAAAATCGGAGCACATTATTACTACACTACGCAATATTGGTTCAAACAAGTTGACGGCAGAAGAAGTTTTACTGCGAATACTATATGGCGCTACTAGAATTAAATTAATATGTTTTTTAATTAGCCCTAAGCCTCAATATCTTTTCATTTGTATATTGTCAATAAATAACGATTACATACTATCGTACACATCAGGATTGCATATTAGTCGTACTCTACAAAAAGTATTCTTCAGATTATAATTTTTAGTAATATCGCTGAGATATCATTTAATTTCAATTTTTTTCAATTAAATTCAATCAATTTTATTATCATTTTGGTAATAAAAAATTTAATGTAAATTAAAATGGAGACCAAGATTATAAAATTTTAGCTACTCTGCAAGAGGTAGATTTAATACTAAGATATCTTGAATAACTCTTAGAGTAGATTCGGTAAAAATAAAGTAGTGAATAAAGTAAAAATAGTGATAAACAATGAGAGTGAAAAAAAGTAGATATTGATGGTAAAACTTCTTAAACAGACCGACATATAAATTAACTAGATTAGATTTAGTCCACAAAATTTATATTTAGATCACACAAACTTACATTAGATCATTAATCTAAGGATGGTGTTCTAGTTTAAAGACATGAATTTTAGGTATTTTTAGGGCATGTCTTTTGAGCCCTTTTAGTAATATTACTAAGGTATTATTTAATAATTCATAAAAATTTACAGTAAAATATAAACTACAAAAGTAAAGTAAAATAGAGTTGAAACTAACTAGCGTTGGGGACTATCGACTGAAAACAGTCGAAACAGCCGATAGTCAAAAAACGTAGTCAAAATAGTAATTACTATTTTCAGCCAAATCAAGTTCGACTCTTTTTTTCAACTCGTGATGTCAGACGAAGATGTACGAACCCTTTCCCGCCCTATTGCTAGGGGCAGGTAATTTTATATGTGGTTATATTTTCCAACGGTACTATAAGCGAGACGGAGATGTATAAATTCCTTTACTAACGAGCGAACTAACTTTAAAAAACAAAAGGAAAAAATAATTACTGAATACTATTATAATAATAAAACATAACATGCAATTTATAATTTAATTTTAAACGAAGTAGAATTACTTTTATATTTGAATGTTCTGTGGATCTGTAAAAAGAAATGGAATTTTTCTATGGAATGGAATAGTAACCCACAAATGTTTTATTTTATTTTAATGTGTTAATTGCTATTTTTAAATAATATAGGCATCTGGGATGATAGAGCCAGAACGTTAAAAATCAGTCGAATGAAACTAGTAGAACCAAAAATAGTAATTGAAGGTTAGACTCAAACAGTCGATAGTAAATAGTAACGAAATCAATCGGACCAAACATAGCCACTGAAAACAGTCGACTGAAACAGCCTCTGGAAAAAAATAGTAAAATCAGTCGAACCAAAAAGAGAGACTGAAACAGTCGATAGTAAAAGGTAGTTAATTACCAAACAGTCGATAGTCAATTTCAGTCTATAGTTCTCAACACTAAAATAAGATACATGAATCTAGATATATAGTTCAAGTAAAGCGAACATATAAACCGTCCAAAATAACATTAAACTAACGTCAATATGACATCGAATTTATTGCCAATTGCAGTATGTAAATTCGTTTTAAAGTCTTATTTTCCGTCCATAAAAGACCGTACTTTACTTTAGTCTAGTTAAAAAGAGATACAATGCTATCTGATAGGTCCGAACATGTAATCGATTCAACCTCTAAAATTCACCTACATCTCTAATCAGTTATTTCGAGCAGGATCGAGATAACTGGGGTTCCTTCTTTTCAGTAAATTGTATTAAAGAGGTATGTATTGATACTATTGAGATACATTGAGTTGCTGACGTTTTTATTGGAAACATTTTTAGTGTGTTGCAACTGCACTCTATATTAGTATAGGCAATGTAATTAAAATCCCTACTAAAGTGAAGAAGAATATAATTTAGATTCACTAAAAAGAAACCATCCACATGCGAAGCGGGTGACTAGTTAAGATCTCTTTACTGTTGCAAACAACATTCTCGATCAATTATATGAAAAAGGTAAGCAATTTTTTCGATATTGTGTTCATAATCATAATTTAATACAATTATTTCAGAGAAAACCGTTAATATGGAAAATATTCCCAAGCCCACGATTATGCGGCTTTGAAGTCCACTTCAAAGCCGCATAATCCAGATTTTTGTCCCCTTATGTTTGATGCTCTGAAGTTGATACAGTTCTGAAAATAATCTTACTTATGATACTTTATTATAATATTCGATGGTGTAGTAATTTAAACTTTGCTAATTATTGAATTCGACGTGTATAAATTTGACGGCTATCGGATCATTAGTTTGCGAATTATAGCATTTTGAGTAAAGCAACTTTTGTTATAGTGAAAAAAAATTAAATAAAAGGAATTTCGCGTGTTGATAAAATATTGCTTTTTCTAGGGAAAAAATACAGTTCAAGCAAAACTTGGGTTGATGCCGTTGACTTTTGACCAAAAACAACGACGCGTTGATGATCCGGAGCAGTGTTTGAAGATAATCAAGCGTAATATACCCAAGTTTTTGCATCGATATGTGACAATGGATGTAAGATGGCTCCATCATTTCACTTCAAAGTCTAATCGACAGTCATGCGAGTGAAATGCACACGATGAACTCGATCCAAAATGTGGGAAAACGCAACCGTCGGCTGGCAAGGTTACGGCGTCTGTATTTTGGGATGCGCATGGAATAATCGCGACTATACAGAGCGTTATTAGATCGTCTGAAGTACGGAATTGCCGAAAAATGCCTGCATTTGAAGAAAAAGAAAGTGCTGCTTCACCAAGGCAATGCACCGTGTCACAACTCAGTAAAAACGATGGCAAAAATCCATAAATTCGACTTCGACATCCACCGTATTCTCCAGATCTGGCCCGCAGCGACTATTTCCTATTCTCGGAATCTTCTTCTTCTTCTTCTTCGAGGATCTCCAAAGAAGGCTCGCTGGGAAGAAATGTTCGTCCAATGAAGAGATGATCGCCGAAACTGAGGCCTATTTTGAAGCAAAGGACAAATCGTAATATAAAAGGGTATCCAAAAGTTGGATGGTCGCTATAATCAATGTATCACCCTTGAAGGAAATTATGTTGAAAAAAATGTGTTTTACTATGGTAGGCCGGAGACTTTTCAATTGACCTGTTATAATAAGAAATTCCTAAATACATACATTGTTGATCTCTCAAAACAAGGAGCCATTGTATTGTCCAACTTCTAAACTGTTTGAGTACTGTATTTTGTATACGAAAACTTTAATTTCTGGACACATCCCCCATCTCTCTAAGTACACCTGTCGCTGAGACTGGTGATGTGATGTGAGTGCTAGTTCGCTTGTATTTTATGCAAATCTCTTCTGATATTTATGCCATCAAATATAAGAGTCACTGTTCTCATAGTGAGCTCTAGATATATGTGCCTGTTGCTCATGCTTCTCTTATTCTATTATTCATTATTGATTATTTCAATATTGCTCTCATTTACTCGGCCCGTAAATAAATCGACGTATAAATTGACTAGATCAGACTCAGACCATCAAACTTACAAATATAGTTAGATTATTGTTCTGATTGGTACAGATATAAGACCGAATCGCAAAGATAATAGAAACAATTACGCGCGGATAGATCGAACCAAGCGAAACAAAGAAAATCTAACGCCGAACCAAATCAAATTTGATAAGACTGTCACGCCTAATTGAAATAAAGGTATCCAGTACTAACATAGCACGGGTCTCTCGTCGAGGGGAGAATCAACGTTTTATTGGGCGCCGATTTAAAGGGCGCGAATATAAAGCCCGTTATATAAAACGTGAAACGTTCAAACGGAATAACGCGGCTGGAAGAAAAAAGAAAAACCGTGGAACTTAACCGAAATGGAAGATAGGGACAAAATGGTGGCGGGAAATAAATCGGGATTTCACGTGACAGAGTCGGGGTTTCGGCCGCTTTATTGCTGGCGTTGCGTTTTTTAAAAGCTCCCCATTATCAAATAATTTCGCCGGCTTGATTTCCATCAAGCCGCGGTTGGTTCTAATGGGAACATTTGGTTGATGGTGGCCGCCGCCGGATCGCTTTCAGTCTCAAGACAAACAAGTTGAATAGCTTTGAAAATGCCTCTAGAAATATAACTGCCGCCAGAAAAATGTTTTCGTCTGAAAAAACTCCAATCTGTTACCGTTTATTTTCCGAATTCATTCTGGCTAAATTTTACATTAAAATGTACGCAAATTATCTGGTATATACATTGAGGAACAAAAATATTAGGTTTACTTTAAATATGTCCGTAAAATCCGGTAATTTTTATTATGCAAATTTGCTACCTTGCGATACCATAACCTTCAATTTATCAGGTGCTTTAATTTACATATTAGTAAAATATATAGCTATAACTATATTATTTTCCATGATTTTGTACTTTTTTCTACCCTTCTGGCAATATAACGATGCTGTTTCGAAAGAATGACGTTGTCTTGACAATCATTAATGCATTTTTGCAATTCTTCAGCGTTTCAAAACCCTGCGGTAGCAAAACCATGCTACATCGATCTAAACAAGTAAAAACAAAGAGGCGCTAGTGTGGTGAGAGAGCAAGATGAGGCAATATGTCCTATTTGAGCTGCAACAATGTATCCTTCTCAATTCTTACAATGATGTATGGCCAAACTTGGACTTGTAAGAATATAACTTTGCGTCGTTTACTCGCTGTTGCTGATTTTACAACTATACTTCATTCATTTTGATCAATTTACGTCGGTAGGTATCTACAGTAACAGTTTTACAAGAAATATATGGAAAAACCAACAAATAAACAACATAAAGCACGATAGAAGAAATTAGGAGATAAAGAACACACTATAACATTGAAAACAATGTTTCAGAGCTCACGTTCAATAGTAGATTCAGTCCAGTTCAGCTTTAGTTGATAGATATAACTCTCTAAGACAGAATAAAAACTTTTAGAGAGAATTAAATATACATAAACATATACATATAAGTAAGTACCCATTGCTGTAGACAAATATTCGTGCAATTGACAAAAAGATACAGAACGTATTTTTTGTTAAACATTAGAATCACACAAAATAGTAATTGATATATTACAGAGCTATTATTATGTTAATATTAGGTATTTGCATCACCAGTTGGAGTGCAGCTTTTGCAGCGCACCAAAATGCGATACAGATTTTCTCAAAAAAAAATTAATAACGCTTCAACTAAGTAATTCCATTAAGAATATCCCATCATCGTTTATAAGAGAGGCCTTTTTTTAAATCAAAGCTGCAAATTAAGAAAAATATATATTTTCCTGAAAGAATTTGAAGTCTAGCGGCTTTTGTTTCTATTCGTAAAGCGATATACGTTTCTCTAGTTTGCCTCTCTTCCTGAACAGAAAATTTATATTTAAAAAATTCATTTTTTATTATGATTGCACATTTTTATGGCTTTTGAATAAAACCTTGAATACTCTTAACTTACAGTTGCTTGAATTGAGTAGGGATACCAAATTGGTATATATATATATATATATATATATATATATATATATATATATATATATATATATATATATATATATATATATATATATATATATGTATATATATATATATATATATATATATATATATATATATATATATATATATATGTATATATATATATATATGTATATATATATATATATATATATATATATATATATATATATGTATATATATATATATATATATATATATATATGTATATATATATATATATGTATATATATATATATATATATATATATATATATATATATATATATATATATATATGTATATATATATATATATATGTATATATATATATATATTAGAACAACAGTGTCGTCAGTATTGGTGGCAATCAATACATCCCCATTAATTAGAAAATCATTATCGCGTAAATCAGTTACAAAAGCGGTCCAGTACTAGTATGGCTCTGTAGATTACCCGAGCTTATTTCATGTAAGACATAATATTCATCATTAAACTTAACCATAAAACTTCTTCGGTTAGTAGGTATGTGTGGAGTGGATTGAGATTATGTAATAATAGATATGTGGAAGCGTCTTTTTAATTCGTATCTCGATCCTTCATTCCAGCCAACTTTAAATTTCGAGCAAGCATATAACAGATTTAATTGAAAAGTCTCACGCCTGACACATAGATGGCGCTACTAAAATTAAATCCATATGTTTTTTTTTAGTTAGCCCTAACCCTGAAAATAAGCATGTATAAATTTAATAGCTTTTGGATCATTAGTTGGTGAATTATAGCATTTTCAGTGAAGCAACTTTTGTTATTCTGAAAAAAATGGATAAAAAGAAATTTCGCGTATTAATAAAATATTGCTTTCTGAAGGGAAAAAATACAGCTGAAGCAAAAACTTGGCTTGATGCCGAGTTTCTGGAGACTGCCACAGGATAATCGGCCATCAAGGATTTGTACGCTAAGTTTAGACGTGATGAAATGAGCACAGAAGACGGTGAACGCATTGGACCCCCAAAAGAGATTGTTACCGACGAAAACATTAAAAAAATCCACAAACTCATTTTGAATGATCGTACATTGAAATTGAATGAAATAGCAGACACGCTAAAGATATCAAGTGAACGTGTACATCATATCATTCACGAATATTTGAGTATGAGAAAGCTCTGTGCAAAGTTGGTGCCGCACGAGCTCACTTTTGACTAAAAACAACGACGAGTTGATGATTTGGAGCAGTGTTTGAAGATGATGAAGCATAATAAACCCGAGTTTTTACGTCGATATATAACAATGGATGAAACATGGCTGCATCATTTCACTACGAAGTCCAATCGACAGTTATCCGAGTGGACTGCACACGATGAACCCGCTCCAAAGCGTGGGAAAACGCAACAGTCGACTGACAAGGTTATGGCGTCTGTATTTTGGGATGTGCAGGGACAAAATCGGCGAAAAACGGTCGCATTAAAAAAAAAAAGAAAGTGCTGCTTCACCAAGACAATGCACCGTGTCACAAGTCAGTAAAAACGAAGGTAAAAATCCATGAATTGCTTTCTCATCCACCGTATTCTCCAGATCTGCCCCCAGCGACTATTTTCTGTTCTCAGATCTCAAAAGAATGCTCGCTGGAAGAAATTTTCGTCGAATGAAGAGGTGATCGCCGAAACTGATGCCTATTTTGAACTAAAGGACATATCGTACTATAAAAATGGTATCGAAAAGTTGGAGTTGGAGAATAATGTCCTTATATATTTGAATATATATTCATATCAAATATACAAATTTCTATTGTTGCGTAATTATCCTTGTTTTAGTCCTTTTAT
This sequence comes from Rhynchophorus ferrugineus, assembly GCF_030347505.1. Lineage (NCBI taxonomy): Eukaryota > Metazoa > Arthropoda > Insecta > Coleoptera > Curculionidae > Rhynchophorus > Rhynchophorus ferrugineus. The sequence continues at coordinate 23,393,668 of NW_027472580.1, forward strand.
AAATGATATATCCAAAACGCCTATGTCCTTCCTTTACACAAGGTCATCTAAACATGTACTGTCAAAAAAAAATTTACAAATAAATTAATAAAAATATTGCTATAAGCAAAAAGGCTATTGAGATAAGAAAAAAATATAATACCATATCTTTATAACAACAACTTTAGTTTTATGAACAAGTCAATAATTTAGTCCTTGACTTGGAGAAATATTATATTGTTTACGCGAAAATAATTCAACCGTATATTCAATAATATTATTAAAACCATCGAACTGTCCCCTGTAGGCTCAATAATCATGCGCAATAACAACCGCAACAAAAAATATTTTTTTATTAATTAAAGGTATGTTGATCAAACTCACAGCTGACTGAATGTGAATTGCAAATTAATCAGCGTTGATTTTTTCCTGTTCGACATTACGGAAAAATTCGTTGAACTTATTAATAAAAGAAATATTGTCAAGGCTGAACGGCATTAGTTATTATGTGTGTGCGTGTGTTTGTGACTTGTTACAGATCGAATATATGAGGTAACGATACGAGTTACAGGTAGTGACTTTAACTTTTTTGTTTTCGTTGCGTAATACCAACAAGAATTGTTTGTTATCTTGTCGTGGGTCAACATTTTGTTATAAATTATGTGCATAAATCAGTATCAGTTTTCGATCAGATTTAATGGGTAATTATTTTAGGGAGTTATTTTTATTAAATAATCCTTTTATTTTTTACATTTAATGAGTTTTGTAAGTTATATTTATAAAATTATTAAACAATTTTCAGCTGTATTTTGGTTATGGCTTACTTTATATTTTAGGTAATTCAAGACAGAACACAGCGATATATATTTGCATTTAGTCTTATAACTGTCTCATTTTAAAAATGTATATTTATGTAATAGTAAATTCAATTTAGATCATCGGTCATAATACAATACAGAAAACGTTTCTTTTTTTTGTCTGACATGAAATGAAACCGCGATGTTAAAACAATTCGAAATAACACTTTCAGCCAACTAATATGGATCTTTATCATATTTACCATTCCCCATCTTTACCATCGAATGCAAAAGTCTGAAAACAGTTTCTTGAGTGAGCTGGATTTTCGTCCAATAAGTCTTGCTCTTCATTGTCTCCAAACATTTTTGGTTCTCCAAGTTGCTCCTCCGCCTATGCATATTCTTGAAACTAAAACTGACAGTTGGGATATGATGGAGCAGGATCTCAATTAGTTTCTAAAAGCGTTTAAAGAGCTCTGAAAGCAGATTTTTTCAAACGATAAAAGTAATGAAAGGCAATTTAGATCTTTATTAATAATAATTAGCATCTATATATACTGAATTCCTCAATAATACTGAATAAAAAACTACTATTTTATGTAGATATATCAAAACCATCAAGTTTAACAGTTAGATTGGATTGTTTAACAGTTGATTTCATTGATACTTTATACTTTCACTAATCATTGTTGACATATCGTATCAAAATACATGTAAACACCCAATATATGGTTTCTGCATAAAAGCCTTTCATTTTTCGATATTAGATATGGAAACAATTATATATATGCTTATGAGAATGGAGTCTTTCCTCATGTCCCCTTCAAATTCTCTTGATTTCTTGACTGACTGTGGTTATCTGAAAGTCTCGATGTAGGTAATCAGTCCTATAGTATTTGGGTGCGCCCACAATACCGCTCAGGACTTTGTTCTGAAAAATTTGTATCGCCATAATTAAACTCCGTATGTCCATATGGCGTCCAGTATTTGCTTATATAATAGCAATTTATTATGCACTGATAATTGCGATTTTCTTCCAATTAGCCAGTGCATTTTCCTATATTTCAATTCCAGATCTTTTCTTTTCTTCTTTATATGTTCCTTCCAGCGAAGTTTTGCATCAAGACTCATTCCGAGATATTTAGCGTTGTTGCTATATGGAATGATAGTATTATTTAATGTTATAGGTGCTTGTACGGTCTGTTTATAGGTGAACTGCACATGCACAGATTTACTTTCATTAATTTTTATTTTCCAAGCTTGTGTCTAGTTATTTATATTGTTACTTGCCTGTTCTAATTTTCGTGAGGATTCTTCACTAATATCTCCGACAGCTATAATCGCAGCATCATCAGCAAATGTATCCATCCCAATATTCTCCATTTGTGGTATATCACAAGTATAGAGTAGATAAAGCATTGGTCCCAGTACACTTCCTTATGGTACACCTGCTTTAGCTTCTTTTATTGTAGAGTAAGCTTCTTCTTGTTTGACTCTAAACATTCTGGTTGTAATGTGTGATTTTAATAGTTCGGTGTGTTTTTTTGGTAACATTTTCTGTAGTTTATGAACAAGCCATGACATGCGAAATTTTCTTGATAGCTGAGCATAATTTTTTACTTTCGTATGCTTTTTTAATAACATCTGTTATTCTGTGGACCTGGTCAATTGTTGAATGCTTGTTAATAAACCCAAACTGGTGTGTTGGTATTAGTTTTTTCTCTATGATCTCTAATAGATTAAATTGATAACACTAAACAAATATGGAAAAGGGAAAGACTGAATACGTAATTTTGATTTGTACCAAAGTTCTTTGTTTATGATTGTATATATATAATATTTATATTTTATAGACATATTTATTTTTACAGATTATACCAAACAAGTTACTTGATTGGCCAATATAGCCCCATCTGGATGTTGGGTAAAGCAAAACTTTTCATCAGAGACCCCTATTGAGTTTTCTCTCTATGAGGTTAACATCATGTATAGTAGAATAAAAGATGTGTGTATTAAATCATAATATTGCGTATAGAATGTAATTACCGACATACCTGGAAACAAAGTTATAGTGTTAATTCCTTATTAAGTTCCATGAGTTCCTCGCCAACCCCCACGACCCTACAACTTCATGATTACAGATGACTCCAAATATTTTAATGACCTTGGCCGTTCCTTTATAGCAACAGTAATATATTTTATTTTAATCTTTCGGAATTGTACCTGGACTCTATTTGGTGAGTGGACATCATGTCATCATTTCAACAGATAGCTGTCTCATACAATAAGAACTGATTATTAAACTAATTTCCTATTAAGGGATACACCTAATGCATTTCAGCGAGGTGCACGACTTAATATCTATTTTCTTTCGAGAGCTTCCTCAAGAAAGCTAGTAAGGGCTTTCAACAGGCTACTTCAAGCCAGTCACCTAAACAAAAATTAGTCTGCATGTTCGATATCTATTGCATCGGAAAATATTTCAACAGCACTCCTCAAACCCATTGGTCAAATCTTTAATCTAAGTGCAAAATTATAATTGTATAGTCGTGAAATGACGATACAATAATCGAAAACAACAACAAAAATAATTCAAAAGAGATACTGTTATTTTATGTATTGTTTACATTAAGGCTTTTTATTTTCACCAACTTTTTCAGAGCCAATGAAGCTGTTCTTTAACAAAACCATTCGACAGAATATTCGAAGCTTTTAATATCTGATCAATCCTTGGTGGTTAGCCGAAACTTCATATTTTAAACTTATCAAGGTCTATGAGCTCCTCATCAACCCATACGACCCAACAACTTCATGATTACAGATAACTCTAAGTATTTTAGTGACCTTGGCCGTTCTTTTATAGCAACAGCAATATATTTTCTTTTAATCTCTTCGAGTTATATCTGGACTGTTTGGTGAGTAGATATATTTATATCATCATTTCAACAGGTAGCTGTCCCATACAACGAGCACTGGTTATTAAATTCATTTCTACTCAACGGATTCACCTAATGCAATTCAGCGTGTTGTACCCCCTAATATCTCCTTTCTTTCAAGAGCTTCTTCAAGGAAGCTATCAAGAGCTCTCAACAGACTACTTCAAACCAGTCACCCAAACAAAAATAGTCTACATAGTGGATATCCATTGCATTAGAAAATATATCAACAGCACTCCTCAAACCCATTGGTCAAACCTTTAAGATTTATTATTTTTCGTTTAACCGCAATCCAAATGTAAAATATAAACGTTCCCGATCTTACAGTGTTTAATTCCCATTATGGAAAAATACTGCGTCTTTCATATATTATTACGTAGTATAAGTAATGCCCTGTCGGATAACTTTTAATATGTTTTTTTTTTGTGAATAACCTCGATTAATTCTTTCCTTTACACTTTACGGAACCGAGGATATCAGGAAAAATTCAGAACACAAACAAAACGATAATTTTTCCACTCTTATCTCAATAGAAATTAACTGCTGACAGCGGGGACGAGATGAAAAAATTGCCATTTTCTCCAATATAAATTCAGCATTATCGGAAAGGAATTGGGAGTGGATTTGATTTTTCTTTTATTAACTTGTTTATAGCGGAACAAGGGCAGAGAAAGGAAAGAGATAGAGGTAGTGGGGGGGAGACGGGGAGCTGGAGGAAATGTGGGCAGAGGAAAAGGGTCGAAATAAAACCTGTTTTTCCTCATTGAATTCGTGTCACGACTCTACGAAATTATGAGAAAATGCCATTTGGATATATTTGATTGAATACGTTCCCTCGTCGTAAAAATTAACATTTATTCTGCGAATTACGTTTACTCTTATTAAACTCGCAACGGGAAATAAAGAAAATGGAATAAAATTACTGATAATCGGATGAAACAATAAAGAGATTGACGTTTTACGTCGTTCATAAAATAGGACAGTCTCTCGATTTCGTTCGATGTTTAAATAATGATCTTTAATAGTTTTAAATTATTAGAAATGTGTAAACGTAAAAAATTATTGAAATTAATAAAATATTTTTAAAAATTAAAAATTAATCAAACTTAGATTTTTAACAAAAAAAACTTTGTTTTTATTTTGTTCGTAATTTAAGTTTTTGTATATGAAATAAAATTATATTATTATTTTTCTATTGTTTGGGCTCAGCACTGCTGACTGCAAAGTGATCAGTCAGTAGTAGTTAAAATAATATTGGTAATATATAAATAGATTTAGGTAGGTATTAAGCTAGATTGTGTTTAAATAGTAGAATATAAAATACGTGTAGTAGATAGGTTAAACAAGGCTTTGGTTTATTTTTATTTAGTTATTACAACGATTATTAATTACATATTATATTTTATTTTAGTTTTTGTGTTAAACATCTAAGTTTCAATACTTTTTTAATTTTTAGTGAGTTCCTTTTTGTTAAAAATATTTTATTTTTCTCTATTTAGTGTTAGATGATACAGATAGATTACGCAGTTATTTTATTAAGTATTGCAATGGGTAGGCGATATAAAGGTGTCGCCAGTATGAGGAAAAATAGGAATAAAGAAACAATGATTGAAAATAAGGAATGCTTTAGACCCCGGTGTCCGCTACCTAACCTAATAATTAATAATTACAAATGTTTTAACCAAATTAGGTAATTTGACAAATATTCTAACCAAATTAGAACAACATCAAAAAGTCGTTGCCCCCGCCAGGAATCGAACCCTCGACCTCCGCGTGTGAGCAAAAAGCTCTAACCACTACACGATAGAAGCAGTTGCCTGCAATATTTCTACGGCTTCTCATATGATATGGTTAGCTTTTAAAGAGCAAATTGAACGGTTAGTGCACTGAACGATTTCCGGACTTTGAAATTTGAGTTTTTTCGATGATTAGGAATTAAAATATTTTCTTATCATTTTCTACACCTTTTCCCATCTGTATAGAACAATGTTGGTTTAATACAAATGTCTAAAAGCGTTTTACGAGCATCGGAGCAGATTTTTTCAAATAACTTGGTAATTATAAAGGCACTATAAAGATGCTAGGACTCAGAAGATTTAACTCATCTTTTTGAAATAAAAGTGACTTCTTCATACTGAATCCTGTTATCCCTACCCATTCCTATGTAGTGAAACTCCATCGTCTAAGACCGGGACACTGTTATTTCTCTCACAGACACTTCATGTCCTCAAGCTCTGCATCGAGCTGAGGATACATTTCTTTTCAACAAAAAAATCTTTAATATTTAGGTATTGTAATATTTAATAAAATATTTATATTTTGTGTTCCATTAATAATCCTATAGTAACAATAATTAAATTGGTATGTTATTCTTGATGGTTTAACATACATTGGTTTTAAAATATGGAAGAACAATGGTACATGTAGAATGTAAGGTTAAATTTTTAAAAGCTATAAAATCCAAACAGCGTCAATTTTCATTGAGAATGTTAGAAGCCTAATTTATAACACATCATTTTCAACGACGTCGAATAGGTATCAACATATACCAAAATTTAATGATAACAGAGAAGAAAATGATTCTTGTTGTGTTGGAAGTAGTCAAGTCATTAATAGTAGCAAATAATGTAATAACTGGTAATAATTAGACATTTATTTTAAACATAATATATTTTAGTAATGATTTAAATTGTATTTTATAGGTAAGGTGTAGTCAGAATTTGTCGAGAGTGAATGTCGAAGAATGTGAAACTCAAAGAATCAGAGAAGAAGATATTAGACAGCATTTTGCTAAGATGTAATAACATTGTACAGTGGTACTATGAAATAATTAAATTTGCTAACAAAAATAGACCTGAATCAAATAAACAAAATATAGAACTATCAACGACACTCTAATGATTTAATGATAAGGAAAATACAATGCATTATTATGTAAGAGTATAGATAAACAAATTATTATTTTATAAAAATACAATGTATTGACTGAGATTTCTTTTCATTGTTAATCATATTTGGAGATTTTTATCAGAATTTCACTACTTTCATACATTTTTTTAAGTTTTTTCGTTTGGTTTTAAGTATAATGGCTGGGTTTGATCTAAACCATTTTGGTCTTTTTTATGGTAATATTTCAATTCATGTTAATTGTTCAAATATATGAATTAACTTAAATATGTTTTTTATAAAAATAGAAAGGCATATAGAAACTATTTTTATTATTTCATTTTATTCAATAATTTTTTAAATAAAATGTTATTTCAAAAAAATTTTATGGTTATTTCCCTCCTTATATATCGTTTCAACATTAAATCAAACAGTAAACGGCCGCGCCAAATCCGGAGATATTTATTAAGTAATATGTCGTATCGAGCTGTGAATTCTGTGACCCATCTCCAATCTCTGTCTTCCACCTTTTGAGCGACTGCCATCGCCTTTCCTCTATCAGAATGAGGTTTGGACTAAATAATTATAGAAACATTCTAGTCGGTGACAATAGTGATAGGCTGATACGATTTTTGTGAGAGATCGATTATTATCATGAAATGTAACTTATATAAGCATTTCCCTTAACTCTCAAGAGTTGTCGTTTGTTTTTGTATCCTTTAACTCTTCACCCGTGTGTCTGTCGCCCTGGACGTTCAAAATTCGCTGTAGACGTTCATTTATCTATACGCGCTTTGTCCACGTTCTTTGTATGTCCTAGTCTAAGTGCAAAGGAACAATTGTATTGTAGGAATGTTCGTCGAGTCGGTCAGTCGGGCGAAATGTGTGGCTGCCGCTGCGATTATTTGTCAGATCACTCACTACAATTTTTGGAAGGAATTTGCACGAGAACTGAAAAACACTGGTTGAAGCAATACTGTTTATTTTAATATTAAATTATACATGTGGTCGACGGGAGAATTGACAGGATATTAGGTTAGGTAGAGGAAGTACGGTAGCGCTGTGGAAGTGGTACTATTACAAGGGGATGGAGAAAAGAAAAGAGAGCGAGACGTCGTCGTGATGGTCTTTTATCGCCTGAAACTGCATGGTACAAATCCACCGGCGTTGCCAACCTTCGTACTTGCTGGTGGTGAATTCGTGGTGGCCTAAAGGGTCGTGGTGGTCGCCACAGTATAATCGCTAAATGACGATAATATCATCAAAAGCAATAAAAAATCAATTCTAAAAGAAATACTGTTATTTTATATAGAGAAATGTCGAAACCATTTCATTTAACACATACGTTAGGTTGTTTAACAGTTGTTTACATTAATGCTTTGCATTTTCACCAACTTTTCAATTGAGATAACTGACAGTACTATGAAAAAACAAAGCCGATGGAGCTATTCTTCAACAAAACCATTCGACATATGTTAAATCAACTCATAATGAAAGCTTTTAATATCTGATCAATACTTCCTTGGTGGTTGGTGGAAGCTTCCTATATTAAGGCATTGTCCAGAAGGAGACTTGATTCAAACACGTCTATTTAAATAGGTATTCGAATGCAAAAAATTTAAACTCTTCAAACAGCGCCAAAATATTCATATATAAAAACACGTAAAGAACATAACTATTACAATCCGATAAAAACAAGTATAAATTATGACCAAAACGTCATCCAAACAGAGTAAGATTCAATTATAAATATATAAAATCAACTTTTAAACTTTGGGGTTTAAAAAGGCGATTTAGGGAGGCCTCCTAGGCTATAAAATAGGACTGGTTGTAAATATTTAAAATATTATGGAGTAAGTCGGATTATTCCTAAGGAGTATAGTGATATCCTATCTAGATATAAGCAAAGGATTCTGGGCAAAAGGAAACAAGGAAAATATTATAATATTTCACACATCAATGTTCAACCATATAAATCATATAAAAATATAAACAAAAAAAATTATGCCGAAACCCGGGATCGAACCAGGGACCTTTAGATCTTCAGTCTAACGCTCTCCCAACTGAGCTATTTCGGCTGACGATTGTTTTTTATTTTGTAGCTAGCAGAACATCCTCACAATTCCATTATAAACACATGTAACGAATGTTTTATACCGTCTCACCGCCATTCTTCTTTTTGTCCTATTCTACCTTTTCATCCATAAATATGACAACTAATATTAAGACGACTTGACAATTTTTTATGCTTGTTTAAGGTAGACATAGAAATAAATTACTTTTCAAGAGACTTCGGTTGTTTTGGCACCAATAAAGTTGCTTATATTAAGACTACTATTCCGATTATTATTATGTACTTACATGTATTTTGATCACTTCTTCGCTTTCTATGTGCTTTTATTACTTAAAATACAAATAAAAATGTTATGAAATATATTACTAACATTTCGAAAAATAAATAGCCGAATCAGTCCTGCCGTTCTCGAGTTTTATGCTTAACAGCACATTTAGTCACTCATTTTTATTTATATAGAATAGAGGGAGATTATTTAAGAGTTTCTCTATTTATGACCATTACTGTATATAATTATCTCATAATTATTTTTTAACCGGTTATGAGTTATAAACTAAAATATCACATGTCGCCGTTTAACAAGATAAAAATATAAGTAGAAAACATGAAACCTCATAAAAAATCAAGGACTAAAATAACTAACCTTGACTTATCTTAATTAGCTATAGTTTAAGATACCTTGCCTTTCTACATATACGTTCGAACTATTGACATCATAAAGCATTACATTATATACAATCCGATTTCGAAGAACAATTAACAGCAAAAATACATACATTAAACCAGTGTAAAAATAGAATAGGTATTAACTACAAGTAACTAAAATTAACTTAACACATTAATATTGCAATAGAATAACTTATACATAGATACCACTAATAGGATAAGATAGGATGTAGAATTTAGATAATATATAGATAACAACATAAACGTGTTTCTAAAAAATGTGGTGTTAGTGAAACTATAGTGTAAATTCCTCATTCTCACTGTATAATTTACCATATACAAAGTGAAATATATTGGAAAAAATTTAAGCCAACAAAATTAAATTTTCGTTTCATAGAATGCACAATTAAATTGTCTCCATTAAACAAAGGTAGAATCCACCAGTTAAGTAAAATTTCCTGAGTGACAGTTCCATATCGTAATATTGGACATATTACCTTGTTTTCTACAACATAACCTTAAACACATTACAATTATGTCTAACAACATAACCGTAAAGTACTAACGGTTATATGTGTTTTTGTGCGAGTTTGAACCGAGTATGTATCATTTGTGAGGAACTTTTACTGGGCTTTTTTAATTTGAAGAAATCCCCAGAGAGTATGCAGGGAATATTATTTTTTGAAATTTTCAGGATTGTTTCAAAAACTTAAAACATCTTAGCTATCTTAAGCAAATAAATCGAGTTAAAGACCGAAAGTGTGCGAAAAATGTGGATTTGAAATTCAACCACATGAAATAATCATAGAATAACGATAGATTAGCAATTTAAATTATAATTAGTCAATTATTGAATCAAATATTGAATAAAAAATAAAAAGTAAATATGCAGTCAGATGATGTCTAATCATGTAAACATCACATTTTTCAAAATTCTTGTAAATATATGTCGATATACTCATATGAATAACCCGACCTCACCCACAGGATTCACCAGACATTTCTCCTTTCGACTACCACTTTTTGACAATATTTTGAACAAGCTTACCAATGTTTTTCAATAAATCTAAAATAGCACTTCAAATATAGTTAAATTTTAGTCCATTGAGTTGAATAGTCATGAAAATGTGTATACAATTATTAAATTTAAGCTAAGAAAATCGGTATTAAAAACTTTTAGCTCAAACTAATATGAGAAGTTAAAATGAATTGTTACCTTCCCAAACATCTTTGATTTTACTCATCCAGAAATAAACATTACCGCTGAGTTTCTGATGGAACTGATGTATGTTATACTGAACAGTCTAGTTTGCAGCAGTGCTTTATGTGAAACTCAAGTACGAGCGATATAGTGCGTTTTACATTATACTGTATACATCCATTTACAGTAATATATCGAATAATTAGAATAACATTACCAACACCTGGTAATATTTTGTAATGTTGTCAGTGATGACATGTTTATTCACAATGGTTTAGTTCTACATCTATTTGCCTTTCAAATTACTCGATAATATATCTTGCACGGCACTAAAAAATACCTTCATTGAAAAAGCAGCATGAAAACTCCTCTCTCAATTTATTCCATAAAAACAAGGAATGTAATTCAACTCGATATGCATTAAGTGTAGAATATACACGTATATGTTATATTCATGGTTATATCCTTTTAAAATTTCATATTGTCCTTCATGTATTATGATTAACATAAAATGTTCTTCCTTTAAAGTTGAGTAGACATCCGGAAACTAAGATTGTAGCTATATATAATAACAACACACATTCTATATCTTTTATCATTTGCCTATACTTCAACACTTGTAGTGCCACTTTTATGTTTTGTACATGTAGAATTCAATTGGTTTGCTTGGTGAATATTATATATACAACACTAAAAATATTCAAGAGAGCCAAACTCCAACATTTCTTGTTCATCAATCAACGAGCAGTGATTTTAATGAGATATACCAACCTAAAGGATATTGAGTCATATTTATTAATTTAAATGTCTGGATCTAAAACAGTATACCTAATATATAATAAATATGGTATGGAATCCAAAATGACCGTTGTAGTTCGAATACTAACGAAAATGATAACAGGAATTCGTATATTTGAATAAGTATATTTGTATGCGTTAGTTGTGAATTTGAAGTGCTGCAGGAATATTCTTCATGCATTTACAAAGTGTGTATTGGGGAGATTTCACTTTTCAGTAGCCCATACACATTACAAATACTGTATATTATGTTTTCAGGGATAAATAGTTAAAACTAATTCAGAAATGCACTAACAACAAACGTTGCATTTTTAATAAAATTGTGGTTAATTAATTTAATAACGTATGACGCTATAACAATAGTTAATTACAATAACAATGTTATGTTTGTGGTTTTTCTGAAAAATGTTGAAAAATTTTCTCGAACTGTTACCAACTAATTAAATACGTGAGACGATACAAACTGCGCATTTTATTAAAAATTATAAGATGCAAAATTAGCAAAGAGAAAAAAAAAGATAATATGCATTTTAATGCACATTCGTCGACGATGTTCATTGTTCGCACTCAGTCTAAAGTCACCTTGCGATCTAATAACAATCGTAAATATGCACAGCTGCCGAGCATTGCCGCGATATAAATTCTAAGCTATAAAAAAATAAAATAAAACTTTTACACCAGAAAATAAATGATAAAAACTCGTCGAAATTTGTATATTTTTCAGGAGACATATTAAAAGAAATAATATAATTTTAAGTGTAAATTAAATTACAAAAAAAATTCAATACTTATTAAAAAATTTTTATCCTTATCCTATTTTATACTTGTCCTATACAAATCGTACAAAACACTTTCAAATTAAAGAGGAAACGATAATCAATTTGACAACTGCTAACTTATTTTCTAATTGTACTTTATTACATATTGTCTTGAATATTATAAAGTAAAAACCATAAATTAAAAAAGCATTTGTCAAAAATATACTTAAAAATAGAATATTCAAATTTACTGAATATAGTAATTACATGTAACAATTTGGATTATGAAATCTCCTGTTCTTTTTTATGTTTTTTATAGGTATTTAATTGGATACTAATATATGTTATATGTAGCCATACAAAATTTTCATTTTTACCCTTTAAATTTTTTTTTTCTACCACCAGAACAAGTAACACCTAATTTGCTCACTTAGCTCAGGATGTATACAATTAATCGTTTGAAAAAATCCCTACTTGCTGAGATATCTAGAACATAGACAATATGTGAACGAGAATTTTCGTTATATTTTGTACATTCCTAATAATAATTCTTGTCTGCAATATTACCATATAAATACTTAGTTGTTGGTATTTATGTTGTTATAAAACTTCCTGTTTAGATGCTTGATACAGAAGAACTTAAGAGAATTCCTTAAGTTTATCATTGTTTACTTTTAAAACCCATTTCTGCGCAACAAAACATTTGGAAAATAATAAATTTTACTTAAACCTTCGTTTATCAGTGTTTACTTTTAAAACCCATTTCTGCACAACAAAACATTTGGAAAATAATTAATTTTACTTGAACCTTCGTATTCTGGAAAACATTACTCTTATTGTATTTCTGCTTTTAACCAAATAATATATACCTTGGATGCCACAAATATAACATTATAACAACAACTTCCCTTAAAATTATACACAAAAATAGAAAATACAGATATAAGGTAAGATATTTTACAAAATTTCAAATCAAAAGAAAGTAAATAAATCTCTCAGCTTTTTACCTCTGGTCCTCTAGTGACTTAGACGTACAATGAACATTTTTAGAGTTGTAAATACTAATTTCTGCAACAAGAATATAAAAAAGGGATTTATAAAAAAACCAAATTATGTTTAACAAATTTTTACTTTATTTTCTGAATAAACTAATTTTAAAAGAGAGCTCTTAATTACTGTTTTTCGTATTACTATATCCTGTTGTGGATGCTCCTAAATATTAAATATATTTAAAAATACTGCTATTTGTTGATATAAAATATGATTGGATATTTTGGTTAAATTAATTATTAAATATTGGTAGATTCTAATAATTAATAGACACAGCAGCTTGGTTGCAATATTACTACATATAGGGTACACTTCTTGGTCTTTTTAGTGTTACGATGCCTAGATGTTGGGCCGGCTTGATTGGCGCAGTGATAAAGACAACAGGACCTGTTGTTGCGATAATCGTGGGTTCGAATCCTGCTGAGGAATGGTTGTAAATGTATATTTGTGATTGTTTAATATTTGTGATTGTCCTAGTCAAAAGCCCAACAGGAAATATAATCCCACTAACGCCAGTAACGAGGCTAGTTAAGACCGCATGTCTTCTGGGATGATTTCTAAGTTGGTCACTCGCCAGTCCAGATAAAACCTCATTGATAAAAAGCACACCTTAAAATAAATATAAAAAAAAAGAAGCTGTGGAGAAACACATGTTATGTATTTCTATTTAATTATGTACATTCGGTATAACGAAAAACTTTCTATTTAAATTAGAATTAGGAACTGTATCTTACTTAAGCAATATCCTTCCACAATTGAATCTACCTGTACCCACTTGTTTAGGTCTTCCTTTATTTTTATAGGAGCTCATAAGAGAATTCCTTAAGTTAATTTTTGTTTAATTTTATCAATCAATTCAGCGCCGGAGCAGGGTCTTTTGGAAAATAATGTACTGTATTTCAACCTTCACATCTCAGAAACCAACGTTAGTTTTTACATTTAAACAAATAATTTTACCGTCTCTTTGTTTTTAACACCTTTTTCATAATTTACTATCCGTTTTATAATTGGCGATAACTTCTTATGGTTACAACTAGATTTGCTACTATCCGTATTTTGAGGTATAAATAAAAGACACTGTAGAGTGGTATTCCCTCCATCGTTTATATTAATTAAAGTGGCAGCGTATCTAGCGTGTTTCCTTTTTGCTTTTTCCCTTGATGCCTATTACACAGTCATTATAGATAATGCTACTGTTTGAAGAGAGTGTACAACTTAGAGTTGATAAAGCAGCCTGCTTAATCTAGTGGATTATCTTTTTTCCTTGGTACTTATTTATCTATTGTCTTGGTACTTGCACGTGCAAATATAATTCTCCATCCTAACGTGTTTATCATTGCTACTACTTATAATATTTATTAATTACTTTAATATTACTTCCTTTAGATATCCCACGTTTAAATTAATTTAATTTAATTATTTGTAAGTATCTCCTACTTAACTTTTTATCTTAATTTTCTTTTTTTATGATGCAAATATTTTAATTATATTTTATTTTGCTTAAATGCATTTTTATCTGCGCAATTTTACATTAATTTTTTTACAATTAATTTAAAGCTACTAAATAAAACATCACTCCGGAAGTACACGGCGTAATTAACAAAAATATATACTAACAATTACTAATAAATAGTTAAGGAAATATTATAAACATATAATCTATCCAAAGTAATTTTGTACATACGTCATCAAGCCTGTCACAATTTGAAAATTCATTTTAGAATCAGACTCAGAGAGAATAGCAATTTATTATGTACTGATAATTGTGATTTTCTTCCAGTTAGCCAGTACATTTTCTTATATTTCAATTCCAATTCTTTTCTTTTCTTCTTTATATGTTCCTTCCAGCGAAGTTTTGCATCGAGATTCATTCCGAGATATTTAGCGTTGTTGCTATATGGAATGATACTATTATTTAATGTTATGGGTGCTTGTACGGTCTGTTTATAGGTGAACTGCACATGTACAGATTTACTTTCATTAATTTTTATTTTCCAAGCTTGTGTTCAATTATTTATATTGTCACTTCCCTGTTGTATTTTTCGTGCGGTTTCTTCACTCTTGTCTCCGACAACTATAATCGTAGTATCATCAGCAAATGTAGCCATCGTGATATTTTCCATTTGTGGTATATCACAAGTGTAAAGTAGATAAAGCATTGGTCCCAGTACACTTCCTTGTGGTACACCTGCTTTAGCTTCTTTTATTGTAGAGTAAGCTTCTTCTTGCTTGACTCTAAATAATCTGGTTATAATGTTTGATTTTAATAGTTCGGTGTGTTGTTTTGGTAGCATTTTCTGTAGTTTATGAACAAGGCCTTCGTGCCAAACCTTATCGAAGGCTTGTGCTACATCTAAGGATATAGCTGAGCATACTTTTTGACTTTCGTATGCTTTTTCAATAACATCTGTTATTGTGTGGACCTGGTCAATTGTTGAGTGTTTGTTAATAAACCCAAACTGGTGTGTTGGTATTAGGTTTTTTCTCTCTATGATCGGTTTTATTCTTTTCAACGGAAGTTTTTCAAAAACCTTAAATATTACTGGCGGCAGTGATATATGTCTATAGGATTTTATTTCGTTTGGTGACTTCCCAGGTTTTGGGATCATTATAATTTTCGCCATCTTCCAAATGTCTGGGACATGTCTCAATCTAAATGCTGTATTGATCAAGTTAGTGAGTTTTATAATTCCCTTTCTTGGTAGTTTTTGTAGTAATTCTCCTGTTATTAAATCGTAGCCTGGTGATTTCCTGGGGTTAATGTCAATTTTAATAACTTTGGTTAACTCTTTCGGCGTGACTAATTCAATCATCGAATTTTCAGCTTTTATGTCCGGTAAATTATGTTCAATATTAGCTTCATTTGGTTTGAAAGTTTTTTCTAGATATTCAGCAAATGCTTCTGCTTTTTGGCTATTGTCACGTGCCCAATTGCCACATAGGTCTCTTATAGGTGGACTATGTATACACGAGCGCTTTAGATATTTTGTGGCTTTCCAGAGTGAGTAATCAGATTCTTTATCATCTTCAAATTTTCTGACATCAGGGCGATACCGTGTCGCAACAACGATATTGGTTTGGAATTAAACAAACATTCACTAGTGGTAATTAGAAGGCACTATGTCTGATGAGTATATTGTGTGTCGAGCTTTGTTATACAGGAGGATGAGTTTGCGTCTGTTATTCGTTATTGCTTGTCTATTTTGCAACAATAAATTGTTTGATATATTCAACTGATGTCGGTAGACATCTGCAGCGATAGCTACATTAGGTTTTAGCAGCTCGCAATAAGCTATACCTTATTACACCATACCACCATATGCGCACCAAGATTTTATGACCAGGAATATTTTACTTCGGTGTCTATGTGGATGGCCCTCCTGGCCTAACATAGGGCTTTTGGCAGATGAAATTGTTGTAGTGGATACTTATTATCGCTAGACACAATACACCACAGAAAACTGTTTTTTTCCTGGCAAGCAATGAATCTGCGATGTCAAATTTATGAACAATTCGTGTCGTAGCCATGTTCTTTCATTTTAGATCATTGCCATCAGATATAAAGTTTTTTAGAATTATAGTGTATAAGTATTGCAATTCATCAGCTTCTTACGCTATTAAATTTAGCAGTCAGGCTAAGTTGTTTAACAGTTTTTTACATTAACACCTTGCATTTTCACAAATATATATATATCACTGATCAAAATACATGCAAAGACCTAATAACTACGGAAGGTGAGAATTGTTATATTTTCTTATAAAAGCATAATGTTTTACATTAAGGGCCTTAATACCCCATCATACTTATGAAAATATTTAATTTAAACATAATCAATCATAGCAAGCGACACGTATAAATGAAATCTAATTTAACTTCTTGATAGAACGCTAGATTAGTGCATATGCACCGGTAGATTGGACTGAATCGATTCGAGAAAACAGTGGGAATAGAGCAGCGGCGCGGTATTCCAGGTAGAAGATCCGTTGAACACTTTCAGGACGTGTTATGAATGCGAAAGCAAATGGTCCGACAACTTAATGATCCATAAGTCACCAGCTGGCACAGAATTCGGATCTCTGGAGTGCGGTTTTTCTTGGATTTACCGCTTCGATTCTTTTTCCTTCTTTGTTACCACCAGGTTATTCTTTCGTTTCTTTTTGGCGGCGAATAGAAAATATATTACGCTCAAATTATTTCCATAAATGAATAAATGGGTTATTTTTGTTTGTAAAAAATTTAGTTTGATTTATATAGTTGGTTACTACTGGCATAAGTAAATATTATGAAGCTATTGTATTTATCCATATTTTTTTTCTAATCATCGAGATTTCTTATCACATTTATTACATAAACTATACATAGAAGCTTCAGTAAATGATATCATGTGTGTAATATGAACTCAATCTTGTTCTAAAATTTATATATTTATCTAAACATACACTCATATTGAATAATGAAGTGTATTAGATGCACTGAATCTACGATGGGGATTCAAATCTAAACGGTAATTTTACTATTAAGCTTAGCACGTAATTCCGATCTAGAGAGTTCGATGATTGAGTGTTCTTTGGCTTATAAGGAAGGGGGTAACCGGTGTAGACGACAGTAAAAACCTATACATACTTGCCTATACAAATTTCGATTGGGTATGCGCACTTGTTCTAATCTAGCCTAAGAGTTTTCACAACTACGCGTCGTTTTCTATATACGCCTGGTTTATCACAATTGTGTTTAGAAGTTATTTTTAGGTTAATTTTGTATTTACATTTTGTTGAGGTAACATAATTATTTCATAGTACGTGTATAAGGTATGAATTATTAGTAAAATATTATCATTTTATAACACTAATTTTGTAGATTGCTATGGAGCAAAGGATATATTTTTATGTTAAATAATATGGAAACAGAAATTTCTGATTTTATAGATATTGTTTATTATTTATAGTATTGTTTTGATTATTTATGATTATGACTGAACTTAAAATTAAATAAATTAAATTTGAAAATAGTCGTAAAAATGTTCGTGAAATTTCCTCTTGATACCCTAAACACAACACCTTTCAACAAATTTTGTCAAAATACTACTAAAATCTCTATTTTCACACTATTTTTCCAATGTTTTAAAGACATACTTTTATTAGGCATTGAAATACTAAAATCACTTGAAATGGGAATATACTCAGCTGAATAATATATATTGTATGTATGAATATTACTTCTGAATCGTATTTTCTGTGTAATACATTTCTAGCAAGTATATAATAGAACACTGTTCACTTTATATTCAGATTTTAGGTTCAAAATTTTCATTTCTAACCGTCGAAATTCTGATAACTTCTCATCGACCACATCACATAACACATAAATATTACATAAATATTAATTTGTTGTATTAAAAAGTACTAGAATTTGCTTAGTACTAGAATTGAATTGCACTTATTTCTTATTCTTTTTGGCTTTGCGACGAGTCTGAAATTGAAGGCGCGACTCTTTCAAAATAATCTGTGAAAAAGGATTTTTTATAATTTTCGATTCAATTTAATCAAGTTGCATTCTTTAGATATAAAATATTTGTATTTTTTCGAAATTCTAACGTGGACAAAGCAATTTTCACTGTTTTCAATGTTGAATTTGGATAGTCTTTCCTTTCCAATACATAAAAATAAAGAACCTGCCAATAAACAGGTTATTTATTTTACTGTAATTATGTACATCGACCGTAATGAAAGACTTGTATTATGGTCGTATGTATTTAATTTACAATTGGGAATTTTCTTCAAAATTTATTAACAATATTTTAGACCAAAACATAGTCTGTTTTCTAAATGTTGTAGTAACATGACGAATGAATAATGACACTCAATATTTGAGGTCATAACCTAAAGGAAGCTATTATATAGAGTACTTAATTTCAATCGATTCACAAGATGGTTTGGCTTGGGCAGCTCATAATAAACCAAATACCCCTTATCCCATCAATCAATCATTTTTATGGATACTTTGTTAACCTTGTGTGAATTGGGATCGTTCTATATCTATCAATTATGCGTGTTAACACTGAAGTATTTTAAACATAACTTTTCAGCCATAATAGAGGTATTGGCAAGCAATCATTCAAATACAGAAATGTTATCACTAAAACGTGTTGCTCAATCGTGCAACTTAATATCGTGATTTGGCCTTAATGACTGAATAATAAATTCTATATTATAACGATACTAAAGCATATTTCAATCATGTCACTAAGAGTGTCGCATATAACCAAACGTAATCGATCAATGGTTGGTCAATCAAATTGATGAATGAAATACGTACCACAAAAAAAAATGAGAAAAAATAGAAAAGAATTGTAGTTGTTTCGCAAATTTAAGTAAAATGAAAAAGAAATGAAGGGAATTTATTGATAAGAATGAACGATGATATAAATATCTTCATGTTTATTCAGCTTCGGACAGAATCTGTTCAGTCGAATGAACTTTTAATTTTAGTCCCACCATATCCAACCCAGTATTGTAATCTTCTCCTTCTCCCGCCAACCGTGCTGATTCGGCACATTGGCCAATGGCTACCTACGTGAACTTCAAGAACAATAACATATTTGGTAAGCTTCAGTGTGTACGGTTTGGTAACAACAGTTCTCGATCAGTAGTATTGACTCTAATGAAATTAAAGTTCACCTGATAACGGCAGTGATCAAGGCAACAGAACGGTCCTATTAACTGATGTATATTAACTGAGTCGCGGGTTCGAAACCCGCTGAAGCATTTTTGTCGTTGTTTGTAATTGCGATTGTCCATAAGGTAAAATTCTAATATCCGACATGCAAAATCATACAAGTTACGCCAGTAATTAAGCTGGGTAACACGAAGTAACTCTTCTCACAAGGACTCGCCACTCGTTATACTTCTTCAACGTCAGACTTAATGAGGAGAACCATATTTCCCAGAAGTTGACGTGTCTAAAACCCACACTCAAACACACATAAATTATTTACAAAATTTTATCTAAATACTTCCCACAAATTCAAACTAAAAGAGGATTAAATCCACTATCTATACGGAGCGTTCGCAACTAGTAAGATATGGCCAAAGCTTAAATGCATAAGAAATCACCCTAACAAATGCATATTACCGTGCATTTATAAACTCGATCCATATGATGTAAATCTCAAGCCGCTAAAATTTGTATGGCTGGTTTATAAACTTTAATTTTACATATAAAGGATGTATATTTCTACAAGAGAGAAATTTATTTATCTCTATTAACCAATTTTAGCCAATTTATAGCCAATGTAGTTTTTTAGTTATTCAAAAAACATATCATAACATCGCTAAATTATTCGATATGTTGTCGCTTTTCTATTCGACGTGAAATAAAAGCAGATAACAGTGTAAAATCCAACATAAATTAGTGCCAGCTAATTAATGTTAGAATATAAATATGCAGCTCATAACTATATTTATATTGCTATTTTTAATAGCTGTTTTTACAATACTATAAAAAAAAACTTTTAAAAGAAAACAATTAGCTAAAAAACATATTATTAAAAATTGATCGATAGACACAAAGGTAATACAAACAAACAATAATTAGCATGTAATAATTGTATAAATAAAAACAGAAAAAACAAAGAAAGAAGAAATTTTTTTAAATTAATAATACTTGTTGTAGAAAATAGTGGAAAATATATATTGTAAAACTTTTCATAGCAAATGCCTTTTTAAAATTCAAACATTATTAGTATACATACACGCCCCTCCTATAGATAACCTTAAGGCAATAATACATAAAACAAAATATAAAGATATTACAATTTAATAAAATCTATCGTTAAGCTTTTTTTTAATAAAATGCATAAATCATATAAACATACAACTAAAATATACTAATTTTGTAATTAAAAATTTAAAGGGATAATTTTTTATACATATAACCTCCATTATTATGAACTCGTTAGGAAGGAAACAGGTTTCTTTTCTAACATAATCACGTTTCACTATCCACCTGTTATTATCGTTATTTGACACTAGAGGACGTAAACATAAGTTGTACAAATAGCTGCTTTAATAGGAAGTAACTTATGTTTCTGGAGCTCGTTGCCGTTTCTCGTTTTCAGGTCAAGCAATTGCATTTTAAATGGACTATTTTCCTTTATCTTTATCAGACGTAACTCAAAATGAATGGCTAATATATAAATTAAAACTTCACTGATTTTTATCATGAACTCCAGATAGATGCATTTTTAATCATTAAATAATATGCAATACATCATACTGGCTTGATAAAACAGATTTTTTCAATAAGTGAATCCAATATCCTATTGAAAATACTGGATTAATAATATTCAATGCACTAGATTCTTTTTTGTCAATTTGAGCGACTCTTGTCACTGATCTGCTGAGTGATCTTGATATCTAATGAAGAAAAATAAAGTGTTTAGTGAAACGTGTAAAAAAGATATAGAGTTTAAAACAAAAAAAATATTTAGAACTGTTTTATTTTAAGGGCGAGAGAGTGGCAACTTATCAAATCGATTGCACAAACCACAATTACGGCTTGCCTTTGAATATCTTCTTAAATCCACTGGTTGTACATAAATTTCCATAATATATCCTGTAATCAAAAGGTCAATGAAAAAGCCCCCGGCCTGACACATAGATGGGGTTACTATAATTAAATCCATATGTTTTCTAGTTAGCTCTAACACTCAAAAGATGCGCGTATAAATTTGGCAGCTGTCGGATCATTATTTTGTGAATAATTATATTTATTATTATTAGCAACGAAAACATTTCAAAAATCCACTAAATGATTTTGAATAACCGTAAATTGAAAGTGCATGAAATAGCAGACACTCTAAAGATATCAACTGAACGTGTACATCATATCATTAACGAATATTGGGGTATAAGAAAGTTCTGTGCAAAGTGGGTGCCGCTCACTTTTGACCAAGAACAACGACGATTTAATGATTTGGAGCAGTGTTTGAAGATGATCAAGCATAATAAACCACATCTTATTAATATATATACACGCATCTTTTTAGGGTTAGGACTGAGTAAAGAATATATGGATTTAATTCTACTAGCACCATCTTTGTATCAGAACGGGTACTTTTCAATTGACCTGTTTTTCTTGAGTAACTTTAAAGACATGAATAATGCATCAGTTGCGCATTCAGAATACTTAGTATGGCATGTCATTGGTTAATACAATCATTAATACATTGTTGGTACGTTAATTGAGGCAAACTCATTATTTATACTCTTATCAGATATGATGATTATACTGCAAATGTTAATTAACATCAAGATATAAGCCGTATTCTATATATAAATATATCTTAAATCACCCTTACTCTCTATGACTATAAACTCGTTGCTTTTTGAAATGGGTTGTCCTTTAATAACTTGGGGTTGCACGATTCTGTCCTAATATATACGAAAATATGGCAGAGTTCACCAAAGCACCTGTAAATGACCATCCTAATGGATAATAACCAGTAAGCATCCAACGTTAACTTTAACGTCAAATAAATGCAGCAGTTCTGGATTATATCACAGGAGCATAGAATAAGCCACGACACGTGGAACAACGAAAACCTAGTTATTTTCGCTAGTACTATTTATTTCATTTGACTTTCTATGTTTTGAAATTTCTTAAGAATGTTAAGTTACAAAACTCTCTCAAAATACAATTATGACGATCAGATTACCTTTTATAGAAGTACAAATATTTTAAAGCATACAGTCACCTAGTTCAGAATTATCTATACATGATTTTGCTAAATTTTCGTATATAAGAATAAAACTTCATTGGATATAATTTCTTAACTATAACCTGTTAATTTTAATGAATGTTATGAATCTATCAGGGTGCGTACGAACCTCTTGGTTCGCCCTATTTAAGGTTGTGTGTATGATATACCTACTCTGAAACTGTTAGGTATCCTACGATCACCTTTTTTAGGAACCAATAGCCCACTTATACGGTTTTTTCCTTACCAGTAAACTAACGGTCAGGCTGTGACAATACAATGTTCTGCCAGAGAGACCCAAAATACCGTAATCAAACTATAAAAAGGCAGATGTTACGAAAACGGTTTTTTGGTAAATACATATAACAATTTTATAACCATACTAAACAATTTTTCTAATTTATCTCTCTGGCGTCCTAAACAGCGCTGGTTTATTTCAAAAAAAATTTCGTATATAAGAATAAAACTTCATTGGATATAATTTCTTAACTATAACCTGTTAATAATATTAATTTGTCTTTTTTGTCTATTTCAGTTACTTCGACCTAGATATTAAGTTATTATTATTATAAGTTTATCGACACATGTCTAACGTTAACCAAAATGTGTGACTGAAAGGATCGGGGTAAGTTTATACAAATATTGCACTAACTTCGGGTAATATAGTTATGAAGTTATTGAAAATGCTAGACGAAATTTATAAGATCATACATATTTATTCATTAAGTAAGTTATTAGTTATTAGTGATCAATAATAAGAAATATAAAACAATTTACTTCAAAGAATAATTGTAATGGGTTTCTGTGAACTTGAATAATCCTTAAAATATATAGTAATAAATATATAATAAAATAATATAAAATAATTTTTTATAAAATTATCTTGCGCTCATAATTTACAATAAAGAATAGAGAGACCCATAATACAATTACACTAAATCAAACACATTACTTCCGTCTGGTTTCCAGCTGATCAAATTTGTAACTTGATTTCTTAATGTATTCTACAATTAATTTGTTAAGCGATGATTGTGACTAGCAACTTGGCGCTAGTGTTTATATCGCCTGGTAAATCTATTTTAGATGCTAAACATCTTAAACTTTCGTAATTATCTTATACAGCTCAGAAAATATAACATTTCTCTATTTATTAACTAATTTTTAATTAAATATTTGCACCAATTTCTCTAACATTATCTTTGTAAAATTGATTTTTATGAAGCAATTGAATAAAAAGGAAAAAATCGAATATGACACGGCACGTTTTTTTATCTAGACCAAAAACTTAATGAGTAATACGCTTAAAAACGAACAACACAATACCGATTAAAAGCTTTACTGCAAACCTGTGCACTAGCAATGTAGAAACAATTACAGTTTAAATAACTGGGATTAGAGAAACACATATGTTGAATTACTTGATTAATTCATAAAATAATTTTCCGGAACGCTGGTTCAGTAGGGTCAAAAATAGGTTCTTCTTGAAGATGTCAGTGATTCACGAAACTGACATCAATTTGTTTCTGAGTATCTTTATAAATAAATGTAAACTGTTTCTTAATTACTTATATATTAGTTATACCCGGACTATAGTCGATCATACGGATCGATATTAATATGCAAATTTAGACTAATAACTAGTCGTGAATGATAACATGAATGCATGCGAACCTTCTTTTTTTTTACTTACTAGATGGACCAGCTAGAACCAAATGGTTTTTGGCTGATGTCGCTTCAGGTTCGGGGAATGGTTGTTTTGCGGGCGATAGAGACCCTAAATTACGACTGGGACTCTCGTAGTTTCTTTACTACCGAGGTTTGTGGACGGGTAGGGATTTGATCAATGTGTTGTCGTGTTCTAAGGTTCCTATGGAGAATCTCACACTGAGCATTTTTATGAAATTTTTCACAAACGGGATGCCTGATTCGAGGTGTGTATTGACGTTCTCTGAGCGACAGTGACGACTTTTTGGACTGGAACACCTCTAGTAGTTCAAGTTGTGTCTCCGAGACATACCTGTACCACACTTGTGCTCCGTTGAGGCAGATTGGACGGACTAGCATTTTATACAACGTCGCTTTCTGTGGAATTGGAAGTTTGCTTTTTCTACAGGGTAGTGGAAATAGTAAGCTGTACATACCATTTTCTTTGCAAAAGGCGTGCTGAATTTGGGCTGACCATTGGAATCTGCGGTCGAACTGGAGACCGAGGTATGGAACATTCTGGAGCCATGGGATAGGGACTTTGTCGATTTGGAGGCGATATGCGTGGAACTCCTTCTTGCAGTGGAACAGAATAGTCTGAGTTTTGCTCGAGTTTATCTGCATCCGCCAGAATTTGTACCGCGCTATCGCTTGGTTCAGCTATACTTGGAGTCTGTTGCGAATAGCGTCGGGACAGTAACCGGTTGTGAAGAAAGCGGTGTCACCTCCGTAAAATGCTGTGTAGGAAAGTTTTTAGAACGGGAAATCAGCCAAATAAAGGCTGAATAGTGCTGGGGCTAGTGGAGCACCTTGTGGGACTCCTGCAGAAGTTTGTTTACGAGAGGACCACTTGACCGATCTTGTCACCTATCCTCACTTGCAAGGACCTAGCGTCCAATTATGAATCTATCAGGGTGCGCGCGAACCTCTTGGTTCACCCTATTTAAGGTTGTGTGTATGATATACCCACTCTGAAACTATTAGGTATCCTACGATCACCTTTTTTAGGAACCAATAGCCCACTTATACGGTTTTTTCCTTACCAGTAAGCTAACGGTCGGGCTGTGACAATACAATTTTCTGCCAGAGAGACCCAAAATACCGTAATAAAGCTATAAAAAGGCAAATGTTATGAAAACGGTTTTTTTGGGAAATACATAAAACAATTTTATAACCATAATAAACAATTTTTCTAATTTATCTCTCTGACGTCCTAAACAGCGTTAGTTTATTTAAAAAAAATTTAAGAAACCTTATTTTCGGAACTTCTACATCAGTCATACTCAAAACAAGCTTCAAACGCCCAACATACTTAACAATAAGACGAAGAGTCAAATATCTCTCTAACATTTCCATTATGTCTCTGTGGATGAAATAATTATTAAATAATTTGTTAATCCTCCAATTCTTCCGGCCAATTGTATATTATTTTGATAATTAGATTTAAAAAACGTTGGATCAACCAGCATTTAGTAATAATAGTTCTTTCGCATTTACGCTACAGCCAGCTTTGTGCAACATATACACAGCAATACGTTATGGCCTTGAATATTCCACTTCGGTGTCGATGTAGATGGTTCTCATGGACTAACAAATTACTTTTTGCGTTTAGAATTATGGAATATCCAGAGAAAGCTTTTCTTTTTTATCTGGCCAGCAATGAAACCACAGTATTGAAACGTTTCGCTGAAATGGCATTTTCAGTCGATTCGTGTGGTAGCCATTTTTATTCATTTTAAATCTTTCCCATCACACATAAACATTTGTAAACTTCAAATGTTAATCTGTTTAAAAAATTTTTGTGAGGTTTGAATTTTGTATTTAAATTTGAATAGGTTTGCGGCCAATAAGCCTTCCAATTTATTGTTTTCTAACTTTTTTATTCCTTGAAGTAGTTCACTGAAACCAAAACCGACAATTAGAATATGACGGAGCAGTATCAAATCAAACAAAAACATAACGAATGTTAAAAATGCAGTATCTAGCAGCAATGGAAGGCTGCCATTTTGTCTCGAGAAAGACCAATGCCATAGGGGATAACAGGTTAGTTTGTTCAAGACTTCTTTACACTATTGCTTTATTTTGACCATCGCTGATGAAAATACATGCAAGCATCTAATGTGTAATGTCTGCGTATATAGCTTAATATTTGATGCTAAGTATGTTTGTTAATACTAATTCTATTTTTAACAAAACATTTAAAAAATATAAGGAATAATATACAATAAAAAGAATCCCTATTTTTATTGCGAAAATCTCGTTAACATAGAGACAAACTCCGTTTCCGGCCAATCATGTTTTATTATGTTCGTATTATTATTGTTATCGGACACTAGGGGGCGCAAAACATAAATTCTACAAATAATACCCTAGTGCGTAGTCACAATTTCTCGCGCTCGTTGGCATTTCACGTTTAAAGGTCAAGCAGCGTATATTG
This sequence comes from Rhynchophorus ferrugineus, assembly GCF_030347505.1. NCBI lineage: Eukaryota > Metazoa > Arthropoda > Insecta > Coleoptera > Curculionidae > Rhynchophorus > Rhynchophorus ferrugineus. Next base: position 23,420,712 of record NW_027472580.1, read on the forward strand.
CCAATCTCTATCCATGTATATATGTAATACATAGATTTATTAAATATCTATTCGCTTAAAACTTATCTGTATATTAAATTTAATTGCAAAATTAATTAAACATGTATTCAAATTAAATCAATTGGTCGTAATTTTAACATTGTGAATCATAACGATAGTTTGAAGTGACACATTTCATAATTTATATCTTTATCTGCCATGAGTGCCAATACTGTGTCAATAATGACATCTGAAAATGATGGAAAATAGTACTTTTGACACTCGATTCGAAGAAATTAGCTAATAAGAATTGTAAACCGAACTTGAAATTTTAGCGTTTCGCTCGAGTTTCCCCCCTTCCCCCACATATCCTGATTTGGTTCCAATGGAACGACCTCGGAATGACGCTCTTTCGAATAAAAGATGAATTTTGAAAATCGGCCCATAATTGACGAAGAAATCGACGAACAAACATTTAAGAAAAACAACCAAACATAGAACTCCCTCTTTTTCGAAGTCTGATAAAAATAACAAATCGATTGGAATTTTTTCTTTGTTTTTTCTCTTCCTTTATAATAGAATAAATAAAAATACTTAATTGCCGTCAGAATACAGGTTTATTTTTCAGAGACACTCATGAGTTATACTTATGTCCTGATGGGAATCCATAATCTTCTCAATTTGAAGACCTACTAATAGAATCGTTATAATAACAACAAACTTTTACAATTTATTTTTTACGACTGATAACCTAGATCGAATAAGTTTTCCGACAACAATTCAGCAAAGTTCATAATATTCTAAACATATTCTAAAATCATACGATTCAAAATATATATTTCAAGTTATAGAATTTTAATGATAATAATATCTTCGTTCTTATGACCTCGTAAACTTACAAAATAAATCATAATCTAAATATGGCTAGATTGTGCTTTTCTGGTCTTTTTATCATTGTCGGGTGTTAGAGGGAAATTGCCTTAATGGACATTATCACATTTCATAAGACCGGGGAACATTACTGGGTAGGGTTTCAAGCATCTCTAGTGTCAATATATTTTTGCTCATGAGCAGGAGCCAAAGGAAATAAAATAGCACGTAATATATTTTGTATAGAGTTTATTAACCGATTTTATGAAATTGGAAGAAAATATTTCTATTTGTATTGTAGTTTGTTCTATCAGTTTTTAAAAATGTAATATTTGTTTTAAATTCAGTGTGGATTTTTCCTTGTCGTTTTACTATTATATATATTAACATGTCGGGACATGCAACCCAATCAGTTTATAAAATTCGATTTGTGTTAATACCAGTCAACACTTGTTATCATCTGACTGCTAAATTATTCAAAATTTAATGATAATAATTAGAGGTTATAAACCGACAGAAGTTGTTTTAGAGCTTATTTTGATACATTTATAACTACATCTTTAATATTTGTGATTACTCGGAATTTTTTAAATATATTTTAAAGTCTCCTTTTACCCTTACCGTTACGTTAAAGTGTAGGGCCTCAGCATTAAGCCTACCAACTGGCGAGTGACCAACTTTAGAAATCATTCCAGAAGACATCCGGTCTTACCTAGCCTGGTTACTGGCGTGACTGGAATCATTTCCTTTGTCGGATTTTACACTCTTGCCTAGAACAATCACAAATTTTTAACATTCACGAACATAAATTTACGACCATGCCCCAGCGGGATTCGAATCCGCTGCTATGACAACAGTAGGAGTCCGTCCTATCGCCTTTACCACTGCGCCACCAAGCCGGCTGCTTACTCGGATTGAAAATGCCAACGCCATTAAATAGTCAGAGTCAAGAACTGATTGTGTTTCTAGTCAGTTGCGAACAGGAACTAATAATATGGATGCGGATCCTTCTTGCCAGTAAAATGAGTTATAGGAATAACATTGGTACTATTAAATATTAAGTCGTACCAGTTTTATTGAAAATATCTTTAAAATGTTGCAGCTGCAGTTAAGTTATCAATATAAGCACTGGGAGCGGTTGAATACAAAGAGCCGCACAATACAAAGCGTTTGTCTGCCAATTATTCATAGAAAATTTAGGAATATGCAGCTCTTTGAGGGATGTAAGTTATCCTTTCATTCACTGTTACGAAACACAGTATTTAAATGGTGAAAGAAATGGAAACATAGAAACAATGAAACATTTATTGCAGATATATTATTGTTCATGGTGGATCCAGGCATGGCTTTATTCCTGAAGTTTTGTTAGTGTTTTGTCACTCGGTAACAGGATACATTACTCAGTCATCTTCGGTTTTGGCGCATGCGCACTATCCTGCATAGAATAAACCATAGAAAAGGAAAGCAATATGGTTTGTTATTTTCGAGTCCGATGGGTACAGTCGTTCAAGTTAAAACAACAACAAAATCTAGGATATTAGAGTTTGTGTTACATTAATAATTAAATTGTTGCGTTATTCTTGGTGGTTTAACATACATTGGTTTTAAAATATGGAAGAACGAGGGTAACTACAGAATGTAAGGTTATATTTTTAAAAGTTATAAAAAATCCAAACAGCATCAATTTTATTTATAGTGGGAATGTTAACTGCCAAATTTATAACACATAATTTTTAACGACATCGAATTGGTATCAACATATGCCAAAATTTAACGATAACAAGAACAGAGGAGAAAATGATTCTTGTTGTGTTGGAAGTAGACAAGACATTGATGAGGTTTGAATATCAACAGTAGTAGCAAAAATTGTAGTAACTGGTAATAATTAGACATTTATTTTAAACATAATATATTTTAGTAATGATATAAATTTAATTTTATAGGTAAGATGTAGCTAGAATTTGTTGAGAGTGAAAGTCAAAGAATGTGAAATTCAGAGAAGAAATTAGAGATTTTGCTAAGATGTAACAACAGGTACAGTGATACCATGAAATCATTAAATTTGCTAACAAAAGTAGACCGGGATCAAATAAACAAGATATAAAACTATCAATGACACCCTAAGGATCTAATGACAAGGAAAATACAATGTATTATTATATAAGAGTATAAGTAAATAAAATACTGTTTTGTAAAAATAATGGTAGATTGACTGCGATTTCTTTCAGCTTAAAAGTACGATTATCCATTGATTTTAAGCTAGTAAATGTACAATACCATAATCGAAAGCTCGAGGTAGTCAATTCATTAAGGGAATTTGTGGATCAAGAATAGTAGCGATCATAGTTGATCATATTTGGAGATTTTTAGGAGAATTTCACTGCTTTCATATATAGTGGTGGCTTTTTCATTAAGTTTTAACTATATTGGCTGGATTTTATCTAAACGATTTTAGTCTTTTTATGGTAAAGTTTATTTATATGGTTCTTGGAGATCTTGTTAATTCTTCAAATATGTAAATTAATTTAAATATGGTGTTTTTATAACTATAGAAAGGCATATAGAAAATATTTTTATTATTTCATTTTATTCATTTTTAAATAAAATGTGTTATTTCAAAAAATGTTTAATGTTTACTTCCCTCCATGTATATAGTTTCAAAATTAAATCAATTCTTTATCAAATTTATAAAAAATAATGATGTGTAGTATGCTTTTATAAATGATATTATATTTTTGTTTTTTTTTATTCAATACTTTTTAAATAAAATGTGTTATTTCCAAAAATTTACCGTTTTTATTTACCTGGTTAACCTATTTACCTGCTCTAGAAATTAACAATCTCAAAAAATAGAAAACAAAAGAAATTTAAATTCACCAAAACGAAACAGTCTTTATGCGAAAAGGGGATAAATCAAAATCAGCTTGATGTTAGCTGTATGAGAGTTCAAATACTTGAAATGTATAAAAAAAGTAAGTAGTTTTTTCAATCGAGACATAATTTAATACAATTATTTCAGAGAAAATTCTTAGTCTTGAAAGTATCCATATGAAGCTGAGAGATATGCAGTTATTTGAGGGATGTTGATCATCCCTTCTTACACTGTTGGGTAATATAGGATTTCAGTGATAAAAATAACCAACGAGGGGGTTTAATGGAATTTGCAGACATTGCTTCTATAAGAATACAATTTTTAAAAATAAACAACAAAATCAAGGAAGAATTATTATCACAATTTGTATATTTAGATGAGGCGTGCATATTTCAGAATGGTACATTGGGTCTTTCATAATAAGATGATAATAAATCTAGCGTAAAGGCAACAAAAGTTGATGGAAAAAAGTAAACGTAGGCATAACTATCAATTAGGTTTTATTAGTCATAACATTTATTAGTAATTCATTGCAAACATAGCTATATGTCATGAAGAACTATTTCTGGCTGGAAACAGGAATATAAATGAAATATTATATAATAAATGAATTATTTCTGGTGCAGAATTAGTGTTTTCCTCTAGGGCCAAGAGTGACTACCATGAAGAAATGAATCATAACTTGTTTTTGCAGTGGTTTGAAAATCAAATGTTAAAGAACTAGGAGGAACCATCAGTTATTGTTATGGACAATTCACCATATCTTAGTACACTGGTGGAGAAGATCTCAACAGGTGAATCAACAAAGACTGCAATTAAGGAATGGCTTAAAGTACATAAAACACGTTTTAAAGAAATCATGTTAAAGAATGAACTATTTCAAATTGTTAATAGGTAGATATAAATGAAATATACCGTCCATTCAAATTTTATTTTTACATACGTCATCAAGATATTTAATATATTGCCCGCTACAATTTGTAAATTCATTTCATAATCAGACAATATTTTCCTAAAGAGACACAATGCTGTCTGATTAATTCGAACGCGTAAACGAATGAGTCTGTCAAATTCGTCCGGTCAACAGACGTATGCAAAATTCTTGAAAGCAGTAGTGATAAGAAGTTATAACTTTAACCTATAAACTGTGTGGCTGTATAATTAAAAGTAGTTTTTAGATGTACTATAAGGTTAAAATAAATTATATATATATATATATATATATATATATATATATATATATATATATATATATATATATATATATATGATATAATTAAAACCATCCATGAAAAGATTTTATCATCATTCCATACTATTCGGAATTGACTGAGACTCGGTCCTAACTTTTTTTTCCTTTCAAGAGGGACACGATAGAATTTTTTTCGAGTATACCGGAATAATAGCAATTCGTAAAATTCAAGTGTAGACTTAAAGGAATCTGTGGGGAAAAAACGTAATAAAGCTGTTTTTTTCGTCAGGTGATACGAAGAATTATTCCACCTTAATAAACAGCTTATTATTCAATTATGTTTAAGAAGTTTCGGTAAAGATTCCAGGTGGAAGTTTTAAATTGGATTTCTTTGTCGTTGTATGCTTCCCGCGTTTATTAAAGTTGTCTTTGTCAGAAATTCATTTACAGTTAAGGATTCACGGTCTGATTAAATCCAGGTGCCGAAAGTTGAAATATCATACAAATTATTAAATAATTTAAAAGTAAAAAACCGAAATTGCTCTATATATATATATATATATATATATATATATATATATATATATATATATATATATATATATATATATATATATATATATATATATATATAATATTTAATAATATGTAATGGTCAGAATATGTTATGTACAGTTATCCTTATTATATTATAATTATAATCTTTGGTTCACTATCAGAATCACTGTTCAAGTTAATTACCCAATTGTTAATTTCTAATCTTTCTTGTTCACAACATCTAACACTTGTTCCACAATTCCACCATTTGTCAATTTCGAATTTTGTTTCTAAAATATATAAGCTAATATATATATATATATATATATATATATATATATATATATATATATATATAAGCAGGTAAATAGGTTCAGCAAGTAAATAAAAATGGTAAAATTTTGGAAATAACACATTTTATTTAAAAATTATAGAATTTTCTCAAAAAAAACGAAACAATCAAAATATAATTAATGTATCTAGCCATTCTATTTTTATAAAGTCATACTACACATCACTATTTCTTATTTACTTTGTAAATGTACACAAATTTGATAAATAATTGATTCAATGTTGAAATTATATATAGGGAGGGAAATAAACATTAACCATTTTTTGAAATAACACATATTATTTAAAAAATGAATGAATTTTTGTTTTTTTTTTGAGTTTTTTAAGAAAATTCAATACTTAAATCATAATAAGAAATAATAAACGATAATAGATAGATAATAGAGAATAAACGAATCAAGACAATATATTATGCCCCAGAAAATTGTTTTATTATACTGTCAGTAGGTCTGTTTATTTTTAACTTTTTTATTTTATCCCGAGACATTGCCACGTCGATAATGTAACATATTTTTGACAAATATCTTAATCATCAGAAATTAAATTGTTTGATGTGACGTGACATCAGGGTTATTACGTGCCGCACCTGCGTGTCAAACTTTATCAAATATCTTTACAGCAAAATGTTTCTTTACAGATGCCTATAATGTAGATTTAAATCGGCCAATCAAATTACTGGAATGGCCGAGATGACCCCATCTGGATGTTGGGCAAAGCAAAACATTTCGCCAGAGATCCCTATTGAGTTGACTATCTATTACTCAATGATATTAACCTTTCAAAATAATAAAATATACCCATTACGGTTTCAAATAATTTATAGACCGAAATAATTAGGCGATATTTTATAAATATACACTCTTAATCTCTACTCTATGCTATTACTTTGTTTGACGAAAAATTATATAGCATAAAAACATATTTATAAAACACAAAAAACCGTATCCAAAAAATTTCAATCTAATATTTTATGGAACCTCGTCAATTCATTTTAAAAATATCATCATAATATTTATAACGATATCTGTGGGTTATATTTTGAACTCTCAGTATAATTTCTGCAACTAGTTAAACACACCCCGATGTATAATGAAATAAAACGTAACACTATGAATACAGAATTCAATGTTGTTTTTTGTATTAATTTTTTGTATTAAATAGTATTATACTGTTAGTATAATTACTGTTAGATGTCAGCGTTAAATGAAAATATTAAACGACGTATTGTTGCCAAAAAAAAACAGCAATAGAGAGTAACAAACATGAAGTCTTTTGTCTATTGCTTCGAGGTGCTGAAGAAATGCGATAATCTATCGATGAATAGATCTCTGTACGCTATCGTCATATTGCCAGATAGTTGGGAAAAATTTTTAGAAAATATTAACAAATGTCTTCTTCTATTCTGGTAAAACTCTATAATTTATATGTTATATTTAGTTAAAGCACGTATCGAGGAATAATTTTTAGGTCTAACATTTTTGTGTAATATGCAAATCAAGCAACCAGGAATAGCCGACACAAAATATATAAACAAACATTTTAGGCTCTGGCCGACGCGCTGCCAGCTCTAACTCTTATAGGGTAGACTATTCGTCGTTTCTGCTTTACTTAAATAAACAACGCACGCGTATTTTTTCAGTAAAAATCTGGCAACGTTGTGCCGCGAAATTCGGACATGCAATTTTGACTGGGAAGACAAATCCTTTACATTTGAAACGATATTAAAACAGAAAAACACTGTTAAAAGAACCAATTTTAATTTTAAGCAGTGTTATTTAAGATTTCGTATTACTTTCGATTATTGTAGAATTATTGAAACTATTAGAGAGTTTTAGCAAGTTGGAATAAAAAACGTTTAAGAATAATATAATCATGTAATGTTATATTATTTATAGATAGAACAAATTAATGTATCCGCATAATAGAATGTGTTCAGTATTATGGAGGATATTATACATTACTAACAGTGATTTATTAATTTTGTAAATATTTTAAAGCATTGATAAATATTAAGGTGTTAAGATAAATAACGATTAATGTTATGTTATATGTGACTATATGACATTTTATTCTTTGAACCTTGTATCAATTATCTTTATTATTTACTTTATAGACCTAAGTTTTGAAAAATCAATAGTTAACTTCATTAAATATACATTTTTAAATTGTAAATAATAAATTATTTTACCTTACTTTGTTCGTTATTGTTTTAATATACATGCTTAACTCAAGTGTCAATTTCAAGATTGTTTCATTCACATATTCTCTATTTTAATATATAAACATGTATTACTTGATATAATGTTATGATACTTTGTTATAATGTTTATTACAACTCACCCTTATTAATACTTTGTTGATTATTGAAACATAAAGGAAAGTGATGAAATATGATAAAGATGTTATATCTCAAATACGTTTCTTATCTTATATTGAAAATAATGCCAAAAAAAGCAACTGTTTATAACATAGCATGTTTAAATTAGTCCCTTTACTCTATTATGAGAGAAATATGATTAATTTAATAAATTATGGTCGAATTTCGACCATAGGATAATCACTCGTTTTCATTAACATAACATAGATTACAATTGTTCTCAATACATGCCCTTTTAAAGTGAAAACACGATCGAAACATAGGTAAGTGCCTAGTAAATGGATGAAGCATTAAATTCCTTAAATTACTTAAATAGTAAAATAATATTAATGATGACAATGATGAATAAAATATTATTGCCGCTCTATATAGATTCAGCAAGATGAACTCTTAAGAGACAATAATCCCGGCACACTTGATTAATGATAATCATTTTTACGGGTGTCTCCTGTTGGCGCGCCCCTCGCGAGCGGTGATCACAACTAACGACCGCTGCCGTGGAGCGGTTTTGGTTAACTGAGTGAAAATGGACGGCCCCGTTACCCCGTCCGCCTTTAAACTATCCGATCAGTAATTATTGATTAACGAAGCATCAATTTCCGAGGCAAATTGCCCTTTAATCCGTCTTTAATTAGAACTGGCAACGTGAGGTTTATAGTTTCTGGTCCCGATCACTTAATCGACTTACTGTGGCGGAGGGGCGGAAGGGTTCGGGAGGACGGAGCCGACGGATCTGTGCAAGATGAGTGGGTGGTTCAAAACCGGCGTTTTATTGCAAAGTTGGCGTGCTTTTCCGTAATCCAGGGACTGGAGAGTGGAAAAAAGAACGACGGGCGGTTAACTGGATTAATTACGATTATCGACATGGGTCAGGAGTGATGGATTTCGCGGTGGATATTGATAAATACTTTAGAGAAGCGTTCCAGCAATATTCTATTTTATTGAGGCTACATTAACATCACGTAAACCACTAAGATAATGAATCGTTAACAGCCTGGTTATTATTTATTACATAATTCCTTAGTGCCTTAATAAATCTCATTGTCTTCATAAAACATGATAACCTTAAAAGATTATCTTTTAGAAAACTATTTCAAACTTAATTTCCTTCATTGCTCTAATCAGTCTCAATGCAAGGTTTTTCTTTTTTATAATATCTTTCATTAAATATGCTTAGTACAATCTTAATTTGCAAGTCAGTTTATTACTATTGTTCTGTCGTGGTTGCATCAATACACAAGCAAGAGGAGTGCGGGATAAATACATCTGTATGTATTTCCCAAGTTAAAATTAAATTAACCTCCTATTAAACTAAAATACCTATAAAAAATCACCAAGAGCAGTATATGACTCCAAGCCAATTTAATCGAATCAATCTATTATAACTTGTTATGGCAAGGTATAAGAAGACTGAAAAGCCAACCTAAACTAAACCCTTTGGTATCAGTTTCGAAGACGGATGTACCAGTGATCCCGCAAAAATTATCACAGAACAGTTTCGCTTCATTGTTTATTGGGATATCTAGCGAAGCCATTCTGTAGCCCTCTTTTGTCGATTATAAAATTACCCATGAGGTGCCCATATGTCTTAATGATGATTCTCCTTCATTTATAAACTATATATTTACAATAAAGTGTCTTTTCAGATCCTTATCTGAAATAGATAGATCGTGAACTACTGATCCTGATGGTCTTCCATACCCACTTCTTACCAATCTACCACCTTCAGCCCTAATTTTTCTATTGAACATGAAATATAATATAATTCCCATCGTTTCACCTCTAACTGGAGAATCAATGTTTTAGTCTATAAGGAAACCTAAAAAAGCAAAAAGATATACCAATCTCTCTAAGTCATAACCTTTGCAAAATATTTGAGGGAATGGTGGGAGTAAGACTAAATTGGCATATACATTCTAACTCGCTTCTTTCCCACAAACAGTTTGCTTTTATTTGTGGTTGTTCAACTATAGACCGACTTCTCAATCTAAAACAAAATAGGGATAGCTTTTCTAAGACATGGCATATGATTGCAGTATTTTTAGACATAGATCGAGTATCTAACCTGGAGATACATAACTATTAAATAGCTATACCCCTAGAACATAAAGGGAAATATTCTTTATATTATTAAACACTTCTTAAGCATAAATAACGGTGTCCCTCAGGGATCTATTCTCAGCTCTACACTATTCAATATTCCCATAAATTCCATATTCCATGCCGGAAGTCCAAATGTTAATGTTCATCTTTCTAGGAATGTCGCTCATTCTGCTTCGGGATTTAGCGATCCCTCAAGTGACATAATTTAAAGTGTTTCCCTGTTTCTAGACCTGTACTTTATATATAACCCTAAGCAGAGATATGTCCTTTGTCATGATGACCCCGTAGTGGACAAATTTTCCAGGAATATTTTTTTTATTATTGGGATATCAGCAGTGTAGATCAATTTCAGAAATGGTACCAAGACACTAACCCACCAAACTTCAACCAACATTTTTGACAACGCCCCGCCATGTGAAACTATAAGTTTTCTTTCGGAAAGATACGACTCCAGCTACTATAACCAATTATAGTTACAAAAAAATAATTTGCTCATCTTGTGTATTAAACCCAAATACCATACTTCACCAAGTACCTATGAGACATCTATGAATATTGCAGGGTCATTACAATAATGTTTCTTTTCAATAATCGTTAATACTATATGCACTTAGTCGATAGTTATTTCGAAACTCAAACTGAAATCTGGTCATTTTTTAAATCATTTTTTATATTTTTATAAATCTTTTAATTACCAAGAGAGTTGAAACCTTAACACAAGGAATAATATATGTCTTCTTCTGGGCTTCCAATTCATTAACATATTTTTCGAAGCAACGCTATTTATATTCGTTAACCTTTTGATTTATCTAATCGCTGATTTTATTAGACGTTCTCTTCTCTACAATGTTTTTGGTATTGAACCATACCCTTTTATCTTTTCTTCTTTCTTTTATCATATCCCTAATATTGCGAGGGTAATTTAATTCTAAATAAATAATAATTTAATAGCGACACCTTCAACAACCGTTTGGAAGTCTCGAAAAACATAAAAGCATTTATGCATAATAGATTTTGTATGGTATATTTTGACTAGCAGAGTGGATTTAGAATGACCATTCCAAACGCAAAGAGTCATGTGTTAGTCCAGAACTCAAGTATTGCTTTGCATATAGCGAAGTCAAAAGGTTGATATGTTGTGAACTACTATAACTGAATTAAAAGATTATTGCAGATATCTAGCAACGTCAATTGAACAACGTATTGTTGCAAGAAAATACCAGCAATAGTGAGTAACAGACACAAAGTCATTCTTTTGCATGATAACGTTCGGCTGAATTATGTAATATTTCTGAATAATACCCTATTTATACATGGAATGAGAAGTTTTGCGCATCCAGCATACTCATCAGACATAGCGCCTTTTGATTACCACTTGTTCAAATTGATACAGCACTGCTTAGCTGATGGATTTTCAATTATGTATCGCCATGATTCCAAAAAGATGGGGAAAATATTTTGATCAATACATATTATACCATTTTTTAACAATAAAGTAAAAAAAATAATCTCACTACATGGAAGCTATTATTTTCACTTTTTATAAATTTTTAACTTGATTTATAGACATTGAGTGGTATGTAAATCTTATAAAATCTAGTTAAAATAATTGAGATATTCGATTATATTTCGAACATTATGGAAATGTCTGATTTCAAACGCAGACGTGTTGACTAATTTACGGTAATATACGAAGAAGTTTGTCGAGTTTATCAAGAATTCCTACTAATTTATCCTAGGTGGAAAACACCTTTTTGTCCCCTATAATTTAAACTTAATTCAAGTAATTTCTATAACTTCCAGAGGAAACATTTCGGCGCTAACGTGATTTTCATTTCCACTCGCTGTCTGAGAACGGAATAATGGAGTGAAAAAACTACTTTGCTAGTGACATATCATTAAGCAGGAAAATATTCTTGTTTAATTTAATTAGAAATAGTAAAAACGACAAAAAAAATTGTAGTTTTTTATTTGCAACAAATTTGGTCGCACAAAATTTAAGAAAACATCAATATACACTTATATATATATATATATATATATATATATATATATATATATATATATATATATATATATATATATATATATATATATATATATATATATATGTATTTGTATATATATATATATATATATATATATATGTATTTGTATATATATATATATATATATATATATATATATATATATATATGTATTTGTATATATATATATATATATATATATATATATATATATATATATATATATATATATATGTATATGTAATTGCTGACCATACTATAATAAATATAGATAATTTAATAGAACTTAAACAAAACCTAAAAAATAATGATGTACAATAACCATAAATACTAAATAAAAATTAAACATTTACCTAATCATAGAAAAAAACCAATCCATGACATATCTAAAAATGATGCCACTATAATTACCAGAGCATTTTTAAATAAAATAAATGCTTCATTTATTATTGTACAGAAATATTTATTTTTAATCACTATTCAAATCTGCCATGCTTGCATTGCAATGAGCTTGCCAAAAACCTAATAGTTTTACTAAACGCTCAATAAGTGACATTCCCAAATACTGCTTATTTTAAAAAATTGTTGTAGCACCAGGTGTAATTATTTCTTGCAATCCAGCTAGTTTTTCTTATCAAAATGCCTTCAGATGTAATACATTTTTCGTCAGTATTTGTGTCTTGAATTTCAAGCTGTAGTACTGTATTTGCATTTGTTGAAGTTAGAATATCTTCATCTCTTTTGTGATAATTTCTTGTATCGCCTCGGTAATATTTGTAATACCAAATACTGATTTTTTAAATCGACGATCTAAAAGAATTGTCTTTTATTGAGGACATCTAAATGCAGATAGCAGAAGTTGAGGATTCTCTTTCAAAATATTCTGAAACCATAGAACGTCTCGCCGAATACCTCATTCTACTGAAAAGTTATAAAGTAATAGAAATAGGTTGGAGAAAAGATTTCTCTGTCTTATCTGCTGATAAAATAAATAGTAACCAAAAATTGTGGCGACCATAATTATTTTTTTGTATTTTCAATAGAAAAGAAAATAAATGATTGAATATTAAAAAAGAGTTTTTTCGAATCGATATAATTCTGGAACACTTCAAATCTAAATTAAGTTTTCAAGATTTTAGGAAAGAATTTTGGAAAGACTTGGCAATCAAAACACTTGCACAAAAATCGAGAGCTTAAATCGAAACGAAAAATTAAATCAAATAAAATATTACCTATTATTGCCATAAAACAATCAAAAGTATTTTACTATTTATCATTCACAATTTTAATCTTTTTGCCCTATTACCTTAATAATCTTGAAAATTAGCGTCCCAGAATTCTGCTATTTTAATATGCGATACTTTGTTACTTATATATTACATATAAATCCATGTAAGCCTAAATTCTGCACATTTTTGTCAAGGTCGCGGCTAGGACGACAGAGCCAGAATAATATGAATAAAGAAACAATTATTGAAAAAAAGGAGGGTTCCGCTACCTAGCCTAGGTGATTTAACAAATATTCTAACTAAACAACAAAAAACTACTGTCCCCGCCGCAGTGGTTCCACGAGGTCTTATATACTATAGTTTTTTGTTCTACTGAACTAACACATGACTTTTTTTTCCCTTGAGATTGTAACAACAAATTTAGTTTTGATCACCCGACACAATACCTTAAGGAAAATTTCTCTTCCTTGCTTAGCAAGCTATTAAACTGAGATATGGAAACAGTTCGAAACTGCATTTTCAGTCTAATTTTTCATCTTTTCCAGCTTATCCTTATCGAATTTAAGTAACTGGAAACAGTTCAATTAATCTTACAATGCATTGTCTGCAAACTAGTTTTGTCCTGAAGTCCATTCTTTATTATTGACATAAAAATCGCCACTTTTTAATTGTTGAAACTTAATTATTGTTTACAACATTTATTGATGAGGTTCGGATGTAGATTTCATCAAATCAAACAATAAAATTAATGAATGTGAAAAATGCTATTTTGAGCATATATAATAATTCAATAACATTATTATTTTATGTAGAGGAATATCAGAAGCATCGAATTTAAAATTTAAGTTAATGTGCTTGAAGTTAGCAGCTTCGTAACACATTAATACCTCGAATTTTCACCAATGGATATCGCTGATTAAAATACATGCAAGCACCGAGCGATAACAAATACATTAAAATTTAAAAATAAATCTAAATTGATCGGTTATTTCGGAAATCTTTCATCATAATAACACCGGAAACATTTGAGAATTCCGGCAAGAACTGAAAGAACTTAGCCGGTAAGTTCTAATGCATTCACAATGTAGCCCGAACTTCCGGATACCGCTAAGCCATAATTTGTTTCGGTCTTTGTAAAGTAACTTTAATGGATTAAAATTGACGGCGAAACGAAAATTGTCAAAAGAGGCTTTCGAAAATCGCTTGTCTCAGTTCGTAAACCAAATATGTATAACTTTTAAACTGAATGGAATAACGACTTTCCTTTTGAGTGGGAAAAAGTTATCGACCAAAATAAAACACGCCCGGTTTGACGCAGTTGCTGGAATTATTTTATTTTTCTTTAAAATTAATGTGTTCATAATCATAACTTTAAAGAATATAACAAAATAGAATCAAAAATCAGGAAATATAACTCTTAACCATATATTGCCGTGTCACAGTGTTTGTTACCATTCTCCTCCGAAACTACTTGACCGATTTTATATGTATATTCGGTAGGTCTGAAGTATATCTCTTCAAAAAATTATTTTTTATTTTTATTTCTTTATCACGTAGGATTGAAACACAGCTATCCTCCAGAGGTTCCAGAATAATGTGTTGCGAGTCATCGTCGATGCCCCATATTATGTCTCCAATAAACTGATTCAGTGCGACATCCCCTTAGAACTCATAACGAGTGTGATTCGAAGTGTTAGTACGAGGTACTCTGAAAGACTGTTACTGCATCCCAATTCACTCACCAACCAGTTAAATGTGCGCGATGACAGTAAAGTGCGTAGGCTGAAACGCAAACTACCATGAGTGTTGAGAACTATAGACTATTTAGTAATTTACCACTTTTTACTACCGACCGGTTCAGTCTCTATTTTTGGTTCGACTGATTTTACTAGTTTATGCCAGTGACTGTTTCAGTCGACTGTTTTTAGTCGCTATTTTCGATCCGAGTGATTTTGTTACTCTTTACTATCGACTGTTTCAGTCGTATACTTTTAGTTACTATTTTTGGTTCTACTAGTTTCATTCGACTGATGTTTAACGTTCTGACTCTGTCGTCCTAGCCGCGACCTTGACAAAAATGTACCCAATTTATGCTTACATAGATTTATATGTAATATATATAGTTTTATAATTTTTTGGAAGTTTTCTAGTAAATAACAATATATTGTGTATTAATACAGCAGTATTTTGGAACGATATTTTTCAAGATTGTTAATGTAATAGGGTAAGAAGATTAAAATTGTGAATAATAAATAGTAAAATATTTTGGACTGTTTTTGTGGCAATAATAGGTAATATTTCCATTACTCTTTCGATTTTTGTTAAAAAATATTTCCATTCAATAACTAATAAAACATTTACTTATATGTATTGTTGATATTTATTATAGTATATTATTTGAAAATAGCAATTAACATATCAAAATTGAATAACATTTGTGGGGTCTTATTTAATTCCATAGAAAAATTCCATTCCATTTCACAGAACACTCGAATATAAAAATAATTCTATTTCGTTTAAAATGAAATTATTAATTGCATGTTAATAATATTCAGTAATTATTTTTTTCCTTTTCTTTTTTAAAATTAGTGCATGAAGGAATATGTACAGCTCCGTCTCGCTTATTCTACCGTTGGAAAATATAAAAACATATAAAATTAACTTATTAACCAAACAATTATCTCCATCCTTTCCTCTGTCGCGACTTATACAGGAAAGGGTTCGTACATCTTCGTCTGACATCACGAATTGAACAAAACAGTCGAACCGTGCATTTAACTGAAAATAGTAATTACTAGTTCCCAACGCTAATAGACACAAAGAGTAAGATATAATAATCTCCAGAATAAGTTAGAATAGTCTTTAGAATAAGGTGAAATATTATGTAGAATAAGTTTTAGATTATAAGGATAGTTATATTGTAATACTAACGGGGAATGTATTACCAGGAGTTGAGAAATTGCAACTCGGCTCTGTACCTTTAATTCCTGATGTTTCTATTCGAACAAACAAGTCGAGGCTATATAAGATATATCTTATGCCCTAAAAAATTGTTTTATTATACTCGGTAGGTCTTTGAGCTATCTGAGTCGATAATATCATATATTTCTGATAAATATCTTAACTGTACACTACATAATGATTTCCAGATAGAATATTTAAAATAATAAAGTGCGCTATATAATTTTGGATAAAATAGTTAAAACAGAATTTTAACGGGGCAACAAGACTCAAAATTTGCTTACAGGATAAGAAAACACGAAGACAGAACTCTAATAGATCTCTAATAGATTAAATTGATGGCACTAAAAAAATATGAAAAAGGGAAAAGACTGAAGAAGTAATTTTGATTTGTTTGATTATGATTTTATATATAATTTATTTCAAAAATGTATTTGAGTAATTAAATTGTTTTGTCAATTAATCGTGACGTCAGGGCGCGTGGCGCACCTGCCTAGCAAACTAATCAAATATCTTCACAGCGAAATGTTTTTACAGGTGCCTATAATGCAGATTTAAATTGGCCAATCAAATTAATTGACTGGCCGATATAACCTCATCTGGATGTTGGGCAAAGCAAAACTTTTCGCCCCAGACCCCTATTGAGTTCTCTCTTTATTGCTTTATGTGTATAGTTTTGAAGCTTGATGTCAGAAGAATAAAATGACATATATGACAAATCGCAATAATTCATATTCATAGAATAAAGAAATTTAGAAGTGAAAGTTATATGGAAAATTCGGGTCCCACGTTTAAGCTTTTCGGAATCCCCGTTACGCGGCCAAATGTAAATGAAAAATGCAACAGCTATATGTGTGTTTCTCTCTCGTTCGGCCTCGGTATTAATAATTCTAACCTAAGCATTTAACGGCCATTTTTATGTGATATAATTTGTATTGTTTATTTACGTCAAGTTTTTCGGTATGTGTTTATATATATATATATATATATATATATATATATTTGACAATTACTTTAGATTATTCTGTGAATTTTAATTTATTACTGTAATAAAAAGAAAACCTTAAGGGGATCTATTATGGTCCTATGTAGGTCCAGGAAAGCTTGTAATAAATTTAAATATGAAGACTATAGACCAAAATGTGGAAAGCCATGGCTGAAACAAGATGTAATTCTTACTAGTAATTTAAATAGTAAGTATTTTGTTATATATTAATGATTTATTGCATTGAAATAATTAAGCAATGTTTATTGAGATTCTTTACCTTTACTACAAGACAAGAAACATATGCCCCCAATGGCAATATTAAATCATATAAGTTTTTAGAGGCTGATAGATATATAGGAGATTCTTCTACCCCAACAAGATCCAGAAGTATGTATATAATAAGAAACTTATGTTTATTATTAGAGAATGGAGGTTCTAACTTGAAATTTTTATGTTCATTTACAGATAACTCAGCCTGTCCCATCAGTTTCGTTTCAGGTTGGATCAAAAACTAATGGCTTTATCCTTATTGAAATGCAGTGGTAGAGGATATAAACTGTTATCCAAGATATTCTGCTTGCCTCCTAAAAGAAGGTTCCTTTTTGCTGCTGGAGTAGTAACCTCTAGTAGTAAATTTTGGTCGTTAGATCAGAAACATGACTGTATAAACCGAACTGCAGTTGTCATATTTAATAAAATGTATCTCAATTTAGGTAGATTGTTAATTTAGTTGATTCTAAAAAATAATACAACAGAACCATTAATAACTATATAACAAACCATATTATCTTATTTTAATGTTTGTTTTAAATATTAAAGAGAAGATAATATCAGTGGATTACGTGTTTTGGGTAGTGGAGATATCTCTGTGATTATATCAATGTCTTTATGGTTAAGGAAAATTAATTTAATTGTAATATCTCAATAAAATATATTTATTTTTTTATTTTCCCAGTAAAATTAAAAGAATTTTTTTTAATTTACCGCTAAAATTTTTAAAATTCCCACTAAACATTTTTCCCGCCGTAACTACATATCATACGGCGCATGCTATGTTCATATTTAAGCCTAGCAACATCTGCAATGACTTTCCAGTACACCTCGTAAGTTCTAAAATAAATGAAATATGAAAATACAGTGGTGTTTCGTCAGAATAATAGCTTTATTGTGTTATGGGAATCATTGTTAATTATATTTAACAAGTCTACCATTTTATACCACATCCACAAAGACGAAAAAAGTGGTTATATTTCCTAAAACCAACTAATACGAAAATCACGTCACATTCCATACGAAACCAGTTGACGAACCAGATAACAAGCCGAAATATTCAGAGGGCGTCTATTAGGTTCTCGAGTCATCCTCGACGTACGATATATTATTCCCCACGGACACCTACCGACAAAATTCCCAATCACAAAACGTAGACGCCACGCAAAACGACGGAATCAAAGCCGAAATGATAATTGGCCGAATTAAAGCCCGAACTGGAAGAACGTTCCTCGATGTCCAGACGGAAATTTCATTTCAATTAGCGAAAAACCGCCAATTTGGTCCATTAAAAATGTTGCTTTCCGAAGAGGGCGGCCGGGCAGTTCATTAAAACGACGAGACCGGCCCTCGCCGTTGCGGTATCGGGGGGAGGAGGTGGAAGACCGACAGCGCGTCGTTAAATTTCTATTTCGGCATTTCTCGGGCGGAACTGCGCCGGGAAAAAGGGTCCTCTTTCGAGGGGGTCCCGTTAAAAGTCAGGCGGACCGGACCGGGCTTAATCCGGGATTTTCGTTAATATTTCTTCTCTTTTCCCTACCGGGACGGGAGCTGTTCTGTTTGAAATGGAAGAGTTTTTGCGTGAATTTAATGGCAATCGAATGCATTATGTCTGAGATAAGCACGAAACTTTAAATATTATTATCCCTCTTACTATATATGTTCGAATTATAATTTAAAAATGTTTTTTTATTAATATGTTATCACTAGTTGTTGCAGAATAAATTACAGTTTGTCTCTACAGTGTCTTAATACTAGGTACTTATCTAGAAAGACTCGTTGGCCCCTACTTGGACTCTAATAAAATACATATTTTGCAGCATTCTTGAATTTTCGCCATACCCAGTAGTTTACAAAATGTCAAGAATTTTATCTGAATTCGAACCATCAAATCGGAAATAGTACCGTCGTCAAACATTCACTGGAGGTAAGCATTTATAAACGACTTTAAAAAAAGTCGAGGTTCTATGTTCGGCTGTATACTTTTTTTAATGTATATTCGTCAATTATGGACCAATTTTCAAAATTCTTTTTTATTCGAAAGAGTGCCCTTCCAAGGTGGTCGCATTGGAACCAAGGAAAACCTCAAATATCAAAGGCACGTACAATGCACGTCACATAATTTTTATCTAAAATAATCCGATATTTGGGTATAATGTTATAATATTGATGTGACGAAAAACGGAACTAGTTCAGTGTAAAAGCCATTCAGTTTGCTTTTAAAGCACTAACCATACCATATGAGAAATCATATGAACATAGTAGGTAAATGTTTCTATGGTGTAGTAGTTAGAATGTTAAGCTCACTCGCGGAGATCGCAGGTTCAATTCCCAACAGAGCAGCGACTTTCTTTTTTCTAGTTTGGTTGGAATATTTATCAATCGGTACCGAGCCCTCAAAGCCTACAATAATATAATTTTATGTAAAAACAAAATTAAAAAGGAACAAAACAAATCTAATTTAATATAACTGTTTGAGCATGGTACCGATTTCAAACTGATTTTTATTTAGTTATTACAACGATTATTACGTACATATTTTATTTTAAAACTTTTATTTTATATTAGAAGCCTAAGTTTGACTATTTTTCACATTTTAGTAAGGGCCTTATTTATTTTTTGAAGTTCGTTAATTTTTTTTTTATTTCTGGTATCTGTTTGGTTCTCTTAAATCTGTATCCTAATTCAATGTTGTCGAAGAATTGTAGCACTTCGGTCTTTACATGGGAGTGGGGTCTTTCCTCGTGTCTTGTTGCGAATCTCGTAATTTTCTCTACAACAGTTGGAATGTGAAAGTATAGATGTAAATAGTTGTTCCTAAAATATCTGTGAATTCTATAGTACGTTCTCATACAGCAACAACGTGTTTTCAAGATTTCGGAATCACAAAAACTTTTTCATAAAAGGCATTTTCCAACCATCTGCGACATTTCTTAAACGGAATGCAGGATTAGTCAAGTTGATGCGTCTTTTAATCGTTTTTTTTTTCGTTGATTTTTCAACACTTATTCAAAGCCCGGTTATTACTAGGTGTATCGGAAAGTCTTCACCCATTGTTTAGGAAAAAAACTACACAATTTTCAAGAAAATTAAATCTTTATATATTCAAAGTATTGGTCATTTTATTCTATACATCTTGCTCATTTTTCAAGCAATTTTTTCAACCCAAAAAACTGTTTGTCCTTTGAGCAAAACCATTCATTGTCCCATTTTCTAAATTCATCGAAATTAGCAAAGCACGTGTCAGATTGATGCATAAAGTCAATAGTCGGACGGGGCAAGGTCTGAAAACTACGGCGGGTGTGATAACATGTCCCATCCTAGTGCTTTCAACGCTTCCTTGGCCGGTTTTACTTTATAAGACGGCGCGTTATCATGAGGTAAAATTACTTTATCAAGGTTTCAGTAGTTCATAAACACTCTGGTCCTACCAAACACAGAGCAGTGAATTGCTACCAAACCTATTTGGCTTTGTAATTGATCGGTCCACGTTGAAGCAACATTTCACAGACGATTTTTCGATTTTTCATATATATCTTATATCGCTAATCATTTCTAGGGCCACGTTTAACGCTTTTACCAATTGTTTTTGAGTTTGGGTTGGATCTTCATCCAATAACTCTTGCAGTTTCAAATATTCAAACATTTTCGGTCCACCAAAACATTCCTTATCTAGCACATCGAAATCACCACTTATGAAGTTTCGAAATCACGCCTCACATGTTTTAAAGGATATACTTAATCTTGAAAGTATCCATAAAAAGGTGAAAGATATGCACCTATTTGAGGGATATAGAACATCCCAACATCCCACAAAGGCGTGTAATGGAGTTAGACATTCCTTTTAAAAGAATGTATTTTAAAAACATATAACAAAGTCAAGGAAGAATTTTTATGAAGAGAAGAATATTAAGAATGATGCATTAGGTCACTCATGGCAAGGTGATAATAAATATATTGTAAAGACAGTAAAAGCTGATGGAAAAAGATAAACATCAGAATAACTATCGATTAGGTCTTATTAGTCATAACATTTATTAACAATTGATTACAGACATATAATTCTTCATGCTAAAAACATGATTGGTTTTATTGCTTTTCTTCTAAGTCCAAGTGCGACTACCATAGAGAAATGAATCATAACTTGTTTTTGCAGTGATTTGAAAATCAGATTTTATAGAACTTGGATTAACCATCAGTTATTGTTATGGACAATGCAGTACATCAATAGCATAGTACATCGATAAAGAAGATCCCAACAAATGCATTAAACAATGCAATTAAGGAATGGTTTGAAATACATAAAATAAGCTTTGGAAAAACCATGTAAAAGAATGAAATATTTCAAATTATTACTTGGTAAAATTATTTTCGAAATAAGCCTGAGAAAAGATACAAATGTAGAGCAGGTTGTCGAACGTTATGGCCACAGTGTTACATCTTCTTGATATGGAGTATGGTAAAGAATTATTAGAATAGACATTCAGGTCGAGAAGAATATTAAAACCAGAACTGTCTGGATTTATGGAAAGAATCTTTGTCGACAATAACACCTTCGATTTGGATGAGCTCGATCAGACACATTGAAGAAGAAATTCACAGATAGTGGAATCGCGAGGAAGTTTTTGATATATTGAAAAAAAACAGCTTAGTTATGCACTTGAATAGTGACTCTGAAAATGACAGTGATTGAATAAAACTTTATGAATGTTGGTTAATGATTCAACGCTGACTGTTACCAAGACAGGATGATGAAGAAGGAAACAACTAAAGATCAGTATATAATTAATATACTATAACTGTAGGAAACTGTATTATAGAGTATGAAAGCTTTATGTGCATGTATGTTATTGTTCAGAATATACATGCACGTTTGGTTAAAAAGTATGAGGAGATAAACAACACGAACTGTTTTGCAGATATGCCATCGCATTGAGGAAAATGCAGTGATTAAATGTAGTTTTATCTAGAAAGATGTATACAGGTAGTAACAGGAAAAACTAAGGAGAAATACACTAATATCAAAATGACTTTACAAGGAAATATTGCATCGAAGAAAACAAGAACTAAGCGTAAAAGGTAAATATGCTCTCTAATGAATATAAAATACATTATTCAGATAAACAATTGTTAATTAAGTGGATTGACCTTCGGGGGATACCAATATATAAAAAAAACGCAGCTAGAATTCTACCTATACTAGTGTGGAAAAAAGTTAATTGTAAATATACTAAAACAACTCTAATCTATAAATTTTTGTGGCTGTATAATTATACAGCCACAATTAATCAATTGTAGTTTAGGGTAAATGATGTGGCTCGGTGAATGGAGGCAAAACGAAATGAAACAGTGGTGTTTACATTATGTGACCGTTATTTATTGGCTATATAAAAATGTGAAAAATACAAATGATAAAACGGATGGCAGCGGTGTTACCTGGAGACGAGGCTTGGACAGTCGATGGTGGCACGTCTAAACCGCACAGGGTTCAGCACTGAATGACCGAAATACCTTTCAATAACATCCTAGATAAACGTCTCGGGGTTGCCGCCAGGTATTCGTTGTCGGGTTCTAGTTGGCGCTGCTGGCACCCCGCCCGTGTTCAACATCTGGGATTATATTTCTGGGTATTTTGTAGACTCTTATTCCACGATGTAAAATTCGACATGCCTCAAGGTCGCTACAGTAGTTTTAAGTTCTTCGATAATATATGCTATTGATGTACAATAATGTTGAAATAAATTATATTAGATAATATGCTAATATAATTTATTTCAACATTATTTAGTTATATGCTATAACTACAAAATATGCTAGCGTCAGCTATTTGAAAGACCGACTAAAATTACAAATTACAGTTTTAATTAATATTAATTGAATATTGATATTAGTTGAAGAAGTAATTTAATTAAATATTCGGAATATGCATTTGTATTTCAATTACATATTTTACTTACAATTAATTAAAATGCTGCCCAACCCTGAACAGATTATTGAACCAGTATTAACACACGTACGATAACAACGTTATTTTTAACGTTATTCCCTCGAAAACTTCCTGGACTCGTCCGTGCGTAAAAGGATAACTGAAAAACGAGCTCACTCTTGACCATTCCGCCGCAGCCATCGCTTTCCGATTGTATAAACAATGTAAACCGCGCCATATATCACTTAATCCTTTCTTTGACTGTTAATGGGCGGTCGACTAGCAAGACACCTTTTGAATTTCGGGGAATATCTACGGAATTAATGAGCAGTGCCGAATCGGGGGCCCGTTTTTGAATGCGACCCGCTGGATTTGGGAAAGCCATACTCGGATTTTCGCCGATGGAGTATGTGCGCGGGACAAAGAGAGGCAGAAGGAAGGAACAATGGAATGGAGTTACGGTATTTGAAGTAGGATTAGTAACGTATTTAATACGGAACAGAGGCTAAATAACGTCTCTTCAGCATCAGTAAATAGAGCTTTATTTCAATAACATCATTGTTCGCGATAGCTGGAGTAAATAAACTTGTGTTTAAAAACACAACACGATTGGTGATAGCACTACTAACGTATATTCAGGCAACAGTAATGAGGAAGGCTTTTTCAAATTATTGTTGATTAACCCCCCTGGACTCAGATTGTAGTAATATTTTGTTATTATTCCGAAAAAAATACAAGATGGGGATCCAGAATAACAACAACTAAAGGCAATGAACTGCATAAAGTAGCTGCTGAACTAAGATGTAGTTACATGTCAACTGGAAAACCAACTTATTGGCCGACTGATCAAGAGAAAATCCCGGACCTGTTAGATTTCTTCATAGTAAGAAACATAACATTCAACTATATATAAGTCGAAGAAAATTTTGAGCTAAGTTCAGATCATACGCCAGTGATTCTGACGTTGAGCAAAAATATAATAAGAAAAGAAAGAAATCCAGCGTTAACAAACAAGAGAACAGACTGGGAAGGATTTGCTGAAGAATTGAACAAACGAATACAACTAAATGTACCCCTCAAGACAACTGAACAATTAAATTTTGAAGCCGAAAAATTCGTAGTAGATATTCAACAAGCTGCTTGGAATAATACTCCAGAGATTAAGAGTACAAATAAAGGAATTAATTATCCAAAAGAATTGAAGGAAGGTAGCTGAAAAACGTAAATTACGAAAAAAAATGGCAACAAAACAGAAGACCTGAAAATAAAAATAGTTTATATAATATAACCCAAACACTGAAAAGAGAAATACTGGAAATTAAAAACAAAACCATAAATGACTATCTGAAAAATTTAACAGATGATAAAGAAAGTGTCTACACAGTCCTCATGTCTACACAGTCCGCCTATAAGAGACCTATGTGGAAATTGGGCACGTGACAATCACCAAAAAGAATATAAAATTTGCTGAATATCCATAAAAAAACTTTCAAACCAAACGAACCTAACATTGAAAATAATTTACCGGACATAGAAGCTGAAAATTCGATGATTGAATTAGTCACGCCGAAATATTTAACCAAAGTTATTAAAACTGACATTAATCCCAGGAAATCACCAGGCTACGATTTAATAACAGGAGAATGACTGCAAAACCTACCAAGAAAGTGAATTATAAAACTCACCAACTTGATCAATAAATCATTTAGACTAAAATATGTCCCAGACATTTGGAAGATGGCGGAAATTATAATGATCCCAAAATCTGGGAAGTCAGCAAACGAAATAAAAGCCTATAGACCTATATCACTGCTATCAATAATATCTAAGGTTTTTGAAAAACTTCTCTTGAAAAGAATTAAACCGATCATAGAGAGAAAAAACCTAATACTAACACACCAGTTTGGGTTTATTAACAAGCACTCAACAGTTGACCACTAACAGAATCCACAGAATAACAGACGTTATTGAAAAAGCCTACGAAAGTAAAAAAGTATGCTCAGCTATATTTTTAAATATAGCATAAGCTTTCGATGAGGTTTGGCATGAAGGCCTTATTCATAAACTACAGAAAATGCCAAAACAACATACCGAACTATTAAAATCATACATTACAACCAGAATGTTTAGATTCAAACAAGAAGAAGCTTATTCTACAATAAAAGAATCTAAAGCAGGTGTACCACAAGGAAGTGTACAGGGACCAATGCTTTATTTACTCTACACTTATGATATACTACAAACGGAAAATATTACGATAGCTACATTTGCTGATGATTCTGCGATTATACCTGTCGGAGACAATAGTGAAGAAGCCTCACAAAAATTACAACAGGCAAGTGACAATATAAATAATTGGACACAAGCTTGGAAAATAAGAATTAATGAAAGTAAATCTGTACATGTGCAGTTCACCTATAAACAGACCGTACAAGCACCCATAATATTAAATAATACTATCATTCCATATAGCAACAACGCTAATAATCTCGGAATGAATCTCAATGTAAAACTTAGCTGGAAGGGACATATAAGGAAGAAAAGAAAAGAACTGGAATTGAAATATAGGAAAATGTACTGGCTAATTGGTAGAAAATCACAATTATCAGTACATAATAAATTGCTATTATATAAGCAAATATTGAAACCTATATGGACATACGGAGTTCAATTATGGGGATGTTCTGCAAAGAGTAACATAAATAAAATACAAATTTTTTAGAACAAAGTCCTGAGAGGTATTATGGGTGTATCCAAATACTATAGGACTGATTATCTACATCGAGACCTTCAGATACCCACAGTCAGTGAAGAAATCAAGAGAATTGCAAGGGGGCATGAGCAAAGACTCCATTCTCGCACGAATATTGAAATATTACAACTACTGGATACCACCAGAACAGGACATAGAGTCAAAAGAATCAAATCATCTGATCTTGTGTAGTGTTGTGTAGTGAGGTGCATATATTAAAAAATTCAGCAGTCACATGTATAAAC
Source organism: Rhynchophorus ferrugineus (assembly GCF_030347505.1). Lineage (NCBI taxonomy): Eukaryota > Metazoa > Arthropoda > Insecta > Coleoptera > Curculionidae > Rhynchophorus > Rhynchophorus ferrugineus. Next base: position 23,447,391 of record NW_027472580.1, read on the forward strand.
ATTATTTCACCAGAGACTGAGATAGGGCCGATGGGTCCTCCTAGTTATATACCTAAATTTAAGTTATCATAAAGACAAATTGTAGGTTAAACAGAAACGACTAGTAACAATATATTAATTAAATAATAATAAAAATTATTATTCCCTTAGCATTCCACAATCTACCCAATGGACAATAAGAATTTGATAAGATTTTTGTTATACAATGGCATATAGAAGATGGCTTCAATAAGTAATAAACGTATAAACTAGTATTATTTTGGCGAATGTATCTGGGTGTACTGACACTGCTTCAGAGTAGTTTACATTGGCAGCTCGGATCACACTCGTTCTGGTCTCCAGATTGATATCGCGCTGAATCAGGTTGTTACTGACATAAAATGGGGCGTCAACAATGGCACATAGCACTTTATTTTGAAATTTCTGAAGGATGGCTACGTTGAATTTGTTAGTAGTACCCCACAGTTCGATATCATACGTCCATATGGGCCTAAACATTGACTTATATAGCAATATATAGCTTATTATCCAAAGATAGTTTGGATATAGGCCCTATGAGCCAATTCATCTGATTCAGTTTAAGCCCAAGTTATTTACGCATATGTTTCATCAAATTTAAGCGTAGATCCAGATGCATTTTCAGATATATAACATTATCTGCTTGCGAGAGTTCATGATTATTATGATTTACCCGACGACAAGTCCTTTTACGCAGGATGAACATCAGATGAGTAGATTTTGTCCCATTCGTCGTGATAAGCCATGTTTTCAACCGAAAATCAATTTTATTGAGATGAATTTGGAGCTTTTGTGTAACTGATATTGGATGGCACCGTGAGATGATAATCTCGGCGTATCGTCGGCATATATTGCCACAGTATTGGTGCTTGAGGTCGGTACGTCAGCTAAATAAAGGAGATATAACAATGAATCAAGGCCACTACCCTGCGGAACTCCTGAATATATCGGAAGTACCATAGTTCAGTGTATTTCGTTACCCTGATTTGAATTTTTTTTTTGAGATCTGAGTTTTGTAGTTGAAAATGCGAATGGGGCAAAAGATTAAAATCCAGTATACCAAACCTAATCAAAAAGCTTGAGATATATCGGGGAATGCACCTGAGCAATTTTTTTCTTAAGATTGATTGACCAATCTGTTCTCAACAAGCTATACACTATCGAAATGAATAAAAGCAACAAAAAATATCTGTATTTTGCCTTCAGATTAATCTTTTTTAAATTAGATCTCTATATAATACTGAACGTTCACTGAAAATCATGTAATGCCGATCTGAAGTGATAATTAAGCAAAACTGGTGAATACAGAGGATGGGATAGAGATACACTGAAAATTGAATAGATATATAAATGTTAAACATTGTGATCATACAAGTTTAAGCCAAAGGAAGAATCAGAGCAAATCATGGTTGACACAAACATAACTGTATCAAAATAATATTAAATAGCTACCAAGAAACAATAGAATCAATTTGACTGCTATTTAAAATAACATTTTCAACTGCTCAGCCTGTAAAACATAATATATTTTAATGGGGTTGTAAGATATATTATTAAAGCTTGTTATTAACTAATGTAGCTACTCCCAAACACTCATGGCCTAGCGAGGAATTATAAAAATTCCAGAAATTGTGTTAACCTTTCCGTTACACTTTCTGAATGTGAATGAGAAAAACAATAAAAGGCAAAACAACGCGAAATATAGAATATAAATTGATTAAAGTTTATTTTTGTGTATAAAAAATGACCTTTATTTCGCACTATAAATTCCAAATTTCCTTCTTGCCAACCCAATATTAATATAAAAGGTCCAGCCATTTACATTCATAAGCCATATTGCCTCCATGAATTTTCTCTGATGTTGGTGAGTATAAATATTTTCTCGTTTTCTTAAGGTTACATTTTTTTGTTACCGGACGGTGTACAATCTAATAATGTGGATGACAAGTAACCAGTAAATCATGTATGATATTTTCAATATATGATGATGATTGTGAGCTAAACAAATTAATTATTAATAACAATTTGTTTTAATATTTTGGGCATAAAGTCAACTCACACGTTGGTAAGAAATGAAGGCAAGAAGGCAACGCAAAGCACAATTATAGCATACAAAGAAATCAAAATATATATCAGCGCGATCGAGATATTGAAAAAAAAATTAAAAAAACAGTAATAAAATATTTTTTATTAATTACATCTTACATTAGATAAGCTTAGTACAATTTTAATTTACAAATTAATTTATCACCATTGTTCTATTCTGTTCACCATCAGTCTGACATACTGATGTATTAAAAGTATGTAAAATTAAAAATATACGTATATCTTAATTAATATCGGCAAATTAATATCCAAGTACTGTTTCCTTTGTTGTTGGGATAACAGCCGTGTACCTAGAGTAGTGGTCCCAAGACAATAACCTGGATACACAGGTGTCTAAGTGGGTAACTACCTTGATAAACAGGTATTGTATATGTTGTAATGCTAAATATTGTGCAATTTTTGTAACGACGAAAAAGCTAAATTATGACATACAACAAAATTCTAATCTAAATAAAATAATTAAACAAAAATATTGTTATGAAATATAATTTATTTTAAGATTATAGTACATCTAATGCATATATTACCGAAAGACTTAAAAATACAATTAAATGCACAATTATAATAATTTGCAGGTTAGGGTTGTATTTTAATATATTTACATTTAACTCTTTTCCTTACCAATTATGAATTAGAGTTCCAGGCGCCTTTTCCATGTATTACTATATTCTCTGGAGGCCTAATCTACCTAATTAACAGTTATATATCTAAGTAATATTATATTTCAGAGTATATTTATATTTTACAAATATTTCTTCATTCCTTCGGTACAGTGTTTCATTATAAAGTCAAAAAGATTTCTTGTAATTATCGTAAATTAATTATATTCTCAATTTTAATTTTTTCCACTCTCATTGCCCTGTGTTGGAAATTGTCAACATTGAATCATAATCCCATATTCAAAAAAAAGTTGAAAGTTTCATTCAAGTGAATACCAAAGCTGCTAATTTACAATCTATCCAACATTTATTCACAATTCCATCATTTGTCAAGTTCTTCTTCATTGTGTCTGACCCAGTTCATCCAAACCTGGTGTTATTAACCTTTTACTATCAACTTTTGTTGTCTTAACAGAAACAGTCCTTTATGTGACCGTATCCATACTAATTTTCTGTGCAGCTATAACACCCTAAAAATATTTTCAATAAAAACCGCAGCAACTTAATATATAATAGTAAAAATGTTTACCTCCCTATCAAGTTTTACTGGCAAGAGGAGACTTCCATTATCTCGTTCCTAGTCACAGTAACTGATTAGAGACCCAATATGTTCTATTTGGGTTCGACATTTTCAACCAGATTAATAATATTCAGCGATCTGATATTTATCAAAACAAACAAAGCGTTGAAACAACGTCCGCCTAGTTATAACCTGTAGTTTAAAATTGTAGCGACCCTTTAGGCCACCACGCATTCACCTACACCAAATTCAAAGGTTGGCAACGCCGGTGGATTGGTACCATGCAGTTTTAGGGTATAAAAGGCCACCATGACGACGTCTCGCTCTCTTTCCTTTTCTCTGCCCCCTTATAACAGTACCACTTCCACAACGCTACTTCCTACTTTACCCTTTTAACCTTTTACCTCCTTTACCTAACGTAATATCCTGTCCATTCTCCCGTCGACCAGATGTATCAGTATAAATCGAAATAAACAGGTATTTTGTCACCCAGTGTTTTTAGTTCTCGTGCAAATTTCTTCCACAAATAGTAGTGAGTGTTCGGACAAACAATCACATCGACAGCTACACATTCCGACCGACCGACCAGACGAAAATTCCTACAATTGGTGACGCCGACGTGATCGAAGTGCCCAACAGGTAAACCAGCTCAACATAAGCCACTCGATAGCTGCTCGACACGTGCATGGAAGGATAGCATGAGGAACGGAACCCATCAATATCACATGGTCGACGTTATCCCACGAGACTAGCCTGATGGAAAAAAACCACAGAAAGCCATCATGCTTAACATTAACATATGAACACCCTTGCATCACAAAACGGGACACGCAAGGCATCACGCTTATAGATACCCTCAAACAAATCGGAACGCCTCAAGACGAACCACGTCCTGCTACAACTTCGATGGCAGCTGATCCCGTAAAACTCTTTGCTCAGGTTGGGTTCCCCATCTCATAAGCAGTCTCTGGGCGATTCATTCTGTGATTACGAATGCACTCCGGAACCTGTACCACATAAAGGTACGTTCCACGGCAGCTCCACTAGGAGGGGAGTTATGTAGCGACCGCTACGAGCCTTTAAGCCACCACGCATTCACCTACCGCAAGTCCCAAGGTTAGCAATGCCGGTGGATTGGTACCATGCGGTTCCCGGCTATAAAAGACCACGACGTCTCGCTCTCTTCTCTTTTCTCTACCCCCTTGTAACAGTACCACTTCCACAGCGCTACCGTACTTCCTTTACCTAACCTAATATCCTGTCAATTCTCCCGTCGACCACATGTATCGTTTAATATCAAAATAAACAAGTATTTCTTCAGTGTTTTTAGTTCTCCTGCAAATTCCTTCCAAAAATAGTAGTGAGTGTTCGGACAAACAATCGCATCGACAGCTACACATTCTGACCGACCGACCAGACAAACATTCTACAATATTTAGAAGAATTTCGCGGACGTTTGACAATCGGACAACTTTTTCATGCTGGTTCAGTCACATGTTCGAACTTACCACAGAGCGTTGTGTCTCATTTTAACTGGAATAAACTGAGAAGGAAAATATTGTCTGGTATAAAAACGAATTTATAATCTGCAATAGGCAATACATTATACATCTTGATGGCATAAGTTCTCTACTATTTTGGTTAGACTATGTAAGCAAAAGTGTATAGAAAATTCCGGACTACATGTTTTCGGTGGCAAATTGTCCTGCCGTAACTTCACTAAACATAGATCCAACTTATCTAGAACTATGTATCATTATATTTGTTACGTGTTTTTTATGTATACTGCGGTCGGATATGAAATAAAAGCCGTGTTGTTAGAGCAGATTGGCGGAGGATCTAGGTTCGGCGAGCGCCTTAATATCTGGAGAAGTATGTTAACGGCCGTCACATTTCTTGTCGACGGGATGCCAAAAGCGTATTAGGGCCCCGGCCAGACAATGTTGTTTATCGTTTTAATTAAAAGACTGAAGTTAGTTGTGAGCCGAGCGGGGGAACAATAAACTTAAGGAGATGTTTCCAAGGTGCGAACCCCTCGTAAGCCGTTACGCTACGTTATGACGTGACTAACTGTTATATGACCTAAGAGAATGTCTCACACTTTCTGCGCCACAACGTAGATGATGTTGTAGAACGCTAACTACAACACACATTGTGAAGGCGATTAATTTCAAAAAGGATATTTACTACACGACATATTGATTTTAGTGTTAATAAATAATATATAATAATCTAATAGGCACCTATTTATAATACAAAAACGGTAGCGGACATAGTATTTAATTATTGATTAAAACTATCCAACGTCTCGTTAACATTACAGATTGCATATTCAGTGCTGGAGCCTGAAGTACCTCTAACAGGCGAGTGATCACAACTGGACAAAATGGACCCTGCTTTAATTTATTTTTATTAATATTCTTTTAGCATTCCACAATCTGCTCAATCGGCAATACATTTTTGATGAAATTTATGTTATACAAAACCATGTAGGTCACTTTATTAAGTGATCTTCTGTACAAACTTCTTAAGTACTATTGTACTTAATTTAATTATAATTCTGTGTTATTCTAAACACATAGTATGTGTAAACGTTTTAACTAGCGTTGGGAACTATCCTGTATAAATTGTGACTGAAAACAGTCGAAATTGCTTGGGGCAGTCGATAGTCAAAAAACTAGCGTAGCGAGATGTATAAATTCCTTCACGAACTAACCTTAAAAAAGAAAAGGAAAGTATAATTACTGAATACTATAATAATAATAATAATACATAACATGCAATTTATAATTTAATTATAAACGAAGTAGAATTATTTTTATATTTAAATGTTCTGTACATATGTAAAATGAAATGAAATTTTTCTATAGAATGGAATAATAGCCCACAGATGTTTTATTGTATTTTAATGTGAAAATTTCTATTTTTAAATAACGTACTATAACAAAAATAGATTATACAATAGAACTTAAATAAAACCTAAAAGCTGAAGATGTACAATAACCATAAATACTATATAAAAATTAAACATATACCTAATCATAGAAAAAAAACTAATGACATAATTAAAAATGATCTGAATGAAATGATATAAATGCTTTATTTATTATTGAACGGAAATATGTTTTAATAATTGAGAGAGTAATCGAAATATTACCTAATATTGCCATAAAAACTATTTATCACTCCCAATTTTAATCTTTTTACCCTATTACATTAACAATCTTGAAAAATATCGTACCAAAATGCTATAATATTAATATAGAATATATTGTTCCAAAACAATCATAATATGTTACCTATAAATCTATGTAAGCATAAATTGGGTATATTTTTGTCAAGGTCGCGGCTAGGATGACAGAGCCAGAACATTAAAAATCAGGCGAATGAAACTAGTAGAACCAAAAATAGTAACTAAAAGTACGACTGAAACAGTCGATAGTAAATAGTAACAAAATCAGTCGGACCGAAAATAGCGACTGAAAACAGTCGACTGAAACAGTCACTGGTAAAAAGTAGTCAAATCAGTCGAACCAAAAATAGCTACTGAAACAGTCGACAGTAAAAAGTAGTCATTTACTAAACAGTCGATAGTTCCCAACACTAGTTTTAATCTATGCACTTCACTGACGTCCATTGTTTGACGAGTGCATTTAGGTGCACTAACACATTTTCAGAGTACTTTACACCATAGAATAATAGAGATGCAAATCTATAGGAATATCCAGATGGCGGTTAAATCGGCTGTTCAAGTAATTTGATTGGTCAATTTAAATCTCCATTAAAGGCACCTGTAAGGAAAACATTTTGCTGTGAAGACATTTGATTGGCTCTTTGATAAAGTTTGGCACGTGACTGCCCTGACGTCACGTTTAATTGACCAATAAAATTTAAATAAAAAACAATTTATTTTCTGAAATAAATTTATTAAATATAAATTTAATGAAAGAACTTTGGAACAAATCAAACTTATCTCTTCTGTTTTTTCCCTTTTTCATATTTGTTTAAGGCCATCAATTTAATAGAATCTATTAGAGCTCAGGCTTTTTGTTTTATTATAGTGAAAGCAAACTTCTTATCTGTTAGTCTTTTTCTGTTAAAATTATGTTTACTTGTTTCATCCAAATGTATACGGTGCATATTATTTTTAACATTCTATCTTTCTTTAAGATCGTTAAAAAGTGTACAATTAAAAGGTTTTAAGGTAATTAAAGGTTAATTTACATTTTTATAAAGATGTTTGACAAAATATGTTATATTATCGATGTGGCAATTTTGTGAAAGATATAGCTCAAAGAACTGCTGGCAGTATTATAAAACAATTTTTTAATATCGGAACATCTGCAAATGAAGATATAAAGTGAAGTTGCAATTTTTCAATTCCCCGTTAGTATTGAATTAATCCTCTTCACAAATTCCTAAAGGCAAATGATTTGTCAAACATAATAGCCAAAGGATGTATATTCTTCAATCCATAGACCCCTCAAACCAATTTATTTATTTAGGAGCTATTATTTTAGAAGAGTTTCAACTGTCAAATAACTGACCAAAGAATAAAAGTACATGGCCGTTTTAGCTTCTTTCGGAAAAGGATTAATTTCTAAAATTAAAAAATAAATATTCGATATTTTATATGATTATTAATATGAATAAACGTATCTGAACTTACAACAAAACGCGCTGTAACGATTATCAGTATCTCTGATGGTTAATCCAGTCAGTTTGGGATTTTTAACATTATTAACCGCTTTTTAAAGGCAACTGAATACTTCGAAGTAAAATCACTCTGCATTTCTTTACTATCTGTGCATCCGGATATACAACACTTCATAAATCGAGAATTCAGTTTACTCATTATACTACCGTCTTATAGATACTGATGAACTAATAACTCAATCTTTAGAGATATAATAATCTAAATGCACTGCTCCTTAGGTTAGGCACGCTGAAAATGGCGTCAGAAACAAATAAACAATAAAGATGCTTTAAAGACGATGTGAACCAATCAGATCCCGTCGAGACTCATAGCATAGCGATTAAAACGAGTAATATGTTAAAATTAGCGACATCTAGATATTGGACGTCGCGAAACATTTCGCCAGAATTTCCTATAAAGTTAAATCTCTATTTCTCTATGAATATAAACCCCATATGAGTATTGGACGTAGCAAAACTTTTCTCCAGAGATCCCTATTCAGTTTTATCTATTACTCTATGGCACTAACAAACAAAAACATGAAGCATGCATCATAGAGAAATAGAGATTTAACTTCATAGGAAATTTTGGGGAAATGTTTCGCGACGTCCAACATATAAATGTCGGTACCTTTAACAAATTACTTCTTTTATTCGCTATGCTAAGAGCCGCGATGGGATCTGATTGGTTCATTTCGTTCTATGGTTTGTTTATTTTGTACATTTTCATTGTGCCCTATATAGAGAACAGTGTAGATTTTTATAACGTTTATACATTAAATTATTATTTTACTATATTAGTATCTAAAAGTCGGTAGTTAAAATGCATTGTCGTTCTAGGAAGAATTGTGTGCCCGGATGCACAGATAGTGAGGAAATGCATCAGCGTTTTCCGTTAAAAAAGTACTCGGCGATCTTTAAGAAATAAGTAGAAAACATTAAAAATCCAAAACTGGTTGGGTTAAACATGAAACAAATTTATGATCGTTACCATGTCAGACATTTTTGTGATACCTTTGAACTTTCCTTTAAGTACTTATGAACAATTTAGTGATGGTGAAAATAATACCAGAATATGTACAAAAAGTGGATCAAAATCAAAATGATATAGAAGGTAAATTGAAGGAGTAATAATAATAAATATATATATATATATATATATATATATATATATATATATATATATTTATATTTATATTTTTGAGTAAAACAGATGAACAGAATATTAAGAGGGAAAGTGTGTTTTCAGTATAAGAAAACAAAAGGACAGAACTCTGATAGATCCTATTAAATTGATGGCACTAAACAAGTATGAAAAAGGAAAAAGACAGAATAGATAATTTTGATTTGCATGTACCAAAGTTTTTTGCTTACGGTTTTATATATGTATATATATATATATATATATATATATATATATATATTATAGATATAATTTTTATATTATATTTATATTTTGTAGGTAAATTTACATTATATATTTGTATTTATTGTTATACATTATATTTATATTTAATTGAATCTTATTTAATAAATTTATTTACAGAAAAATTGTTTTTTTTTACAAATTTACAAATTTTTAAAAATTTTCAGAATAATTGAAAAAAATTGTTTTTTATTTAAAATTCATTGGTCAATTAAACATGACGTCAAGGCTGTCAGGTGCCAAACATTACTAATAAGCCAATCAAATGTTTTCACAGTAAAAATTTTTCTTACAGGTGCCTATAATAGAAATTTAAATTGACCAATCAAATTACTTGAATGGTCCATTATGGTGACCTCTGGATGTTGAACAAAGCAAAACTTTTCACCAGAGTCCCCTATTGAGTTGCATCTCTATTACTCTATGGCATGAATTCAAACGACTGTTAAACAGCCTTAACCTAACAGTTTTAATCTTTAATTGTTAAATTCGATGCTTTTGGTATTTATGAAAATAAAATAATAGTTTTTATATTATATAATAATTTTATATTATTACGTTATTCAATATATAACGATCAAAATTGTATTTTCTACATACATTATTTTTGCTATTTAAGCAAACTCATCAAACACTTAATAACTACTGACGAGACTGCTCCGTAAAATCCTAATTTTGATTTCAACGATTAAAAAGGTAATTTGGATGTCACTGACAAAGGATACCAAAAAAACGACGATGAAAATGAACTGCAAGTCCTATTATATAAAAACCCACCTCAAACTCTCAAAAAACTTTTGCATCTGATAAATCAGCTGTACCAAAACATATCCAAAATAATCGCCTATTGAACAAACTGATCGGCGAGTTATTTCAAAAAAGGCGATCAATATCGAGTAACAGAGGCAAAATCACTCTCTTACATGGCAACAGTCTGTGATACGTTGGAAGAGTTGTGAATGATAAACCGTTACAGATCCAAAGTTCTGCCACACCAGCTTACTCACCAGACAGCGCTTGATTAGCGCATATAGTCTAACATATCTAAAGTTGGTGTGATAAACATACATCATCTAAATTTATGGCGGAAAAACATCGCAATGTTACCGTATCAACTCTGAGTTTTGGTTCGGTTTAACTTTTATATATAACAAAATTCTAGTTTAATAAAATAATGAAACAAATATATATATATATATATATATATATAGATTATTTTAACATATATTATGAAATAATTTAAACTACAGTTAATTATACAGCCACAATAATTTATAGGTTACAGTTGTTTTATTATATTTACATTGAACTCTTTTCGGCGCCGCCCATGAGTTCTAGACGCGTTTTTTATGTAGTGGTGAAGCCCCCTGGAGGCCTATTCTACTTAATTAATAATTGTATATCCAAGTAATGTGTTTTACCTTCATTAGAGAATATATTTACTTTTTAGTTAGTTAGTTCTTGTTTCCTTCGATGGTGTGTTGCCTTGTCAAGCCATTTGATATCTGAATTCGCCCTTTGCCATATCTGCAAAACAGTTGGTATTTTTCTCTCCTCGGACATTTTTACCAAATACTCATGTATATTCAGAACAATTACACACATTTAATAGACATAAATCTTTCACACACTAGATTTCCCACAATTATCGTATACCAATTATATACACACCTTTAAATGTTTCTATTAAATATATGACTTGTGCCGATACAAGAGCCAGTGTAGAAAAGAGGAAGAAGAGTTAGTAGAGGGCGCGTAGAGTAACTTGTATCAAATTTGTATAAAAAACCAGGGATCAAAATAAAGTTTCTCTTTTGTTCCAAGGCCATAAATGGTGTAATTAATTCCGTCCCGTCCCGAATCATAAGTGATTCGTAACAGTTTCCACTCTCATGAAGCACTATAACAGGTCATGGAAAAGTCCCAGCCTGACACATAGATGGTGCTACTAGAATTAAATTCATATGTTTTTAGTTAGCACTGACCTCCAAAAGATATGTGTATAAATTTGAAAGATCATTAGTTTGTGAATTATAGCATTTTGAGTGAGGCAACTTTTGCTATTGTGAAAAAAATTGATAAGAAGGAATTTCGCGTATTGATAAAATATTGCTTTTTGAAGAGAAAAAATACAGTTGCAGCAAAAACTTGGCTTGATGCCGATTTCCCGGACACTGCCTCAGTAAAATCAACCATGAAAGATTGAAACTGGATGGAACAGCAGACACTAAAAATATCAACTGAACGTGTACATCATATCATTCGCGAATATTTGGGTATGAGAAAGCTCTGTGCAAAGTGGTTGCCGCGCGAGCTCACTTTTGACCAAAAACAACGACGAGTTGATGATTCGGAGCAGTGTTTGAAGATAATCAAGCGTAAAAACCGAGTTTTTGCGTCGATATGTGACAATGAATGAAACATGGCTCCATCATTTCACTCCGAAGTACCATCGAATCCGCTCCAAAGCGAGGGAAAACGCAACAGTCGGCTGGCAAAGTTATGGCGTCTATATTTTGGGATGCGTATAGAATAAATTTCATTGACTACCTTGAAAAAGGAAGGATCATCAACAGCGACTATTACATAGCGTTTTTGGACCGTTTGAAGGACGAAATCGCGAAAAACGGCTGCATTTGAAGAAAAAGAAAGTGCTGCTTCACCAAGACAATGCACCATGTCACGTCAGTGAAAACGATGGCAAAAATCCATGAATTGGGCTTTGAATTGCTTCCTCATCCACCGTACTCTCCAGATCTGGCCCCCAGCGACTATTTCCTGTTCTCAGATCTCAAAAGAATGCTCGCTGGGAAGAAATTTTCGTCGAATGAAGAGGTGATCGGCGAAACTAAAGCCTATTTTAAAGAAAATGACAAATCATACTACAAAAATGGTATCGAAAAGTTGGAGGGTCGCTATAATCGGTGTATAACCCTTGAAGGGAATTATGTTGAATAAAAAACTATTTTTTTCAAAAAAATGTGTTTTACTATGATAGGTCAGGGACTTTTGAATTGACATATATATATATATATATATATATATATATATATATATATATATATATATATATATATATATATATATATATATATATATATATATATATATATATAATATATATATATATATATATATATATATATATATATATTATATATATATATATATATATATATATATATATATATATATATATATATATGTATATATAATGAATTATTAATAAAGGTTATGACTAATAAAATCTAATTAATTGTTATTCCAACTTTTACCTTTTCCTATCAACTTTAGTTGTCTTACACTATTTTTATTATCATCTTGCCATGAGTGACCATTGGGTGTATTGGTCCCTTTCTGAAATATCCATTTATCATCTAAATGCACAAATTGAAATAAGTTTTTTTATTTTATTGTATTCTTTTAAAAGCAATGTCTGGAAGTTCCATTAGACCTCAGCTTCTTTTAGAGCAGACCGAATTGAATTTGTTCAATTATATTTCGGGTTTGCAGCTCAAGATCGTTTATAGTTTTGAAACTTACGTTTAAACGGACTTGTTCCTGCATTATTATTCCAAACATTATTAAGTCCAAACATGCCTCAGTTCGTAAATTTGTTAGTAAAATTAGACTTCTTTGTTTTTTCAGAATTGTCGCACCTGGTATTAACAATAGTGTAGCGTGATCAGATGATAGTTATTATAGTTCCGATGATGAGATGCCTTTCGAAACGTAAAAGCCCAGTAGATCCGGCACTGTCGGTGGGCCAGTAAGTGTTTTCACGCCCTGAATGATAGTTACAATTAGTAATATTTATTGTTGAGAGTAATTCATTTCCTTTTTCAGGTGTTATTAATCTGGTACCCCAGGCTCTGTGTTTACCATTAAAGTATCCGTCAATAATAAACCTTGGGCCTAATTTTAAAAATAAATCTCTGTATTGTTGTGTTATATTATCTTGGTGGGCAATATATATCTCTTATGTTTATTTCAGCGCCGTTCTTTTCAATGCTAACTATCGTGACTTGTAAAAGATTTATAGATTAATGAATATTTTCATTGATATATTGTACAAATTCAGAAAATAATATTCTACTGTTCCAAAATTCGACGCCTATTGCGACATATTATTGACATAGTTGCTCCGACATATTTTTAAACTTACGATACCGAAATGTTGTGTTGAGAATATAAATTCAAACCCGTTATAGGAAAGTTTAACGTCAATTCTCTGTGTCTGACTGTTTGATGTCAACGTCTTGAGCCGCCAAATTCCCTTAAGTCGGTTAAAATTAAATCGTTAGTTTCGGGAATCCGTTCGCGTGCTACTTCAAAACAGCGAAGGCATCTTTGATCTGCCGTTACCGTTCGTCGTGCACCGCTGACAAAGGCAAATACTAGTCCGGTTCTTGTCAATGGCCCGTTTAAATTCACTTAGTCGCCAGAGATGTTGTTGTCGGACCCGCGATTCGGTCCCAGTTCATCTGGAATAAACCAAATGCACTTTGCAATGGCGCGTTATTGAGTAGATATCCTTAAGCCTAGCAGTAATTGGAACAGGATTTGATATAGAGTAGATTAAAACGTGCCTAGTTAATTTTTCGGTAAAGTAGCGGAAATTAAATTAAAATAACCAGAAACCTAACAAAAATAATATGTATAGTTCTAAAAGTGACAGTTGAATACCATCAATGCAGTCTTTTTTTTACAGGACTTGCAGGAGAATTACCCCTCAACGGCATCTATTATCTCGTTGTCATCTCGTATCATCTACTTTTCGTTTCCATAAAATCAGAAGGAAATAAAACTGGTGAATTTGAGTGTATTGTTACACCTACAGAAGCTACTTAAGACCATTAAATACGACCAAACTCGTTAAATACGAGCCCAAAAAAGTCCTCAATGACTTCGCACCAAAACGGTGCCATAAGTCTTTTTGGATTCACTACCACCTGTCGATTGAGGCCGTTTCATATAAAGTATTTAAAAGATATTCGATGATTTTTTGACAATAAAAAACGTTTTATCATTAGGATGAGTACAGGTCGCAAACATCAACACTTTCCAATTAACATACATATACTTTTACCTTTTCTTAATCTAATCTATATCTCTATTATCGGATGGAAAACATAATATGAAAAATGTACTAAAACTTGTTTGATGTTTCCAAGCATTCGATTAACATAGCAAATGAGGAATGAAAAAACATAAAGAAGAAAAACTACAAAGTTAAAAAGATTCGGAGTGTTGCACTATCACAGAATATAGAGATTTAGAAGCTGCCTCAGAAAAATGCCTGCCTCTATTTGGAAGTAACTCTATATTAGCAATAATACGTAATATAAAATACTACATCCATAATACAAGAAAAATATAATTAATCCTCGAAAAAGGCTGCATATTTTGCCACGACAATTCAGTTATCCAAACGACCCGTGAATGATTAACCATGAAGCCAATAATGGATATATTTAACATATATGTTATAAAAATGGCCTGGAATTAAAATGTACATATTGGGAAAATACATAAATTACTTTTAACTAATTAATTTTTATACAAACATGCTACAAATTAATTCCAATACCCACAATAAGATGATTAAATAACATATTATGTAATAATTCATTAACCAAAAAGTTAGTGTAGGGTGATAATTATTGTAAGGGTACAAAACAAACTAGGGGTTAGTAAAACAATTGTTTTCGGACAATTTTTAATATATTTGAATATTTTGCAGTGAGCTGCAATGAAAACATTTAAAAAAATATGCACAAAAGTTTTGAATTGACTATAATCTCGAAAAAATACACCTTAAATTACCACTTAAACTGCACATTACAAAATAAAAAATTAAAAACTAAGCTTATTTTTCCGCATGTTTCAAAACTTTTGCTTCAAAAACACGAATACTACAAGAGGAATGAAACTTTTATTATAATCCATTAAGACAAAAAGAAAAAGGAAATAATCTACTAAACCTAAAACTGATTATTCACAGAACGACACCGATAATACAATATAAGTTTGATGGAGTTTTTTTTTTATTTGTGGAAGTTGAAGAGTGTGAAACACGATAAACCCAAATATTTTCCTAATATTGATCTAACATATATTATGTGACACTATCTAGGAGAAAAGGAATATATTGGAACAGTTTAATTAAGCTACATGTCATGGTAAAAAACACGTACTCCTTTTTTTCCATAAATAAAAAACAATTAGCCCAAGATAAAATGGATTCTTTATTTATCTTGGGGTGCTCCTGAGACTATTTTTACATTTTTCGACTTTCTTGGCTTTTCCTGTCCGGGGGCACTGTAAGGGGTCCTCTGAGAACTGAAATAATTTACAGTTATGAAATATATTTCATAAAAAACTATAGTAAAGATCAGAAAAGTATTTCTTTAATAAACACTCTTTTTTTGTAAAACAAACAAAATATATTTAAGCAATAAAACAAAGGCTTATTTAAAACGCATATTATTTTAGTAACAGAGATATCAGACATATCAAATTGTAATTTATACAAAGAAAACTTTTCTGATTCCCTTATAATTGTTACATTTAACATAAATAGTATCAAAACGTTAAAAATAAAAACGCCGTTACAAAAGTACGTGCAAGTTCAACAAAACAGTGTTAATAGTGATAGAAGCGTTTTATAAAATTACTTACTGGTATGTTATTTTTTATTTAATTTTTTGAACTCAAAAACGTCTAACCAACCTGTAAGAGAACAACCACAACCTAAATTAAAAATAACCGGGCCTTTTTTCAATTAGTATGAAGCTAATAGGCAATAATACAAATTATTTCAAATGAATTTACAATTAAGAGCATGAGTAGATTAAAAAGTTAATATACTAGATTGATAACTTGAAAATTCAATATGAAAGAAAATATATAAATTCCTAATAGTATTATTTTAACAATGATATTATTTATGGTATATATCGCTCTCTTAATAAAAATCTTCCATTGTAGTTTCCCAATATATTTAAATTAAAAATAGCAGCTGATAGAAGAAAACTTTGGGATTAAAAGTGGATCATGCATATTTCTAATTTCTAATTAATTGTTTAATACAGTTAATAAAAAACGACATAAAACGAACCTCATCACGGTTGAATGAAGCTTCATGTAAAATGCAAGGAATATGAAAAAAATTATCAAGTGGTTAAAGATTAATTGGAACCTACCTAGCAGAACTTGGTGTTGAGGGTAAACTTAATTTTGATCGTATACTTCTTCTACCAGAAACTGTAGGAGCTAAGGGCCTTTCTCTTTGTAGCCGGCTATAAGCATGCACCACATTAAAAGCACAAATATATTACACTTAACAAGCAGTACTATTTATTACTATAAAGTATATCAAATTTATATGAAATATACACTATTGTCCAAAGTATAAATATATAAAATAAAAAAAATAAATGACTACATATTTATGAGGCAATCTCAATTATGCAATAACAATTTTTCTACAAATTAAAGCTAAATTAATACCTCAATGCTAAAAATGTTACAATGATATATGTTAATGAATAGAAGAAACTTACAAATGAGATAATCAATTAATACATTCTGGTCTCTACAAATATTTAATATAATGCTGGTTTTAAAGCACAACTTTAGAATTGCTTGCAAAATTAGTTATAATACCTTATGTAAATAATAAGAAACATAAGAATGAGACCTTATCTTATGTACAAATATTCTTTACCAATTTATAATTATTTTACAGATGAACGATGACAATAGCGTATACAATAAAAAAAACATCTACTGTAAAAACTGATCATTAAATAATAAATATGTAACTGTTTGAAATTTACCTGGATCCTGCAGTTATTGCTGGAACAGCTGGATATCCACCATATGCATGGCGATTTCTAGCTGTCCCTGATGTAATTCTTGGTATTTCTGACACACATCTAGTTTTAGTTTCCCATTCTCTGTTAAATTCGTCAGCATCATCCTTATCATAAAAATAAAAATTAAGATTTATCAACCATACTTTACTAAAAAACTCACCTCGTCTAAATTTATAAAATCTTCACGTTCTTCTCTATCTCCAGTATGCATGTTTTGTTCCTTTTCGATTATATGTGCCCTGTCTCCAATATGATGACCAATTGCCATTTTTTTAGTACCAGTCATAGTATCTGTAACTGTCCTTTGGGTTTCCTTTACACCACCTGGACCAACTTTTGTGCTAGATGTGGCTTTGTACACCTATCAATTAAATACATGATCAATATGTGGTCCAAAAAATAAATGTTTTCAGTACTTGAGGTTGTCCATCAGGTCCAGATGTCATACTTATAACTGTGCTAGAACTACTATAATTACAATTGCCGATCGGGCCTGCCATTGAATCTAAAGAACTGCTCATCAAACGATTAAAATTAGACATCATCCCAAATGGAGACATTAGTGAGTGCATTCCAGCCCTAGGATTGGCAAAATCTCGGAACATGCCTCCCATAGCAAAGCTATCTTGAAACATAGAATTCATCATGTGGTCCATAGAACGCATTTGCCTCATCGCCGACCTAAAATAAAGTGGATAAGTATCTAAAGCACGACACGACGATTTAAAAACAAATACACCGAACTTACCCAAAAAACGGATCTTCATCCATGTTGCCCATTAGAGAGCCAAAAAGTGACATACTCATTATATTAATTGGAAAAAAGTGAATGATAATACAGAAGAAATATACTAAAAACAGGCGCAAAACCTCTTTGACTTATCTGACATATGTTTCTAATTGCACTGTCAGAATTTAATTTTTGACAGTAATGGCTTTTACCGGACAATAGACAAAGAGACTACAAGAGAATTTACTAGAATATGTCTGCAAAAAACCGAGACAGGTATACAATTTCCATTTTTCTTCTAAAGGGTTTTATATAACACTTTTAGGAGTGATTTTAGGGATGCACAAAATTATCGATATTCGCTGAAAGAAATTTTCGATTTTTTTAGCCGATATTTTTTAATATTTTTCAGAATAGATTCAATATAATTTAAAAAAAACCTTTTAGGAAATTTAGAAAATAAAAATATTTTTTATGCTAATATTTCACTATTTTTATTTCTTAAAAATATCGATATTTATTCTTCCGCTTTATCGATATATCGATATTTTTTTAATATCGATATTTTTTTCGATAGCCGACATCCATAAGTACTTTATAAATATATGTGAATTTTAAAAAAAATTATAATATAGGCATAATTATTTAATAAAATATAACTTCTTTTTTTTAATATTATGGGATATGAAATATTTACTTATTATAAATTAATATTATTTTAAAATTAGTTTGAGGTCACTCCAAATTGCTTCAGACAGGTCATAAACCTGTCATTAAAAATACATTACCATATTTGTTTTGTATTCAATTTTCAAATTATAAAATGTTATAAACATATAAATGACAATTGAAATTGTAAATAACGAGAATGAAATTACATGCAATCTATAAGAGTACTACTTACGTTAATTTATCAAGAAATCTTATCAGGTACTTTGTGATATTTTTAATAACAAAACTACCTGTATGCTAATTTTGTTGAACAAACATAGAAGATAATACTAAATATTTAAGTATTCTGAAGAAGGTCAAATGTGGTTCATTAACGCATTTAATTCCAAGTGAAGCGTGCTTAAAAATTAGTGATGTCAGCCAGTACAATTTCTACTCCACTTTTAAAGTGTAATTATTCTTATTTTCTTATTATATAATTATTTATAAATACGTTTTTATTGTAGGCGTTGTAAGAAGATCTGTTCGTTATTTCAGTTTGCATCAACTTTCTGAGCAACATCTGTTATTACAAAAGACATGCAAAGACTTTGCTACAAAAGAATTAAAACCTATTGCTGCTCTGTTAGATAAAGAACAGAAGTACCCTCTAGAACAAGTAATATAGGAACAAATATAATAAATATAATTATTTGAAACTCTATTTTAGATAAATAAATTGGGAAAAATTGGTATGATGGGTATCACAGCTGATGCAAAATATGGTGGCAGCGGTGAAAATATGTTAGGCTTAGCAGTAGCTGTAGAAGAAATATCTAAGGGATGTGGAGGTACTGGTGCTATAGTATCTATTCATAATGCATTATATGTAAATTTACTGGATAAATTTGGCACTGAAAAACAAAAGGAAACATTTCTGTGTAATTTTACTCAGGGAAATGTTGGGTGTTTTGCTTTAAGTGAACCAGGTTAATTAATTTATATAATTTGTGTTGATCATATATATTTAATACTAAGTTATCACAGATGCAGGTAGTGATGTTGGTGCTATGTCAACTACTGCGTATGCTGATGGTAATAATTACATTTTAAATGGTACTAAATCCTGGGTAACAAGTGGTTCAGTGTCCAAAGCAGCTATTATTTTTGCTACAGTTGGGAAATCTTTAAAACATAAAGGTGAATTTAGTTACTATATTATGAGCTTATTTTTTAGTTAGTTTAGTTTCCAGGCATTACTGCATTTCTGGTACCTATACCAACACCTGGTCTATCTTTGGGAAAACTTGAAGATAAAATGGGCATCAGGGCTTCTCCAACATGCAGTTTTACTTTAGAAAATGTATGTGTACCAAGAGAAAATGTTATAGGTAAACAGAATGACTATTAAGGGCTTCATATAATATTATATTATGTCTATTTGATTATAGGTGATGTAGGCGAAGGATTTATAATAGCAATGAGGCAACTAGAAAAAGCCAGAGTGGGTATTGCTGCACAAGCTTTAGGTATTGCCCAGGCTGCTCTTGAGATTGCTGTTAAGTATGCTTTAGAAAGGAAAGCTTTTGGTCAGCCTATTGGAAATATGCAAGCTGTTAAAGTAAGTAAGATATATCTGTACTTATATATCACACAATATCTACATAATCTATACATCTAAATAACAAATTTATGTAATTAACCTTTAAATATAGTTAAGACTGTCTGATATGGCTACACGCCTAGAGTCTGCACGTTTACTTGTTTGGAGAGCTGCAGTATTAACTGATCAGCAATCAAGAACAACCAAATATACCTCTATGGCTAAACTAGCTGCAAGTGAGGCTGCTACTTTTGTCACACATGGTGCTATCCAAATTTTAGGTGGAATGGGGTAAAGCAGTACTGAAATGATCATCCATAATGTATATATATATACATTTTTCTTTTAGATATATAAAGGATCTTCCAGCAGAAAGACATTACAGAGATGCACGAATAACAGAAATTTACGCTGGTGTCAATGACGTACAGAAATTACTTATAGGTGACATGGTTCTTAAGGAATATAAATAATCATTGATAAAACTATATTTATTTGATTTATATGGTATTTGTATCCTATACATTATATTGTTATATTTAATTTAAATAATGTTTATAAATATATATTTTCATATAAACACATAAATAACTTTTTTCTGATAGATACTATATATCTAAATTATGACAATGTCAATGTGACTTCAGTAACTTACGTTTTGTGTCGATGTTTTAAAAAATTGAGATAACACTACTTATAGAAAAGCTCAAGACTAACATAACAGGGATTGCGTAACAATAATAACAATATTCAATCTTTGTTTCTCTAAGTAGTAATGACGTATTTATATTTGTTTTAGTTATTTTTAAGAGTATAAAATTATTTCTCATTGTTATTTATCAAATATACCTTAATTATATAAATGCAAAACCCTGATATAGAATACCAGATATTTTGAATAAATGTTATATTTACAGTTCTATCTTAAATGAGGGTTTACTACAGCTGTCAAATATAAGATTTTCATCATTATATTCAGTTGTCATTCAAAACACTTAAAATATAGTTATTGTACACAAATAAAACACTTTTTACTAAAAATAGTTTAATATCATCACAGTTCGCTCTATTTTGGCAATAATTTTTTTAAATCTAGTATTTTACCACTTAAAAAAATAAATTAAAATGTACATGAAATAATTTACACCTTAAAACCGACGTGCTGGGCTCCTAAAGACGCGACCTTCTTTAGCATCGTCTACGCATTGAACCCGAGCAACATTAAAATATATATTCCCCAAGAGATTCGCCACAGGTATGAATTGTTGTTTCTTTAAACAGTCGAATAATCTTTGATCACACTCGCAATGCGATTTGGTATACAACGAATTATTTTCCAGATTGTATCGTTGAGTGCGAGCTCTTACTTTAACAGGACATAGATCATGGGTTCTACAACATGCGTCGACACTGGATTCCACGCCCAAATCAAAGTAGTTTCGTGCAATATCACCAGTTCCACACCATTTGGTACCTAAAAGCCAAATTTATATGTGCATCACGTTAAGACAAAGGTTTCTTAGACGTACCAGGGACTATTCCTTTCAGTATGGTGAATGGATCATTAGCTAGTATGCTTCTAGCCTGATCTATAGCTCTGGTGGTTTTGTTTTGTGGAGGTGGTTCTTTAATAACACCGTTCATTTCGTCCAGCTCTTTACACTGGTCCATTAATGTAATCATCTCCAGAAAACTGATTCCAACAGGTTTCGCTGTTGACTGTAGCTCACCCAACACTTTTGAATACTGATCGGTTTCACTATAAAAAAATAATTTAATAATATCAATTCGTTAAATTAATTTTGATTATTAATTGGTATTAATATACAAAAAAAAACCTGTTAATCCGATGGACATCTTTTCTTTTTAACTTTCAAGATATATGTCGTAATAATATCATGATAAAAGTAAAATATGTTTATTTTTGTTAATATAACTTTTAGTGAATTGTGATAAGACAGCGAAAGAAACAGATTTATTTCAATGTCAAAATTATTTTATAATAACGTGACTATATGATACAAATTAGGCAGTATGAACACAGTGAAAAATATAATTGATACTCTGTGAGTATGAATTTAGTTTCATATTTGAAAAACACGTTTTAATTTTTCATGTATTTTGAATTTTATTAATGTTATCACGAGTTCGATACTTTAGAAACACTACTGCCTGTATAATAATCCATAGAGTATTTACTCTATGTAATGATCTATTTACTGACAATCTAACATCAATATGTCAACTGTTTTTGAAATATAATTTTAAACAAATTATAACTTTTTGATGGTACACGTCAGATCATTCAAACAAAATATCAAATATAGTCTACGCATAAGTGAATAAATCATCCGTTCAAGGTTTATTGTTTATTGTAAAATCATTCTGTGAATAAAAAAAACATAAGGCCGTAATGTGAACAATAAACACAACCACAAAAGTTTCTTAAAAAAATAAACCGTATGAATTCAGCAAATGTATTTTTTGTCGAACCTTGAGAATTACGTTACGCGATTATATTATAGATAGATGTAATGCTAATTTTAATTGGTTATTTTGTAACTTTTGTACGACATCATATTTTCTTGTTGAGTAAACATTTTGTAATTGGGGATAAATGTTTTAAGGACGATGTTTTTAAGAATGTTATGGCATAGCAATTTAATTGTGGAAAAACTGATAGGCGCCCATGAATGAGCAAATGTTATAAAATTGCAGAATTATTGAAAGTGGTTCTTCTAAATTATTCACCCTTTACTACGTTACATATTTTTCTCTTATGAAATATTTTGATTTGGAAATAAACTAACAGATATTTTTTACTATATAATATATTCTGAATTAATCTCAGCATATCATCCTGATGTTATATCTATTTCCTTACAACAATTTTTATAACTACCGCTATGTATTAATGTAGTTTAACTGTAACCTTGAATAAACAACTATAAACAGCTATGCTAAATATTTGTGCATAAAATAAGTTATAATATTTAAATAATCAGAATATATAATAATTTAATAGTTAACGTTATTATCCAACAACCATTGTTAATTCTTCAATACGAATTTAATCCGGCATAAAGAAACAATTAAAGTGCTATTTAAATGCTGAAAAGAAAATGGGATTATTTGACGCTGTATTTTAACTTTATGGGCCATTTAGCCAAGGTCTTACCACCGTAATTAGAATGCATACTCATTATTCACACATAAACGGTTAGGAAATGTTTCCTATTCAAACCACGTATCGATTTGGGTTACGGTTTAACATTAAGTTTGCTTTATCTCAAAACAATAAACAGTAAACCATTAAGTAATGCAAAATATTATTTATTTATTTATTTATTAAGTTGCAATATTTTTGACAAATGTGTGATTGTCCAAATAATATATAACAAAAAAACAAGTGGTTGTTGGAATTGACTATTCCTATGATACAACGATAATTATTCGATAACCAAAGTGGACTTCAACTGTACAAAGTGTTTTCAATTCACCGCTGACTCAAAGTGGTTCTTGAAAATATCGCTGATTAATGCACAGAAATTTAATAATAACATTTTTCAAATTTTGATTGATAAATACTAATAAAATGATAATTTTTGAATAAGGGAAACATAACAGAATTAATTTAAAATACAGGGACGTTTAGAAACACGATTATTTATTATTATTATTTGTTGGAGTAATTGTGAGTTACAAAGTATTAGGACGTGTCCTACTACTTATTTAATCAACATATATTATTACGAATTTTTGTTGTTAAATGCAATTTTAAATAGGAAAGTTCAAATTCTCCGAATACTTGACTGGCCGTTGCATAAATGAATTGTAGCAAGATGTTCTGTCGCAATCCGTCGGGCTAGTTAAATTTGTGTTTGTTATTATGATGATTCCGATTTGGAGAAAGCTGTTTATAAAATCCGATCTCGAAAAACCATCAGGTTTTATCGACAGAAAATTAATAACCGAAATCTCGGCGAGAAAAGTCAGTTAGTGGGTAAAGAGAAATTACTCGTAATGAAATTAAACGCCGTTTAAAGAAAATGAAGCTTTCTATCGGCCAGACGTTGTACAGGGTGTACGGTACTTTCACGGACATCATTTCATTTTTTATTCATGCAAATCCGTTCACTGACGGAATAATAACTATTTGAAAATTGCACTCCGCTTTGTGACTAGGATAAAAATCGCGATTTCCTTTTTCGCCTGGCAATCAATGCGTGAGAAAATGACTGTATTTCCACGCCCTTATATTGTTTACAGTACCAATTTTATATGGTTAGAGTCAGATGAACTATGCATTACCGTTTATGGTTGTAAAAAAAAATAGAAACAAAAATCAGAAAGATGAAATGATTTAATTTCTGAGAATCTCATTAGAAACATGCTTTCTAGGAGACTAAAAAGTGAAGACCATTAAATTTAAATGAAAATATATTTATGTGTTTACACATATATTTTATGTTTAAACATATATATTCATATATTTCTAATAGTAATATAGTATATGTTTAAATAATGAATATATCTGATATTTCAAAATGATATTAATAATATATGAGATATATAGATTAAGAGAGATATTAGTATGGTCATAAATTACATTAGATTTCCTAATCAATTCGATAAATAGACAATCTCAAATTAAGATAGATATAAGAGAGAATCTAAATTATATTAACGTATAATGTTATGATAATAATAAACTGAAAAAAAATACTTACAAAACCTCAATGACTTCACATCCCAGCAGGAGCTTCCCAGGTCCCAGCTCCACCACCGCTATAGTTTGATCATTAAAATATACCATGCGCATGGAGTCCCTATCCGCCCTCCAACCGCTGTATATCTTCAGCAATTTACTAGTATCACCCCCTCTTGACCACGCTTTCGAAAAACTGCCGAAAGAGGGTTTGCCCTGGACTACAACAACCACCACCATCAGCACGAACCAAAACATTGTATTGATCGGAATTGGGGTCATCTCTCGCAGCGCATTATCTGGTAGTAAGACCGACGACCACACCACTGACCGGTCTCCAACACACTGAACGAATTTCGATGGATTTTCTTTGGAGAAAGTGAATGGCTCGAAGGTTCTGATCTTAAGCTGGCTGATGCCGACCGTTTTATGGGTCCCGATATCGCGGGACTCTTGCGGTTAAGGGTTAGCAGACGTACCGAAAATCAAATGCGGATTTGCGTGTATGGATATTTTTCTGCACACATTACTTCCGCGTACAGCCGCGGTTCCAGTAACGGAGGTATTTTTATCAAAACAAATAATTTCAAATCATTGACATGACGCATTGTCGTCGGTAATTTGCTAAAGTCAATCAATGTTATGAATGTGTAATTATCAGAATCGTATACTGACGTAACAAAAATAATTATTTTTTTTTTGTATTTTATTAGATAATGTAAAAAAATTATATCATCTTTAAATCACATTTTACTGGGTATGTTTTTGTTATTAATGTATTATAGGGAATATTCAGATTTCTTTTAATAATTCTATTCTAACTAATCATTCATTTATTAAGTAGTTAGGCCATTAATTAAACAGACCAGTGTTACCCAAAAAGACGTTAGTATTATTCGCAGCAAAAAACTTATTATTTATTCATATCTTTAAAATCACTTAAAGGACTTTTTAAAGATGATATCTATCTTGATATATCTAATATTTGCTACACGTGTCTTAAAATATCTAGCAATAAGTAGAACAGGCCCGAAGCTAACTAACAGGTCAATTGAAAAGTCCTCTGCCTACCATAGTAAAACACATTTTTTTGCCAAAATTAGTTTTTTTTTATTCAACATAATTCCCTTCAAGGATGATACATAATTATAGCGACCCTCCAACTTTTCGATACCATTTTTGTAGTACGATTTATTCTTTGCTTCAAAATAGGCCTCAGTTTTGGCGATCACCTCTTCATTCGACGAAAAGTTCTTCCCAGCGAGTATTCTTTTAAGAACAGGAAATAGTCGCTGGGGGTCAAATCTGGAGAATACGGTGGATGAGGAAGCAATTCGAAGCCCAATTCATGGATTTTTGATACACTGCATTGTCTTGGTGAAGCAGCACTTTCTTTTTCTTGAAATGCGGCCGTTTTTTGGCGATTTCGTTCTTCAAACGGTTCAATAACGCTATGTAATAGTCGTTGTTCAAGGTCCTTCTTTTTTCAAGGTAGTAAATGAAAATTATTCCATGCGCATCCCAAAATACGGAGGCCATAACCTTGCCAGCGTTTCCCCACGCTTTAGAGCGCGTTCATCGTGCGCAGTCCACTCGGATGACTGTCGATTGGACTTCGGAGTGAAATGATGGAGCAATGTTTCATCCATTGTCACATATCGACGCAAAAACTCGGGTTTATTACGCTTGATCATCTTCAATCACTGTTTCGAATTATCAACTTTTCCTTGTTTTTAGCCAAAAGTGAGCTCGCGCGGCAACCACTTTGCATGGAGCTTTATCATACCCAAATATTCGTGAGTGATATGATGTACACGTTCAGTTGATATCTTTAGAGTGTTGCTATTTCATTCATTTTCAATTTACGGTTATTCAAAATCAATTTGTGGATTTTTTAAATGTTTTCGTCGGTAACAACCTCTTTTGGGCGTCCACTGCGTACACCGTCTTCGGTGCTCATTTCACCATGTCTAAAATTAGCATACCAATTATAATGGTTGATTCTTCTGAGGCAGTGTCCGGAAACTGGTATCAAGCCAAGTTTCTGCTTCAACTGTATTTTTTCACTTCAAAAAGCAATATTTTATCAACATTCGAACTAATGATCCGACAGCTGTCAAATTTATACACGCGTTTTTTGACAGTAAGTGCTAACTAAACAACATATGGATTTAATTCTAGTAGCGCCATCTATGTGTCAGATCGTGGATTTTTCAATTGATCTGTTATTTGTACCCACCCCTATGTATAAGTTACAAAATATATAAGGTTTAAAAACAAAAACTTTTCTTTTACTTTACTACTAAATTGATGCACATGATCGTTACTCCCATCTGGGCAGATTATAATTGTAGTAAAATTATTTGAGTATAGAGCACCTTACCTTCGACCAAAAGTTTGATTTTAATAATCTTCTGAATAGCACTATTTTTATT
Organism: Rhynchophorus ferrugineus; assembly: GCF_030347505.1. Classification (NCBI taxonomy): domain Eukaryota; kingdom Metazoa; phylum Arthropoda; class Insecta; order Coleoptera; family Curculionidae; genus Rhynchophorus; species Rhynchophorus ferrugineus. The sequence goes on from NW_027472580.1 coordinate 23,474,822, forward strand.
CGAATTTCCATTTTATATTCTGAATGGAATGGTTTCCCAAGTTTTGATAACTCCAAATTCCAATGGTTTATGGCTGAATAACTTAACAATTGCAATCCGCTTTTGGTGGCCTTACACACTAAATTGCGATGGTTCTACTAGTAATCTAAGGACTAGGGGTGTTTTTCAAAACATGAATATTACCTAAGCCATCTTTTGTGGGCTTATAGCTTCATTTATTATACTTTTTCCTGAACTCCATTTACTTATGCCAATGAATGTTTAGAGTAACTACAGAACTATTCCCGGTCCAATGTCAACCTGCTTCCTTTTCTCGATAATCTATTTATTTCCTTAATAAGTTGATTGCGGTTAAATGAGTAAATTCAAAAGAGAATAGTCTTATGATCCTCCGGCCTACAGGATCCCCAGTTGCAAAATGAAAAGCGTTTAAAACAATAAAAAAAGTTATTTTAATTTAAAACTATTTTAAGTTACGGAAAGAATTGGCGACTTATTGATGCACATGACTTATGAGCTCAGCACAAATGATATCCACCTTCTCACATCTTTCAGTCTAATATAAGCACTCTTTATTCTTGAAGATCCGCCTGCTTGCACGTTTTGTTACACTTATGACGGACCTGTTGCGACTTTTGAAAAAAATCAACATTTTTATTGTCATTTCCGCTCATTTATTGCATTTATTATAAAAAAAATTCCGCAGAATCAATCCATTGTAACATTACGCCTTTACTTTTAACGATATACAATGAATATTCAGTTTACGTCAAACATTCTTAAAAATTATAAATTTAACTTAAATTTCATTATCAGAGAAATGCAAAAAGGATCTTTTATAAATTATATATATATATATATATATATATATATATATATATATATATATATATATATATATATATATATAGATATATATATATATATATATATATATATATATATATATACGTATATATATATATATATATATATATATATATATATATTTATATATTTATTATTTAACGATATACAATGAATATTCAGTTTACGTCAAACATTCTTAAAAATTATAAATTTCACTTAAATTTCATTATCAGAGAAATGCAAAAAGGATCTTTTATAAATTATATATATATATATATATATATATATATATATATATATATATATATATATATATATACAGTAATTACAATTTAAGTTTTAGATCCGCTGTTAAAATGTACAACTACCTGCAATACCGATTAATCCTAATAAAAAACGTCTATGTTCAAATAGGAATACACTATTTTAATTATCTACTGAATTCGATTCCTACAAACATATTAGTTTTCCTAATCAATCATATATACAGTGGCTAAAACTAACCACAATATAGTGGTTATTAAATCTTAGTCCCGTTACTACAGGGATTTGATCAGATTATTGTCGTGTTCTAAGGTGCCAAGGCAGAACCTTACACTGAGCATGTTCGTCAAGCTTTTCACTAATGGGATGCCTGATTCGAGGTGTGTGTTCCCGTTCCTCATAAACCATCAGGCATTAAGTAACGCGCAGACTTTTTTGGGCTGGAATACTTGGAGTAGTGCAAGTTGTCTCTCAGAGATATACCTGTACCTGTACTCCGTAGAGGCAGACTGGACGGACTAGCATTTTATACAGAGTTGCTTTCTGGGGGGTTGGGAGTTCGCTTTTTCTGCATAGCAGTTGAAATAGTAGGCTGTACATCTGTTATTGCCTTTGCAAATAGTCTGCTGGATTTGGGCTGTCCACTGGAACCTACGGTCGAACTGGAGACCGAGGTATGATATCTTCTGGAGCTAAGGAATAGGAACTTTTTCGATTTCGAACGACCGATACGAAACTCCTTACGATGAAACATAATAGTCTGTTTTGCTCGGGTTAATCTGCAGCCGCCAGAATTTGTACCACGCAATCGCCGGGTTGAGTTTGACTTGAAGTTTGTCGCGGATAGCCTCGGGACTACAACCGGTGGTAAAGAAAGCTGTGTCATCTGCATAAACTGCTGTGTGTAAATCACAAAATACAGAGGAATTATCAATATTTTGTGGTGAATAGTGGAATAGAGTTTGTGAAGTGGGAAATCAGCCATGTAAAGATTGAACAGAGCTGGAAGCTAGTGAAGCACCTTGTGGCACTCCTGCGGACATTTGTTTTCGAGAGGAGACTGCATCGCTGATCGCTGATCTTTACTTGAAACGATCTAGCTTCCAAGTATGAGTGGATCAGGAAAATTAGGTTAATCGGGAGACGTAGTTGGTTCGCTTTAAAGACTAGACCGTTGTGTCATACTTGATCAAAAGCTTTGGATACATCTAGGATGATGATTCCAGCTTTTGGACCTTTTATTAATGCATTGTGGATGGTTGCTGAGACGTGAGCAGCTTGATAGAGGCTTGAATGTTTAGCACGGAAATCGAATTGTTCCTTCGGGATTATGTGGTGCGCGTCAGCGAGACTATTTAAAGCGCGTAATATCGCTTTTCCGGCAAGTCTGGAGAGTGAACTAATCGGGCTGATAGATGAATTTGACTTGGCTTTGTTCTTGGGGATAACAACGACAAGCGCATGTTTTCAATTTTTTGGGAAATTAAGTTAATAATATTGGCAAGCTCTCAAAGTTGCCTGCTGCTGAGGTTTTTAAGATGGTTTGCTCTGATACCATCTGGCCCTGGAACTCTTTTCGAAGATAGACGTTTTATCGAGAGCTGCAGATCTCTAGGAGTTACTGCTAACAAATATTAACTCGCCAACATCTACTTTATTTTGTGGCTCAGTAGCATAATTGTCAATATACACAACATCTTTCTTCTGGATTCCAATTCAAGTGGGAGTGTGGCTTTAAAGTGTTGCCAGCTTTTATGGACAGTTGCTCAAAATGGTTCTCTTAATCCCTAAAGGCTCTATTATGGAAATATATATTAAATCCTTAATAAAAATCATAATCAAATCTAATTTTAGTGCGAATTAAGAATCAATTTTACATACCACCGCCTGTAAAATAGATAATAACAAACTGTATTGTTGCTAACAAAGTTACTGATTCATTAAGTGTGACTGAGTCATACGTCACTATTCAATGGTTCATAGGGTACTATCTGTCATCACCTCAATCGTTCCGACCTCGAATAAGGTTTGTCTCCTATTCTTTTTATCGCTCTCTTTGTTGAAGTTACTCGTAGCGTTTTCTATCTATTTATACGGTCGATTTCCCTATAGAAGCTTATGAGGAATTCATTCAACAGGCAATATGATGTCCAAACAATAGCTATCTGTGTCTCTGTATTTGTTCATTAAATGAATGACTTAATTTTTAAAATACTTCAAGCATGTGTCTGTGTATAACAAGGCCCAAGCCTCAGAACCGTTCAGGTTCGAAAAAGACCTTATTACTTCAGCCGTATATCACTATCTTCTTTTGTATTAATAATCTGATTCCAAGTACTTGAACTTCTTGAACACTTGCTTTAACTGGATATAGTTAAGATTTAAACTTATCTTATCTGTTAACTATATCCTGGTAGGTTAAGCAAAATCAAGGCATCTATCCGACCACTTCAACTTTATGCGACAAACTACATAAGTAGGCAACAAAAATTAGTACTAGAGATTCAGAGAACATTAATGTCTTTATTTTCCAGCTTTAATCTAATTACAATATATTTATTGCATTGTATAAATAATGAATATTATTCTTTTTATTCTAAATATTATTCTTGTTATACTATATTAAAATTCCCAAGCACTAACATGTCTTAACAACTAACAAGGGTTGTAAAATAGTTAATTAAAATTTATGCGGACCGAAGATAAACACTGAGATAATTAATTAAAATATTCTTTGAAATTATTATAAACGAAATTTAATATTCTGAAAACATTTTTTAAAATCTCCTGGAATATTTGCATTTCCGAAAATATTAATCTACAGTAAACAGCTTAAGTTTCTTATACTTGTAACAAAATTATCTGCGAATATCGATAGCAAGCTAACCGCCAGTTCGCCTCTGATGTCGCTTATAATAAACAATTTGATAATACTTTTCAATACCACTTAAAAGAAGAATTTTGACGTCCAGATTTTATTGAGTTACCAGTGGCGTATCAATTTCAAGACGCAACCAAGCAGTTGTTACTGATCATCGCTCGTTCTTAATAGGCTTATATTAATATATTTCTTTCAGTATCTATTGTAGTTTGTCTACTACTACTCTGTTTCCTTGTTGATTATTTATCCATAATTTCCTTTCGAACTCGCACTGGAGATCTGCAATTAAAATTATGGTTTAATCAACCTAAATTGTGATATTGACAACCCTTACTCTGAATCTGACTGTAGTACAGTAATTTGTGATCTGTGTCCTGCCAAATTATTATGTGACCCCCTTCTGTTCAATAAGTTCTTCTAAAATAAAACGTTATAAATTCAATTATTGAGTTCTAGCAAATGAGGCAAGATTAAAGTGATTTAGACTAGGGGTGGTCCATCATATACAAATTCGCTAAGCCTCTTTATTTGTTTCTAATAGACTTCTACCTCGAGTAGTTATATATGAATATGGGTTTACAACTTAAGACTTTCCAAAATTCAGGAATCCACTAATATAGAAAGGGAGTAATATGAGTGTAGATAGGGGTACTAGGTGTAATAACACATAAATGTACATAAAAAAAACTCCAAATCGATTTACCTTATAACGGTTTAATTAAAATTTACATAATTTTATATTTTACAGAAAAACACATTTATTTCATAGTAATAAACTAAACTACTTGAGAGCATATGCAATATTTTACAGAAACAATATCAGTTTGGATATTTTACATTTCTGTATGAAAATTTAGTCAGTGATCAACCTGATGCCAATTCCATTTAATATGGTAATTATTTACTGATCATACATACATCCTATGAGAGACTAGCATTATTTTATAATTTTGTATATTGTCTTCATATATTTTATTTTATTAAATAGGGACAATAATAAGCCCCTAATATTAAATATATTTATTTTTATATTGTTCCGGAATATCCAATTCAAGAACTAATAAATAAATAGTAATTATTACTGGAAAATATAATTTACAATTTAAAATATACAATTTTACAACAAAAACATATTACAACCTATTTTTTTCTGGGTGCCTTTCGAACTCGCACTGGAGATCTGCAATTAAAATTATGGTTTAATCAACCCAAATTGTGATATTGGCAACGCTTACTCTGAATCTGACTGTAGTACAGTAATTTGTGATCTGTGTCCTGCCAAATTATTATGTGACCCCCTTCTGTTCAATAAGTTCTTCTAAAATAAAACGTTATAAATTGATATTTTAATAAATCATTACAATTAAGTACCATCATGAAGTACCAAAATACTGTACTCTTTAAAATTAAGTACAAATTTTAAAAGTTAAAAATAATTAAATGATTTTTTATAAAATATTATATTTAATTTTTGTCAAAAAAATATCGGAAAATATCGACTTGCAAAAATGTCGATATATATATATATATATATATATATATATATATATATATATATATATATATATATATATCTTTTTTCAATATTCTTAGTTTACTTGTAAAAAGATATATACAGGAGATTAAAAATGCATGAATCGGCAAGGATTATGAGGATGTAACAAATTGAATCAAAAACTGTGACTATGGATTAATTAACGAAATACTTGTACTACGCAGCTGCTTAATGTTGGATAAAGTTTAATGATGCGGGGCAACTCGTTCACTTATATCAGTAACAAACTTATATAATAACTGACTTACTGATTGGTCTGATCTGGAGTTTGATGTACTCCTAACACCAACAGATTCATCAATCCAATTTGCGGACTTTTTAGGCCTGCCTTTTTTCCTTTTAACTTGTGGATGTCGATCACCAGTTTTTACTAAAATAAATTTAAACACAGAATAATACATGTACACAAGTCCAGTTCCTCTTTTTTGTTTAATTTCAAGGAGATGGACACTAAAACCAACATGAAAAAAACTAAATACCTGAAGAATTTGTTAGGTGCCGTGCTAATCTTTCTCTAAGCTGTACCATAGTTGGAACTGCTTCATTCAAATTAGTGTTTGAATTATTATTTTCGCTACTGCTCGATTCATTCATATCTAACAAGGTCACCTAAAATTAAATATAAATATATATTTGATGAGATAATATTTGTATAACAAGTTTATTAGAATATGCATATATTTCAGAAAGCCTCAAGGAAGAAAAAATCTCAGCTCTCTTGGTTCAGTTAAGTATCAAATATAATAATCAAATTTTGGCAAATTAAATGTTTTCTAAAATTATTGATTACACCAAGTTTTGGACATAAAAAAATCAACAAATTTGTGACAGTGCGAATACTATTTACACTTAAAAGATATATTACTCCACAATGACAGTCAATATCCTTCCATACCCATTACATATTCAGTGATTTTAAAAGAAACGTATGAAAACATGAAACTAATTTTAGACTTAATCAAATACAAAGAATAGCACAGGAAACTTTGTGCTGGTTTAAAAGCTATTGCTATATTGCTTGGACTACAGGGAGATTTCACGAAATATTGTTTTCTCTGTTTGTGGGACAGTAGAGACACCAAAACCACTTTGAAGTTAAATACTGGCCTAAAAGAACTGACTTTATTTGTGGTAAATCAAATTATAAATGAAACTTGGTTTTCATTGTAAAGGGTTTTTGTATTTGAAAATTGTTGTCTCTAAATTAATTGATACTAAATTAAAGGTATTGTTGACCCACAAATAAGAAAATTTGAATTCAAAAAAAAATGAATTCAATGAAAATTTTAGTGAGAAAATTGGCAACTTGGTTATCTCTAATGAAAGTAATTCATGGATGTTTAGGCTATCTTAAAGCTGAAAATGCCGAGATTATAGCTAATGGTTCGTTAGAAAAATTTCAAACGATGGAGTGCAGAATGCCTTTAAAAATACATTTCTTGCATTTCTATTTCGATTTTTTAACCCTAATCTTGGAATGGCGAGTGGCGAATAAGGAGAACGCTTTCACCAGCATAACTTTAAAATGGTACATGTTACCAAAAATCCGTTCTATTTAATGTTAAAGAACAAAAAAAAATTCACACAGTGCTATTTGTTCACTAATACCAACACTAAACTAATGTATAAACTAACTTACTAATTGGTGTGACTTGGAATCAGAGCTACCCATAACTCCAACAGATTCTTGGTTCAAACTTCTCGACTTTTTCCGTCTGCCTTTTTTTGTTATAACCTGAGTGTTAACTGCAACATAAAATAGTATGAAATGCATACATTTCCTGTCTATCTTTTTCTTTAATGATATTGAACAGTGATTTTCACAATAAAAAAATAGATATAAAGAAGGATAAATACCTGAAGAAATAGGTGACTGCTGCGCTGAACTTTCTACTTGCTGCACCTTAGATATTTTCGTTTGAAGTTCTTGAGGCGAGTTAGTCAAATCATGATGACTTACTTTTTTTTTCTTTCCACTTTTGGATGCTGGTGACCCTGAGCTACTATTATCACTAGAAGCTTGCGAGTTAACTTCACGCGGCCTTCTGCGAGAAGTTTTAGAATGTCCGTTTTGTTGTTCTAATAATTTTGACTTCGTTTTGGTAGGTCTTTGAGAATTGTTTTCTTCTTTGTGGGGAGTGTTTGTTTTATAAGTATTCCCTACATTATTTTTTTTGGTAGTTATCTCAGACTCACAATTTCCTTTTAATTTCGCAGTTCTTGTTCTGCTTAGAATGAGGTTATCGGAACTAGTGGTTGAATTTTTATCTTTTGACACAGTTAATTTGTTCGCTTTTAAATTTTCAGCTTGTTTAGTTTTTAAATCAATATCGATTTGATCAGATGTTTTATTTATGATAGCTTTCAAACCATTGAAATAATTCGAGTACTTCTGCTTGTGCCTTATTGCCCTTGAACTCCGCCTAACTTCATTTGAGTTAGTTTTTAAATCGACTTTGTTTGTTGGAGTTCTTAAATTTTTCCCATTGGTTTTTGGATCTTTTTTGTTTAACTCTGATCCGCTCGTTTTAACTTGGCCTTGTATTCTTTCTGAAGTTCTCCTGTTTAATGTTTGACTATTATTAATAGCCTGAACAGTGAATGAGTGTGGAGATTCGCCAGTTTTTTGACGGCTGAAATCTTTAGAGTTTTGTTTTCCTAATGTATGGTGCCTATTACTTTCATCTGAACTACTGCTTGATTTTCTTGTAATTTTATCAACAAGAACCTTTTTCCTTAATACAAGATCCAATTTTAATTCTTCAACTCTTTTGCTTTTGGGTTTTTCTATATCTGCTGGTGATTGAATCAATTGAGTACTCTTTTGATTTTTATCGTTGATATCAGAACTATTACTAGAATCTGTACTTTCAAAATTTGTCTCAAAATTTGATGATTCTGAATCTTTATCAACATTTTTCGTATGTTTTCGTTTTTTCTTTTTTTCCCTCGGAGTGTGTAATTTTGTTTGAGAGAATATGTCAGTATTATTTGTACTTCTTAGATTATCACTATCATAATCTAAAGAATTTTCTTGATCAATGTTATTCGATGACTCTAGTCTCCTCTTTTGTTTTCCTCTCTGTGTTTCAGTGACGGATTCTGGTAATTTATTTATTGGTGTCAAATGTACAGATTGATCCGATGTACTATCATTATTTTCATTCGTTGCAGTAGTTGATGTATTGGCGGTTGTTTTTTTAGTTATGCAATCCACAAGAACTATTCGCATATGTTTCTGGTTTGGAGCCCTAGATTGATTTGGTGTGTTTATGTTATCCTGACAATTAGTGCCGTTAAGGTCCTTGCCTGTTTCCTCGCCATCGACTGGAATTTCTTGTGTTTGTTGAGTTGACATAGCAGTACCATCTGTAGTATTATCATTTACAGTACAACTTTCTCTACTGTCTGTGGTAACATGAGTCAAAGCTGATATATTTCTTGAACTAATTCCTTGCAGTTTATCAATATATTTCTGCAAACGTTGCTTGGATATTTTATCTAATGTTTCCTACAAAGTGTAATTAATAAGATAAATACAATTATAAACATAACAATTACTCACCATATTTTTCAAAAGTTCAATTTGAGCAATCAACTCATTCACCAAAACTGCATCAGAAAGATCCAAATTTAAATATAGCAAAAGCTTAGCAAAATAAGGTGTAGGAGCAGCAGTAGGATTAGTCGAAATTTCCTTTATTAATTCATGAACTAATTCTCTCTGTATAAGATCTGAAGACTGTAAAAAATATTTAGTCTTCAATATACCAAAAATTAATATAATAACAAGCAACAATTATATGGGATAAAAAAGTAAAATACCGATGTTCATTCATACTAGGCTTATTTGTACTGCGATTTTAGATATTGTTATTAAATTATGAGAAATCCTAAACAAATTCACCTGATTGGAAGAAGGATTTCTTTATATATTCTCCGTATTGAAGTAATTCTGCTATTTTTTTAAACCAGATTTTAAATTTGAATGTATTTTCTTGTACTAAAATGGTACAAATTTAATGTTATATTCCAAACTAAAGCTTAAGACATTTTGCCACAAAAATGCACAACTGGATCTAAATTACTTTAAGAAATAAACCATTTATTGTATGTACCTATCATATACTGTTTATGCATATTTTATTATACTAAATTATAGTACAATACGATTTCGTAAAAAATTATAATTTGACGCAATTTTTTGCACCTTTTAAGCATAGTTTAAAGGCATATCATTAATGCACGAGCGAACCGATCCTTTATTTTAAAAATAATTTCACAAACCTACAAATACAGATTACACTTACAGAGGCCATCTAATGATTTTGTGGAAATCTCAAACATTTAGCGAGAAGTGCAAGCTTGCAGTTTCTTCCAAGAAGAGCAAGAGTATTGTAATGAATGTTTTAAACTTATTTATATTTTGTTTTGCATATTTTATGGTAAAATATATTCATTTTAAGTTTTAGTTCGTTGTAAAAAATAAAGTTAAAATGGTCCAAGTTAATATCATTGGTCAAGATCATTTGAATTTGAATCACACAAAAAATAAAATCCTCTAATACTTTTTTCGCTATCGTGAAACTATAATTCATAAGAATGCAATAAAATCAATAATGTTCAATATTAAACTACAGTCTACCCAATACAACTGGCAATGCACGTCATAACAGAAATATACTTACATCGGAAGAGTCTTGAATAACAGTAGCTAGAAATTTCAGCACATTATCCGGATCGACATCCACCAATGGACTAGTTCGGGGTGCATTTGCGATATTTGAAATAACTGGTATAATGGCCTTGGCAATTATACCTCTCGCTTCTTTAATTCGCTCTGGGAACACACTGATGACGGTCCCGATTTTTTGCTGCAGGATCACCTCTGAAAAAATTAATAGAAACAAGTCAAATCTAAAATCTATTATTCAGAGTAATTATGAAAAAAACTAGAGTGATACCTAATTTCATATTATTTGCTTGTTTCTTTTGCAAAGCTTCTTCAGATGTACCTTAAAATCGAAATATACATTGTTAGTTTAATGTGGTTAGTATAATGTCATACTCTCTCTAATGATAAACGATACATTAATAACAATTAATAATAAACACCAGCAATTAATATAAGTGCCTTTTATAAGTATCTGCAGCATAAATGTTATAAATTTTAATTATGTTCTACACCACAGATACTTTTAACTAAGTAAAACTTTTTATTTGCAATTACTACCATAAACATACACATAAAATAACACAATAAAAATATCAGTTACTGCAAAATTAAGGCACTAAGAGAGACAGTTCACGTTTGCAATTTAATTGAAATTCTTTAAATAAAATCAATATCATTATTAAAAAACAAACACATGATTATAACATGTAATAATTACATGGTATATGTGAGCCTTGTAAGCAAAAATTCATTAATAACACATATTGGCGGTACTTACCAGTTGCTGGGTTATACCATTTTAGGATTAATCTTGTAATAACTGTAGGAGTTACATAAAATCCATTAAGAATAAGTTTAGAATATGCCATCAAGGCAGCATCTCTCAACTCGTCAATCTAAAACATATTATATTTAACAAGTGATTAAAGACCATTCAACCTATCTACCTCATCATCAAGCATATCCAATATTATGTTTAAAAGAATTTCTAGAGAAACTTCATTGGTAACGTCATTTGTATCTTCATCATCTTGAGTATATAGACGCCGTCTTGTTGAATTTTGGCTATTTCTATACTCTACATCAAAATCAAATAGCTTGGGCCCATGAATGCGCAATAGATCAGATATGGTATAAACTGCAGTTACAACCATATCTTTGCTATAATTTGGCATTAAACGATATGATATAATCTAAAAATTCTTCAATTAATACACGTTGCCTTTTTTTAAAAAGTTATACTTTACCGGCGACAAAATAAGTTTGATTTGTTCTTTAGCAAATTGTTCATCGTATATACAATAAGTAGCAATACACTTGAAAGTACGCCACTGAATCTCCATGTCTTTATTATTCAACAATGGTTTAACAAACTCCTCCCTTAAAAAATAATATGGTAGATTATTTTCATTCTTGGTGCTTGAATAGCATATACATATATGTAGACAAATACATAAATTTCTACCTTAAAGCAATCAAGAAAGACGATACACCCTTCAAATCCCCATAAGCTAAAGTTGCAGTCAATAAATCTAGACACCAACAAACGGTATTCTGATCGGTTTTTGTTTCTTTACATCTTATAATGTCCATTTGTCCTGGGGCTTGTAAAGATTCTAATTTTGTTGAAGTCGCGGCAATTTTTTCTTGCAAAATAGCAGCTTTTTGGAAGTCACTGTCACTAACAGCATTTTCTAAATCTGACTTGAGACAAAGTAACTCCACTTTTAATTTAGACAACTATAAGATATTAGAATCAGTCAATAGAATGTAAACAAAATTTGTATACCCTACTTGTAATCCTTTTTGATTATCGACAATACGAGGGGTTTCAATTATGGGATTACGTTTATCAGTGATAACCTGGTGTATTTCCATAACAAAATCAATAACGTTTATATATAACTTCCGGTTTATTTGAACAATTTTTACCAATAACGGTTTTTGTAGCCAATGATTACACAAAAGCTTTTTTGTCAATACTTTTAGTGCTTTTCTTCCAACCTTTAAAGAAAAACATCATCTAGTACTATACATAACAACTTATAGTTTGTGAGTTACCTCATCAGAAAAATCAAAATTATCTGCCATATCAAGAAGATAAAAAAGCATATTTTCAAAATCCATGTATTGTATCTCATTCATATTTGTTTTTGTTTTATCAGTTACTACTCTACAAATATAAATCTTTTAGAAAAAATCTATTGTAAATAATATTAAATTGTACCACATACTGATCAATATAATTGCAAAATGCTGCAAGTTCAGGTATAATGAGTTCTAGATGATCATCCATTCCCTCTGTTTTTCTCAAATAGCTAGTTAAAATGTCCCAATAGTGTATTAAATCACAATCTACTTTATTTACAGGTATCAACTTTTCATCACTTAATGGTAAAGCATCAATTAACCCATTTATTGGTTCTGTTCTGAAAACATAAATTCATGCATCCCTTAATGCCTTAAAAAAAAACCTATCCAAACTTACTTTCCAAATAATTCAATCAAGTTTTTGGTTAGTTCCCTAGTGTCAGAAATATCAGTTTCATCAGAATCTAGACGTATAGCATTAAAGAATGTCATGTATTCACCATTTACAGATGATAGCCATTTAGGTATTAAGTGTGTCAAAAACACTTTTTTTACAATTCGATTGTTTTCATTAAAACCGCTTCGTAATATATGTTGACGCTGAATTATCCTGAAATGTGTTAATCCCAAGTCTCCACAATGTACAAATGCAGCATATCTAACGTTCTCGTTAACATCTCTTATACGATCTTTTAGTTTTGGAAGAGTAAGTGCATTTGGAGCAATTCTTTTTGCAGCTTCTCTTCTTACTATATGACTAGAATCTTTTAAGCAAGTTAAAAAGGCCTGTATAACTGGGCAATCTGGATTTAAAGGATCTTGTAGTCTAAAAAGAGCTAATAGTGCTTGCAATCGAACTACAGGTTTTGGATCCTACAATAGATGCAAATTAATATATAATCATAAAATCCTGGAACAATTTTTAAACGTACTTTTGTATTTTCTATCATTGCCGTTTCAATCAAATCACATAAGCCATCATCCAATTGAGTTTCACCTATATTTGTCAACAAAGTTGATATGAAACTACAGGCATTATATCTACAGTTATGGTTTTCTATCTGGTGATACTAAAAATATGAATGAATTACTTTCAGTGTTGATAATATTTAAATGAATTAAACCTTAAGAACAACTTCAATAACATTTGACAACAATATATGCACATATTCACCAATTGCACTTTCTTCATTTCTTTCAGATTCAGTATTATTTAACTGTGCTATAAACTTTGCTAAAAAATCTAAAATGTGTTTCACTGACGAATTTGTATGGTCCTTTTGTAGTACACCTTGTAGGTAATACAAAATATTATCCAAAAAATCTTCAAACTTGGTCTAAAATAAAATTCATATACTACTTATTTAGAATTATAATTATATATATTCACATCATTGTATAAAATTTTCAGGTATCTAATGTATTTTTGGTGGTTTATAGGGCTTTCCTGTACAATATTAAGTATCTCTATTAATTTCTGCTTCATAACTGCCTTTCATCAACAAACCAAATATGTATGTATAATATAGTAAACTGTATGTAACAGTTCATACGTAAACTAAAGTTTTATATGCATATGCTATATGTTTTATTGTCGTAACACTACACAATTTCCCTAATTAAAAATCTACTATTTAAATCCCAATTCAAAACACAAACGTGATGACGGTTTTAAGCGTCAGTTTATTTTTCAAACGCATTGTTACCAATCTAATTTAATTTGATTCCTGATTAAGTAACTTTTGTATTTCATATTTCAAACAATACTTGATAGATGGTGCCATAATCCGTTGTCCACAGATTAAAAGTGTAAGTATAAATGACAAAAATATACACTAACCTAATACACATTTTTGTTTTAGTTGTTAATGTTATAAAGATGATTGTTATTGAATAATGGATAGTATGGATGTTAAAACGGAACCTATTGAAGATACTTCTTCAGAATATACAGAGGATAATAAAATCTTAGATATAAAGAATGAGCAATTTCAGGTATTGACCTAATAGCTTATATGAAATAAGTGTTTATATCAATTTTTTAGTGTGATTATTGTACAGAAATTTTTCATGCAGAAGAACTGTATGAACTTCATAAATATATGCATGATCCAGCAAAGCATTGCCCTCATTGTAATCGCACCTACAAAATAGTAAAACATTTTCATGAGCATATGTTAAATCATTTAAAGAACTATATACAATGTGAATATTGTCCTAAAATTTTATTTGGTAGAAAATTATATATAAGCCATGTTTCTTGGCACCGTAAGGAAGAAAAACTTTATAAATGCAATTATTGCGGAAAGGTTGTAATTATAGTTATTATGGCTTTAAGTTATGATATAAATATGTTTAAGTTTTTAGAGTTTTTCAACCAATAAGCAAAAAAATACACATGAGAGAGTTCATACTAATGAAAGACCATATAAGTGCTCAAAATGTACAAAGTGTTTTAAACAAAATGGTGCACTTAAGACTCACATGAATACTCATAAGGAAGAAAAAACACATTGTTGTGAAGTAATGAAATAATGTGTTATTATATAATTTTTTTAAAAATAATTCTTTTTAGAGGTGTCAAGGAAATTTTGCTACAAGATCTAGCTTAAAAAGGCATATGAAAAGTGTTCATATGAGAGGACGATCAATGACCTGTAAATTATGTGGTGATGTATTCTTTAATAAAGATAGTTTTTTTAATCATAGAATGGAGAAACACCCAAATAGTAGCTTCTTTAGAGCTTGTCCAGTTTGTCCAGAGGAATTTACATCTAGAACTGTTTATTATATGCATAAAAGAAAACATGAAGAAAATGGTGAACTTGAATCGACAAAGGTAATATTTGTTATTTATGATTGGAATATTGTTATACTTTTTGGTTACAGATTGATCATACTCTAAAAGCTATGAAAAGTTATAAAAAATGTTTACTATGTGGAATCATAGTTGATATTCAGTTATATACTTTTCATGAAAATGAACATTTACATATAAGTGAAGAGGAAAGAATTGAGTGTGAGCGAACATCGTTGTTTCCATGTAAACTTTGTGATAATGTTTTACTATCCAAAAGGACAGCTATTAATCATGCAGATTTGCACATTGAGAGAAATTATGTTTGTGATAAACAAGGTAATAGTTTTCTGATATATGAAAAACAATTTTTAATAATATTTTTTAATACATTCCAGGCTGTAAAATAAAAACATCAATGACATATATGTCTTATTCTTCCCACGAGTATAATTATCATAAAAAAATGGTTTGCAAGAATTGCAAAGTTGTTTTTATTGGTTTCATGAGTTTTAAGAAGCACTGTAAATATTTCTACTGCCTGACTAAGTTGCATAAAAAGTCATTAACATATATATGCAAGTGGTGCAAATCTACATTTGCGACTCCACATGATTTATCTGTGCATTATAGATCTCACCAAGTATCAACTGCCTACAAGTGTGAAAGCTGTAACAGGAAATTTCCGATCCTATCTAAGTTTCGGAAGCACTTGTTGGTGGCACATGGTGAGGAACTCAATAGCATGGATTTGTCACGGTTCAAGATTGGTGTGAGAAAATTTCTATGTAATCGATGTAACTTGACATTCGAGTCAAAAAATACCTTTGAAGCACATGAACAGTTACATGTACGCCCCAAGTTTCAATGTAAAAAATGCAATACTACCTTCGCTAAGGGAGCAAATTATCAATATCACATCAACAATAAATTATGTAGTCCATGGTTAGCAGAAGCTCTCCTAGTTGACATACAAGATTATAAATGCTTGTTATGCAATAAGATTTTGAGCTCCACCAGAAATTATGCCAGTCACATGGCGAATGTCCATTCCCAGAACAGTTTTGGATGTCGATATTGCGAGACGAAATGCAACACTCTTCCTAAACTCCGCTACCATTTAATAAAAAGACACAGAGAAGAAAAGAAATATTTTTGCAGTCTCTGCCAGGATAGTTTTAGAACTTTTAAAGAGTACCTCTATCACCAAAGGTCTCACAAAAAGCATAAGGACATCAAGAATATTTTGCGCCAGGCCACTGCGAATAATATTATACACAAAGATACTAATGTTAAACAGGAAATCGAATATGGTGATGACTTCTTCGATGTACCAGAAAAAGTGGTTGTGAATGAAAACGGAGAACTGGAGGAATGCTAAAATAATATATTAATATAATATTTTACATTTTATTTATTTATTTTTTAAGGCCCTCTAATATACATCAATAATTTTTTTATAAATTATATAGAATTTCTATATTATGTTAATAGTATTACATTATCAATATTATCTATATTATTGGGGTCATTATTATAGTCTACATAAAATGTGTAACATGTAATTTGTGAAGTACTGTTCGATACAGACATCTTTATATAATACGTACCTGATGGAACGTGTGTGTAAAACCTATTTAATATCTTTTTTGGTATTGTGAATACTTGCATATCTGGATTAATGGTATAGTTGCCCTATAAAAATAATTTTATAGCTTTTAAAAAGTTATCATATATTTAAAAATATTTGAAAAGAAGAATGAACAAACGATACTAACTGTTGGTATGGGACATCTGCATGGTACGTTATTTTTAATAAAATCGTCGGGACAAGTTTCATTGTTCGGTATACCGTAATGACATAAATCATCAAAAGAACAAGAACCCATTTTATCTATACATGGTACTGGCAGCCATATATTCAATGTCTTGATATATTTTTTTACATTTAATTGAGCCTAAAAAATTAGATAGGATACCTATTATTATCCAATTATATAGTACGATAATAGTAATATGTATTATTAAGATTTAACTTTATAAACTAGTGTATAGAATTTTGTATATTCAGAGATTTTACTTATTTTACCTTAATTGGGTTGTTTATATTAATTTTTGTTTCCAAACTGCCAGATATAAATAATTTGTAGTTTTGTTTCTGTATTTTAACATGGGAGACCATTATTGGATATTGTTCGTTATTACATGATGTTATTTTGTAAACTATAGCATGATCAGATAACTAAAATTCAAAATGTATTTGATATTACTTTTTCTTTTCTATTAATTACCAAATCTTACTGAGAAACAAATAAATTGAAACAACAATAAAAACTTTAACATTATTGTTCACTAAAACCATATATAGAACCTGATATAAGCTATATACAGCTGGAAGTTTATTATTTATTATCTAAAGGGTTATCTCAAGAAATCATATTATTTTAACCTTTTCTACTGTGAATATAACTGAAATTTGTACCGAGTTCTTTAACAAAATAAAATTTATTATTGTAAAAGCTATTATACATTGTACATTAAATATATTTTTTAGCAAATTAGTAGGTATTTATTGTTTATATAAAATGACTATATGCTGTAAGTAATTAATAAATTTATTTTTTTAAATTGTGTTATTACTTCCGATTCTAATACCCGGTGTTGAATCTAATAGTAATAATTGATCTCTTCCTGTAAAGAAAAAATAACAATTGTTGCAAGACAACATTTTAATTAGTCACTTTATCAGAATTTAACTATGGTTAACTGTATATATAAAACAATTTAAAACTATTTTGCGTATTTTTTTATGGGATTTAATAGGTATGAGTATGGCCAAAATTAATTTAGGTTATTATTATATTTTTATAAATATATGTTATGCACTTTTAATCCTGAAATGATTGATATGCCTATATTAATTGACATATATTTTTTAGTGTCCTTTTACCAACTAGGGGTTTATCTGACTGAACCGACAGTTTAACGTGGGCTCCGAACCACGACGGTCCTCGGCATTGAGCCTACTGACTGGGGAGTGGCCAACTTAGAAATCATTCCTGAAAACATCCGGTCTTACTCAGCCTGGTTACTGGCGTGACTGAGTTCATTTTCCTTGCCGAATTTTACACTTGCCTAGGACAAGCTAAAAAATCTTGCTATAATCTAATACATATATAAACTTAAGTAGTATTTAAAATACCACATTTTACAAAATCATAAAATATAAAGGTAGTTTTAATCCGCCTGTATAAAATGCATTGTTTTTATAACTATTAGTGTTTTATTTAAGGGGGAAAATATATTTACAAATGGCAATGATAAAGACCGATTGAGATATATTTATGGATATATTGAAGACGAGATATATGAGGCATAAATTCTGTAAAGGCTATCTATTTCATATATTCCAGATGATGTAGTTCGACAATCATAGAATAGAGAATCATCGATATAATAATAATTATCTATTCTATGTCCGACGATATAAAATACATATGATATTTTTAATTAGAAATCTTTACATATTTTCTAGATTACTATATTATACAGCTAATAAATCAAAATATACCCCAAAGATGGCGCCACCATGATATTAATAATTAACAATTTTCAGTATGACATTATTAAATTTAGAATGAGCGCGTTTTCAATTAGATCTTTGGACAGAAATAGCCGATTGAGCTTAGCGAATGTTAGGAACAGAGCTGAACAGAATCAATTGAAGACAGAACTCGATCATCTAGATAATGAGAAAAAAACCATGTTACGAATGCTGAGGAATGACAAATTATCTTTCAAATCGAAATACGGTAAAAACGATGTTTTACGGAATCAATCTAATATATTCGACCAAGTAATCATGTAAAACGAGACGCGGTGAGCATTTGGTACGATTAATTGAATTTGTTTTAGGGTTTGAGCAAGTACTATATACCCTCGGAAGTAGAAAAGCAGGATGGTGTTGTGGAACTAGAAGTTTCGAAAAAATCAGGAATTGATTTCGAGGTAATTTATGAATTATATCTCACATTGTATACTATTATGCATTTATATGTTATAGCAACTTCATCATATGCTTTTCACCCACGATGAAATCGATAAAGATAAAATAATGTGCCTTCATCTTATATCTGCTCATCGCACCGAAAGTTTGATGCCGCCGAAGAAGAAAGCAGCAATTTTATGTAAGATACACTGTCCATTAGAGCGATTGCTGGAAAGATCTAAACGGAAACACATTCATTTGGAGCAAAAAATGACCAGTATGCTGCCCATTTACACCATCGGTGAGTCATAACAACATAATAGGGTGTTCAACAATAAGCTAGATCACTAAAATAAAAAGTCACAAAAATATTGATTTTTAATACTAATGAACTATAGAAAGGCTACCAAAAATAAATTCATTTAATTTTTTTTTATATATTTTAAAGTTTCCTTTTTACCAACGAGGGTTTATCTGGACTGGACCTACAGTTTAACGTGACGTCCCAACCACGGTTCTCGACATTAAGCCTACCGACTGGCAAGTAACCAACTTAGAAATAATCCCAGAAGACATCCGGTCTTACCCAGCCTACTTACTGGCGTGACTGGGATCATTTTCCTTGTCGAATTTTACACTCTTACCTAGGACAATCATAAATATTAAACAATCATAAACATAAATTTGCAACCATGTCACAGCAGGATTCGAACCCGCGACCATAGCAACAGCAGATGGACCATCATGTCGCCTTTACCACCACGAAAGCACAAAATTTCAAAATTCACCATATTAAGCCAGTCCCCGCATGCGCAGAAGGATTTGGATTTGCAACCTTGCCAGTTGTTGAAAATTATACATATATTTGAAGTATATACTATTAATGGAATAAATTATCGAGTTTTAAGTTAAAATGTTTTGATACATTTTTCGCCTCCTATAAGATAAAAAATACTTATTAATATGACGAACTTGTTACGAGGGGGAATCAAATATAAACGGTAATTTTAAGTTTAATTTTAATGAAGGTTAAGCAAGCTGGTTAAGGAATGAAGAAATCTCATCATAAAATCGCGTATCGAAGCAAACGACGACATCCTTCATGACGACGCCAGGGCACAACCAACTATACAACAACAAAATTCTTAACCTGTCAAAATATAACTCCTAAAAGTGT
This sequence comes from Rhynchophorus ferrugineus, assembly GCF_030347505.1. Classification (NCBI taxonomy): domain Eukaryota; kingdom Metazoa; phylum Arthropoda; class Insecta; order Coleoptera; family Curculionidae; genus Rhynchophorus; species Rhynchophorus ferrugineus. The sequence continues at coordinate 23,495,099 of NW_027472580.1, forward strand.
CAGGGTCAAATTCAAAATGGCTGTTAAAGTACGTTTATTTCTACCTATTGAATATAGAATACCGGTTGGGATTCTCCAAATATATCCAGTACTCGAAACATTGACATTACTTATCGTTTCCTAACCATCATTTTTGCATTCCCCCAAAACCTGGGAAGTCACCAAATAAAATAAAAGTCTATAGACCTATATTTTTGAAAACTCCTGTTGAAAAGAGTAAATCCCATCATAGAAAGAAAAACCTAATACCAACACACTAGTTTGGGTTTATAAAGAAGCATTCAACAAGTGACTAGGTCTACAGAATAACAGATGTTATTGAAAAAGCGTACGAAAGTAAAAAAGTATGGTCAACTGTATTCTTAGATGTAGCTCAAGCCTTCGATAAGGTTTGGCATGAAGGCTTTGTTCACAAACTACAGAAAATGCTACCAAAACAAGACACCGAATTATTAAAATCCTATATTACAGCCAGAATCTTTAGAGTGAAACAAGAAGTGTACTCGGACCAATGCTTTATCTACTCTACACTTGTAATATACCACATATGGAGAATATTACGATGGCTACATTTGTTGATGATACTGCGATTATAGCTGTCGGAGACAATAGTGAAGAAGCTTCACGAAAATTGCAACAGGGAAATGACAAAATAAATAATCGGACATAAGCTTGGAGAATAAGAATTAATGAAAGTAAATCTGTACATGTGCACCTATAAACAGACCGTACAAGCACCCATAACATAAATAATACTTTCATTCCATATAGCAACAACGCTAAATATCTCGGAATGAATCTAGAAAGAAAAGAACTGGAATTGAAATATAGGAAAATATACTGGCTAATTGGAAGAAAATCGCGATTATCAGTACATAATATAATTGTTATTATATAAGGACATATTTAAACCTATATGGACATACGGAGTTCAATTATGGGGATGTTCCGCAAAGAGTAACATAAATAAAATACAAATTTTTCAGAACAAAGTTCAGAGAGGTATTGTGGGTGCACACAAATACTATAGGACTGATTACCTACATCGAGACCTTCAGATACACCACAGTCAGTCAAGAAATCAAGAGAATTGCAATGCGGCATGAGGAAAAACGCCATTCTCATGAGAATTTTGAAATATTGAAGCTTTTGGAGGCCACCAGAATAGAACACAACTCAAAAGAATCAAACCATCTGATCTTATGTAGTGAGGTGCATATAATAAAAAATACAGCAGTGACATGTATAAACATTATTTCACCAGAAACTGAGATAGAGCCGATCGGTACTTCTAGTTATATACCTAGATTTAAGTTATCATAAAGACAAACGACCAACGTTCGAAGTTTTTAGCATCCTACGATTTTAGAACGTCGTCCCGCTGCCATTTTGATTGTCTATAACTTTGCTCAAAGAAAAGATAAGTAAGTTTGTTTTGTGTAAAAAATTTGTTTGGTCTTAAAATTTTTTTTTAGTTATGATTGAAACATTATTTCGGCTAAATGGTAACCGCTATTCGCTATGCAACTTTCGGCTGTTTTTAAGGCATTTTTCATGACATCCTGCAACATCTCAGGCTGAATTTCTTCAATTTCCTGACGAATATTGTCTTTATGATGTTTAATCGTTTGAGGCTTATTCACATAAACTTTTGAATATAAAAAACAGCATAAGAAAAAGGCTGGTACTGTTAAAATCGGAGATCTAGCTGGCCATGCTAAATTGTTACTTCGCGAAATTAGTCTTCGTGGAAAAACGTCATTCAATAATTGAATTGTTGTACGAGCTGTGCTGTGGCCCCATCTTGCTGAAACCGTCGTCTAGACCTTGCTCTTCCGTTTCATGCAAAAGAAAATATCCAATCATGTTTTGGTACCATTCAGCAGTAGCAATAACGGAAATACCTTAGTCATTTTCAAAAAAATAGGGACCAATAATGTTTCCAGCACGAATACCACACCATACAGTTGTTCTGAGTGGATGCAATGGTGTATCATGAATTAATTGAAAATTATGTGTTCCCCAAAACCGATTGATCCGTTTATTGACGTGGCTACTGAGAAGAAAATGGGCCCCATAGCTCATTATTAATTTAGACGAAAAATTCTCTATTTGACCAGAGGGCTTTAGGATTGCATTACTGTACTCAACTCGTTAATCAGGATCAGTAGTGAACAGCAGTTGGTTCAGTTAGAAGTCCATGTAGGAAGATATTTATAAAAGGTTTTTCATATTATATTTTTTATATTGGTAGGAGAAGAAAAATGTACCGAACGATTTTAACTTGAGTCTCAACAGAAATATTAGGTCAATTTGTGAATTCAAGATAGTTTATTCCCTTTATAATACATTCTTTAAATGTACACATAATTTGCAAGAGCCGGCAAATATAAATCCTTGTGGACATGCCATCATTCTCCAGTATTAGACCCTTGTTCCAAACGATACTTTTGTTTAATTTATCCAAGACCCTTTTTACAAAACTTTACTTTAAAATCATATTCAAGAAATCGAATCCGGAAGAATGAACGACCCCATCAACGACGGCCGACTGGCAAACAGGCTCCTTCTTAACGAAAGAATTCGAGAAATAATCAATACCGTGCTGAGCGCGCTGCACAAGTCCAACCCAGAAAAGAACCGAGAGATCTTCGAGATGGCCAACGACGTCGCCGAACTAAAAAAACTTTTTACCAAGAAGAGCATCTTAAACTTTTTAGACGAGCTTTCATCCTCACCTATAATCTACAGGTAATAATGATCATCATTATTGCAGCTATATAATGACATTCTCATGCATGCTTATTTAGCTACAGTATATGAATATATACAGTCCATTCAATAACATAGTGAACTCACGTCATCTGAATTGACGACGTCAAAACATTTTAATGTTGCCGCATCAATCCTGAGTTTTAATTCATTTTGACTGTAACGTACAACCAAATTCTAATTAAAACAAAATAATTATACAAAAATACTCTAATCAAACATCATACATTTCATGCACATATTATCGAAGGACTTAAAACTACAATTAATTATACAATTATAATAGTTTGTAGTTTAGAGTTGTGTTTTATTATATTCACATTGAACTTCTTTCTATACTAGCTGTGAGTTAGAGCTCTAGGTTTTAGTGATATCCCCTAGAGGCATAATTTACCTAATTGGCCGTTGTATATCCAAGTAATATATTTTACTTTCATTAAAGAGCATATGCACCTTTTACGCTTAGTTCTTGTTTCCTTTCGTATAGCGTTTGCTTGTAAAGCCATTTTGATATCATTGCATTTCTCCTTAGTTTGTTCTGTTACTACATGTAAATATATTTCTAGGTTAAACTAGATTTAATCATTGCATTTTCCCTAACGCATTTGCCATATCTGCAAAACAGTATTCTTTCTCTCCTCACACATTATAAGCAAAAAGTCATCTATATTTTGAACAATTACACACATATCTGTGCACGTAAATATTTCACACTGTACAATAAGATTTCTTACAGTTATCATATATTAATTGGATACTCACCTTTAGTTGTTTCCACTTTCATCATCATGTCTTGGAGATTGTTAGCATTGAATCATAATCGCCTATTCAGAGAGTTTCATTCAAGTGAATAACTAAGCTGTTTCTTCTTCAATGTGTCTGATTGAGCTCATCCAAACTGATTAACCATTACAGCATGAAGAAAAATATATCTTCAATGAATTATTAATAAATGTTGTGACAAATAACAAAACCTAATCAATTGTTATTCCAATCTTTACACCTTTTTCTTTAAACTATTGTTGTCTTAATACTATTTTATATCACCTTGCTTTGAGTGACCATTAGGTATATTAGGTATATTGGTCCCATTCTGAAATATCCATGTCTCATTTAAATAGAAACCTTGGTTTATTGTAAGCTTTTAAAAATTGTATTCTTTTAAATGCAATGTCTGAATTCGTGCGTTATCTTTACACCATTTAAGTCATACACTCACCAACAGTGTATGAAAGTGTATGAAAGTATGTTCTACACCCCTCAAACAGCTGTAAATTTCTAAATGTTCTATAGATACTTTTGAAACTTGCAGAACAGTTTCCTCTGAATTAATTGTATTAAATTAAGATTATATTGAAAAAACTACTCACTGTTTTTTACATTTCATATATTTGATCTCTGATATAGCTAACATCAAGCTTATCATCATTCGTCAACCGCTTGGTATGAGGACGGTTTAGGTGGATTCAAGATTATCATTTTTCTATCATTATCCATAATTTTGATTTTTTGAGATATTTCAGTGACCGTGTCTACTAATTTTCAGTGCAGGTGCAACACGTTAAAAATATTTTCGATAACAACCGCCTCAATTTATTATTTGACATTAAACATTCTTAACTCTCTAACGAATTTTACTGGCAAAAGGGGATCTCCATTATTTCATTTCTGTTCGAAGTAACTGATTAGAGGCTGTTGTATTCTGTCTGGCTACGGCATTTTCAATCAGGGTAATAATAAGCAGCGATTTGAAATTTATCAAAATAATCAAAGCGTTAAAACAACGTTTAACAGTTTATAACCTGTAGTTATTATGATTAATATTTTAAAGAATTTTGCAGACGTTTGACAACCGGGCGACTTTTGCAGGATGGTTTGGTTATATATTCGAACTTATCAGATAGCATTCTGTCTCTTTTTAAATAGAATAAAATGAGAAGGAAAATAATGTTCGATTCTGAAACGAAGTTACTAATTACGACAAAAACATATTAAACATCTTGAAGACGACAGTTCACTCTTATTTTGAATAGACTATATAATATAGATTCTCATCTATGCTTATTATTTAGTAATATTATTAGTTTGAATAGATTATAGTAATGTTATACTGATAGAAAACCAAAGTCCTTCCTTATTAATATTGCATTTACTTGTTTGATCCAAATATATAACGAACTCCTAATAATATTTTTAAGAATTTTATCTTGATAACCACTGTTGATTCGAAAATTAAAATGTTGAAAATGTATGTACTTTTTTACGATTTTTCAAAATAACTGATATGTTAGCAATCGCTATCATATGAATTACTCTATGAAATTATATTTTATATGAAAAAAATAAACTGATGATAAACAATTTAAATGATTTTTCAAATATGATAAGTGAAAGATCTATAGTCTGTTCAAAGTTATTTTGTACATGCGTCATTTAAATTTGTGACATCAAAACGTCAACGCATCAACTCTGAGTTTTAGTTCAGTTTGGCTTTGACATATAAAAAATTCAAATCTAAATAAAATAATTGAATAAAAATGTTATCCAATATAATTTATTTTAAGATTATAGTACATCTAAAAACTACAGTTAATGATATAGCCACAATAGTTTATAAGTTAGAGTTATGACCTCTTATCACTATTGCTTTTAAGAATTTTGCAGACGTCTGACAACCAGACGACTTTGACAGGCTCATTCGTTCATGTGTTCGAACTAATCATACAGCATTGTATCTTTTTTTAACTAGAATAAAATGAGATAAGATGAGATGTTATAACTCGAACCTATAAACTATTGTAAACTATAAACGGCTGTAAACTATTGTTTATTAACTATAGTTGTTAGATGAACTATAATGTTAAAATAATCAAGTAATAAATAAGTAAATTCTGAAACGAATTTACAAATTGCGACAGGCAATACATTAAACATCTTGATGAGATATGTGCAAAAAAACTTTGAATAGTTTATATATTCTATACAAATATTATGAAATATTAACATGCTAAACTATAAGATATATAAAAAAATATAATTCCACTGAAAAAGAAATATTGCATTCCCAGAAGGGTGTCGAACTTTGGGTTTTTTCAGGTACGACTAGCGCCACCCCCCTGAAGAAGCTGACCATGGGTTTAGCCATGACCGCAGTCCATTTCGGGTAGCTTTTCTTGTTTGACATAATTTATAGAAGAAAAATATTGCATCAGTAAAAGCCTGGTCGGTGTAGCTTAATGAGGTGATGCTCTTGGGAGCCAAACTGCATGTTGTGTATCTTAGAACAATAAAAACTCTTTTCGTATCACACTTTTCATTACTAGGCAATACGGGTGTGCTCATTTAAGTTCCCATTCTATATTTCTATGTTTTCTGATCTATATCAAGCACATAAAAATGGCGTCATAAACAAAATGAAGCAAACCATAGAAACAAACAATCGTGTCGCATATAAATGAGTCAATCCATTGAGTATTTGTAGGGCAATTCAAACTATGTAATCAAAAAAGTGGTTTCAGAGCCTGCATTGGTAGGACTACTATACAGACGAATTTTAGTTATAGTAGTGGTTATTTCTGGAGAACTCCAACTGGTATTCGATGATTTTACGACGTTGTGATTTACAAACAATCGAGAGGCAGAATCCAACTTACATCAGCCATGTTGGATTTAACCGTGGCACTGGTAGGAGCTCTTTTTGTATGGTTATGAATAATAATAATTTTGTTGGCAATAGTTTATTTGTTCTTGTACTTGTGTAGCTATTATAACACTTTTAATACGTACAGGCATATGTGGACATTCCATCTAGGTACCTATTCATTCAATTTTGCAAATTACATTCAATTCTACATCAAATTCATTATATTTTAGCCATAGTTGACCCTGCAAAAGTAAAAATACAGATAAATATGATTCGATGTCCTATATGTGAGCATATCTCATCAAAGTCACAGCTCGTTGATCATATGGTCAACCCACAGGATTAAAATTGAACAAGAAACATTGAAGTTCAGCTTGCCTGAATATTTTTAAGGTTGGAGTTCCTATTTTGTTAAAAATACTTCTTCTAAATTTGGCTTTTGTCGATGAGGAATTCATGAGAGTGTATCAAAGGGGGAGGGGTGAGAGTTATTAAAATCCTTTGCTTGTCTTGAGAAATGCAGCGAAGCAATATTTTTTATCGTTTAAGTTTTTATTAATTTGGTGACTAATCAATGTATTTGTTCTGTTGTTCCGTGTTTATTACGGAAGCCAAATTAGTGGTCTGGAATAATATTTCTCTCCACTGCGATTATTTTGAGTATTTTAATGTATAGTTTTTCAAAAAGTTTAGAGATCACAGGTAATAGGCTTATAGGACTACTAGCGACCCGCCCCGGCTTCGCACGGGTGCAATGCTGATACTAAATTAAATACACTACAGAAAAAATATGAACGTTGTATATAAAAACATAGCGGCCCGCTCCGACTTTGCACGGGCATAAAATATATATGCCTATGTCACTCAATGAAAACATGATTAAAATCGATCCAGTATTTTTGGTTCATTCATTACTGCCCTTGGCCTGCACGCATTAAATTTGGAGTAAAACAATTCCTCTTCCCCTATACTTACTATGAAGATTTCCTGCTATCTTTGGAATATCTAAATTCATACAATTTTTATTACATTACACATTTTTAAACGCAAATTTTAAATTTGTAATATCTCCGAAAATATTTGTTTAATTTACATGCTGTAAGGAACCATATTGACCTATATTAATTGCACACTGTATTTAAGGTACTTAATTCGATAAGGATTAATGCCGTATTGCTTAAAATAGCTTCGTAAATAAGCCATTTTCTCACGTAAAAAGTAAACAATAAAAATGGTTAATGTGGGTTATCCCTAAAAGATAAACATATACCATCGCGGACTTTTTTGTAGACCTTTTTATGGTGTACAATACTGTAGTACATTAATTTGATCTAACTCGTAGGGTTAGGCAGCGTTTTTGCTAATTGCTAAATAAGCCTAAAAAAATAGGTTAATTTACGACATCACGTTAGAAACCTCTAAAATTAGTAATGTTGCCTTAGTATATTATGCATGTATTATACATATAAACCTTCCTCTTGAATCACTCTATCTATTGAAAAAAACCGCATCAAAATCCGTTGCGTAGTTTTAAAGATTTAAGCGCACATAGGGATATAGGGACAGAAAAGGCGACTTTGTTTTATACTACGTAGTGATAAGAGGAGACGTCTTCTGATTTTTTCCTACGTTTAAGAATCATAGTGATTTGAGCTACTTCTTAAGTGCTAGGAAAGTAATTAGGTCTAAGCATGGCATTAAATATGAATGTTATTAATTTGCTGAATTTTTCTGAGAGCTCTTATATGATTCTTCCAGTAATTAGGTCAAAACTAGCTTTTTTAGCATTGATTTAAGTATTAATTGTTTTATTTCCTTAACAGTAAATTTCTCATGTGGCAGAACCATATGAAACGGAGTGTTAAGAAAGTCATCTATGTTATTTTCTTCTGTTGCGAAAATTTCAGACGGATACGGATTAAATATTGTTTTTAAGTGTTTAGAGAAAACTTTTATCTTTATCGTTCCTAGTCGAGGTATTATTGTCAATTTTAATGGGTGGATTATGTTGTTGAGGTTTTTTCTTTTTTACTACTTTCCAGAGAGAGTATTTCGTTGCATCATTTGGCGTTTAGTTTTTTAACTACTTGTTAAACAACATAACACTGTTTATGAAAGAGAAAACTTAGTTAAATTTGAACTTAAGTTTCAAGTGAGATTTTAGATTAATTTGTGAATTCTAGAATATGTATCATGCTCTTCAAGTATACTAATTATATACAAGAATTATTGTTGGGTTCCAACAGAAATATTAGGTTAACCTGTATTATATTCTTCAAATATACGTATAATCCTCAACAACTGGCACCGTTGCAAATTCAAAGCCTCGTGCGGGGAGATTCTCCAGAACTAGACTCTTATTTGAATTTCTATTTTTTCCAATTGGCGATAACTGACATATGCAAATCAACTGACGGATGTCAAATCTTTGAATTTTAGTTGTTCCTCGTTCATTTTGACTGCACCGTTCAGGGTGCGGTCGGTGCAGTTGGAGCTGCGCACCATCACCGGCTCCGTCGAGCACCTGGTGCGTCGAATCCGCCACGACGTCCTACAACTTCCTCCGCGTCCAAAATTATTGGACCTGGAGGCGGAAACGGTTGGTGCCGACGGTGATGATTCCAACACGAGGAAGGTGCGTCATCGGAAGAGCTTTAAGATGCAAAATACCACCGATCAGGGTGATAAGGACACGTTGAAATCGGCCCTCGTCGAAGTCGTTTTACTGTTTTTTATCTTTCAGATACGTTAAAGAAAGTTGGACTGTTATACGGTGACAAGCTAAAGCTGTCCGCGAAGATTCCCGAACAGGAACGAAAACTTGGACGACATACCGATGTCAATTTTATACAGAAAAATATAACAGACGTTGCGAATGTCAAGAAAATCGAGTACGATATTGGTAATTATAATTTTTCGGTTCTCTTTGGTTAAATATTTTTAATACCAAGATTAAAATAAATAGTTTGAAGTATATACATACAATAGACAAATAGTCTATTTGAAATAACAGTGAACTCATGTCATCAATATGTTTAATGTACTGTCTGCCTCAATTTTTAAATTCGTTTTAGGACCAGATGATATTTTTCTTTTCATTTTATTGTAGTTAAAGAGGGAACAGTGAGTAGTTTTTTCAATATAAACATCAATTAATACGATTATTTCAAAGGAAACTGTTAGTCTGAAAAATATCCGTAGGATGTTTAGAAATATAAGCTTTAGAAATATAAGCTCTTTGAGGTATGTAGAACATCCTTTCATACACTGTTGGGTAATATATAATTTAAATAGTGTAAAGATAATAAGAGGTCTAATGGGACTTATGGGATAATAAAATCAAGGAAGATTTATTATTTCAATTCGTGTATTTGAGTGATACCAATATACCCAATGGTCACTTATAGCGAGGTGTTAATAAAAATAGTGTCAACATAACAAAAGTTGATGGAAATAGGTAAACGTTGAAATAACAATTGATTAGGTTTTATTAGTCATAACATTTGTTAATAATTAATTGCAAATATATTGTTCCTCATCCTGTAAACAGGAATGGTTAATAACACTGTAGCGAGCTTGAGGCATGTCGAATTTTACATCGTGGAATAACGGTCTACAAAATACCCAGAAATATAATCCCAGATGTTGAACACGGGCGGAGTGCCAGCAGCGCCAACTAGAATTCGATAACGAATAGCTGGTAACCCCGAGACGTTTATTTGGGATGTTATTGAAGGGTATTTCCATCATTCAGTCACTATCGTTTGGTTTAGACTTGCCACCATTGACTGCCCAAGTCTCATCAACAGGTAACACCACTGCCATCCGTTTTGTCTATTTTGTATCTTCCACTTTTTTATATTACTTCAATAACTAACGGTCACATAATGTAAACACCACTGTTTCATTTCGTTTTACCTCCATTCACCGAGCCACAATAATTTACCCTAAAACACCTTCGAAAAGTTCACTGTAAATATAATCAAATATAACCCTAACCTACAAACTGTTATAACTGTGTACTTAATTGTAGCTTTAAGTCCTTCGATAATATATACATTTGATGGACTATAATGTTAAAATAAATTATATTTGATAACAGAATTTTTTAAAACATTATTTTATTTATATCAAAATTTTGTTGTATGTCAAAGCCAATGAACTAAAACTCAACAATTCAGTGAGTGATTCAGTACGTGAGTTCACTGTTTTATTGAACGGACATTACGTGTATTATTATAACTAAATATTTGCCATGTAGCTAAGTAGAAATTTAACAGTCTGACGTAATTGTTACTTAATTATAACATCTCTGATATAAAACAGCCCTACATTATATAAGATTATTCTTAATTTTTACTAACAAATACGAGCGGAAGAGAAATCTAAAGAGACTCGAATGAATTATTTTAAATGCGAACAACGAGAAATTGGAAACAACGAGTTTTTTGTCGAGCTATTGTAACAGAGGAAACAATATTTCTTCACCAAATAAAATAAATCAATAAAGTAATAAGGCGGAGAGAATTATGAGGTAATTCCGTTCAAACAAAACAAATAAATAAACGGATACTATATTTAAATTATTCAAATTGCCCTTTGTCGTTTGATTATGGTGTTAGATATTATAACTTTACCAAGATAATATCGACGGTTCTTAAATATATTTTATCTACATGCATATGCTGTATGTATCTATAAAGTAATTTTAAACGATTTACAAAAGGTGGTGTTGACTTGTAACCAACTTCATGGTGAAGCTTCGCTTTTCAGTACGTGTTATTACATTGAAATGTGAACCCAAAAATTCTGGAGTAAGTTGAAAATATTTGAATTTGTTAATTTGTTTTTTGAACAAAAGCGTGACTGAAGGTCATCGAATGCTGTGTGTAGCTTATTCCAACCGTGCTTCATCGATTTCAATATATAAGTACGAGTTTCGACGTTTTAAAAGAGGCTATTTGAACACCGAATACAAAGAGCGCCCTGGACTGGCAAAATAATGTATTTCTAATCATTTCTAATAGTACATATAATGCATATATTATAATAGCATATATAATAGTGTGTAGGTTACTGTTATGTTTTATTATATTTGCATTGAATTCTTTTCCATGCCACCTATGAGTTAGAGTTCCAGTCCCTTTTTTCATGTAGTGGTATCCCTTGGAAATCTAACCCACCTAATTAACAATTGTATATCCAAGTAATATATTTTACTTTTACTAAAGAACATATTTACCTTTTTACTTGTTTTCACACATAGTTCCATGTTACATAGTTCTTGTTTTCTTCGGTATAGTGTTTCCTTGTAAAGTCATTTTGATACCGCTTTATTGTTCCTTCGTTTATTTTGTTATTACCTGTATAAATATTTCTTGACGAAACTACATTTAATCACTGCATTCATCCTAATGAGTCTGCTATATCTACAAAACATTTAGTATTCTTTCTCTCCTCACAAATTTTAACCAAATGCTCATTTATATTTTGAATAAATACACACATATATATGCACAAGAACCTTTCACATTCTACAATAAGATTTCCTACAGTTATGCTATATTAATTATATACTCACTTATTGTTTCCACTCTCATGATCTTTTCTTGGAAATTGTCAGCGTTGAATTGTAATCCATTTTAGAAAGTTGCGTTCAAGTGAATAACTAAGCAATTTATTTCCAATCTATCTAACATTTCAAACATCCAAACCGAAGATGTTATTAACCATACCTATTTTCAGCTTGAAGAATAATATATCTGAAATGAATTATTAATAAATGTTATGACTAATAAAATCTAATCAATTGTTATTCTTATTATCATCATGCCATGCATGACCATTGGGTATATTGGTCCCATTTTGAAATATCCATCTAAACTCATATAAATACACAAATTGAAATAATAAGTCTTCATTGATTTTATTACATATTTTTAAAATTTTTATTATTTTAAAAGCAATGTCTGGTATTAGACCGCTTTGTGGGTTATTTTTACCACCAGCAAATTGCAATAGGCAATACATTAAACATCTTGATCACGTGAGTACACGGTTTTAATTATACTATATATACTAGTGATCATACCGTGGTCGAAATTCGACCACAATTGATTATGCTTATTATGTTTGTCATATGATAGAGTAAAGAGAATAATTTTAAAATGATATGTTACGAATACTTGTTTTGACAATAATTTCAACATAAGATAAGAAATATATTTGATATATAATATTAATCAAAGTAATATGTCTGTAATGTATCAAAGTAAAATATAATTAAATTATTTCAAAGATTAAGTTGTTTTAAATTGCATTTAATTAAGTCTAATTTGCATTAAGTTTCAATAATCAACAAAGTAAAGTTGCTAAGTTTAAATTACTACACTACTGAATATAATAAAAGTATTATAATTAACATTGTTTTCAGAACGGTAACAACTTGTTAGAAATGAAAAGAGAGTTTAAAATATTTGTTTATATATGGTTTTTCATCGATCTGACGGCTATTCCTGATTGTTTGATTTAGGCGTACTTCGTTCTATTGGAATTTGCTCCTTTGTAGCGCTTATTACACAAAAATTGTAGGCCTAAAAATTCCTCCTTCATGTAAGTTTAACCGTGCCAAATTTCACGCCTCCAGGTGCTTCGTTTTCCTCAAAAAGAGAGGTAAAATGTTGAGCCAATTTATATATAGATTATAAACTAATATGTTTGTTTTAACCAAAATGTATTCTCACTCCCTCGAACATTGACTTATCTCAGATATTAGAAATATCAAAAAGTTAAGCCTTTTATAAACCCGCATCCAAGCTCATTTTTCATTGATATTTGGTTTATTTGCTGAGCCCGCTTTATCTCTAGATACTTGTAGACGTTATTACCCCCGATAGCATCCATGAGCAAATTGCATTTTAGAATGATTTTGTTCAAGCTGTCCTGGATGATAGTGTAATTGGTTCTATGTAACAGCTATTAGTTTAAGATCATTCATGTATAATAAATTATTCAGTTTAATCAGTTCTGCGCTAGTTTTTTTGATACCAATATTATATTTTGTTGAATTGAGACGATGAGATAAATAATTCATGGCAATGCCAGAAGCCTTAAGACGACTTAACATGAGTCTTTGAAAAATGCCTCTCTTAATTGGGATTATATTTATTTCTATCTATTCTGTGTCATTTTGGAAATGTATCTTCGTATCCCACTTTTACATTAGGGATTTCAACATTTAAATCGATTTTATAGAGCTGAAATATTCCTTATTTTCAATCATTGTTTCTTTATTCCTATTTCTCCTCATAGTAATTTTACTTGGGCTATCCATTGTAACACTTAATAAAATAACTACGTAATTTATTGAGTAAATATCTAACACTAGAATGAGAAATGTAAAATAATTTTAACAAAAAAATTGAACCGCCTTCAAAAAATGAATAAGGAACTCACTAAAAAGTAAAAAATAATCAAACTTATATTTTTAACAAAAAGAAAATGTTTAAAAATAAAATGTGTGCATAATAATCCCCGTAATAACTAAATAAAATAAACAAAAAACGTATTTAACCTATCTACTACACGAATTTTATATTCTACTACATATACGTCATTTAGCTTAGTATCTACCTAAATCTATTCATCTATTTACAATATTAATTTAACTACTACCAACTCATAAGTTTGAATTCGGTGCCGAACCTAAACAGTACAAAAATAATAACATAATTTGGTGATATATACATAAAATTAAATTACGAACAGAACAAACGTAATTTGTTGCTCTTGTTCTTTGCTGATGAAGTACATCCATGCTCCAGCAGGATTCGAACCGGTGACTATTGCCACAGTCGGTATAGGTAGTATCGGCTCAGTTTGCATTAACTGACAAACCAAGTAAATAATACATAAATATCAAAATATATTTCTCAGAGGCACTACTGGCATATACAGCTTTTTAACAGTGTGACATATTGCGTACATTTTAAACTATAGAAAGCCTCCTGTTCTTTCAGTTGAAGCAGGCTGAACTACATTCAATTATGCTTGTCGAAAAAATATTGATGTATCGATATATTTTTTAATCTTGTTTTTGGTCGTTGATGTATTGAAGTGTCAATATTTTTTGTGCATCAGTATCGTTTTCTGTCCTATCCCAACAAATCGCGTTTCTTTAATTTTGATGTAAACCTACAAAATTAATATATCGATTTTATTGAATATCGAAAAATTATCAACAACTATACATTCAACAATCCGATGTATTTTGCAGACTTAATGATTGGTTCATCTGAGTAACAAATGTATGAAATATAGATATTTTCCTGACGTATATGCAATTCATATAATCCTAAGGCTGTCTAGTGAAATTGAAGATTATTTATCTAAATTGATAATAAGCGACGAAACTCATTTCCTTCTCAGTGGTCACGTCAATAAACAGAAGAGTCGGTTTTGGGGAACAGACAATCCTCAATTAATTCATGAAACTTCATTGCTTCTACTAAAAACAACTGTATGGTGTGGTATTAATGCTGGAAACATCATTGGTCACTATTTTTTTGAAAGTGACCAAGGTTTTGCAGTTACTGTTTCTGCTGAATGGTACCAAGACATGATTCGAAATTTTTCTGTGTCTGAAACGGAAGAGTAAGGACTAGAGAATATACGGTTTCAGCAAGATGGGACCACAGCACACACCTCTCGTTCAACAATTCAATTATATAATTACGTTTTCCCACGAAGACTCACTTCACGAATTGGCGATTTGGCGTGGCCAGCCAGATCTCCGGATTTAACAGCACCAGACTTTTTCTTATGGGGTTTTTTAAAATCAAAAGTTTAGGTTATGTGAATAATCTCCAAACGGTTCAACATCTTAAGGACCATATTCGTCAGGAAATTGAAAAAATCAGCCTCAGATGTTGCAGGATGTCATGAAAAATGCCTTTAAAAGATCCGAAAGTTTCATAGCGAATTGCGGTCACCATTTAGCCGATATAATTTTTAATATAATAAAAAATTTATATCATCATATTCTTTCATCATAATAAAAAAAATGTAAAGACCAAATAAACTTTTTATGATAACCGAACTTACTTATCTTGTCTTTGAGAAAAGTTATAGGCAATCAAAATGGTAGAGGAACTTTTGCCCCCACGTTGTTTTTATAATTTTAAATTATTTTGAGGGAATGTTGTATGTAAATCCTAATATTCTAGTGTAAAAATTTTAAACAATCGATATTTTTCATATTTGAATTTTTTTTTCGGAGATATAACTTAAATGATGCGGCATCTAAACCGTGACATCTAAAAACGAAATTTTAAATGCGTTTTTCTACTTTTTTTCGAGATGGTTTACATGATATCTCAAATACCGATTTAGTTGACACTTGGTGTGAACCTTCTCTATATATTCTATCGTATCAAGCTAAAACTATAATCGATTTTTACTATTTTCAAAATATTCGGAAATGTGAAAAAAGTGTAAAAAATTCTAATTCTTTCAAACAGCCGTATATTGGTGAAAAAAACTTTTTTTAAATAAGTAAATAAGATAATAAACCAACTGAGCTACATCCATTGTAATCAGTAGTTTTACATCATTCACATCATTCGGTAGACTTACCGAAGGGTTTAAAATGAAAGTTCTAATTTACTAGAAAACAATTTTATTTTTTTTACCAGACACCGAACCGATTTTTTAAGATATCCAGTATTAGTCGCTCTATATAATAGAAATAGAATCTATTGGAGAAATGCGGCTTTTGATACCTTGATAGTTGATAGTGAATAGTTGATTGTTACAGTTGATGAAGAGGAAGAAATTCCCAAACCAAAGAAATTTACGAAGGTTGCCAGCAGATACCAACGCAGCAGAAACTCTACATCCTCATCACTATCGGGAAACGTTCTCGATCGTCCTTACATCCAGCCGGTGAAGTTCAACGAACGTGTTACGGCCATTATAGAGGACATTGAAAAGAGACAAGAAACCGCAGCTGACAATCAAAACGAAGAGGACACGGACTTGAATAAACACGATGAGTAAATGATGATGATTCCCGTCCAGTATGATTTAATACAAAGCGTTTTCATAGATCTAATGCGCATGATGATGCTCACTGTCGACTGAGACCGGAAAGAAAACTGGAAGATCTCCGTATCCATCTGAAGCAAACTACATGCCCAGCTTGTATGGAAAAGTACAAGATTCCTTTACCAACACCTAAAACACCACGAGTGAAGGTAAAGTTGTTTCTGATTCAAGGTAATCTATAAAAATTTAGTTTTATATAACAATATAGCCATCATCAGTGTTACCTGGTAAACCTGGCGAGAATCCTTATTTGAAGACCAATAGCAGGATTCGTCTTTCCATGCTGATCGATCAGGAAATGTTTAAGATGCAGTCCTACGAGAAGAGGTTTTCTTCGGAGGTAACACCTAGGTATCACAGGAAATTATTTGTGTTGCTGATATCAATCATTTAGTTACGTTTTTATGTGGTAGAAAGTACAGTCTGAGAAAACGAGAGATGGAAAGTTGTTCTTCTGAACAATTGAATTTGTCACCTTTAGAATTGGCCAAAATCGAACAAGAAATAAGAGAGAAAGAAATTCAAAAGAAACTAGAAAAATTCTTAAGTCAATAAAGACGCATAAAATTACTCTACACTGTTTTTTTTTCTCAATTTTTTAATTATAATTATAAAAACAAAACAATAGCTGGCTTGGTTGGCGTAGTGTTAAATGCGACAGGACGGTCCACCTACTGTTGCGATAGTTCGAATCCTGCCGGAGCATGGTAGTAAATTTATGTTTGTGATTGTTTAGTTTGTGTGATCACTCCGATATTCTGTTAAGTTTAAATAATTGCAATATTAAAGACAAATGATTTTTTGATTTATTGATCTTGTAAGACCATGAGCAAACGTTATAAATTATCAAAAGAAGAAATATTTTTTTCCTTGCGGTTAGTGTGAAATGTACAAACCTAGGTTAGTCGGAAGATACACCAAATTTGGTCGAAGATCAAAGAGATTGATTTATCAGTCAATAATAAAGCTTACTTGGACTTATGATGAGTAAATATGGGATTGTATTAAACCGAGTAGTAGTCAAACGCTGTCAAAACAACGATCAACGTATAGTTCGTTAGTTGGTAACGATAAGCAATGGAATTTAATCATAGAACTTTGTTGGCAGTGTTGGTTTACTAATTGGTTAAACGTTTTAATATTTTGACCATGACACACTTAGTGTAATCTTAATTTAATATTTCAACTGAAAAGTCCCCGGCCTGACACATAAATGGCGCTACTAGAATTAAATACATACGTTTTTTAGTTAGCCCTAACCTTCAAAAGATGCGTGTATAAATTTGACAGCTGTCAAGGATTGGTATACTAAGTTTAGGTAGTGAGTTTAAGTTATATACTAAGTTTAAGGTGAAATGAGCACCCAAGACGGTGAACGCAGTGGACGGCCAAAGGAGGTTGTTACTGACGAAAATATGATTTTGAATTACCGTAAATTTAAAATGAATGAAATAGTAGACACTCTAAAGATATCAACTGAACGTGTACATCATATCATTCACGAAAATTTGCTTTAAACTTTTAACAATTATTTTGAAGGGGTCTATTTACTTAAACAAAAGTATATTAGTTAGATACTTATAATTAATAGTTATGCCAAGCTACTTAACTGAGATAGGTGGAATTTTTTTGTAGACCAAGTTGAGACTGATTCTATAGACAAGATAGTATCTCATAATTGTTTTATACATAAATTTTAATATTTTTGTTGCTGTTCTTTAAACTATTACTTTTTGGTATGACTTCTCTATTCTGACGTATATCATACAATTTAACCGTTTTCATTACCCATTCCACAATTTTCACAATATCATTGCAAAAATAATTATAACTAACACCTAACTAACACTACAGACCTAACACAGACCTAATCTGCTTTCAGTGTGAAGGAATAAAAAGGTTGGAACTTGCGTACTTGAGTTTTATCTCAAATTTAATTGGTTAGTAGAATGTGACGTCAAGGGTTAGTCACGTGAAGCGTATGAAATACTCAACCAATGAAATACTTTCCTAATAAAATAGTTTTTGCAGGTGTCTCTAATGGTAATTTAAACTAATCAATGAAATGCAATGAAATGGCGCTTCTGCTAAGACCACACAAACCAATTCTGAAATTATAAATTAACATTCTATATATTACTATATGGTATAAAATGGTATGTGTAGTAATTGAACTAAAATATATTCAGATACGATCAAATATGTGAGGATAGGATCAAAATGTTAATTTTTCATTTTTCATTGTTATTACACTTAGATTATTTGGACTTTTTCGACCAATAAAGCATGTTTGAAAAATAAGCCACAAGATGCTAAAAAATGTCACAGAAAGATCAGGAAGTCATGAAAGCAATGAGGATGAAGATTTTCAAATTTAATTTTAATTGTTTTCATTTATATCAAAATATAAACCAGTATTGGTATTGGTTCAAAATATAACCCAGGATATATGCAATCCTGGGTTGTGAATCTCCAACAATGTATAAAACAAACACGTAATATATAATATGCATAAATTACGTAAATTTTAAATTTTTTAAAAAGTTTTTGGCAAGCGATGTAATTAAAGGAACAAAAATAATAGAGGGCTTAGGACTACATTATATACATTGACAAAACATTGATTCTTTCAAATTTCTAGTAGAAAGGAAACTGATTTAATCATATCATGTAAACAGTAATAAGGTGCGTACTTATAACCCCAGAGCATGCGACCTGGATAGTATCAAACACTGTCCGATAAGTACCATAAAAAATGATAAACAAATCCGTACAGGATCCATACGGGACACAAAAAGAGCCACGCACGACCGTCCGCGAATACCTTCCGACCTCGGCCGACCGCGTCCGAACGTGCGCCGCGGAATTTCGGTTAAAACAAATGACTACCTGTTGCGGCGGAGTCACGGCAACGCAATGCGAGACCGGCCAGCCGCGATTCTGTGAAACGCTGCCTCTGGTGCTGCTGTTGTTGCTGCTGCTGTCGGTGAAAGATTTTTCAGTTTGACGGGTCCGCTTGAGGTTAGGTTTAACCTCTAACGTGTCGTGTGTATGTGCGCGTATATTTACATATATATACATGTAGATGTGTGACCTATGTGTGCACCAGTGACCTATGTGCGACAGTGCGTTTGTCATTTGTTTCGTTCTTTTTTCATCCTCGTTCTGTAACTGTTAAATGAAATTCCGCAGAACCCGTTTATCAATGGATACCATTGATGATTCCTAACTGGTAAGTAGAGATCTTTATCAACGCTATTGTCAGTATCATCGTCGAGGAACGTTCCCATGATAACGAGGCGGTGCGGGAATTATATCATCGAAGTCGTCAGCGATGCGCCGTCACGAAAGGACGTCCAGCGTCGAGCTGGACAACGAGTGAAAAGCCGAGAGCTCTGCTCAGGAATTTTCTCGTTGGATTGCAGGTAGACCGTTTGCTGAATACGAATGCGGGTGTCCTTGTATAGTTAATCTGTGCGTGTTTTGAGATCTGCCAGCGGCGTTGATTTTAACAACACTACGCGGATAATGTTTACGGTGTTGGCAGTGTAGCGGCTCAACGTTGACAATGAATAAGGTCGTGGTCGTTGTCGAGATTCTTTAGCGAGAGAGAAAACGCGGGCCGGTACCAAGTCCGGTTAATATGGGGGACGATATGGAGCGTGTCATCATCGTTGCAATATGTCATGTCTAAGATTGTATTGTTTTTAAACTGATTCCATGCAAATAGAACAATAGAAAGATGAGCAGCAAGCTCTACACGTGGTCTTGAAGGCAATCTACCTGAAGGATGTCAAAATGTACGTCGGTGCCAAAAATCGCCATCAGAATTACAGGATTTAGTAGAAGGAAAAAATACTAAAACGGATCTAGTGCATTGTTGAGTACACAAGCACTGCAAAGGTGAACTGGACACAATTCACTCAAGATATTAGCTTCGGTCTATTTGGGGATACAAAATTAATTTTGTTTGATTTTTTTTTCAGAAAAGAAATACTTTTTTATTAAAACAAATTACTGTCTGACACAGTTCAAAAAATATTTTTCAAATAAACGAATTTCTGTAACATCCATCGTATTAATCAGATTTACTTTCCTCTGACTTTTGGCTATCCTCACATCTCAATAGAAATAATATATGTAAAAGAATATTCATTGAAAGAAGGAGTAATATTAGTAGTCGGGGTTTTTTGTATTACCAATATAGGGTTGGAGCACATCATTTGGAAGATCACTGAACAGTTTTTTTGATCTGGATTTTAGTGGCCTAGTGTTAGCTCCAAACTACAGTTCTCATTATTAGGCTTACCAGCTGTCGAGTAATCAGGTTGATATCATCTTAGAAGGCATCCGGTTTTACCCAGCCTGGTTTCTGGCGTGGTTTGGATGATTTTCCTTGTTGGATTTTGCACTCTTGTATTTTTTACAATCACATTTATCAACAGTCACAAACATTTATTGAACAACCTGATATCTTTTCGTGTAAATTCTTTAATACGGTCTTCGGATGTTTTGTTAACATTTCCTATAAAGTTTAAAATCAAAAGATTAGTGATTAGATAAGAAGAATAATCATTAATTAGAGTGATTTTACTTTCTCTTTGCACAGGAAATACGAGTGATCAAAAATGAGAAAAATCCTAGATAACACAATACGCTGAAGGCTTTATTTTTAAATTTTAGTTTTTCATTCCTTTATGGGACTGCGTGACGAAATGTATACATCAATTTAATTCGATTTTTCTAAATAATCTATCTCTAGGTTGCCTTGGTTGGCGCAGTGGTAAAGGCGACAGGACGGTCCACCTGCTATTGCGATAGTCGCCGGTTCGTATCTTGCTGGGGCATGGTCGTAAATATATTTTTCTGATTGTTTAACAATTGTGATTGTCCTTAGCAAGAGTGTAAAATCTGACAAAGAAAATGATTCCAGTCACCCCAGTAACCAGGCTGGGTAAGACCGGGTGTCTTCTGGGGTGATTTCTAAGTTTTCTAAGGTGGTTTGGAGCCCACGTTAAATAGTAGGTCCAGTCCAGATAAACACTGGCTGGTAAAAAGGAGACTTTAAAAATATAAAAAATATATATCTCCAGAATAATTATATATAGTATTCGTTATGAAATCTGATATGGACATCGCGAATTCTGAGTATAGATTTTAGTCATGGCTTACAAAAAAGTGCAAAATCTGACATGGTATAATCATTCCAACCTGAACTATGGTCTGTTTCAACTGTGGTCACTTCTTATTAGGTTTCACATATTATTAAAGATTAATAAGCTTCCATTGATAATTCCTGATAAGATTTCATAAAAACAATTAAGCAATACTATTTTCCTGCCAATGTCTGCGTATAGATCTCAAGACCTGCTATTGACTGGCGAGTGATCAGCTTACAAATTATTCCAGTCTTATGCAAGTTAATAAATATCTTGGTGGGATACAAACCAATGACCATTGAAGCAATAGGAGAATTCTTCCTTCGCCTTGGCCAGTGCAGTATCCAACCTGGTACTATTTGATACAATCGTGGAGGTATCTGAAATTTAAGGCGAATTAATGTACACAATATGGATTTAGAAGAACTATTATATGAAAGAAATCTTAAAATAGGTTTCACAAAATTATATAACCTCCAAAAAAGTAAAATAATAATACAATGGACCGTATCTGTATGAATTACATAATTTTTTTTACAGAATAACGTTATAAGAACAATACTCTTCATTATATAATCCGTTAAACTGATATTTGAGATTATGTGTAGCTATCTGACGTAAAAATCTGTAAGGCGCTAATAAAATTGACTTAATAATAATGTCTGATTATATTCGTAATTAGTATATATGAAAAAACGATTTAGTTATGTTATATGAACTATGTTTTCTAAAACCAATCAGGAAGATCACTTGATATATTCGCAGCAATTGAATTTGCTGTTGATTAACGTGAAATTCCGTTTATTTGTATCTGAAATATAAAATACAGAATACAGTACTTTAACTATTTTTATACAAAATACAAATTACGAAATATAGTCAAGTGTTAGATTGCGTAAATAGAATAGAACTAATTCAGCCCAGCTTATTGGTAATAAAAAGAATTTTCTTTCATACAGACTAAATTTTTAAATGTGCTATCAGACAAACAGGCTCTAGTTGAGGACTGAATAAGGTTACTAGAGAAAACAGTTTTTTGTACAATGTATCAACACATTTTTAACTGACTGTGAAAAGGGAGGAGGTTCTATGTTCCGCTGTATATTTTTTACTATTAGTATCTTTAGTATGTTCGCCGATTTCTCCGTTAATTGTGGACCGTTTTTCTATTCGAAAGAGTGCATTTCCGAGGTGATCCCATTGGAACCAAGTTAGGATCTGACGGAGTAGGGGGGGGGTGATTGTTGAATCAAGGGAAACGTTAAAATTTCACCTATTTTTTTATCTAAAATAATCAGATATTTGTGTATAATGTTATTGCTCAGCTAATGTGACTGAAAATCGGAAGTCGTCCAGTAGAAAAGCCATTCAGTTTGCTTTTTAAGTACTAACATGTTAGGTCTAGTAGAAACATTGTAGACAACTACTTCTATTGTGTAATGTTTAAAGCGATTAGGTCCCAAATAAGGGTCGCGGAATCGACTTCTGACGCGGCAATAACTTTTTGTTGTTCTAGTTTAGTTAGAACATTTGTCAAATTACCTATGCTAAGTAGCGGATCCCGATACATTTTTTCCTGATAATCATTGGCAGCTTTTCTTGGCCCACCCATTATGATTTTAAATAAAATAATTGCGTAATTTATTTTTTTTTCTATATTTTAAAGCCTCCTTTTACCAACTAGGGGTTTATCTGGACTGGACCTACAGTTTAACGTGGGCTCCTAACCACGGTCTTCGGCATTAAGCATACTGACTGACGGGTGAACTTAGAAATCTTCTCAGAAAACATCTGATCTTACCCAGCCAGGTTACTGGCGAGGCTGGAATCATTTTCCTTGTCGGATTTTACACTCTTGTCTAAGACAGTCACAAATATTAAACCATCACAAACATAAATTTACGACCATGCCGGGCAGGATTCGAACCCGCGATTATCGCAATAGTAGGTGGACCGTCCTATCGCCAACTAAGCGCGTAATTTATTGAGTAAATATTTAACACTAAAAGGAGAAAAATAAAATATTTTTAACAAAAAAATTGAACCGACTTAAACCGACGTGTTAAAAATTTAAGTTTAATTATTTAAAAATTTTTAGTGAGTTCCTGATTTATTTATTTTTTTGTTAAACATATTTTCAGGTTCAGTATTGCGAAGATTAAAGATTGACAACATTAGCGGTCGCCATATTGCTGCTTGCGAAAGCAATCTATTACTCTTATGCAAAACGTACCCAATAATAAGATCTGTAAATGTATTTATGTTCAAATGTATCTAAAGCCATATATATTAGAAATACTAACCACAAAATATCTCAGCGTCATGTATTTGACATACAAATTACATTTTTAAGAGGTAATTGAATTACAAATATCAAATATGTATTTATATTTCAATTACGTCTTTTGACGTTTTGATTAAAACGTTCTTTAATAGCATAAAAATATGTCGTATATTTATGAAAATGTTATGTTGCGAAGACGACTGCTCTGACGAGTACAATGAAATATAGCAGTGGTAAAACAGATGCGTCTGATAATTAGTATAAATGAAGTGAATATTTGAAAAGCATATTGAGAATACCTGCAATATATAATATATGGTTTGAAGTATTGATCCTAATTACAGATATTACTGACTTACTACTACTATTGTAAACTTACAACTGCCATCAAATATTTAAAAAAAATTCAACAGTTTATATACTTTCCAATTTAAATTTGCTCTTTCAGTATAATTTCTTGTGGATATGTAATACTAACATATGTCATTTAAAGCATTCTTCGGTTTGTTTTAATTTTCTCAATCGAGCCGAGCCTCAGTGATATTCTTTAAAAACTTTTTTGGTTTTCGGTATATAGAAAATCCCGACGGAGCTAAATCAGGCGAATGACGAGGTTACCGAATTATCTCAGTTGAATCTTTGATAAAATAATAACTACTGACTATAAACAATAGTCACATTCCAAATTATTGATTGAAATTGATATTGATATGAAATACGTAAATCAAACTATAATGAAACCTTCAGAAAAGTCTTGACATAATATTTACACAATTAGTTGCTAAAATAATGAATTTGTGTTCTTGCCAAGTTAAGAATAACATAAAACGATAGCTGTACTATCAGAAAAACACGATGTTGGTAGCTAAAAGCTTCAACTACTATAGTTTTACCTTTTTTAATCAGCTTGTGATATTTTCTCTTGTTAATTGCTGTAATATTTAAAGCAGAAAAAATAAAACAAGAGAGGTTTTATTGAGCAAAGGCCAATTTTTTATGAAAAGTCTTCTTTTAGGTAATAACAATATATTTATATTTCTTTATTTTTGTTTGAAAAAGCGAAGTATCAATGTAAATAATTGTTCTTTAAATTCATTAATTTTGAATTTGTTTACATACATAATAGATTTTCATTTAGTATCGTAGAGTTGTACTTAAGTTATAAGTACTGTATATAGACAGTAATCATGTAATTCTCAAAATTGAATTTTTAACAAGCAGCAAATAACTGCAGAAAATTGCAATGATGCTACTCCACCATATCTCAATTGTCGGGTTTGGTTTTAACGATTTGAAAATGATTTTGGTGTCAATGACAAAGCACGGCCTGGAGGACTAAAAATGACATAGAATTTTTAGACTTATTGCACGAAAACTCAGCTCAAACTCTGAAATATCTTTCAGAGAGCTTAGCACTTAATAAATGGCCTGTATCAAGATTATTACGCGATAACAAAGATTCAAAAGCAAGGAGAACGTCTATCGTTTTAAATTCGCGTGTTCATTGCTTGCGGTTGAAAAAATGAAAAGTTTTCTGTGAAATATTATGACTGGCGATGAAAAGTGGATCCTCTGCGATGATATCAAGCTTAAAAAACCATGGGTTAATCCAAGAGTACCATCTACATCTACGCTGAGGCGACATGTTCATATAATTTTGTTGTGCTTATAGTGGGATTAGAATGGTGTAGCGTATTACGAACTGGTAATACTCAATTAAATTGTGACTATAGATGTATACTGATATCAGTTGAACAATTTGAACGATGTATTATTGCAAAACCGACTAATAATAGCGAATAACAGACATACAATCGTCCTCTTGCATGACAATATCTTTCTTTTGGCATGGTATAGCCATCTTGTCAGAAAGATTGAATGAAGTTGTAGAATTAGATGGAAAATACTATGATTAATATAAATCCTATTAATTTTTTTCAATAAATGAATTTTTAAAGTGTTTATGTTACAAGAAAATTTTAGTTACTATATTTAAAGTATCTTCTTGTCCTTTCACATTTATCTTTACATGTTCTTTGATACACTCTTGTTCCTATTACAACATTTGCCGTAATACTTACTGCTGTAAGGTAATAAAAGTTGCAAGGTAAAAAAAATTGTTTAAATTAATATTAACTGAACTATCGGCTATTTTATATGCCTTATTGGTTAAAAAAAAAGTTCTCAGATTGATATGCCTTGTCTTATTGTTATTACCTAGTGCTTTACAATTCGTATTTGTAAGTCAGATCTGGTAATTAAATATAGAAAACAGTGACTTAAAAGCATTTGGTTTGATACTTAAAAATCGTCGAATGATAATTAACGGTTTTGTTCACCCAATTTTTCATCTGGATCGATTAAACTCATCACAACTGACACAACTTGGGTTTCATAAGAAGAAGATACTTCTGAGATATGTGTGTGAAACCATGATTTTTGACTATTAAAATGTCAAACGCATCATTACGGGGATGAGGCTTGAATTTAGGAAAACAGTTTACCTATCAAATTAATATTATTTGGGGTTAAGAAACTTCATTCAATAATGTATGTCATTTGTTGTTTGCATGAAGCTACTTTTTTCAAGAAGCTAGAATTGTGGACAGGTAACCCTGTTTTTTTTATTCCGATATTGTGGCTTCTCAAATAGCTTAAATACTTCGAAGACAAAACCATGTAGCATGGAGCCAAATCAAAGAAAGGTATTCGAAATAAATTAGCTAAAATATATTTTCAAAAAATTATATCCCGCTTTACTTTATTTAAAGTCCTCTAAAGCATTAATAGACCAGCAAGGCGAGTACGGGATTAATACATCAGTATGTAATTCTCAAATGAAAAACTAAACAACTTAGGCTAAAGTTAAGAATACAATTACAAGGAGTCATCTTCTGATTTCCTGCATGTTGTCCAGTAGCTGCATTACTTCTTCGTTTCCTAGATTTAGCAATCTCATTTCATCTTTTAAGACGAAATCTTGGATTACTTCGTATATCCATTTGATTTCCAGGCCATCGTGCAGATCTTTGTTGGTTACGTAGCGATGAGCATTGGTAATTAATCATAGAACTTTTTTAGCTGCGTTAGATTACTAAAACCCCATATGTGGATCCCATAGGTCCGAATTGGCTTTATGATTGACTGATAAACCAATCTCTTCGATTTTAGGTCAAGTTGAGAGTATCTTATCCAAGCTGATTCTGCTTGAGGAATCCGGCATTGGAGCTACTAAGCTGTATTTTCCAGTCTCTACTCTATTTGTAGATCTTGTTGACTGTAATTTTCCTACAATCTTAGCCTTAGAGATATATTTTTTGACATGATAACGTATCGTCGGCAAATGTTACAGGTATTGTTTATTTTGTTGTTTTCCATATCAGCAGTGTCTAACAGATACAGGAGTGGTCCTAAGACCCTTTATGTAAAATTTTAAATTTTCTTCCGAAAAGATAAAAGATATGATTCCATGGTAGTAGTTTGTTCATTTTGTAGATTAATCTTAAATGCCTTTCCCGATCAAAAGATGTCCGGGAATAATGCATGGCAGTATTTCTTTTATTCGAATACCTTTTCAACAACCACTGCTACTCTGTGCACTTGATCCATTGTTGAATGGTGATTTCGAAATTCAAACTAGAAATCTGATATTTCTATAAATGCTTTAACACGTTTCAACTGTAGTTTCTGAAATAATTTTGATACAGGTAGCAGCGAAATAGGCCTATAAGATCCGGCTTTTTCTGCAGGTTTTTAGGTTCTTTGAGCATTATTATTCGAGCAACCTCATAACATTCCGGAAGACGCTTCAGTCTTAAACAGGTATTGAATATCTATGTCAACATGATAATTGCTTTTCGTTACATCTCTTTCAATAATCCAGGTGAAATATGATCAAAATCAGGAGCCATTTAAGATTGAGGTTTTGTCAATTTCTTTGGCTTCTATTGGAGAAACCAGATTTACTGCTACATCGGGCTAACAAACAGGATTTGTATCCATCGTAGATTCTATTTTATTCAGTAGGAATACATTAACTAAATGTGCGAATAATTCAGCTTTTTGATCGTTGCGTCGACCCAATCATTTCGATCATTTTTAATAGTCGGTAATGATTAGTCTTTTAAATCTCCGAGTTGCGTTCCATAGCGGGTAATTTCTGACTGTTTAAGAACACTGCAAGACAGCCTATGTGAATAATATTCTGGAAACTGGAAACAAATGAGAAAGAAAACATACCTGATTGGAGTAAAAAGTACAAGTACTGTTATATCTTGGACAAAAGAATTGAACACAAGAATTTATACTGATGCGAATCATGTAGACTCTTTTTTATCAAGACAAACTACTCGAGAACTTTGATTTGATTATCTTGGTGTTGTTCATAATGAATACCCTACGCCAAGTTGCCTATAATATATGTTATTTGTTGTTTATATGAAGCTATCTCTTATAAGCCGGATTTATGGGCAGGTTACTTTTTTTCAGTAAAGTGGTTTCGTACACCGCGTTGGTTTTTTCGCATCTTTTTTTGTTAAAAATAAATTAATATCATTTCTGTTATCATGCATTATGTGAATAGGGCGTTTCATTTAGCCTTATTTGACTTGTGACTATTAAAAAAAAATTAATACGTTAATTATTTATAATAAATTATATAAAAATTAAGAAAAAAACATTTAAAACTAATTTGTAGGCCTAATAATAACATAGGAAATGCTATAGGTTTAAGAAAATTAATGTATGATCCACAAGTATAAGACAGCATGCGTGTGTAACATTCTGGAAACTGTAGACAAATAAGAAGAAAACATTTGGAATATGAAATAAGAGTAGTATTATATACCTGGCTAAAGAATTTTTGCAGATGCGAATCATGCACATTATTTTTTTATCAAGAGCGTAAAGAACATCCCAATAATTTTGCAGTTTTGCATGATAAATATCCGTTGTTTTCGCGTATAAGGTTCGACAATATTTATGCGGACCCTTTCCGCTACGTAGTATCCTCGCGATAAATATAAGCCCGATATTAGCGGGCAGAGGCACGTGGGCGGCGTAAACATTTTTTGCCACCAGTCTGGGACCGGCCGACCAATTTGAAAAAGCGAGAAGAGCCAAATGATGAATTTAAAAAAAAACAACGACGACGACCAAGACGATGAGACGGGCGTGGGGAGGAGGAGGAGGAATCTTTTAACGGTTCTCAGATACCGCGCGTCGAGGAACCCAATGCCGAGCGTCGCCAAGATGGCGGAAAATTTTTACATATCAATCCAATTCGGTTATTTGTTTCGTGTCGGGTCCGAATTTTATTTTTCTTTGTTCGCTCGTTTCTTGGTCGGGTCCGTCGTCGAGTGGACTAAAGCGAATGAATATTTTCACAATCACAAAGTGTTTATTAATGTTATTACTAGTTGTTGCCGATTAGCTTACAATTTGTCTCTAGAGTGATTTAAAACTATAGTCCATGCAAAAAACAGTGAACTTACGTCATCCAAATTTATGACGTCAAAACTTCGGTTTTGTTCCCGCGTCAAGTTTGATTGTTAATTCATTTAGAATTTGAAATATACCAAATTCTAATCTAATAAAACAATGAAACAAAAATAATGTTATCAAATTTGATTTATTTGAACATTATAATACATTTAATGCATATATTATCAAAGAACTTAAAACTACATTTAATTATACCAATAGTTTGTAGGTTAAAGTTCTTTATTACAATTAACAGGTCAATTGAAAGATCCCCGTCCTGACACATAGGTGGCGCTACTAGAATTGAATCCATGTTTTTCAGTTAGTCCTAGCCCCCAAAAGGTGTGTGTATAAATTTGACAGCTGTCGAATCATTAGTTTGTGCATTTTATATAGCATTTTGAGTGAACAACTTTTATTATTGCGAAAAAAATGTATAAAAAGGAATTTTGCTTAATTGCTTGGTTGTTAAAATAAAATATTGCATTTTGAAGGGAAAAAAATAGAGTTGAAGCAAGAACTTGGATTGATGCCGAGTTTCCGGACACTGCCCAAGGAAAATCAACCATCAAGGATTTCTAAGTTTAGACATGGTGAAATGAGCACCGAAGACGGTGAACGCAGAGGACGCCCAAAAGAGGTTGTTACCGACGACAACATTAAAAAAATCCACAAAATGATTGAATGGCCGTAAATTGAAATTGAATGAAATAGCAGGCGCTCTAAAGATATCAACTGAACGTATACATTATATCATTTACTAATATTTGGGTATGAGAAAGCTCTGTGCAAAGTGGGTTCCGCGCGAGATCACTTTTGATCAAAAACAACGACGAGTTGATGATTCGGAGCAGTGTTTGAAGATGATCAAGCGTAATAAACTCGAGTTTTTGCGTCGACATGTGACAATGGATGAAACATGGCTCCATCATTTCACTCCGAAGTCCAAGCGACAGTCATCCGAGTGGACTGCACATGGTGAACCCGCTCCAAAGCATGGGAAAACGCAACAGTCGGTTGGCAAGGTTATGGCATCTGTATTTTGGGATGCGCCTGGAATAATTTTCATTAACTACCTTGTAAAAGGAAGGACCATCAACAGCGACTATTACATAGCGTTATTGGATCGTTTGATGGACGAAATCGTCGAAAAATGGCCGCATTTGAAGAAAAAGAAAGTGCTGTTTCACCAAGACAATGCACCGTGTCACAAGTCAGTCAGTCAAAACGATGGCAAAAATCCATGAATTGGGCTTCGAATTGCTTCCTCATCCACCGTATTCTCCAGATGTGGCCCCCAGCGACACTTTCTTGTTCTCATTTCTCAAAAGAATGCTCGACTTCAGAAAGTCTAGTTGATCACCAATCTACCTTTTTTGACCTCACAGTTTCAACCAACTTCTTACAATTTCCTTTAACTACGCCAAAAAACGGTTCGAGTAACTGCGGAACGACTGCCAAGCCAACGTCCACCTGTCTTCTTTTCTTTATAATTAATTCCAATCCGATTAATTGAATGATTTCAAAAGAAAACAACCTTATGTTCTAAATATAAATTTAGAAGATCTATAAAGGCAAACTGGTGGATGAAGTTACAATTTTTATATCAGCTATAAGCTGTCCCGAAGGAATAATGGTCACGTCCATCCTTGTCTCTGTTTGTTTAAGAGATAGGTGTTATGTAATACTGATGTGACTATCTGGATATCTGTTTCTAAAAACTACCTGCTTTGTCTCGACGTTCAACAAGTGGCCTGCTCTTTTTGCAAAATAAATTAGATTTTAAGGTAATATAATAGTATTTTTTGATTAATACCCTTTCACAAAATATAACATATATATGTTATATTTCTTTAGAAATATCGGAATGCGAAATAAAAACGATTTTTTACCATTAAACCCTTTAAGGATTCCTTTAATATCATCGAGAAATCCACCGGTGAGTACAATAAAAGAACGAATGGAATGATTCACGATCGTTTTCCCAGAAGATTCAGTCATGAAATTCTTCGAAGGTCGTAATCGTCTTTAAAGAATCCTGCTTTTAAAAAAGAGATGTTATGCCGATATTCATAAGGTTCGATAATTTTTATTTTTAATTTAGTGTCGTGTCACCAATGGCCGCGTCAAACTTTAATGCCATAGCTATTAATAGTTATAGGATATATGAAGATGTTAGGTCTTCGGAGGAATATTGGAGATGTCTTTATTTATTTGAATGAAGATGGTAATACTTAATTTTTTAGGGCTGTCATATTTCACTATTTAGTTAAATATATTCGTCATGTAAGCACCGTGAAAATTTATTGTTCAATAATTTAAATTGAATTTCAGGATGACTAATAAAATTGTTAATGAAATAATTAGTTCTTTTCGGCTTATTTACTGGTTTGATTTTAAGGTTAAATTAATTTTAATGGTTTAAAAAACGAAAAATTGTCACTATCATTAGCATTTTAATTCTTGGTATATTGTATAAGCAATGAATATATAGTTGTTTTCATATAAATTTATTTGTTCAAAAAATTTTATGCTTATTATTGATGAACATTTTCCATTATATCTTTTTATTAAAACATAATTAATTTATAATCATTGAAAGAATGACACAGGATATTTTGTTTTTACTTAACGTAATCATTTATTAACATTAAACTATAATCATTAACATTAATTTACATCTTCATAAAAATTAATAATTTGACGAAATTGTTCTTCTATAGAATTACTAAACATGAAACCTGGTGAAAATTAATCGAGATAAAAAATAATTGAAAATGAGATTTGTAAACTAAAAATAAAGCTTTATCATAAATGTTGCGAATAAAATATATTTCAGCATCGATTTATTTATTTTGTGAATTTATAATTTTACGAATATGCTAATAAAGGGAAAAAATCGTCGTTAGTTTATGATATGTTTTTTAAGTTGTTTAAATTTTTTTTGGAATACATATCTCTTCCATAGTTTTAAATGTATATTATCTATTTTTTACCCTTTTTTGTTCAAATCAGTTATATTATTAATTTAGCTTGCATTATATTTATATCGACTTATCTTTATCTTTTTGTTCTAAAACATTTAAAAACCAATGCCATCTCTGCGCATTTTTAGCCTTGAGCTTGTTTCACAGTTGAAATATCATTATCACTATCACGAAATATCATAGCCTCATTTTCATTGAGAATCATGACGGTATTTTCAGCAACATTTATGAAAATCAAAAGTGGCTTTGTTTTAAAAAATATTGCTCAGTGAGCCCAGTAAAATGCCTAAAATATTTACAAATCTTTTTGGATTAATGGCCGATCTAAGTCCATATCCTGTACTTAAGTGATGATTTCTGATGTTGATGGTATTTTTGGATGTACTTCACATGGACTGTAGTCAAGGATGGTATA
Organism: Rhynchophorus ferrugineus; assembly: GCF_030347505.1. Lineage (NCBI taxonomy): Eukaryota > Metazoa > Arthropoda > Insecta > Coleoptera > Curculionidae > Rhynchophorus > Rhynchophorus ferrugineus. Next base: position 23,527,944 of record NW_027472580.1, read on the forward strand.
TGCGCCATTTTCAATGTTTTCCATTGTAAAAATGCACTGATACATCAACTTTAAATGGGTAGTAAACAAAGAACGTGTCGACCCAATATCAATTATGTTTTTATGAAATATGGATTTTAGAGAAAATCAATATTCTTTTAGTATAGTATTCCTTTCAATATATTGGAACAAACAGAAGCAACACTGAATTTATACGACTGGTCGATGGCAAATTATAGTAATTACCAGCGCCAGTTTGGAAGTTCACGTGGATTATCTCCCAAAATTTGACAATATTGCTTATGGACACAACCATTTATCTAAAACTATTTTAGGTACTGAATATAATTTGAATATCTTTCTCCAGAGTTCGATTAGAAACAGTTACACGTTGCTTATGATCTTTTCTGTTATAGTTGACGTAACCATTAATCTAAAACTAGTTTTCCTCAACGAATATGACTTGAATATCTTTCTTCAGTGCAGTTTCTGGATTTATTAAATTTGGATGAAAAATCTTTGGCCAATTGGTTAAGTTAAACTTTATGCAAGAACCTTGGAAGACATTTTGTGTTATCTTATATAACGGTGTTACGAAGGTTGTTCAACACCGCAACTTTACATAGGGATTTGATCAATTATCATCATTACACTGAGGTAGATTATTTACTTTTCAGGACTTCAAATATTCTTAACCAAATCTCACCACAATTGGCGATGGGCTGCAACCGTTCTGACCTTCGATAATGTTAGTTTTACTGTTTTTTTTCCTTTAGCTTTCTAGTATCTGGATTTCTCTTTTTGTCTAAATTATTATCTGCGTTTCTCTTTTTTTATTCGAACAAAATTCGGCTCAATGGTGCGCATCTTACATAAATAACTTCTTTCAATCTTCTTCTTCTCCTGGATCTTCTTTACTAAATTTGGCCATCGGACTATTTTCAGAGCGCTTTCAATAACATTGATCCATGTTTTTTCAAAGCTGTTCGATCCGTCTTCCACCCAAAAATTGATTTTATTACGGGAGTTCGCGAGGCATTCACCTTTTATTCTACAGATATGTCCAAACTATTGCTATCAATGTCTTTGAATTTGTCCCTCAACTGTGCATTGATTGTCGCATCTTAAATGAATAACTTCATTTCTAATATAATCTCGGAGCGAAACTCGTAGAATTGGTCTTAAGCATCGTATTTGAAGGTCGCAAGTTTACATATGTTAGATCTGTCCAAGTCTCGAAGTCATACAAAAGGATTGGCAAGATGAGCGTTGGAAAGAGATGGGTTTAAGTCTTGATTGTATTATTTCCACTCTGACCGATTTTTACTTCGGTGGTAGATGCCATTCTTTTCTCCTGTATTGCTCATGTCCAAACACTTGAACTCCTGTACTTGCTCTAACTGGATTCTGTTCAGGTTTACAATAGTTGATGACCCATCAGCTGTTAATATTTTTATCATTTCTTGATATAAAAGAAGCTAAAGCAGGTGTACCATAGGGAAGTGTACTGGGGCCAATTGTTTACCTATTCTGTACATGTGATATACCATAAATGGAAAATATCACGATGGTTACATCTGCTGATGACATTGATTCTTGCTCTCAGAGGCAGTAGGGAAGAGATTACACGAAAATTACAACAGACAAGTGACAATATAAATAATTGGACCCAAACTTGGGATATAAAAATTGCCGAAAGTAAATCTGTGCATGTAGATTTCACGTATACGCACTAATAATAATAAATAATATTATCATTCCATATAGAAACCATATAACTACCTAGGAATCAATCTTGAGGTAAAACTTCGCTGGAGGGAATATGTAAAAAAGAAAAAAACTGGAATTAAAATATAGGAATATGTAACAAGAAAATAACAACTATCTCTACGTAATAAATTGCTATTATGAAAGCAAGTATTGAAACCTATATAAACAAACTTGGGATATAAAAATTGCCGAAAGTAAATCTGTGCATGTACATTTCACGTATACGCACTAATAATAATAAATAATATTATCATTCCATATAGAAACCATATAAGTACCTAGGAATCAATCTTGATGCAAGACTTCGCTGGAGGGAATATGTAAAAAAGAAAAAAACTGGAATTAAAATATAGGAATATGTAACAAGAAAATAACAACTATCTCTACGTAATAAATTGCTATTATGAAAGCAAGTACTAAAACCTATATAGACATACGGAATTAAATTATGGCGATGTTCCGTGAAAATTAAAATGAATATAATACTAATTTTGCATATCAACATTCTGAGAGGTATTGTAGGTTCACCGTGATAATACAGGACTGATTACTTACACCGATATCTTCAGATACCGACTGGCGGTCAGGAAAGCAAGATAATTGCCAGGAGACATGAGGACGGACTCCATTCTCATGTCAATATCGAGGCAATACAACTCTTGGATAACACCAGGACAGGAGACAGACCCAAAAGAATCAAACTATCTGATCTATTGTAGTGTGAGTGTGAGTGAATTTAATAGTAAAACAACAGTGTTAATAGATAAACATTATTACAACAGAGGCCAACATAATGCCGATGAGTCCTTTTATATATATATATATACCTAGATTTAAGTTATTGTAAACACAAATTGTAGGTTAGTCGTGAACGACTAGTAGCAGTGTAATAAAAAATCTTGATTGAAGAAAAGTATCTTGAAGCCGACTTGAAGAATATTAAAAGCTTCTGTATATGCATCTGCGAATATAGCGTTATGATCAGCGAACATCACATCGGAATACTATATCTGTTCTAAATACTCATCTATCAATAATATTTACTGTTACAATTCGAAAACCGTTCATCATGTACATTCTGGCAAAATGTCTGTGATTCATTTATTTGTATATTAATGATTCAATGAAATTTAAAAGCCTATAAAAAAGAAAGGATTACCGTTCAAATATGCCATAAGTTGAATAATAATAAATTATGATGAACAGAAACGGCACGTTTTGCGAATCTAAATCAGCTAAAAAATATTTGCAGAAATGGAAACCTGGTAGCGAAATGGTTCGTCTCTTCTTGAATCGAAACGTGTCTTAATCATTCGTAGAATATAGTTCAAGAGGAATTACCAGAGTCGGTACAGACGGAGTCTAAAAAAAAATTCCAACGGTCGCGGCCGAGTCCGTTTACGAGCAGGAACATTCTTTTCATAACGAAGAAAAAAATCGGTTAATATTCTGTTTAATTTTGAAACAAGAATTTCCGATACGCCAACCGAAAAAATAAAACCTGTTCTTTTACTGTCGCCTAATGCGGTCGTAAAATGCGACCTTATCGCGCATCCAAATCTCCCACCAACGTTATTGGCTCCTAACAGGCCAATTATTTTCCAAATTTTCGAGAAAATGACCGCCGTGGAAAAGATTAAACTTATATTAGGTTTTAACGTTGCCTTTTCGTGGACTTGAAAAGTTCGTGTTGCTGCTTCAACATTAGATTTATGGTATGACGTGACTTATATGGTCGTAGATTAGCTATATAGTTAGTTTTGATGACGCATATTTTGTTTCTCATTGTTTGCTATTCATTTTTTACCATAATTTGTCGTTATCTTGCCTTATTATCACTTAATTTCTGATTATTAAAATGTTGCCATCCATCTCTATGGTAGGTTAAATTGGAGACGTCATGTTAGATAAAAAGCACAGCAGATAAGACTCAAAGTCAAGGAATTGTACCGGTTAGCCGGAAGATACTCTCTACTTGACCTAAAATCAAAGATATTGGTTTATCAGTCAATCATAAAGCCTATTTGGACCTATGGGGGGCAAATATCGGGTTGCACTAAGACATAAAACCAACTAGTAATCCAACGCAGCCAAAACAGTTCTACGATTAATTACCTATGCTTAGGTTGGCTATTACTAATGCAGAGCTGCATGATGACCTTCAAATCAAATCGATTTACCAAATTATCAAGGATTTTGCTTTAGAACATGAAATAAGGTTGCTAAATCACAGTAATATAGAAGCAACAGCTACTGGACAATACGCGGTAAATCAGAAGGTTGAAGCGAACCAAACCACACGAACTTGCATGCAAGTACAACAGAAAAGTTATAGTACATTAACGTATCAATTAAGAATTCACTGAGCATATTTAATGTAAGATGTAATTAATTAAAAAAATGTTTTTTGTGTCTGATCATTTGTATCGTAGTAGATCTACTGTTCATTGTCAGTAACAATAGGCTACAGAAAATTCTTCTTTTTTGGCTAGAAAACAATAGCTCTGAAATCAAAACTGACAATTGGTATATTACGTAGTACTATTACCATAAGTTTCTGAGAGTGTTTGATGGGCTTCGGCAGAAGATTGCTTTGTTTTATTCAAATAAAAACAACAAAAGTAATGAACATCGAAAATTCAATTTTGTGTTTCATATTTTGAATAATTCAAAAATACTAAATGGCAGATGTTATTTTATGTAGAGTAATGTCAAAACCATCGAATTTAATAGTTAGGTTAGGTTGTTTAATATTTTTTTACATATTTTCACTAATATATCTGGCTGATCAAAATACATGCAAGCACCTAATATATGACTCTCGGCAAATATCTCGACTTTTAGAATGACAATTCACGCTGTGGTGTTACGCTCATCAAACCAAAACTAACATTATAGTTCTCAGCCTACTTAAATCAAATAGCTACATATTTTCATAGAGTGAACCTTGCAAGAATTGGTGTTTTAATTTATTAATCTTCACTATGATTTTAAGTTTTGTGAGATGTATTATTTTGAAAAAAAAAATTTCTAAGAAAATTATTTATAGCAATGGATTTTCTAGATCAACAAAATCGTCAGTATCCGATGCATATAATTGTTTAAAACTTATCTTGAATCTGTTTAAGAGATTGTCTTAAAATTTCAATAAATTATTACTTTGTCATATATTTAAGATACCTTTGCTTGTCCAACGCTCTTAGAACAACATTTTTACAAGATATCTAGTGACTTTTTCTCGTAAAATTGTCATTTCTTTTGAAAGAATTTGGCCAATATTGGAATATTGACACCTTTTTTATACAAATTAATTTTTAAGGCTATCTTGGCATCGTTCTCAGATTTTTTATAGATTGAGTTTTCATTACATAATATTTAATGTCAGTTGTAATTTGTTTAATATCATTACTTTAGTAGACATAGAACTATGGTAGTTGATTATCGATTTTTCAGGAGGTATGAATATTAATTTCATTAGTAATAAGTGATTATAGAAATTGTAACATATTTCAACTGTTATTTCTTCAGTTGCTACGTTATTACCCCACCTTTATAAATTCTGTATAATCTCTGTTTTAGTTAAAAATAAAAAAAAAATTAAAAGACCCCTTACAACAAAAATATGTATTTTTTTCTCATTATATCTTTACATTTTCTAAATGCCGCCTAATTATCATTGATCGCTCAGTATAATGAACAACCCGTTCCGGTAGCGTCAGAAAGAATGGAGTTTTTTTCGAAGGCAATTATTTATTGGGTTTAATGGCAGTGCATCGGAAGTTCTAACAAGCGTTAATTCCAACCTTCGAACCTTGAGGCTTCTCTTTTGGTTCGTATTCGATCTTTTACTGCTTGATTTGTGGTCAACAATAAAGAATAGCTTAAATATTAGGCGGTAAAAGTTGAATAGATGATTAGTAAGCCTACCAGTTTGCTGCTTATAACAGTTGCAGAGCTTTATAACTTTCGTTATTTATAGGAGTAGCTTAGAAACTAATCTTGGTAATATTGTCGGATAGATATTTTACGTATTATTTGTATTTGTAATTTGTTAAAATACTTTTATTTATAGTGATGAGATGTATTATATAACAGGTCAATTGAAAAGTCTCCGGCCAACCATAGTAAAACACATTTTTTTATTCCTCATAAGTTTGGCGATCACCTCTTCATTTGAGGAAAATTTCTTCCCAGCGAGGATTCTTTTGAGAACTGAGAACAGGAAAGAGTCGCTGGGGGCTAGATCTGGAGAATACGGTGGATGGATGGATGTTTGCCATCGTTTTCACTAACTTGTGACACGCTGCGCTATTGATGGTCCTTCTTTTTTCAAGGTAGTCAATGAGAATTATTTCATGTGCATCCCAAAATACAGACGCCATAACCCTGCCAGCCGACTGTTGGGTTTTCCCATGTTTCATCCATTGTCACATATCGACGCAAAATCTCGGGTTTATTACGCTTGAACATCTTCAAACACTGCTCCGAATCATCAACTCGTCGTTGTTTTTGGTCAAAAGTGAGCTCGTGCGGCACTCACTTTGCACAGAGCTTTTTCACACTCAAATATTCGTGAATGATATGATGTACACGTTCAGGTGATATTTTTAGAGTGTCTGCTATTTCATTCAATTTCAATTTACGGTCATTCAAAATCATTTTGTGGATTTTTTAAATATTTTCGTCGGTAACAACCTGTTTTGGGCGTCCACTGCGTTCACCGTCTTCGGTGTTCATTTCACCACGTCTAAACTTAGCATACCAATCTTTGATGATTGATTTTCCTGGGACAGTGTCTGGAAACTCGGCACCAAACCAAGTTTTGCTGTTTTTTTCCCTTCAACAAGCAATATTTTATCAAAACGCGAAATTCCTTTTATTCACTTTTTTCCACCTAAAAAAATTTGCTTCACTCAAGATGCTATAATTCACAAAATAATGATCCGACAGCTCTCAAATTTATACGGGCATCTTTTGAGGGTTAGGGCTAACTAAAAACCATATGGATTTAATTCTGGTAGCGCCATCTATATGTCAGGCCGGGGACTTTTCAATTGACCCTGTAATTTAATTCTTTGTATATGTCACAAAATTATATTATTATTTTTGTATTATTTGGGCTCGGCACTGACTTCAAGGTGATCTTTTGGTAGTAATTAAAATAATATTGTAAATAGATAAATAAGTTTAGGTAGGTATTAAGCCAAATTGTGCGTCTATAGTAGAATATGAAATACGTGTAGTAGATCGGTTAAATAAGGTTTCCCTTTATTTATATTTAGTTATTACAACGATTATTAGGTACATATGTTATTTTAAAATGTTTTAATTTGTGTTAAAAATCTAAGTTAAATTATTTTTTAATTTTTAGTGAGTTCCTTATTTATTATTTGAAGTTGGTTCAATTTTTTTGTTAAAAATATTTTTTTGAAAACTATTACTATTTGCTAAAAATACATATCATTGTTTCTGTCATTGTGGCAAAAGACATATCTCTGCTTAGGGCTATCGAAAAAGTATAAATGACAATCCACAAGATCTACAAATGGACTAGAGAGTGAGTAAACTATAACAATAGCTGGAAATCTGTTCTTTTAATTTTTCATTTGGTCGAAATGACAAAAACGGATTCGTCAAGCAAAATCAGTGAAATACGTCGGCACTTATCTCCATGATTATTTAAATTGAAAACATCACGTTATACAAAAAGTACAATTAATCAGACTAAAAATCAAAGAACTGTACTGGTTCTTCGATTAATTACTAATAATTATATAATCACTATATTTATGTAACTAACGAAGAACTGCAACTAGAAGTAACCTTCTTTCATGCTTTTTGAGCTTTCATGCTTAAAGGACAGCCCAGGAAGCAGAAGGAAGAAGTAAGAAGAAAGGGGAAGATGAACTCACTCTCGTGTTGGTTGTGTATTAATGCACAAGTTCTAAAACACTACACTGCGGAACTAACGATTTAAGATTGTAAGAAGTATACTAAAAATGAATTATATTAGTTAGTGATGTTGAGGAACAAGAAGACTAATTAATTCAAGAGATTAAGGGATTTAACATTAATAAAATTGGTAATAAATTTATTTTTTATGACATTTATTTAATGAATTTATATTAATAACTATAAGAACTATGTACTGATTTTATATATAATGATAATTTTATACAAATAAACTTTATATAAATAATAAACTTTATACACGAGTCTATATATAATATAACGTATATATGTGATCGTTGAGATACATCAAGAAGAATGTGTTACTATAATGAATTGCATATTTACATCCTGAATAACTGATGTACAAAGTTGTAGTACAATCGACAAAAAAATCGCCATTGGCAATACCAATTTTAATTTGGCCTGGATGTTTTTTTAGTTTGATTACTTTCACACATGATATTAATTATTTTGGTGCCGTTTGTATGAACGATCCTCATTTATTCGTTATTGTAGTTAAATTAGACTGAGGGATATATAAGGTAGTACTTGATTAATTTAATTTTAAAGATGCCCGAGATCATGGCATTAATATTATAACACGCGTGATTAGTGGTAGTGGGAAAACTTGACCTGATCTACTCATAATTAATAAGATTGAGTTATCTATTGTTAAAATACCGTTTTTTATTTATTGCATATAGAATTCGCCCGTTTTTTTCTTTTATACTTCGGAATGTCTGTTTATAAAATGCCAAATATATAGATATTTTGACTATTCTGGTTACAATTTAATAATTTAAACAGTTTGAATAACTATAGCAGACCTGATACAGCATCACTTCACTACATAGTATAAAACAAAGTCGCCTTTTCTGTCCCTATATCCCTATGTGCGCTTAAATCTTTAAAACTACGCAACGGATTTTGATGCGGTTTTTTTCAATAGATAGAGTGATTCAAGAGGAAGGTTTATATGTATACTACATGCATAATATACTAAGGCAACATTGCTAATTTTAGAGGTTTCTAACGTGATGTCGTAAATTAACCTATTTTTTTAGGATTATTTAGCAATTAGCAAAAACGCTGCCTAACCCTACGAGTTAGATCAAATTAATGTACTACAGTATTGTACACCATAAAAAGGTCTACAAAAAAGTCCGCGATGGTATATGTTTATCTTTTAGGGATAACCCACATTAACCATTTTTATTGTTTACTTTTTACGTGAGAAAATGGCTTATTTACGAAGCTATTTTAAGCAATACGGCATTAATCCTTATCGAATTAAGTACCTTAAATACAGTGTGCAATTAATATAGATCAATATGGTTCCTTACAGCATGTAAATTAAACAAATATTTTCGGAGATATTACAAATTTAAAATTTGCGTTTAAAAATGTGTAATGTAATAAAAATTGTATGAATTTAGATATTCCAAAGATAGCAGGAAATCTTCATAGTAAGTATAGGGGAAGAGGAATTGTTTTACTCCAAATTTAATGCGTGCAGGCCAAGGGCAGTAATGAATGAACCAAAAATACTGGATCGATTTTAATCATGTTTTCATTGAGTGACATAGGCATATATATTTTATGCCCGTGCAAAGTCGGAGCGGGCCGCTATGTTTTTATATACAACGTTCATATTTTTTCTGTAGTGCATTTAATTTAGTATCAGCATTGCACCCGTGCGAAGCCGGGGCGGGTCGCTAGTTGAATATAAATTGGCTTTTAAAGCAAAAATATTGGTGGTGGAAATTATGGATTAAATATTTTAAAAAGCGCAATAGAAATTTAGAATCATTTGGACATCATAATAAGGTATTAGTGCTACTCTAAACTACTAAAAATAACGTGGAATTTTTGGTAGGACAATATGATAAATTTCTTTAAGCAGAATCAGCTAAATACCTCGGCCTTCATCTCGATGGTGGGTTAAATTGGAAACATCATATTAGACGAAAATCAGAGCAGATTAGGCTAAAAGTCAAGCAACTGCCCTGGTTCGTCGGAAGTTACGCTCAACTTCACCTAAAGGAGATTGGTTTATCAATCAATCGTAAAGCCAATTTGTGGCCTGTGAGTTGCAAATATGAGGTTGCACGAAAACAAAGTTCTACGATTAATTAAAATGTTTATCGCTGCGTAATCAACAAAGAGCTGCATAATGCCCCCGAAATCACATGGATATAAGAAGCGATCCAAGCTTTTGGCTTAAAACATGAAATAACGTTTGCTAAATTATAGCAATACAGCTAATATCTGTATAATAAATACCAGATTGTTGTTTTGACATAATTGTTTCTTAGTTGTTTGACTTGGAACTGTTGTTTGTTTGAATGGAAATTGATGTTAAGCAACTGATTTTGCATCATGAGAAAGCTCGGTTACATGTTGCAAAATTGAAAAAAATCTACCTGAAGATGCTTAGATAGAAAGCTCTATCCTATTGACCGTATTCACCAGATATTTTTCTTTTGAGTTACCAGTTGTTAAATGAAAAACCAGTCGATAAATAATTCATCGCCTAGTCGAATAGCTCTTCATTCCTTATGAAAAGACCAAAATGAATCGATTCTTGAATAGACTTAATTTTTAATAATTTTTTTGCAAAAGAGAAACCTTATGAATAAGTATTGTTTGAATTATTGAAAAAATCCAAATTATTTGTACACCTTACATTTTCTGGAGTAGACAAATAGTATAAGCTTTTATTATATTTATCTTTATTTGTAACTGACCTGAAGCAGGAGTCCTTGAAACAATTTAAAAAGGTCGTGTTTTACATCTAGCATTTTTAAAAATTAATGAAAAATTTTAAAATTTCACACATTTTCTATGTTCGAAACTAGGGTTTATCAAAAATTGAAGAAAATCTCTATTAAATCTAATTAAATGGTATAGGTATCAACTAGGAGCTGTATACAAGATTACATGGTATTCAATATTATATTTATGAATTTCGTCATGTCATTTCGAATGTCCAAGCCAAGCCATAGCTCCTCGATTGTAACAAGTGATAATCAAAAGATACTATGTCTCGAGAGTACGCTGATTATGACAGAACTTCTCGTTGGAGATTTGATATTGTCTTTGTTGCAACAATAAGTCGTTAATTTGTTCAATTGCCGTCTATAAACATTTGCAGCCACTTTTCCATTCGGTTTTAGAAACGTGTAAACTTGTTTCTTGTTTGAATCAAAATCACCACTTTTATATAGTTGTTATTGAAAAATTGTTATATTGAAAAAAATGTCAATACTACCGATTTAACAGTTAGATTAGATTGTTCAACATTTGTTAACGGACATCTCCAAGATATTGTTGATATAATAATCTATAATATAATAATCATTGTTATAATATGTTATATCTTAATCATATTTTAATTACTATTTAGAGCAAGTGACTTAACTTCGTTCGATTTGTTCAATAAACGTCTTTAGACATCTGCTGTAACAGTTTTATTCCTTTTTTTGTTATTGACATCAAAATCATCACTTCTGAACCATTTAAAACAAAACCAGTAATTGGAATATGACGGAGAACCATCACCATATATTTCTGGAAATGTTTGATGGGTCTCGGTAGCGAATGCCTTGTCTTGTCTTGAATATACACTGAATAACTCAATAACACTAATTTTTTTTATAACATCTTTATTAGATACGCTTAGTACAATCTGAATTATAAATTAATTTATTACTATATTTCATTTGTAGTAGGATTAATTCACAAGCAAGTGCGAGAAAATACATCCATAGGTATTCCTCAATTATAAAGTTATAAGAACTTATAGCTATAGTTTACACTAAGGGTATACACTTTATATAAGTTCGTATGGTTTGGTTCAATTCAATCTCCTGACATCCTGCGCGCTGTCCAGCAGTTGCATTGCTTTCACGTTAGTATGATTTAGTAATCTTCTTTTGTGTTTCAAGGCGAAATCTGGTATAACTTCGCAAATCCATTTGATTTCCAGGTCATCGTGCAGTTCTTCATTAGTTACATAGCGATAGGCATTGGTAATCAATCGAGGAACCTTGTTTTGGCAGCGTTGTATGACTAGTTGATTTGAATTTTTAGTGCAACCCCATATTTGCACCCCATAGGTCCAAATTGGCTTTATAATTGTATTATAGATCAACCTCTTTGATTTTAGATCAAGTTGAGAGTATCTTCTGACTAACCAGTATAGTTGTTTTATTTTAGTTCTAATGTGTTTTGCTTTTTGTCTAACGTGATGCTTCCAATTTAATCTACCGTCAAGATGGATTCCAGGTATTTAGCTGATTTTGCTTGAGGAATCGAGCATCCATTTAGTGATATCCAATCTTTCGTCCATTTGTAGATTTTGTTGTCTGCCACTTGCACTTTTTCTATTGCCCTAGGCAGAGATATATCTTTTGCCATAATAAGAAGCTACCTTGTGGAACTTCAGGCGAGATATTTTTAAATCTCGAGAACGCTATTTCGTGCGATACTCTAAATTTTCTTCCGAATAAATATGACTCCAGCAATTGACAATAGTTACGCAGTAACAATTTTCTCATCTTACAGATTGATCCCAAATGCCAAACACGGTCAGAAGCTTGTGAGACATCCAGGAAAATTGTAGGGCAGTATTTCTTTTCCTCAAACGCTCTTTCAATAGCCGCAGTTACTCTGTGTACTTGATCGATTGTTGAATGGCGATTTCGAAAACAAAAGTGGAAATCTTGTATTGTTACCAAATGTTTAACACGTTTAAATATTAGTTTCTCAAATAGCCTTTATATTGCAGGTAGTAGCGATATAGGCCTGTAAGATTCGACTTGTTCTGCAGGTTTGTCAGGTTTTTTGATCATAATTATTTGTGCCACCTTAAAGCATTCCGTAACATGCTTCAGCCTTAAACAGGCATTAAATATATATGTCAACATGATGATTGCTTTTCGCGGCACTTCTTTCAATAATCTAGGTGAAATGTCATCTATACCAGGTGCCTTTTTAGGATTGAGGTTATCAATTTCAGTGGCAACTTCCAGTGGAGAAATTAGATTTAGATCTACATCGGGTTGATAAGCAGAAGATGTGTCCATGATGGATTCTATATCATTAGATTGAAATATGTTAGCTAAGTATTGTGCGAACAATTCAGCTTTTTCATTGTTGCGTCGAACCCATTCATTTCGATCATTTTTAATTGGCGGAATAATTGGTCTTTTAAATCTTCGAGTTGCTTTCCATAGCGAATAATCTTTGTCTGCTTGTGGACTTAATTCACTTACATACTTTTAAAAGCAATTCTGTTTATATTCTTTGATATTTTGATTCGTCTAATTACTAATTCTATTTAAAGTAGTTTTGCCTGCAGCATTTCTGGTTCTATGCCATACTCTTCTAGCTTTTCGCCTTTCTTTTATCATTTCTCTAATTTCGAGGGGGTAAAGTACTTCGTATTCTGATTTCTCTCTTGCTATTGGGGTAGCATCTTTTGCAGCTTACCTAATTTGTTCAGTTATATGTTTGGTTTGTTACTCAAGATCATCTATAGTTTTAAGAATTACTTTTAAACTGATTTGTTCCTGCAGTATGAATCTGAAATTGTTCCAGCCAGTATATTTGTGGGTAAGATTAGGCTTTTTTGCTTTTCTTAGAATTGTCGCGCCCAGTATTATACTGGAGTGTGATCAGATGTTAGATCGCACAAGCTTTCTGTACTAATTTGATTTAATGAGATGCCTTTTGTAATGTAGAAATTCAGCAGGTCTGGGACTTTATTACCGTCTGTATCTAGTACTATATATATCTAGAACTTGACTTTAATTTTTTATAATAAATGTATTTTAAAAATAAAAGGGTAAATTATTTAAACAAAATAATAGTTTAATACTTTCAATTGTGTACTTGTCGCATTTACTCATACAGATATTTATTATCGGTAAGATTACACAGTAGTCAGTGAAAGGTAAGTAAATGTTGAAAGGATTAAACATATTCAATTATTCACTGTGGTTTTAGCACTTGTTGTGTTTTTTTGGGTGAAAAATGAAGACTGTTTTCTCGGACCACGTGAATAAATAGCCTGTCGAGCCAGCATCTTGGTGTATTCGGTTTCACGTAGGTTTCGTTGTGTATTAAAATGCATTCTTCAGAATTGTTTACTAGATGTTTGTATAAATTTTTCTTTCGAGTTTTCGCATGTCCTATTTGGTGACAAGTTTCGTGTTTCTAGAGCTTCATGTGTGCTTCATTCAGTGCTTCAGTCGAGTCCTGTAGACTATTATTAACAATTTGTTAGATGATTATTTGATTTAAAAATTACCAGTGAGGCTGTCGTTGTCTAAATGACAGTATACCTTTTTTTTAATTGAATTAGAACGTTATTATAGTATTTTTGGAAATATAGTATTATTAGAAATTGCAATAAATCGCCGTGTGGTCGAAATTCGACCATAATTTATAAAATTCATCATAATAGACTAAGTATGATTGAATAACTTAAAAAATGATACGTTATTAACATTAATTAAGTATTAATAAGTTTAAATGAGTACATCACTGAATATTATAACAAAAGTATCATGTGTATGATTATTTTCAGAACAGTAACAACTTCATATCGTCACATAAGCATATATAGAGCATAATTATATACGATTTTTATTAGCTTTTATGTTATAATTATAAACATATAAGTATATTAAAAGAAGTAATTCATATTTTTATATTAATTAAAACTGTAACGAACAGCATTAGGCACTTTATTTCTTACAATATAGAAATTATATTAAAATAATGTATTTATAATATTCAAAATTATGTCTCTGAAATAAATAACTAAAATAATTGATAAAATTTATGTATCAATATAATTTTTATTTTTTAAACATTTTTTCACCTGAAATATACATTGAAATACAATAAATCAAATAATAAACAGGGCTTTTTTGATACAGTAATCATTTCTTTACCTATACTTTTTCATTCAACTATTCAATTTTTCAAGAGATCTTATCATATTTTTTCCTTTGCTTTACCATTACAGATCATCTTTAATTTGTTTTCTATGGCTTTCGTTAATTTACTGCTTTCTATTTTGCACTGTGTCCCACATGAGGACTAAAAACTAACCAACAAATGAGAAGCATTCATATTAACTCCTAATGCAATAATGTATTTATATACCTTGCTTTCTTGCGAAATGCGTTTACTAATAATTCCTAAAATGGATTAGAAGTTTATATTATTATTATAAATATTAATTTAGATTCTAGTTAACATTTGTATAAACATTTTCAAAATATATAAAAACAATGTCTAATGTGGCAACTGCTATCTAATTTTCTAATTATACGTTGTTATTGCGTTAAATACTATAAACTAAAAAACTATACATTCATAAATAATTTATCCAAAACAAACTTATAAATACCATATTTGCATTTCTGAATATAATAACTACAAGTTAAATTTTGATTACGAAATCTCCTTTTCTTTATTTATTTATATTTTAATAGATACTTAATTGGACAAGACAGCACATCATAACTAGCAATACCTGATTATTATTTGAGATATTTGAGAGATGGATGTTGTATACAATTAATCGTTTTAAAACAAATCACAATTTCCCGACATAATATCGGAATGATAATTTCCGTTAAATTTTGTTTTGTAGATTCTTTAACAACTCAGACTTTTTGAATTTTCCGTGTAACTGTAAATGCAGCACCGCTGCCCTCAACTGCCATTAATAGGCTACTGCGATATTTTGAGCAAGCTGCGTCATTTACTTTGTGTTTGACAGCCATTAACAGCAGGTAACCTCTCGAATTTTGAAACGTCTCAAGAAATTGATAACGGTGGTTTTCGTTGAGTTCTGATAATGCATTATTTTTTGCACAAGAAATCACTGAAACCAAAGAAAGGCTTGATAAATATTATGGGGATTCTGTAAACTATCAATTTAAATGGACGAAATGTGGGTTACTGGGTTGTGTTGTGGTTGAACTAGCATAAATGAGGTCGGACGTTCAGGTCGCCCAAAAGAGGTCGCCAGGTTGTAGGTATCTCAACTGGACAGGTACACACATTTTACATGCATATTTGTTAAAGAGTTGATTGCTTTTAGATATAAGTCAAATAATTTGTGTCGTGAATGATTTCAAAAGATATAAAACGGTGAATGTGTCGTTAAAGACAAAAGCCTTAACTCTAAACTGCAATGACTCTATTAGTAAGTAATCCATGGATTACTAGTGTTTTTTTTATAAGTATAGAACTTTGAGAATCTATAATCAACCGTTAATAAACCATACTGCTTGAGCTTTAGTCACAACTTCACTAAATTGTGTCAAGAAATGCTTCAAATAATTGCGGAACTGTATGCTTGATCTCTCATGTAGTGGTAGGTATATCCTTTTACTCGATAACATTTTCTAAGCCAATACATTTAAGCTACCTTATTTAATAAAGTATCTTGTTTCATTAAAGTATCATTATTATATTCTAATGTTTCAGTTAAATAATATTACGTATTTAATTTTAATCGTTTGTTTAATTATGTATAAGCGTCCCGGAAATAATCAACGATATTAATTAGCCATAAATCTCTTCAGGCTCATCAAAATGTAATGTATAGTACGTAGTTACTTCATTTGTATTTATTTATTGAAATATTTGTATATATTATTTAAAAACTGTTGTAAAATTAATGGTATAGGATAGAGAAAGTTTATGAGTTGTGAATTAAATACAATTTTCTTATAAAATGTTTTTACCTTTGTCTATATCTACAGAAGTTTATTTTTTTGAAACGTGTCTATAAGAAAATGGCAAATATTGTAAAATAAACTATACGATATAAATGTAGAGAAAATTCTAAAGAAGAAGACATATATCTGTTGGTAAAACTAACTGTAAATATCAACACATTTTTTATTCTGAAAATGTATTGTAGATATATACAGTTCATGGATTTGTAACCAGTAGTTCCTTTTTAAATATATACGTTTTCAAACTTATTGTAAATGCATGATATGTGTACGAGGAGTTAAAAGAATTGATTATTTGTAATGGTTGAATTTATATATATTTGCTGGTGTTATGAATGAAATAGCCAATTTAAAATCAAAGAAAATTAATTTTAAGTTGTTATGTATAGAATTTCCCTGCTATAGTTTTTCCTTTTATAGAAATTCTGTAATTTTAGTGCTAAATTTTCTAGATTTGTAACTGAGATGACTTTTTTTTGTGTTTGACGTTTGTGTGACGAAAGTTACCGGAAGCGATTAACAGAAGCATTGAATCTTAAATGTATAATTGAGACTTTAATTGTTAAACTAATATGCCAAGATATATGTTGGTGGAAAAAGGCAGAATTATCTAAAAATGGTGTAAAAGAACAGCAATTGTATTTATTAGACTGTTATAAGGTCCAGTAAATATGCTAATAAATTGTAACACAGTCGTTTTCTTGTTTTATCGTTAGTGATTTAACAACACGGCCAAGGTGCAATAAGTATTTTTTATGATAATTATTATACACATGACAGGATATCATTCTGTGCTACTTCGTTAGAAATGCAGTACGGATTATCGACTGTAGCAACTAACACATTGTTAACAGTTTTATATAGTGATTAGTAATAACAGTATAGATAAGTTATTAAATATAATTTTGTTTGAAAACTTGTGTGTTGGTAACATAGGTAAATAATTGTTGGGTAATATTTTGTCGGCTAACTGGGTTGCGGATAAACTAAAATAATATTTGAAACTCTTCGACCTCAGCGATTGAAACTAGTTCATTATTTTGTATGGCTTAGTTTCCACAATATCAACTAGAATATTTAGTAGTGAATTCAATACATCTTTGTCCGTTGGCTTTGCTTGCTAGTTTCATCGGCTGTGATTCGATGTATTTTACATTGCAACCAACTCTTGGTATCCAATTTTGAAGACATTTTGTTTGGTTTGGTTTGGTTTAGGTAGGATTTTTTTGGTTAGATGAAAGCCTAATGACTGCAAGTTAACAGTTTCTGCTACTGCTGCAACTGCAAGGAGTTAGACATTTCTATATATTGTAGCAATAGAATTTTCAAACTAACATTTATCAATTATAATCATGAAATTAGTTAAATAAAATGTTTATTCGTACTAGCTCAGTAAATTTTTAGATTGTTTATACTGAGTTGTTGTTCGATAAAGAAGGAATGGACAATATTTACATTTTTAATATAACTCAAGCTGTCTATACGATATTACTTCTGTTTCCCTCTAACTGTAAAGCTGATTTATTCAAGAATTAACAGTGAATTGCGTATATTAAAACTTTATCTAACGTCTGATTAATGGACCTATATGGATTGTAGATCAAGAGCTTGAACATAATATGTATGCGTGGTAATAACTACTTATTGCCTATTGGGCAGTTTGATGAACTACTAGGGGTAATAATTTTTTTTAACAAAGTCTTTTATTTTCGGGTGAATACTAAATCGGCTAAAAATTAAAGAATCCTATTTTTGTAGAACTTAATTTTAACAACCACTATTTATGTCATTTGATGATACATATAAAATTAATAGTACATTATAAACGTTAATGAATATCTATGCAGATTGTTTATTTTTTTATTTTTCTATTCTACATTTAAGTAATCATTACCTGGACATTATAACATGACAATTGAAAAATTAATTAATGCTATTTGACTATCAAAATCCACTATTTTGTCATGTCTTGAAAAGACTATTTTGTCTTGTATCGGGAAGTCATTACCGGGTTTTCTAACAGAGGTCGCTTTACTTGCATGTCGAAGTAAGCAATATTATGATTTGTCACATTCTACTGACATAAAGCTTCAAAGCTGTACATCATAGAGTATTACTTCTATAGAGTATATACTCTATGGCTATGCATGTTATATTTTGCGAAAGTAACACCGCCATAGATTTATACGTCTTATATTTATATGTCAAGTTTCGTGCCCGAAAACATACATTTGTGAGCATGTATTGTGAAAATGTTATAGTTTGTTTATGTTAGTGAAAATGTTAGTTTGATCCGTAATACAGTTAGTATTCTCTCTTTCCTCACACATTTTAATCAAATGCCCATGTATATTGTGAACAATTACACACATATTTGCTGCATAAAGGCTTCACACGCTACAATAAGGTTTACTACAGTTATCTTATATTAATTATATCCCACCTTTAGTTATCTCGATTCGTCCAAATTGAAGTTATTATTAACCATTCCTGTTTGCAGCATGAAGGGCAATATATCTACTATGAATTATTAATAAATATCATCAACTGTTGTTGTCTTAACACATTTTTTATTATCATCTTGCCATGAGAGACCATTGGGTATACCGGCCTCCTTCTGAAATATTCATGCCTCATCTAAATACAAATATTGAAATAATAACAATAATAAGCAGCGGTTTAACATTGTGAAAATTCAAAAGTGGTAAAGAACGCTCTGGCAGGCTGAACAAGTTTGAAGATGCGAAATTGCAAGGGTAATTGCACTGGGTAAAATCCAAAAGATGGGAGGTTGTGTGCCACAACAGCTGAATAAAAGGCAAATGGAAAATGTAAAAATCGTCAGTGAAATTTTTATTGATTTATATTTATGCATCGAATAGTGACGAGTGATGAAACATGAATTTATTTTGAACGCCGGCCGATCGCCTCCAAGGCCAAATCGTTTTGGTCACAAGACAATGTTTTGCGACAATATTTTTGGTGGCACCAGAGTGGCTGGTTAATAGTGGTCGCTAACGACAACAAAGTGTTAATTTGAACCATGCATTGAATGATCAACGCCCATAATGGACTCGAAGATACTTTTAAATGATTTTACAGTACGATCACGCACCGTCCCATAAAGTAAAGCCGACGAAGCAAACATTGGAGGCACTTGTATAGGACATATTATCGCACCCGTCGTACACTCCAGAGCTTGCCCCGTCCGACTATCAACTTTCCGCATCAATGGAACACGCGCTTGCAGGGCTATCACTTTGGCACTTTTGAAAAAGTTATATGATGGCTCCATGAATGCGACGTCGACGCAGGTCGAATTTTACATCGTATAACGGTCCACAAAATACCCAGAAATATAATCCCTGATATGGAAACGTTTATCTGGGAGAGTATTGAAAGGTATTTTCATTCATTCAGTGACTGACCCAGCGCTTAGTTCAGATGTGCCACCATCGACTGTCCAAGTCTCGTCAATAGGTATACCCCGCGCCGCTTCCTTTTATCTATCTGTAATTTCATCTTTTTTATAATTTCAATAAAATAACGGTCACACTATGAAAACAACCACTGTTTCATTTCATTTTTGGTCCGTTCACCGAGCCGTATAAGTTAACCTAAACGTTTTTTTTGCCATCGCATACATACATTGCCTGAAAGATGGACAAGATGCATAGTGTCAAATTGCCAATATATTGAATAAAATTATTGCCATTTTTGACCGGTGACTTTCCGGTACATCTGGTATTAGAAAACAAAGTTACTTGTTCATTCTAAAAATTCATGTTCCATCTTAAAATTATTGAAATTTTACATACCGTGTTGTTAATAAAAAAAGAGTAAATATTTGGATTTATTTATTGATGTCAGTGTACACAACAAATAAAACCGCCAGAGAGCAAAAAAATAGCAGAAGAGTGCGCGAGCAGGTCTTCGTCAAAGCACGTCTGAAAAGAACATTTTCCGCTCCGCGCTAACACTGCACGTACCGTCGTCGGTCTATGCCGAGATATTTAAAAGCAACGCAACGCGTACGCACTAGCTGACCGACCCGAGACCAATCGGTTTCCTTTCGAATCGCTCAAATGAGAACTGTCGCGACTCCGTTATGGACGAAGATTTATTCGTTTATTAGAGAGTATACGTAATTACTTACCGTAACGTTATTTTACTTATACGGTAACTTACATTATATTAGGTACTTATATGCTGCATATAGTAAACTAGATGTACTTTCGGTTTAGCACCTGCCCATTTTCTTATATATGAATTAATAGTGTGAGGGAACAGGCGGTCTTCTGGCAAACTCCGCACAAGCATATTTGCTTCTATTTTTCTTCTTTATAGCTCTCCACGATGGATAAATTTAGCCCCATGAAATTAAAAAGCAATAATTAAACATATGTTACAATAGTAAAGGAAGTGCTAATAATTCCTTGAGTGCTGGAAACTCATTCAAATACTAGCAAAGATAGTAATGAAAATTTATCATTAATTTTTTATGAAATATTTTAATTTTAACATTTTTGTTGACACTTTATTAAGTATGTAGAATTTCCAGAAGTCCTTTAAACTAATTTTGATAATTGTCTGATTAATATTTTCAATAAGTAAACACAAAATATAATTGGGGTAATGACAGTAATTAACAATCACAATCAACAACAGACGTACTAGGAATTACATCTTGTTTCAGCCAGGGCTTTCCACAGTTTGGTCTATAGTCTTCATCTTTAAAATAATTACAAATTTTCCTGGACCTACATAGGAGATCATAAAGAGATCCCCTTAAGGTTTTATTTTTCTTATACTAATTAACTAAAATACACAGAATAATCTAAAATAATTGTTAAATATATATAAAAATACATATCGAAAAAATGTAGTAAATAAACACAACACAAATTATATCACCCCCAAAAATTGCCGTATATATATATATATATATATATATATATATATATATATATATATATATTCTAAAGTCTCCTTTTACCAACTATGGGTTTATCTGGACCGGACCTACAATTTAGCGTAGGCTCCGAACCACGGTCCTCAGCATTAAAGCCTACAGACTGACCAACTTTACAAATCATCCCAGAAGACATCCGATCTTACCCAGCCTGGTTACTGGCGTGACTGGGATCATTTTCTTTGTCGGATTTTACACTCTTGCCTAGAACATTCACAAATTTGAAACAATCACAAACGTAAATTTACGAACATGCCCCAGCAGGATTCGAACCCACGGCTATCGCAACAGTAGGAGGACTGTCCCATCGCCTTTACCACTGCGCCACCAAGCCGGCGTTAGAATTATTAATAACGAAGCCGAACGAGAGAAAAACACACATATAGCTGTTGCATTTTTCATTTACATTTGGCTGCGTAACGGAGATTCCAAGAAGCTTAAACGTGGGACCCGATAATTCTATATAAGTTTCACTTCTATATTACTCTATTCTATGACATCTGTCATGCCGAGAGAATTGCGTCAGTATCTAATGACGGAAGTTTTAGTTCGTTGAAAAATAACAGTTTTTGATATCTTTTTTAAATTAGGTCTGTGGTGCAAATATCTAGCGAAATATTGTTTTGTATAAACTTCGACAATTACTGGATACTTACAACTTACAACTATTACTTACAACAACACAAATATAAATCTTAAAGCTGACAAAAGAGTTTTTTCCTTGAAACCTTTATTTACTGTAGAAATAATATGTTATGCAAGAAATAAATATATTAGAATATTATAGGATCATCTATCTCATCATATCAACATGTTCATATTGACAATTGGCCCCAATAAGATCGCTCTTTGCGAATTTAATTTTAACATGTTTTTTTTAGGTCTGCTCTATTCTTGTTTTATAAAGAAAGTCGAAATTCATCTTCATACACCACCCTTCATTCATCGAACATGTCAACATCATTGTACTCTGCGACTCTGTATTTTGATGAATAATGAAAAGTAATTAATAATTTTCCCTTAATGAAATATTAGTTTTGTCATATGTACCATTAAATATCGAATAAGGGATATATTAACAGGAGAAAATACTGTGGATTAGAAAGCCATTCGAAGCCCAATTCATAGATTTTTGCCATCGTTTTAACTGACTTGTGACACGTTGCATTGTCCTGGTGAAGCAGCATTTTCTTTTTTTTTCAAATGTAGCCGCTTTTCGGCGATTTCGTCCTTCGAATGGTTCAATAACTCTATGTAATAGTCGCTGTTATTAGTCCTTCCTTTTTCAAGGTACTCAATGAAAATTATTCCATACGCATCTCAAAATACAGACACCAAAACCTTGCTAGCCGACTGTTGCGTTTTCCCAGGCTTTGGACTAGATTCATCGTGTGCAATCCATCGCAGTCGGATGACAGTCGATTGGCCTTCGGAGTGAAATGATGTTTCATCCATTGTCACATATCGACGCAAAAACTCGGGTTTATTACGCTTGATTATCTTCAAAAACTGCCCCGAATCATCAACTCGTCGTTGTTTTTGGTCAAAAGTGAGCTCGCGCGGCACCCACTTTGCACAGAGCATTCTCATACCTAAATATTCGTGAATGATATGATGTACACGTTCAGTCGATATTTTTAGAGTGTCTGGTGTTTTATTCAATTTCAATTTACGGTCATTCAAAATCATTTTGTGGATTTTTTAAACGTTTTCGTCAGTAACAACCTCTTTTGGGCGTCCACTACATTCACCGTCTCATTTCATCACGTCTAAACTTAGCATACCAATCCTTGATGGTTGATTATCCTGAGACAGTGTTCGGAAACTGGGCATCAACCAAGTTTTAATCAACACGTCACATCACATAAGTCACAATAACAAAAGTTGCTTCACTCAAAATGCTATAATTCACAAAATAATGATCCGACAGCTGTCAAATTTATACACGCATCTTTTGAGCGTTGGGGCTAACCAGAAAACATATGGATTTAATTCTAGTAGCGTCATCTATGTGTCAGGCCGGGGACTTTTCAATTGACCTGTTGGTATCGTTAGATTTTTCAATTGTTTTAGTTTTTACAGAATTCGTTCGAAATGTAAATAGGTTATTGAATAGCTTTAAGAAAGCAATTTAAACACAGGGGAATAATCAATTTACTGCTAAAAAACCTCAATACATTTTACATAACCGCGGTATTCGTTCGTTGTACATTTTAACATAACTGTTATTTTATTCGTTTTCTACCATTACTTCTCCCATATTCTTGGTTACTTTAATAATAATCAATCGATTAATCAACAAATACATCTGTCGTAATTGGTTATGGCGATCGAGAGATAACCACAGACAATAAAGGCAATTCGAATAAAATACGAAACTAACCACAGGTTCGCTTAGGGCGTTAGCTGTCTAATAACAACGTTGTCTTCTACGTTGTACGATACCAACTACACTCGGATGATAATTGAAGGCAATGCACCTCGATCGGAAACGATCGATTATATCGTGATAGATCGATTATAATCTGTCAGATATGTCATTTTACGGTAGTAGGTCAATAGGTAGGGTCCCATTCACGAGACTTGATAGATGGCTCTGAAAATAGAACGAACCTCTTGGATTTGACACACGACAATAATACCTAGTTTTTTTACATGGGAAAATGCGCGGTCTGCTTTGACTTGTGTCGTTTTTTTATATAATGTTATCTGTTATGGATGTAATCAAAATGGCTCATATTCATACATCCTAAATAAATATATCAATACGTATTGAGATCAGATAAGGTATAGTTTTTATTTTATGCAAAACATATTTCATGTTTAACAATATAAAATACATATAGTCCTTCCAACAAAAGAGCCTTAATAAAATTACGTTATCAAAATTTATAATGTTGCCGCATCAAATTTAAATTTTGGCTTATTTTGACTTTGACATAACAACATCTCTAATGTAAATAAAACAATGAAACAAAAAAAACGGTATAAAATTTAACGTATAATGTATATTATTTGTATAATGTATTAATAATGTATATATCAAATATTGTAACATTGTAGTGGCACAATAGTTTGTAGGTTAGAGTTGTTTTTATATATTTACAGTGAGCTCTGTTTCTACACCATCTTTTTCTATGAGGTAGTGTTCTAGGCATTTTTTTTCTCCTGTAGCCCTAATCTACCATTTTACTTCCATTAGTGAGCATAATTTTTTATGTTTAGTTCTTGTTTCCTTCATTCCATTGTTTCTTTCTTTAGTCATTTTGATATCTCTGAATTTCTGCTAAGTTTATTCTCTGTTGCCTGTGTACATTTTACTTTATAAAATTAGGTTCTAAAAGCTAAGGATTGCATGACGCATACCTGGTCGCGGAGACTTGCCCTGGAGTGACAAGTTGAACCGGGTTATGTAGGACTGCTTCTGGGCTTATCAATATACTAAACGGAAACCGCTTCACAGTTGACCCCTGTGGGTCGCTAGTGCTACCGCATTAAATTTGGGGATATGGCACCCGCTAATCGGGCAGCCGTTATTGGGTATGAGGACTCGGCGAAAAAACAGATAGTGAAACTAATTATAGATTCGCGAAATTGAGTTAACACGACTGGATGCTGTCGTAAGGGGGCAAAAGTTATGATTGCAGCGACGGATGAGGTCGTTTCAGCATATAAAAGGGGTGGTCAGCGGGGACGAGGTGTTAAGCTTTCAGCATGTCCACCAGCCCTCGAACAAGCGGTTTCAGAAGAACTTGAGCTGAGTTGCGGTGTGCGAAACGATGAAGATATGAAGTGCTTAATTTCTGGAGTGTCATTTGCTCTGTAAATTTGATTATTTCTGACAAGCCAGGGAGCGTTTAATATTCTCCAGAGGAGCTCATTTTGGAAAACGTGAAGCTGTTTCACCTGGTTGGGTGTAACAAATTTGAAGTAGACATTAGATCCGTAGAGGAGTACGGACCGAATTCACATCCTGTAAAATAAGCATTTATAAGCAGCACAACAAAAAGTTTCATTCAGTCTCCCATTCACTATCAGAATCAGTGTTGGATGGAGTTTATCCAAAGCAAATGTGTTATTATACACAGTGCTTCTTTCTAGAGCGCATCTTTTTTAAGGGTTGTATCTTTCTTGTTTCTAAAAAACCTTTAATTTATATTTAATGCCTGTTTCCTCCATGAGCATTAATATACCTGCAGTGAATTATTAAAAAATATTATAAGTAACAAAACCTATGTTATCCTAACACTTACCTTTTTACATAATTTTTTTTGTCTTTGCACTGTTTATTAGTGTTTTGCTAAAGAATGGCCCATTGTTTCATCTTGACATACCGATGTCTCGTTTAGATTCATAAATTAATATAATAAACCTTCAATCTTAAAAATGGTATTTTTTAAAAACAATTTCTTAAAGTTCCATTAGACCTCTTCGTGGGTTATATTTGCATCACTTTGGTACCGCCAATACTTTGAATAAATAAATTTAATTTAATAATTTAATGATTAATTTAATAATAATTTAGCTCAAAAATACCAGAAAGATATTACTCACAGACCTAGTTAATTCTTATAAATAACTAATCTTATATAAATATGTATAAGCTTATATACTCGATGACATATATTTTGAAAATAAGTTTCACTAAATTGAATTGTTTATATTGTCTTAATTTTTGGTTTTGAACTATTTCGGTTACTTATATTACTGAAGTTTAAACTAAGTTAAAAAGTTGAAAAATTTCGTTACAAATGTGACCCTTAAAATCCGTTATTTTATATTTAAATTTTCTTTGAGTATTTTAAATTCTTCTTTTTACCAACGAGGGTTTATCTGGATTGGATCTACAATTTAACGTGGACTCCGAACCACAGTCCTCGGCATCCCAGAAGACATCCGGTCTTACCCAGCCTTGTTAATAGCGTGACTGCAGCAATGGCGTTATTTTTCTTCTCGGATTTTGCACCATTACCTAGAATAATCAAGAACATTAAACAATCACAAACATAAATTTACGACCATCACCAGTAGGATTCGAACCCGTGACTATCGCGACAATAGGTGGATGCTGTTGCCTTTACCACTGCGCCAACCAACCCGGCTATTTTATGTTTTGATTTAAAACGAATGCGCTATCTATCATAGCTATACAGAATTAGTGAGAACACTAATTAAATATTATAGACGGCAACTGTGTGTAATAGAAAAAGAGTTATATATTCATAAATAACTGATGAACATCTCAATGCACCATTGAACAATAGGTTGATATTCTTTGCCCGATCACTAAACCACGTGTCTATTTTTTTTATTTCTTCAAAAGTAGACGACTGATGATTAATCGAAAAAAAATCTTTTGACGTTCCCGTATCGTTATTGCTAAAGGTCGCCTGAGATGCGCTGACCTTGAACGACGCCAGCAGTCGACGTTGCCGCATCGGCGCGGATTTCTCACGCGGTTTTCACTTTTTCCGCCTCGTTCGTCACCATTATTCTGTTTTTATAAACATGTTGAATTTCAATGCATTTCCTTCGGTGGTGTTTTACATATAATATGGCGGTTTCCCACGCGGTAGCGCATGGCTAAATTACTTAATTCTATTAGCCGGCGGATCGACCGGTCAATGTTATAGCTCCGGAAATATGAAAAATGTTCGTTTCACCAGATTAAATGCATCCTGAAGGAAATGAATAATCTCGGAAGGGAAAGAGTTTGAAGAAAGAGGTCACTTAGACGTTAAAGGTTATTTTGTGGCCATTCTAATTAAAATATGTGAACTGCATCGGACTGTAGACATTTTCAAATAAAATAGTAACTTAATGTTTGCGTAGGAGACCCATCCACATCGACACCGAAGTGACATTTTCACGGATATAAAGTCTTGCTATGCGTGTGAATCAGAATTGCGGAAATAGATCGATGCTATATTTCAATTTTATAGAGAAGAGGGATATATCAAGTGCGTTGGTACTTACTTTCCAGTTTTTGTGATAGATTTCACTAGCCATAGCCATTTTATTTTACTAATATTAACCTCAAAACTACACAAGTTACATTCCACTAATATTACAGCGTTATAGGTTCATAATTTTTTGCAAATATAGAGTTTTCTATCTGGAAACGTGCATTGAGGAACGTATTACTTTTCTTATTTCATTAAAAGAAAAAAACTAGTGTTGGGAACTATCGACTGAAATTGACTATCGACTATTTAGTAATTGACTACTTTTTACTATCGACTGTTTCAGTCGCTATTTTTGGTTCGACTGATTTTACTACTTTTTACCAGTGACTGTTTTTGGTTGCTATTTTCGGTCCGACTGATTTTGTCACTATCGACTGTTTCAGTCGTACTTTTAGTTACTATTTTTGCTCCTACTTGTTTCATTCGACTGATTTTTAACGTTCTAGCTTGTTGTCATAGCCGCGACCTTGGCAAAAATGTAATGTAAAAACTTTGTAAAAATGTGTAATTTGTGGTAGTTTTCTGGTAAATAACAATATATTGTATATTGACATTATAGCATTTTGGTACGATATTTTTCAAAATTGTTAATGTAATAGGGTAAAAAGACTAAAATTGGGAATGATAAATAGTAAAATATTTTGACTG
This sequence comes from Rhynchophorus ferrugineus, assembly GCF_030347505.1. Lineage (NCBI taxonomy): Eukaryota > Metazoa > Arthropoda > Insecta > Coleoptera > Curculionidae > Rhynchophorus > Rhynchophorus ferrugineus. The sequence goes on from NW_027472580.1 coordinate 23,555,996, forward strand.
TTTTTATGGCAATAATAGGTAACATTTCGATTACTCTCTCAATTTTTGTTAAAAAATATTTTCGTTCAATAATAATTAAAGCATTTATATCATTTCATTCAGATCATTTTTAATTATGTTATGAATTAGTTTTTTATTCTATGAATAGGTATATGTTTTTATTTTTATTTAGTATTTATGGTTATTATGCATCTTTAGTGTTTAGGTTTTGCTTAAGTTCTATTGTATTCTCTATATTTATTATAGTATCTTATTTTAAAATAGCAATTAACACATAAAATACAATAAAACATATGGGGGGTATTATTCCATAGAAAAATGTCTTTCCTTTTTACAGATTCACAGAATATTCAGATATAAAAGTAATTCTACTTCGTTTAAAATTAAATTATAAATTGCATGTTATGTATAATTATTGTAATTGTATTCAATAACTATTTTTTCCTTCTCTTTTTTGAAGTTAGTTCGTCAAGGAATTATTACATCTCCGTCTCGCTTATACTATTGTTGGAAAATATAAGCACATAAAAAATTAACTGCCCCAAGCAATTATCTCCCTCCTCCCCTCTCTCACAATTTATACAGGAAGTATTCGTACATCTTCTTCTGACATCACGAATTGAAAAAAAGAGTCGAACCGTGCATTTGACTGAAAATAGTAATTACACTGTCGCTAATTTTTTGACTATCGACTGTTTTGTGACTATCGATTGTTTCAACTGTTTTCAGTCGATAGTTCCCAACGCTACGACACGCCTGGTAATGTACCCGTGTGTGTAATACCAAATTATATAATGGAATTTTTTAAAAATTAATGTAATTTACATAGTTAAAAAATCGTTAAATTATTCCTTTAATAGTGTCCGTAACCTATAATGATGTAATTTTTAATTAATTATTTGCTTCGTGTCTAATCAGGACTACATAGCTAATTGCCCATCTAATCCATAACCGACTTGTAGATGTATAATGCCGTCGGTAAAAAGATATCGTAATTGATGGATTTCGAATAATATAATAATTTTATATAATTTCGAGTAAATTTGATATTTTAATTTTAGATAAGTCATATGATGATTGTGTCCTATTTTTATCAACTTTTGTGTAATTCTTTCTTAAGTGAATTACATCCACGAATTCACTAATGAAGATAAATAATCGACAAACGTAGTTTTTGATTGTCAAAATTTCAGTTACGTTCATGAATGTCTTGTATTCACAACCGAAATGTTTTTGAACATATTGTTCGAAGACGTGATATACAAAGTGGTGCCTGACTTCGAAATAGCTCAATTACCCATTCATGTAACAATTTTTCTCAACAATTCATATAACAATATCAAATTTTATTCATATCTTTTACATAAATAATTAAATAAATAAATAATCTCATCGAAAACTGAATGATTGTCAACCAACATTGTTCTTTCGACGCGATATTCGCCATGTTGTCATAAAGATGGTAAAAAGTTATAAAACATATTTGGTTTACCATAATATATTTATGTTTTCTCAATAAATGTTTTTTTTTTTAAATGGAAACATGATCAGAATTCAGGCAAGCACCTAATTTATCCGAATTTCTTTTATATTTATTTCTGAATTTGTATTTACACCGTATCTAATAAGATATAGAATAAATTTATACTAGGTATGCATGGATTACACAAAGAAGTCTCGAAAGACCGCACAGGAAGCTTCACACATTTTCTGTGGTGCATAGGACATTAACTTCCTCGAGTCGCTTCCGGTAGCTCACAATCATTGCACATCTATTCAAATGTATACACTACGTTTACATTTTTATTCAGTTTCTTACATTACCTCGGTCTTCATGATGTTTTCGGTCGTCTATAACGTTCAAATCAAAATTATCGTAAGCCGGCTTCGTTGGTGCAGTGATAAAGGCGACAGGACGGTCCACTTGCTGTTGCGATGGTCGCGGGTTCGAATCCTGCTTGGGGCATGGTTGTAAATTTATGTTTTAAATTGTTTAATATTTGTGATTGTTCTAGGCAAGAGTGCAAAATCCAACAAGGAAAATGACCCCAGTAACGCCAGTAACTAGACTGGGTAATACCGGACGTCTTCTGGGATGCTTTCTAAGTTGGTCCCTCGCTAGTCGTGAGGCTTATTGCTGAAGACCGTGGTTGATAGCCCCCACGTTAAACATTGCTAAAAAGGACACTTTAAAATATATGTATAAAGAGAACTATCGTAAAACCATGTTAAAAATCCATAATTTTTTCGTTTAGTATAAGAAGAAAACAAACAAAAAAGTGAAATTACGTTATGTTCTCACATTTCTATTTCTAGAAGAAAAACATACAATTATCTAACGTAATATTTATATAATTCGTATAATAACCAGTTTTTTTTTCGTGTGGGATGTAAGCGTTATGCCTTAAAGGTATCGTGTCTTAGAACACTGACCATTTTGTATACGGTCATCAGCACTGCTGTGTGTTTACAAGGAATTAGAAGAAATATAGCGAGCTCCCACGGTTCAATTATAATCATCTTCGTTTTATTACCGATTATGACAAATATAAACCCACCTCTTATGGAAATATGTATATCCTTGTTGTTTTTTCTTGCGTTTCTGTTTAATCGATTAAAATTGTTCAGAATTAATCCGCTTGTATCCGGCTTGATTAATCGTACATTGAAATTGCTTATTATTACACGGAGTGGTGTTAAATATAAATATCTATTTTGTTAGGATTTTGTCTGTATTCTGATATATTCTAGGTTCTATGTTCGGCTGTATATTTTTTTAAATGTATGTTCACCGATTTCTTGGGCAATTATGGACCTATTTTCAAAATATTTTTTTATTCGAAAGAGTGCACTTCCGAGGAAATAAGTTAGAATCCGATGTGCGGGAGGGGGGAAATCGAGGAAAACTCTCAAATTTCATAGGAACGTACAAGGTTTTCACATATTTTTTATCTGAAATAAACAGATATTTGAGTATAATGTTATTGCTGAGCTGAAGTCGATGCCGAGCCCAAACGATACAATAATAATAAAATTTTGTGACACGTACACAAAATTAAATTACTAACAAAACAAATTTAATTTGTTGCTCGGCACGGACTTCAAAGTGATTAGTTGGTAGTTAAAATAATATTGTAAATAGATAAATAACTTTAGGTAGGTATTAAACTAAATTGTGTATATATATAGTAGAATATAAAATACGTGTAGTAAATAATTATGTATAATTGTTTATTGTATATCTCAGTTTGATTATTTTTTAATTTTAAATGAATTCCTTATTAATTTTTTGAGGTCGTTTCAATTTTTTTGTCAATAATACTTTTTTTTTTAACATTTATGGAGAAACTTTTGTTATTAGCATCAAATTACTTTTAAATCGTTGAAACCAAATCGACATTTGGGATATTACGGGGTAGCATTACTATAAGTTTATGAATATGTTTGATGGGCTTCGGCAGCAGATTTCTTTAAATGAGTCATCAAAAATAATGAATGTCGAAAACAAAATTTTGAGCTATTCATGATCAGCGTCTGTATATACTGAAAAACAAAATAACACTGAAGGGAAAACTGATGGAATGTTAAAACTGTCGAATGTAACAGTTCGAGTAGGGTGTTTAACACTTGTTTACATCGATACTTCGCATTTTCACCAATTATGCCGAATGACTTGATCGGGTAATTGCAAAATTTGTTATTGCATAAAAACTGTTTAACTTGTTGATTACTCACATCTCCAAGTGCTTCCTTGAATCACAAACTTGTGGAACATATATTTGAACATACATTGAAGCTTGAAGTTTTGCATTATCCTCCAGGAGTAGGATGCCTCAGATATGCTGATGGTTAGAATAGTTGAATAAACTGTTTTGTCAGAATAACTTTAAATTATTTAAACTGCGTTTCCGATATCATTAAGTCTCTCTAATGCTTTTAAAGCTTCGTAGGTAATAGGCGTGATTAAAAGTCAAAGGCTACGTATAGGAGATTGTAAAGCCTATTTATTTTTCTCCCAAAGAACATTCTATGGTAATTGGTAAAATTTTAGTTTACTCTTTAATTGACTTTATTTATATTCTACAATCATTCACACAATGTAATTTGAGTCTTATGTTATATTATATATCTTGGTAAATATATTCATCAGAAAGTTTAGTGTAAATTATTACATGTGTGACATATATGGATGTTAATAAAAGGAGAAGCTGAAACCTTCTTTTTCATATTTTGAATTATCAGAATAAACTAATCTTTATATTTTATTAGTGCAGAAAATGCTATTTTGATAATTTATTGAATAGGCCTTGTAATTTCATCAATTACTATGTAGTACCACATCAAATCATTAAATATTTTATATTAATTATTCTATTTATACCCTAAAAGCCTTTGAGGCTCATGGATTGCTGTATCCTCATAAATCTATCCATCTGTTTAGTAATTATTTTCTTTAATGCTGATAGTATTATTGCTGTAAGCGAAGAAAAATATAGTAGAACGTAAATATCGTGGTGTTCAAAAATTATCAACAAGGAATATTATTTGGGTGTTAAGTGTTTCTGTTTAGTGAAGATATTCGTTTTAAGAGGCCGTAATTAATTATACTTTGGCTCTCTGTATTTCAAAAAAGCAATGCGTTGCGTATGCGTATTATGCAACTACTCTATTTGCTTGTTTTAACCTCTTTAAACTAACGAGTTTCTGTGCTGAAAGGTGTTCCTGTGCTAAAGTTTTGACGCGAAGTGTATTTTAATTATTCCTTAATCTTTATTTGCGGTTAACGAACAGTCACTGCGTTGTATTTACATATTGTTATTATCCTTTAATAAACTACATACAAATTTGCCCATCCGATTTAAGATTATTTTAATCCAATTCCAATTATTAATTAATTAGCTCATTTAATCTGATTCCTATACTCGTAGAATAAGTTTGAATCGACGACCCCCGATGGTATCGACGATTGTTATATCAGATTAAAAGTTTTCAATTAACTTCGCTGTTATTTTTATTATGCGTTTTGTATTTTTATAATTCGACTTTAATTGGATTTTACCGTATCGCTAACATTGTTCGACCAACCCTCTTGTTGTTCGTTTTTATTTCGGATTGAATTTTGATTTTGATCGCGCATTTGCTATCTGTATCGCTTCTTCCAATGTTTCTTTGTCAGTGCTGCCGATGATGGTTTCATGTAGTGATGATGTGTCCGAATAGAAAGTATCAAATTATTTTGTAGTTAAAAATCATTCGAATTTTTCGATAACACAGTTTAACAAATAATCTTTTTGACATGTATAACAAGTCAATGGAAAAGTCCCCGGCCTACCAAAGTAAAACATATTTTTTTGGTAACATTAGTTTTTTTTATTCAACATAATTTCCTTCAAGGGTGATAAACTGATTATAGCGATCCTACAACTTTTCGATACCATTTTTGTGGTACGATTTGTCTTTCAAAAACCCAAATATTCGTGAATGATATGATGTACACGTTCAGTTGATATCTTTAGAGTGCTATTTCATTCAAATTTAATTTACGGTCATTCAATATCATGTTGTGGATTTTTTAAATGTTTTGGTGAAGCAGCATTTTATTTTTTCTTCAAATGTGGCCATTTTTTGGCTATTTCGTCCTTCAAACGGTCCAATAACGCTATGTACTAGTCTCTGTTGATGGTCATTTTTTTTCAAAGTTGTCAATGAAAATTATTCCGTGCGCATCCCAAAATACAGACTCCATAAACTTGCCAGCCGACTATTGCGTTTTCCCACGCTTTGGAGCGGGTTCATCGTGTGCAGTCCACTCGGACGACTGTCGATTGAACTTTGGACTGAAATGATGCAGCCATGTTTCATCCATTGTTACATATCGACGCAAAAACTCGAGTTCATTACGCTTGATCATTTTTATACACTGCTCCGAATCATCAACTCGTCATTGTTTTTCGTCAAAAGTGAGCTCGCGTCACTCACTTTTCACAGAGCTTTCTCATACCCAAACATTCGTGAATATGATTTACACGTTCAGTTGATATCTAGAGTGTCTGCTATTTCATTCAATTTCAATGTACGGTCATTCAAAATCATTTTGCGTATTTTTTTAATGTTTCGTCGGTAACAACCTCTTTTGGGCGTCCACTGCGTTAATTGTCTTCGGTGTTCATTTCACCACGCCTAAACTTAGCATATCAATCCTTGATGGTTGATTTTCCTGGAGCAGTATCGGGAAACTCGGCGTCAAGCAAGTTCTTGCTTCAATTGAAATTTTTCCCTTCAAAAATTAATATTTTATCAACACGCGAAATTCCATTTATCCATTTTTTTCACAAAAGAAAAGTTGCTTCACTCAAAATGCTATAATTCACAAATTAATGATCCGATAGCTATCAATATACATGCATCTTTTGAGGGTTAGGGCTACCTAAAAAAACATGCGGATTTAATTCTAGTAGCTCCATCTATGTGTCGGGCCGAGGACTTTTCAATTGACCTGTTATCTCTACGAATTTCTATATTGTTACAAATTAAGAGTAAATAAAGAGGAACTGCAGGAGGTGGTATCGAGGAATGTGTCCTCGACATTCCGAAACGTCCTTTTGTAAGTACGTAAGTTTTTGTACGCCAAGGGTGAAAAGGGTAACTAATTCGGCCAATCTGACAAGATCAATCATGGGTCGCTAACAATATGTATTTTATAGTTCGCAGTTTTTGAATATGTGCATGAAGTAGTTAAATGAACTCTTGATTACTGTTTGATGGGTCAGAAATGTTGATACACAAAATATACATGTATTATTGGTCTGTGGGATAGTAGAGTGGAGCACGTTTACTGGGAATAAGATGTGTGGCCCTTGAGAGAATCCTTAATTAATGCTAAAGCCAGTGTAATTTACCATCATCGTCAATCCATAGTGGACACTCGAGTGTCTACTTTAACTAGAACGTTCTAGCTGTAATGTAAGAGTTTAATAGTTTAATGTGTTTTGTAATATTTTCTGCAGCTTATGAACAAGGCCGTTATGCCATACCTTATCGAATGCTTGTGCTACATCTAAGAATATAGCTGAACTTTTTTTTACCCAATAGGTTTTTTCAGTTACATCTGTTATTCTTTGAACCTGGTGTGTACGTATTAGGTGTTTTCTTTCTGTAATCGGTTTTCTTTTTCTATCGAATTCTGTTTAACAGAAGTTTTTCTAATATCTTAGTTATTATTGGTAATTTTCCAGGTTTTGGAATCTTGCTAAGTTCAGTAGTATTCTAAACTCCTGGGATATGTTTTTGTCGAAATGCTGTATTGATGAAGTTGGTGAGTTTTATAGTTCCCTGTTTTGGTAGTTTTTGCAGCAATTGTCCTGTTATTAAATCATTGCCTGATTATTTGTTTGGATTAATATCTGCATTGATAATTTTTTCAGTTCTTTCGTCGTGACTAATTAAAATAATCAATACGTGCACAAGAAATAATCGACAACATTTAAAAATTGTTACAATAAACCAAAATGTAACTCGAAAAATACAAGGCGAATTGATGAAAATAAATTGTTTCAAATTTCAGTGGTCATTTAATTCGAAACTTCAAAAAATAATCTACAAGCTTAAAACTGTTATATTTAAAAGTAGACCAGATCAGTTGCAAATACTTTCATAAAAATATAATCAAATAGATCGCTAGTAGTATTATTTAATAATATTATTACAGATTAAGAATGTAATAAATATGATTAGTATTTAGGTCTCAAATAACTGATTCTTTGATGTCTGTCTTAAAATGACCTTAAAACAGTGGTAATCCTTGAAGAACAATAACTATCTTATATATAACAGATGGCTATAGGACCCTATCAATGTATGATCTCTTACATCTCGGTCAAAGCCTGCAGTCTAGCCTATAAAAAATTAACCTGTTTCTTTGTTGAAATAGCTCAATTCGGACATCGGCAACAATGGAGATAATGACGTAAATCGTGTAACGAATATATCAGATTTTGCACATTGTTTCTATATAAAACAGTTGTTGGAACAATAGAAATAATGATTACAATCGATCAATGACTCACGTAATGATCTGCCATCAGTTCGGAGATGCGATCGTAAAAACTGGTATTACTTTTAAGAAGATTAAGATGATCAGTCGAAGTTTTACCAAACTGGGGTTTAATGAATGTTGTAATTTTTATTGCTAACCGTGATACGCAATGTCATTGTTCAGAACTTGTAAACAAAAACGGAAGACAATTATTGCAATTATTTTGTTAATCAGTAATCAAAATGTGTGATGTGTACAAACATGTGTATATTTTTTTGTTGCAAATGTGGTTTTATTTCATATAAGGTGATAAAATTGATGGAAAACACACATTTCCACCACTTTTGCCTATTGTTTCCTTTCATTTGTTGTTCACGAATGCCATTTTCAAACAAATCGAGTCTGGAAAGTAATGAGCCGAATTTTGATTAATACCTTCAAATAAAAATAATATTCCGATAAAGGTATTTTGTATCAATTAAAGCAAGTAGAATCACAAGCAGTTAGTCTTGGTTATTTGGCGGGTCGAGTAGAACTTTCCTCTAGTTAATTTCGAAGTAGTTCTTAACTGATTCGGAAACATGAAGACGAGTATTTTCGAGCATGAAAAAGCATGTGTGCTTTCTAAATGTTACAGTTTTTGTTCCAATTAATCCTTGAATCTAATGGATTATTGTTGACAGGATTCATTAGTAATCGCTTTGTTCGGTTTTAGCTGTTATATTGGACTTAATATACGACTGTTGAAATGTTGTTGATATAATAAATAAAGAATTGTGATATAATGTTTTCTATAAATACAGTTCTACACAAGAATTATATTATTTTTGTAGTAGTTTTATTTATTTTCATATTTTTCAACCAGCAATAATAAAGTAGCATTTGTCCAAATTACAGTTTTCATCAGAATGCATTTTTAGATACTAAAACATTACGTTATTGCAGTATTTTTGGTTCATTCATTACTGCCCTTGGCCTGCACGCATTAAATTTGGAGTAAAACAATTCCTCTTCCCCTATACTTACTATAAAGATTTCCTGCTATCTTTGGAATATCTAAATTCATACAATTTTTATTACATTACACATTTTTAAACGCAAATTTTAAATTTGTAATATCTCCGAAAATATTTGTTTAATTTACATGCTGTAAGGAACCATATTGATCTATATTAATTGCACACTGTATTTAAGGTACTTAATTCGATAAGGATTAATGCCGTATTGCTTAAAATAGCTTCGTAAATAAGCCATTTTCTCACGTAAAATGTAAACAATAAAAATGGTTAATGTGGGTTATCCCTAAAAGATAAACATATACCATCGCGGACTTTTTTGTAGACCTTTTTATGGTGTACAATACTGTAGTACATTAATTTGATCTAGCTCGTAGGGTTAGGCAGCGTTTTTGCTAACTGCTAAATAAGCCTTAAAGATAGGTTAATTTACGACATCACGTTAGAAACCTCTAAAATTAGCAATGTTGCCTTAGTATATTATGCATGTATTATACATATAAACCTTCCTCTTGAATCACTCTATCTATTGAAAAAAACCGCATCAAAATCCGTTGCGTAGTTTTAAAGATTTAAGCGCACATAGGGATATAGGGACAGAAAAGGCGACTTTGTTTTATACTATGTGGTGATGCCCGTGCAAAGTCGGAGCGGGCCGCTATGTTTTTATATACAACGTTCATATTTTTTCTGTAGAGTATTTAATTTAGTATCAGCATTGCACCCGTGCGAAGCCGGGGCGGGTCGCTAGTGTGTTTATATTTTACAAGGGTAATATAAGCGAGACGGAGATGTATAAAGTCCTTTACGAAGTAACTTTAAGAAAGAGAAGGTAAAAAATGTTTACTGAATACTATTATAATAATTATACATATCATGCAATTTATAATTTAATTTAAACGAAGTAGAATTACTTTTATATTTGAATGTTCTGTGGATCTATAAAAAGGGATTTTTTCTATGGAATGGAATAATACCGGATTTTTTCTATGGAATGGAATAATACCGCACAAATGTTTTATTTTATTTTAATGTATTAATTGCTATTTTTAAATATTATACTATAATAAATATTGACAATACAATGTAACTTAAACAAAACCTACAAACTAAAAATGTATAACCATCTGTATTATATAAAAATTAAACATATACATAATCATAGAAAAAAACTAATCTATGACATAATTGAAAATGATCTGAATGAAATGATATAAATGCTTTATTTATTATTGAACTGAAATATTTTTAACAAAAATTGAGAGAGTAATCGAAATATTACCTATTATTGCCATAAAAACAGTCAAAATATTTTACTGTTTATCATTTCCAATTTTAATCTTTTTTCACTATTTCATTAACAATCTTGAAAAATATCGTACCAAAAATAGTATAATATTAATATACAATATATTGTAATTTACTAACAAACTACCAAAAAAATTATTACCAAAACATATATATTGCATATAAATCTATGCAAGCATAAATTGGGTACATTTTTGTCAAGGTCGTGGCTAGGATGACAGAGCCAGAACATTAAAAATCAGTCGAATGAAACAAGTAGGACCAACAATAGTAACCAAAAGTAGGACTGAAACAGTCGATAGTAAATGGTAACAAAATTAGTCGGACCGAAAATAGCGACTGAAACAGTCGATAGTAAAAAGTAGTAAATTTCTGAACAGTCGATAGTCAATTTCAGTTAACAGTTCCTAACAGTAGATAGGATTTTATTAGAACGACTGGGCAGAGGAAGTTAATAAGATATTGTGATATTTTGATGCTGTTTATAACCCATTGTATGAATTTTTTGGTTATACTATTGGTGTATTTTTATAATAATAGATAAGTTCAGAATAGTTTTACCATAGAAGTTATGTAGAATGCATTAGGTTTAATTTGATTTTTAAATTACTAACTTGGTAATTGTGTATATTGGAGGTAGTATTTAATTTATTATCATAAAATAATAAAGTGATAACTCAATAGATGACCTAAGAAGATTTTTTTTGTGTTACTGTGTTATTGCTTAATTTATCTGAGTTACCTGCTTAAGACAACTTTATAAAATGAAAGAGATAATAAATCATCAAGCTTCAAATGTTATGTTATCTATTTATTTCACACTATTTCTATTAACTATCTTATATTTATACTATTTTGAAACATTGTCATTGACATTCATAAATTTCCAATAATTTAAATTCCAGAATACCAATTTGGGTTTCGCAATAAGCATATAATAATAGAACAAGTGCATAGACTTTTTAATAAAATAAATATGGACTTAAACGCCAAAAGATATTGTTGAGCTGCATTCCTAGACATATCTCATGCCTTTGATAAAGTATGGCATAAGGGATTGAAGGGAAAGAAACTTGTCCCTCGTCCGGATTATGAGTTATTAAAATCTTACCTCACAGATCAGCAAAATGTTATCTCTAATAAAGGGAATTTGACAATTTAGCATTGGTAATCCTGATTAGAAATGAGGACATCAGTAAAAACTGAAGGTCAGTGAATAAAATCAAACGGATTGCATAAAACACTAAATGAAATGGATATGTTCACGATATAAAACGTCAAAGCACAGTGGACAACTAAACTACACAGTCCTACCTGAACTTAAGAACAATATCATGGTAAAATATACTGGATAATGGATATAAAGGAATCAGCAAAATGTTCTCCCTAGTAAAGGGAATTTAACAATTTAGCATTGGCAATCCTGATTAGAAGGACATTAGTAAAAACTTAAGGTCAGTGAAGAAATTAAACGGATTGCAAAAAACAGTAAATCAAATGGATATGTTCATGATATAAAACGTCGTGCACAGTGGACAACTAAACTGCACAGTGGACCTACCTGAACTTTAGAACAATATTATGGTAAAATATAACGGATATTGGATAATGAATTACCATCATCTATGAAATACATTTTATTATAAATTATAAATGTTAATATAAATATATATATATATATATATATATATATATATATATATATATATATTATTAGAAATATTAAGTTTATGATAGTTTAAGACAGTTTCAAACTACTTTCAATAAGTTTATATTATAACTCTAAGTAAAGTTGCATTCGTTAATATCAAGACTCGGCACGAAACCTTCGACATCAAATGGTTTCGACGTATAGAAAAAGTCGATTCCACAAAATTATTAATCGTTTTCAATTACATCGCCATTTACAGGCTACAATTATTTTACCAACCGATGCAATAATTGAAAAGCACATTCACATGCGAACAATTTAATGACGATTGCAAATTGCCCACATTTACTCGTTTTAATAACAACAACATCAATGCGTCTTGTTTTTTCTTTTTCAATAACCTTTTATTGTAATAACTCTAATTATTATATCCTTTTCAATTATAATCATTTTCCGCCGTTTACATTGCTATATTATTTATGGAGTAAAATGATGTTCTGTTAGTGAATATTTCTTTCAGCGAAGTAATAATATTTTTCATTCGACTGCTCTGACATGAGACTGGATTCTCTGACCAGTTTGTTTCTATCTGTTTGACACATATTTCGATTAATCATTTTAAGTTCTTAACTGCGATGGTTTTGGTTGATCTATATAGTTTCAGAATGCTTCAAGTATGAAGCTTTCATAATTATATTTATCAATTAATACATAATACAATTAAACTGGATACATATTGTAGCGAATTGAGGCATGTCGAATTTTACATCGTGGAATAACGGTTTACAAAATACCCAGAAATATAATCCCAGATGTTGAACACGGGTGGGGTGCCAACTGTAACCCGACAACGAATAGCTGGCGGCAACCCCGAGACGTTTATCTGGGATATTATTGAAGGGTATTTCGGTCATTCAGTGCTCAACCCTCGTTTGGTTTAGACGTGCCACCATCGACTGCCCAAGCCTCGTCTTCAGGTAACTCCGCTGCCACCCGCTTTATTATTTGTATTTTCACATATTTTTTATATTGTCAATAAATAACGGTCACATCATGTAAACACCACTGTTTTATTTAGATTTACCTCCATTCACCGAGCCACATCATTTTTACCCTAAAGTGGTGACCCCGACGTGATCTTTTGCAAAATTGGGTTTGGACTCGTGAATGGAGGGTACGTAGAAAAAGGTGTATTTTACGTGACCGTTATATTTTTTTTGTTTCAAAATTTTAAATATTTTTAATTCGGTTCCTTTTCAATTACATTCAAGATTCATTTTCATTTTTATTCCGATTAATTTCATTATTTCCAATTAATTTTTAAAATTTTTTTTTGTCAAAATTTTTATTTCACAATCTTTTGGAATATTTTTGCATCACTGCTTAATCATCAGCGTCTCGGCTAAACATTTCTTTCGGCGCTATGTTTAAATCATAATGTCTTCCTTCGCTCGCCGTCTCCGTCATACTGGCAGATATTTTGATTTGAAAGGCTTTGGGCAGCTTCGGTCGGATACCGTCGTTATTTGTTTTTTCTGAATTAACCTAACGTATGTGACTACGGATTAGTCACAGAGCAGCTCCAGAAGCTAGGTACCGATTGCAGTCACCGTAGACTCGTTATGTCTTCGCCGAAGTACCAGAATTGCTAACGTCTCGTCGTCAAAGAAAATAAGCTACCACGTCGTCGAACAGTCGATCCTCCCACAGCGTCGATTACGGGAGCCCTGTCTGAAGAATAGCTTGTTTTCAACGTCGTCGATGGACCACATTCAAGTGCCAAAGCGACGATGATGCAACGGTATCTGTAGGACCGGAAGATATCAACAGCCGTACCAGATCGCAACCGTACCAACCACAACCGTTTCGAACTATCATATTTTTTCAAAGCCCATTTTACACAGCACATTTTGTTTGGTATATGTTTTTTTTTGTATTTGATATTTTTTGCAAACATTTTTGTATTTTTGTTGAAGTAATTTTATGTAAAATTCTGGCAGGGGAGTATTGTAGCGAATTGAGGCATGTCGAATTTTACATCGTGGAATAACGGTTTACAAAATACCCAGAAATATAATCCCAGATGTTGAACACGGGTGGGGTGCCAACTGTAACCCGACAACGAATAGCTGGCGGCAACCCCGAGACGTTTATCTGGGATATTATTGAAGGGTATTTCGGTCATTCAGTGCTCAACCCTCGTTTGGTTTAGACGTGCCACCATCGACTGCCCAAGCCTCGTCAACAGGTAACTCCGCTGCCATCCTTTTTATCTTTGTATTTTTCTCATTTTTTATATTGTCAATAAATAACGGTCACATTATGTAAACACCACTGTTTCATTTCGATTTACCTCCATTCACTGAGCCACATCATTTTTACCCTAAAATATATTATTATTCTGTATTTCACTTGTAGTTCGGTAACCTACAACATATTGGCATTAATATTAGTGTCTTGCTGTTAGTATCTGTCGATACTTCTTATTCTTGAAATAAAACTATTTAACTAAACAATATTATATGGTTAATTATGGCTATATATCAAACTGCGATTGACATACTAATCTAGACTAATGACAAATAATTGAATTAAATAAATACTAATTGGTAATTTCTCATATTAATATGTTCTATAAATATATATGTATATCATTAGTCTAATTTGAATTTTCTTTCTGTAATGAGATGCATTATAATATATAGGAAAGATACTATAATTTGGAGAAACGGATTTATTGATATCAACATATATATATATATATATATATATATATATATATATATATATATATATATATATATATATGTATATATATATAAATATCAATATACTTTTGCCAACAGGTTCGTTAACTAGGAGTTAGTTACGCTGATGACAAAAAGACTAAAAAGCTCTTATTTATAACAATCACTTTATCTCGGAAACTAAGAGAGCTAATGCAATTTGGCAAACGGCAACGTAATTAGAATGCTGAATATAACTTGGAATGTGAATTGGAACGAAACCCGTAGTTCATAAGACCATTGTACAATTTTGGCCTATGTATATATATATATATATATATATATATATATATATATATATATATATATATATATATATTTAGGGTAAAATGATGTGGCTCGGTGAATGGAGGTAAATCGAAATGAAACAGTGGTGTTTACATAATGTGACCGTTATTTATTGGCAATATAAAAAAAATGAAAAATGTGAAAATACCAAATAATAAAACGGATGGCAGCGGAGTTACCTGAAGACGAGGCTTGGGCAGTCGATGGTGGCACGTCTTAACCAAACGAGGGTTGAGCACTGAATGACCGAAAATACCCTTCAATAATATCCCAGATAAACGTCTCGGGGTTGCCGCCAGCTATTCGTTGTCGGGTTCCAGTTGGCACCCCGCCCGTGTTCAACATCTGGGATTATATTTCTGGGTATTTTGTAGACCGTTATTCCACGATGTAAAATTCGACATGCTCAAGATCGCTATATATATATATATATATATATATATATATATATATATATATATATATATATATATATATATATATATATATATTCATATCTTACGATTATCATGGATTTCACATATAAGTGGCAAAACAGTTTTTAAAGTGACTGAAAATGTAGCACTGTAAATGTTAATAAAACCTGTGCAGTAGTAGAACCCAGCAAGTTTTCTAGGTTGGTTTACTTTGGGTTTGAGGCAAATATTTCATGCTATGTAATCTTATTTCAGTCGAAGAAAAAACCAAAATAGCAGAAACATAATCTACCGACCTATAAAAGGAAACGTATTTTTGAAACATTAGTTGACATAAAAATACTGGAATAAATCTTTAAATAAACATATTGGTATTGGAATATGTTATATTTACGTCCAAAAATGTGTCAATTGTCCCTTATTTTGAAAAAAAACCAGCTTATGTGTTTTATGACCACAAAGGTTACTAGTTGTTTAGAATTTCTTTGTTAGATTTCTTAAAATTGGCGGTTTTACTAATAGCTTTTATATTGAATATAGACTTTCCAGACAATTTTCTCTAAAATAATTTTATTAAATTATGTTTATATCGTTAAAATATTTTGTGTACTTACTGTTCTTATACATTTCGTACCTCTGGTCTCGAAGAGAGCTAATATCAAGATGGTTTAAATTGGTCACCCACTTTGTATGTAGACGGGTTTTTTTTAGCCGCAACCCGCTAAAAACATTTTGAATAAAATTGTAAGGACTTATATTATTTAATATTATCAATAATTACCTCTGTAACGGAAATTATAGGCAAAAGGGGACCTCCATAATCTTGTTCCTTCTCGAAATATTTTATTAAAGCCGCAATCAATTTGTGACCCTGATTATCCATTTTTTTCGGCATTTTCAAAGGAAATGATATATACTAGGGAGCGATTTAAAATTTATCAAAATAATCAAAGGGCTAAAATAACGTTTGTCGGTTTTTAATCTGTAGTAATAATAAGTAATATTTTAGACGTATGCAAAATTCTTTAAGTCCATAGTGTTAAGAGGTTTTAACTCTTACCTATAAATTATTGTGGCTCTATAATTAAGTGTAGTTTTCAGATATACTATAATGTTAAAATAAGTTATATTTGATAACATTTTTGTTGAATTATTTTATTTATATTAGAATTTTCTTTTATGTCAAAGCCAAAGGGAACTAAAACTCAGAGTTGATGCGGCAACATTGCAATGTTTCGACGTCACAAATATCCATGACGCATTACTTAAAAAAAAACTTTGAATAGACTATATGTGAAATTTTGTATAATTCAGAGCTAATTGGCGAATTGACTGACGATTACATTTCTCATCTTTCTAGGCATCCGGCCTCTACCATTTTTAGTAGAGTAGTATAAAGTAAAGACCAATGCTGGAACTATCTCCAATAATTCCAATGGTATTTTATTTCAGTTCCGTTGAAAATAGTTACTTTGATTGAGAATGCGTTGTTCGCTTGCATTCTTAAGTTAATGAATTCATAATATAATTAGCGTTTGTTAAGGCACTCATCAAGCTGCCGTTAGGTGGCGTTACGGCGCTCGCTTCGCTCCGTCCAGGTACGGTATTAAACGCCTGAAAGACCTTTCTTCCGACCTAACTGTATTTTTGATTTTTTTTCGGGCGAATCGCGCTGCATATGTTTACTTCGTTTTGTCGTCTCTCTCTCGATTTAGCGTTCCTTGTCGCACTCGTGCGGCGCCTTTCGCCGTAGGCCGCGTGGCGTTAAGAAAGGACGGTCACCATCGAGGTTAGATGGCGGTCGAAACGGTGACAGGTGAGTCTGGGTTTGGCCGGCGGCCAACTTGATTACGTCGCCTAACGTAATTTCGGTATGCAATCAATTAGTTTGTCCGCTTTTTTTCGCTATTTGAATCCGATATATTTTTATAATACCATACAAATTTAATATTTTTGTTATTTTTATTCTAAAATATTTAACAATATTTGACAAGATCTACTGAACTGATGGAGTAGCGTTAATAATATCTTATTAATTATAAAATTGTCAATATTTACATAATTACTGATACCTATGTAATATAATAATTAACAAGTCTTCGATCTGATACATATGGAGATGACACCACTGGTCGTTGAGTGGACAAAAACATTTATACGATTTCAGCTGTTAATTCATACTAGAGATTGCCCTGTAGTCGAATTTTGAATTTATTAAGTTAATTATGTTTCTTTCATAACAGACTAAAGGGAATACATTTTAAAATTAGATGTTACTAAAACTAGTTTTCTGTCTCAAGAACTAACATTCAGTAACCTTTTTTCAATTGCAGTTAATTGAATCTAATTTACACTAAGTCTTAATAAATAACAAAGTATTAATAAGTTTAAATTACTACACCACTGAACATTATAAAAAAGTATCATAAGTAATATTATTTTCAGAACTGTAACAACTTCAGAGAATCAAATATAAATATACATGATATTTTTTTACTTTTATGTTATAAGTAAATATACATGTTTATATGTATTACATGTTTGTATATGGAAACAGAGAATATATGAAAAAACAACTTACAACAATTGAAATTAATATTTAACTTTAGCAGATATAATAAAACAAGAACGAGCATAATTAAGTATTTTTTTACAATTTTGAGATGTATATTAAAGAAAGATATTTACAATCATTAAATTAATTATTGATTTTTCACAATTTAGGTCTATAAATAGGTTAATAATTCATAAATGTGTTCTACATCTATGGAAAGTAGTTTAATTTTAATCGCTGCACATAGTCATTACTTTATTTATGTATTCATTTAGTCTTTATCTTTTATCCGTACTTCTCACCTAAAATATATCTTGCAAGAATAATAAATACCGACTTTGTTGTCGCAGTCCGGTCGCGACAGCACGGGCCTTCTACTTTTGCTATAGTCGTGGGTTCGAATCCTGCTGAGGCATGGTCGTAAGAGTACAAAATCCGTCAAGGAAAATGATCTCAGTTACGCCAGTAACCAGATTGGATAAGACCGCATGTTTTTGGGATGATTTCTAAGTTGGTCATTGGCAGTTGGCTTAATGCCGAGGACCGTGGTTCGGTGCCCTCGTTAAACTGTAGGTCCAGTCCAGATTAACACTCGTTGCTAAAATGGAGACTTTTAAAAAATATCAAAAAAAAGAGTAATAAATACGCCAGGCTTTGTATGCCAGTCAGGCTTTTTGTTTTTAACAATCAATAAAAATTAATTCAGTATATTATATATCGTGTCTACTGGCAAAATTGTGTAGATTTTTTGTCAACGAAGATATAAATTACATGTCACAATGAGTTTGTGACTCTAATTAAATGTTGAGACGAAAGAAACGTTTGTGTCGGAAGGAAAGGAAAATATGTAACTTAAATTATATAAAGAATATTATAAAATATAAACGAATACAAATCAATGTGGGGCTTTGATTAAATTTTGTTTTTATCTACGGAGAAGCGTGCTATCGAAGCTAAAGTGTAGTCTAAATAGAAGGGAAATGACATATATATTTGACTATTAGGTGTTTTTTACTAAGCTGTAAAGATTTTTTTATATGTTATTCACTGTATTCGGCAAATTTAGCTTCCTGTAACTTTTGGCTATTCTCACATGAAACTACAATCATTTGGTGATATTAGTAAAATATATTAAACATACAAAATGTCGGACAGAAAAATGGTGTATTAAAATGAATCAGTGCATCTTTATTTCACCAACAAAAAAATCAAGTGCAAGCCAGTATATATAAATCAGTAAGTAGTCTCGTATGAAATGAAGCCACTTGTTAAGAAAAATGTAAAAAAGGAATTCAAGCTGAAGTATAAAAAATGTACCGGCTATTGGGTAGATATTCAGCCCTTTCCGTATATAATAAGCTTTTGTTTACCAACAAGTCTTGAAACCAGTGTGTTTAAGCCAGGGATTGTACCAACCAAATCAGTATAAATATCATACAAAGATTCCAAATCAAGGTACTGTGAGGTATTGTTGATGATCAATGGTTAATTCATAATGGTATTACGAACAATACACAAAGACACACACTCCAACAGTATATCAGTGTTGAGGTTCCCCGCCCCTAGATAATTATGGCTTACTCAGAAGATTAAAGGGAGTAAAATCATTTGATCTATTTCAGTGAAGTTATTAGCAAGACTCAATGAACATTAAAAACGGTTAAATATATGTTAAGCCCAAATTGTTTATCGTAGGGTAAGTATTTTGTAATTTTAAAATCGTAGCATATTAGGATAAAAACATAGCTTATTTAGTGATAATTTACTAGACTGCTATAATAAATAATAAAAAAATAAATATATGAGACATGGCGTGGACAGTCTGTTGGGTGGAGAGCAATAATAAATATCAAGATAATTTGCCTTGAAAGAAGACAACATGACTGTTGATGAAACCAGATATGTTGATTAAGAAGCAAATTATTTCCTTAAGTTCTGACCATATATTAAAGAAGAAAAATTATATTTAGACGCCGATAACCTTGGTACGAATGTTTTGCACCAAATAAAAGTAACACGGATTCACCACTTGCATTCAATCAACATTCAATTTAGCGAAGACTACATTAGAATAATGGAAGGGTATCGGTCTTCGTTCCGTACCTAATCGTTCGGGTTCAGTTTCAATCAGGCATCGGACTCCACAGTCGAAGATCAAGAAGGCGACGACACGAACCGACGGCCAACGGTCGCAGCAAAACGAACAAGTCAGAAATATTAATTTAAAAGTTTACGCACGGTTCGCTTTATTAATAGCGTAACATTAAATACACTATTAAAAATCGGAACTCATTCATAAGGCGGGTAACGCGTTTCTGTTCGTACAGTGTATTATGGTCCGTTTTAAATGCAATTACTCCGAGATCAGTGGCGTCTGTCTATGGACTAATCTTAATATATGTTATGTATAATTATATTATTCTTATAAAATATCTAAGTAACATCATGTTAGACAAAAAGCAAACAACATTATGAACCAAAATAAAACAACTACACTGGTTAGTCGGAAGATACTTCCACCTTGATCTTAAAAAAAAGAGATTTATTTAGCAGACAATCATAAAGCCAATTTGGACCTATGGGGGCTGCACTAAAAATTCAAATCAACTAGTCATCCAACGCTGTCAAAACAAAATTGTTCGATTAATTAGCAATGCCTATCGCTATGTAATCAACGAAGAACTGCACGATGACATGGAAATCAAATGGATTTGCGAAGTTATCCAAGATTTCGCCTTAAAACACCAAAGAAGATTAGTAAATCATACTAACATGGAAGCAATACAACTGCCGGACAGCGCGCACAATGTCAGGAGATTGAAACGTACCAAACCATACAAACTTATATATTGTGTATACCTTTAGTGTAAAATATAGATATAAGTTTTTATAATTTTATAATTGAGGAATATATATTGATGTATGTATCTCGCACTCGTCTTGCTTGTGAATTAATCCAAGTACAAATGAAATGTAGTAATAAAATAATTTATAATTAAGATTGTACTAAGTATATCTAATAAAGATGTTATCAACATCAATCTAGTTATATAACTTTTACGTTGCGTAGAAGAACATGTCTACCAGTCTATATCAATAATTATCAACTCCTGCAAGCAGAGGATGCTAAATATATTTGTAATCACCTAGATCGACGCCTAACTTGGAAGAAGCATATATACTCGCCATACGGAAACAACTTGGACTTAAACTCTACTAAATGGGTTAGCTTATCGGGTGCAAATCCAAGTTAACATTAGATAATAAGATATTATTGTATAAATCTGTACTCAAGCCTATTTGGTTATATGGAATCTAACTATGGATCAAGTCTAATACGCCCATCATACAACGGTTTCAAAATAAAGTGTTGCGTGCCATGTCGATGTTCCGTATTATGTTTCAAATGAAGTGATACAACGCGATATTCCTCTAGAATCAATAACGAGTGACATTCAACGTGTTTGTGTGAGATACTCCGAAACAGTTTCAGTGCTTCCCAACGTACTCGGTAATCAGATAAATATGCGAAGTGACAGTGAAGTGCGTAGACTAAAACGTCTAACACCATCCGATCTGATTACTGAACATATATATACTTTATTATCAGCTCTAGAATAATACTAATTAATTAAGATAGTACTTTATACAGGAGATCACTTAATGAAGAGTTTTTTGACATGCCATGTATGTATAATATAAACATAACCTCTTGGCAGATTGTGTAACTACTGAGACTAGTAAAAAAATTAATTGATGTAACTACAATATTATTCAGAAAATTACGTCAAACGTTAAATTGTTTTAAACTTATTAAATTCTTTTTAAAAGTATTATTGGGTCTTTAAATTAGTTTCAACGAATTTTCTTAAATGTTAAGCTTTATTGTGAAAATTGACACAATGTATTTTATTCAAAGTATAGACGCTACTTACATCGATAGACGCTACTTATATCGATAGACGCTACTTATTGTCATTTTTCAGGGGTTTTACGGATTCCATCTCGAAAGAACGATGTACGTTTTGACGTTATCCACTAATCGACCCATTTTTTGGTATCTTCAACGGAAGATACTTATTTTAAGAACAAGTAGTAATCAGAAGGAGTAAGATCTGGAGAATATGGCGGGTGGCGTAGCACTTCTCATTTTAATATCTAAGTATGTTTTCACCGTTTTTGCAACATGAAGTTGAGCGTTGTTACGCTGAAGAGTAACATTCTTGTGTCTTTGCTTGTATTTGCTGCCGTTTTTCACGCAGTTCTTGACTCAAACGCAACAATTGTAGTCTATAGCGATCCCCATTGATGGGTTCATCGAGCAAATCCTTGTCTTAATAATCTTCACAGGGCATTCGATGGCCTTCAGCCGTATTGCTCTTCAAATTCATGTAAAAAGTAAAACTTTCCGCAAATGCTATTTCTTGGTACAAATTCAGACATTTTCAACGAACTGAAATTTTGTTTCATTCACACTTCGACGAAATTAAATAAATTTAGAAAATGTCCAAAATTGCGACGAAACTAAAAACGGATGCGAAATGATAGGAGTTGCATTTTTTAATAAAATCTGTCCATAATATTGACCCTAGGGGACAAATAGTTTCAGGCAAATAGCCCCATTAACTAATATAATATTTCCTGTTGATTGTTTGACTTGATGTAAATCATTTATATATAATTTTCACGTTTTATTTTTTGATCACAATAAAATAAAATATATATTCTTAATATATATTATGTAGAATTATATTACCCTTAAAATATATTTTAATTGGCCGGCTTGGTGGCGCAGTGGTAAAGGCTGTAGGACGGTCCTCCTACTACTGCGATAGCCGCGGGTTCGAATTTATATATATATATATATATATATATATATGTATATATATATATATATATTAAATGAAAGTCTAATTAGTTGGAGTTGGATTGTTCCAACATTTGGTATACATAATTTTTATTTTATATTTGTATTTTATTTACTGCTTTTCAATGCTTTTTAATTTGTTTTTTAAATGTTGTTATGAATATAGAAAAAGGATACTCTAGTGTTTTTAGTGGTTTGGGTAGGACTGCTAGCCTCGTTACTGAAGAATTTCACGAACCTTTAAATCTCGCTCTAAGCATGTATGCGAATTAACTAATTGTTTATCAAGTAAGATATGCCAATAAGACTTCATGAGTTACTGAGAGCTAATATCTCAAAGGTGTTAAATCAGGGGTAATCAATGGATGATGCCTGTTGAGTTGAACTCACGGCTTAACTCACGGTTCATTTAGTAAAGAATATTAAGTTAGGCTTCAAGGATGTATATCGAAACCTTATTATTTGATCCAAATCTATTTTTTTATATATTAATGAAAATAAATAGAGACTTGTTAGAATGTCTGTACAGACAACACCACCTACCCAATCCCCCTTGGCAGCCGCAGTGGTTGAGTCCATAGGATAGTTCTCAAGTTCCTGTTTTTATATAAATTAAATCTTTAGTCCTTAAACTTCACTCAACACCTCTATTAAACACACCGTTTTTTTACTAAAAACCAGCGCCGTATTGGCCGATCTATATAATAGACATAATTCTGTAAAGCGGATGTTGAATTAAACGAATTTGTTCTAGTCAGTGGATGGAAAGCCCAAGAAACGACAGAATAGAAACACAATTAGTTAATTCAATTGTTTATTAAGAAATCTGTATTTCCACAAATCCCCAACCGTAGATCGGTAGTAATGATAGCATGTTAAACATGAAACGCATAAACTAATTCAGGAAAAGTTGACGAAAAAGTGGATTATTCTTCATCACGGCTATATAAGCGCTCACACATATATAGTCCGTATAGTCCAGATTCAGCGTTACGAAAATTCTACATTATGCACTGGTTCACGGAGAATTACAGTGAAAAAAACGTTACGAAAATTCTACATACAATAAATCCAAACTCTCATCAATTCAGAAAAAATAATCAGAAGTATCAATTGCAACGTTTATGTAGCAGCATGTAGACTTTGAAATTATGTAATATTGGTGATATTTCGATAGATCAATGTATCTTTAAATTGATTTGTTGATTGTGAAGCAGTTTGATATCAAGAAGCAATTCATAACCTATTTATATTTTATATTGCTGAAGATTATGCGATAACAACAATTGTCATTGCAAATAAAGATAATTATTTTATAATAATTGGCTTATTATATAAAAAAATTATACAGAACAATGCTGAATATTATTATACTACGCCATTGGTTCGGACATTTGAGGGTTATTAATGATCCATAAAAAATCATTAGCGTATGAAAGATTGAAACTGTGGCGGGTTAAATACCGTAGAGAGATCTGTAATTTAGAAGCCATGCCTGTCTTGAACGGGACGTATTATATTCGGTATTTTCTAATTTACTTAAACAGAAAAATGGGCTTCATGTTGGACTGCGTCTCTGCTCACCATGACAAAAGAATAACGTTAGTTCATCACACAGATCTCAAGGTATGTTATTACTGCTCTGATGAGATATAAGTTATGCCAATAACTGTTATCTCTTATTATACTCATATATGTTTATGTATTCATTATTCTGATTTCTAAATTTTAAAAGGAACATTTAATATACAAGATGTTTTCAAAAGTATGTTAGATAACTTCTTCAAAATGATGACAAAGGCATTATTTCCTAAAATCATTTAAAATCTCCATATCACTCAACAACAAAAACAATATATTTACATAAACTAGAAACATCTGTATTCTAAGTTGTAGGTATAACCTTTCTAAATTGCTCTCATAGGGTATTTTCAAATTATTTCTTGTATATTATATTTCTTAAAATTTAATATTTAGTTTCAACAGTTGGAAGAGAAAACCTGTTTAATTTAACTATATTATATTATAGATATTTATTTATTATAGTGTTTATATATTTAGTTTTACTTATAGTAATTTAAATGACGATTTTCCTTTAATAATTAACGTATGCTATGATTGTATCTTCTTTCTGGTTTAATTTTCTTATTTCTCTCAATGACTTCTAGATGTGGAGAGTACAATCATAATATATTTGAAAATCGATATATTCTAAATCCGATATAAAGGAAAACGTTGCCCATTTCTTTCCAAGAATGAGCAGAATCCTCATGCAATTTTGACAACTTGGGATGGATTTATTTAGGATTTAATTTGTTTATGTTTATATATTTTAACGAAAAACACGTAATAATTCGTGTAACTAAAATACTTGAGGAAACAGGTTGAAACTCCGTTCAGCAAAAATACATTTTTGTTGACTAGTACGTCATCTCTGGTCAGGCCTAAACATCAACTACATCATCACGATCATGACGACAGATAAACCTTATTTAACTCATCGTCGTGATATGCTTGTTTTATCAACTGTTCCAACGAAACTAGATTCCCAACCGTCCATTTCTAACTTAACAACGAATATTCTAATAATGATGATAATTATTATTTGTTAAAAAATATCTCTATAATGACAATTTTTCTTCAATGCATTGAATTCCATTTCAATTTTATGTCATCTATATTCATGCAATTTCGGATTTGGCACAAAATTCATGAGGCTTTGAAAGCACTCATAAAAATGTGTTTTGTCATGACATGAATGTGTCAAGGAAAACGTTGCCCATTTCTTTCCAAGATTAGAAATTAAAAGTTAATCGATTAATATATGGCAATGCGGTGTTGAAGGAGTTTCGATATATTTGTCAAGTGAAGAATGGAGTACCATATGATTTTCAATGTAGGAGACCACAGCTAGTTTTTTCGGATTATATAAATATTATAGAAGAATAGCCGGAACGTCCGCCGTAGATAGGTAGTGGTGAAACTTGGCAATGAACTTTGAAGAACTTTCAATGACATCAATGTTGTTCGGCAGGCCTTGCAATTTTCTGGTCTCTAGCTCGTCAAGAAGATTGGAATAATTCGCTTCCTTCACCGGCTACCAATAGTTAGAATGGAGGCTTCAACTGCTACCTATAATCCAACAGCATATCATGCACGTTTTCGATAGTTTCTAATGTCGTTGCAGTTTTTGACTATGGGTTTAATGATGGGCTACATTTAAATTCAGTTGCCCACTTTTTAGCGGTTGACATGGAATGAGCAGAATCATCATGCAATTTTGACAACTTCGGATGGATTTATTTAGTGTTGAATTTGCTTATGTTTATATATTTTAACGAAAAACACGTAATAATTCGTGTAGCTAAAATACTTGAGGAAACAGGTTGAAACTCCGTTCAGCAAAAATAAATTTTTGTTGACTAGTACGTTATCTCTGGTCAGGCCTAAACATCAATTACATCATCACGATCATGATGGCAGATAAACCTTATTTAACTCATCGTCGTGATATGCTTGCTTTATCAACTGTTCCAACGAAATTAGATTCCCAACCGTCCATTTCTAACTTAACGACGAATATTCTAATAATTATGATAATTATTATTTGTTAAATACCTCTATACCAATTTTATGTCATCTATATTCATGCATGTGTTTTATCATGACATGAATGTGAATGTGGCTTATCATATGGTTCAGTGTATGACTGGTTTTATGGTTTTTGGAAGAAATTAATGTTTCTCATTTACAGGTCTCTTCAAACTGAAGAAATACATTAAAATTTCCCACAAGTGACACTAAAAAATATGATACTGGTACATACATTCAATATTACCAATACTGGAAGGTTTTGTTGTTGCCAGGTGTCCATTCTTTAGTTATGACACATCGGACGTATTTGTTAGTGTTAAAAATCCATTGTATAAGTTAATGTTAATTCAGATAATGTAATTTCTATAAATAAATGCGTATCATTAATGTAATCTTTCCATAGAATCAATTTGTCGAAGTTATCTTAGGAATGTATTCATTTTAATCGTGTGATATTTACGAACGAATAGTACCCATGCCACGAAACCATATTGGAAACAATTGTAAAACGATAGAATTTCAATAACCCAAATTTGAATACGGCCTGCGCATGTACCATGATCATCAAGATCACGTGGGACGCGGCTGATTTTCATAATCGAATGATTATGCGCCGGCCGACCCGGGGAACAATACAGACGTCGCACTTTTCCATCATCTTCGGAAAAAATCTGGAGATACACGCACTTACGTATGCATTGGGGCCGCTATTGTTTGTTTTTATCACTTTTTGTAGTTGCTAGTTCAAAGCTGGGTTGCCAGATTTGTTACATAGTTGATTTCGTAGTCTTTATAAGTAAACGCACGGGATTATATAGTAGGTGGCCAAATTATTAGGATTGAATATTGAAAAATGATGTTTTTTTTAAAGGATTATTTTATCTTAAATATTTATTGTTTTTGTGGAGTGGCAACATAGCATACGCGCGTCATTTGTCAATTGTATGACGATTCTTCACATTCGGTCATTGTCCGTTAAAACTCGCGCTTTGCAGTATTGTTTTAGTATTGTCTAGATATTATAATTTCATTAGTTTTAAACGACTTTTGTGTTTAAAATAATCAAAAAGTCAGTATTGTTCCGCTATACTCACCGGAATACTATAAGGCTCCCCATATATCAGCGAATACGCAAGTGCCTCGGGGCATATTTCGCAACTATTTTTTTTATTAGTTAATTATTACATTGTTACTAGTCGTTTCTGACTAACCTACAATTTGTCTTTATGATAACTTAAATTTAGGTACATAGCTAGGAGGACCCATCGGCTCTATCTCAGTCTCTGGTGAAATAATGTTTATACATGTCCCTGCTGTATTTTTTATTATATGCATCTCCCTACACAACACTACATAAGATCAAATGGTTTGATTCTTTTGAGTCTGTGTCTGTCTGTGTGTTCTGGTGGTATCCAAAAGCTGCAATATTTGCAATTCTCTTGTCCTCTTGGCTGACTGTGGGTATCTGTAGATCTCGAGGTAGGTACTCACTCCTGTAGTATTTAGGTGCCACAATACTTCTCAGGAGTTTGTTCTGAAAAATTTGTATTTTGTTTGTGTTACTCTTTGCAGAACATCCCCATAATTGAACTCCCTATGTCTATATAGGTTTCAGTATTTGCTTATATAATAGCAATTTATTATGTACTGATAATTGTGATTTTCTTCCAATTAGCCAATATACTTTCCTATTTTTGAATTCCAGTTCTTTTCTTTTCTTCTTTATATGTTCCTTCCAACGAAGTTTTGCATCAAGATTCATTCCGAGATATTTACCGTTGTTGCTATATGGAATGATAGTATTATTTAATGTTATTGGTTCTTGTATAGTCTGATTGTAGGTGAACTGCACATACACAGATTTACTTTCGTTAATTTTTATTTTCAGCACTTGTGTCCAATTATTTATATTGTCAATTGCCTGTTGTAATTTTCGTGTGGCTTCTTCACTATTGTCTCTGACAGCTGTAATCGCAGTATCATCACTAAATATAGCCATCGTAATATTCTTCATTTGTAGTGTATCACAAGTGTAGAGTAGATATATTGATGCAATATTGTATGACGATTCTTCACATTCGGTCATTGTCCGTTAAAACCCGCGCTTTGCAGTGTTGTTTTAGTATTGTCTAGATGTTATAATTTCATTAGTTTTAGACGACTTTTGTGTTTAAAACAATCAAAAGGTAAGTATTTCTCCGCTATATTTTGCTATATACTTTTGCTATATTTTGCTTACTAATTTACATTTTATAAATGGATCAACGCAATTAACTCAATTATTAAACTTTTCAGGGTAGTACACTGTCTCAGAATTGAGTGTATATGTGAGTCAGAGAAATCAGGGATGGGCGTGAACATGTCCAAAATGAAAGTCATGATCGACGCCCATGGACAAGTCTCACAAATGACAACATCCTTGCTGTTCGGAGCTTATTGACGGTGATCACCTGTTAAGGATTGAAAACCATATATGATATCAGCTGTGGAAATGTTCAATCCATCATAACTAATGAACTTTATGAGCTTTAGAAAATTTAATGTTCGCTCGGTTTCAAGGTCGTTGACTGAAAATCAAAAACAGGTCAAGTCTTAGATCAGTTATCAGTGCCCTCACTTGTCAACTTGTGATTAGAAGAAGATTATTAGAACAATTAGAAAAGAATCACTTGGAGGCAAAATATTTGAAAGCAATGAAGAAATATGTGCGCAATTAGCTGACAACTCGCCCTCAAACTTTTTATGAAGAATGTATATTCAGGCTTCTAAATAGTTGGAAAAAATATGTAGAGCACGGAGGTGACTACATTGAAACATGTTAAATGTTTAGATTGTGTGTGCCATTGATCAATACATTTATTTTACAATATTACCGTTTATATTTGGTTCCCCCTCGTATGACTCTTTATATAGCTATAAAGATCTATAAAATATAAGTGTAAAATATTCCCAACAAGAAATTAGGTCTTAGTATCATTCTTGAATCTTTGTCGGACTAAAATCGTATTTTGTCGTACTGAAAACTTTCAATTCATTATTGTCAGGAACCATGAGGTTCAAAATTCACCGAAATATGTCACTTATCTTCATAAATTTTTACAATAACAAATTGGTCACTGTTGATATATCTTTAAAAAACATAAAACACGTTACAACTGTGTCACCTACAAAAAAAAATGTTTTTGTTTAGTATGTATTATTATATTCCAACATGTCCTGATTGTTTTGGCCATGTTTAAACCTAAGTTAAACAGTATATATTACATGTGTTTTTTGATATTTAAAAGTGTATTTTTATCAGAAAATATTGTTTATCTAAAGAAACTTTCAATTTGCTTTGGTAAAGTAATAATAAAATGACTGCTTTCTGTTTTTGTTTTCATTAAATCATTCAGTTTTAATTAATATTCATTCTATATAGGTTTTTTAACTAAAACATTAAAAAACTAATCATTTTCTAGAAATATCGAAAATCATTATAAATAGATATGTTAGGCAAAAAGTAAAACTAGAAAGACAAGTCTAGTGAAATGGTATGGCCGCTGATTTGGAAATATTTGCATCGAAACATGGATGTGGAACGTTGTACTAAACACTTAGAAGATTGAACTTAAAACGTGGTTCTTGAGATCAATCAGCAATTTTTTTCCTTAAATTTATACACACAAACAACTTTATTGAAATCATAGTTATTTCTTGAAGTTAACATATTATTCCAAACAAACATGTAGAATCTCATGCATTGCTTTTGAAAGAATTCAAGTTTACAACTGTTATATAAAGTCCAAAATGATGGTTAGATGATGATAAAATAACGAAATGATGGTTAGGAAACGCTACCTGACGTCAGCGTTTCGTAACGGCGATTTAATATGGCGATTTTTAAAATTTCTACCAAAATCTCACTAATCACAGTTGTAATTTAAAAATAAAGTTTTTAGAATGTCCCTGTCCTATGTAATGATTATAAACTAATATTTTTGTGATTCTTTTTCTAATATATGTTATAAATAGTACAACTTATACAAATAGGATATATATTAGTCAAGACATACATAAACGTACCGTGGAAAACTAATATTGCTCACTCAATAATACTGTTATAGCGAACCAGCATATGCCCACGCATGAAATTTCGTTACTGTTTAAGCAAATTAGAAAATACCGAATATAATCCCTCTCGTTCAGGATATGCATGGCTCGGAATTACAGAGACTCTACGGTATTTAACTCGCTTTAGTTTAAATCATTCATAGTAATCACTTTTTATGGATCATTAAAATCTTTGGATGGTGTTGCTAACGGCGTATATTAAAATATCTAAGTAATTTTTCACCTAGAAATATTTAAATGGAATAATTATTTAGTGGGGCGTAAATAATTTCGAAATATTTTATCAACTTTTTGTTTTCACAGTGCATCTTTCTTTAACTTATATACTCTTATCATTATTCTGTAAATGATGGAATGACTAATAGCTTGCCCCTCAAGGCACACCGATCTAAAGGGTTTTCTTCCTTATCGCAGTTCATTAGCTCCTCACCGGAATACTATAAGGCTCCTCATATATCAGCCAATACGCTACTTGCTGCCGCGGGGCATATTTCGCAACTATTTTTTTTATTAGTTAATTATTACATTGTTACTAATCGTTTCTGACTAACCTACAATTTGTCTTTATGATAACTTAAATTTAGGTATATAGCTAGGAGGACCCATGTGCTCTATCTCAGTCTCTGGTTTATACATGTCACTGCTGTATTTTTTATTATATGCACCTCACTACACAACACTACATAAGATCAAATGGTTTGATTCTTTTGAGTCTGTGTCCTGTTCTGGTGGTATCCAAAAGCTGCTATATTTGCAATTCTCTTGTCCTCTTGGATGACTGTGGGTATCTGAAGATCTCGATGTAGGTAGTCACTCCTGTAGTATTTAGGTGCGCCCACAATACTTCTCAGGACTTTGTTCTGACAAATTTGTATTTTGTTTATGTTACTCTTTGCAGAACATCCCCATAATTGAACTAACTATGTTCATATAGGTTTCAGTATTTGCTTATATAATAGCAATTTATTATGTACAATTGGCCAATAAACTTTCCTATTTTTCAATTCCAGTTCTTTTCTTCTTTATATGTTCCTTCCAGCGAAGTTTTGCATTAAGATTCATTCCGAGATATTTAGTGTTGTTGCTATATGGAATGATATTATTATTTATTGGTGCTTGTACAGTCTGATTGTAGGTGAACTGCACATACACAGATTTACTTTCGTCAATTTTTATTTTCACCACTTGTGTCAAATTAGTTATATTGTCAATTGCCTGTTGTAATTTTCGTGTGGCTTCTTCACTATTGTCTCTGATAGCTATAATCGCAGTATCATCACTTAATGTAACCATCGTAATATTCTTCATTTGTAGTATATCACAAGTGTAGAGTAGATAAAGCATTGACCAGTACACTTCCTTGTTTTCCCAACTATTGATGCAATATTTTTGGTCTCGGAGACTATTGTCAGCTACTTCTCGGATCACTTTTTGTGAGCTTAATGCATGTTTTAGCCGCTTGTTTGCCTCCAGAAAGTTGATTTCACAGATTCACCAATTCCACATCAATACAAAGTACATTCCGGGATGCGATATTTAATTGGACATTGATTGCTACATCTTAATCGAATAACTTCTTTTCTAACAATACATCGGGGTAAAGGACTTAAAATTAATCTTAAATATTCTTTTTTAAATACTTTAAGCTTGCGGTTAATGTTCAGAGCCAAACAAAAGGATTTTAAAAGTAAACGTTCGAAAGGACTGCATTTAACTCTTGATTGTAATAGTCCGTATTATTATTACTATAGCCTTAACCAGGCATGTTTTAAACTCCTTTAGTATTAAGGTTTCAAATGTCCCGGATAGAATGTCAGTTTGTCAATAAAATGCAAACGTCGACTACAAGTTAGCCTCTGTAATATTGACCTTATTTACAACTTTTTTAATGATTTTAATGACTTACTGAATTTTTTGACAGAAAGATGAATTAATTGCTAACAAAACTCTGTTAAAGGTAACTACAGATGATATGATTCAAATTTTGCCAAAATATGGCACCTAACTTGAACAATAGGTCAGTGAATTTATTATATTAGCAGAAAGAATATTTTTTTAACTTATTCAAAATAAGTGACGTTCTACAAGCGCGTGTCCCATCGATGCGAAAAGGTGATGGTCAGGTCGATTACAATACTTTTTTCGGTGATTTTGCTGTCTGATGTCACGTGTTGTCATACTTATCATATCTCATTACTTATCGCCTTATCACATATCTAATCAATTAATATTAACTGTTTCCTCAGGTTTCAAGAGTTCATAATATACGACACCAGCCGGGCCCCATCAGGCATAGATAATTGTGATGCCAATAAAGCGATTTGGCCTTGTAGTCTATATGTCGGCTTCACCATTTTTTAAATAAATCCACTTTTCATCACCGATCACTATTCGTTGCAGAAATATCATCAGATATCACTGATGATTTTTCGATTTTCTAATTACCTGTCTTTCAATTCATGTGTCACGCATCTTCTCATCTTTTTGATCTTCTCCATCGCTTGTAATCGTTCGCATATTACGACTCGGCTCACATTCAACTTTACTTCCAATTGCTTTTTGAGTTTGTCTTGGGTTTTCACTTAATAATAACTGCAATTCCGCATCATCAAATGCTCTCTTGTCATAAACGTTGAAATAACTGATTGAATTCTCAAAATCACGTTCCACATATTCACCGCAAGGCTCTATCAGCGAATAATGACTTTCAGCGGCTTTTTTTTTATGAAACAGGCAAAGTAATTCGTACCGCAAATGCATGTTTTTAGGTTTTTCAGCGTGTTTTTTTATCATTTTCAAAAATCTATAAATCTATAACGCTGTTATTTTAGCGTATCACAACTTTATTTTGAATTTTGAGGTTAATGCCGGTAAAATAAAATGTTGTATATATCAAATCATATCATTATTTACTCAATAGTTAGTAAAATTTGTTGCAAAAACAGATACATAGACATATTCATCACTGACATGACTATCTGAAATTATAAAATAAACAAATAATAGTTACATATATTCTTTTTCTTTAATAAATTGTTGAACGAAATAAAACCATTAAGACCCATATAATAGCCATTCATAAAAGTGTCGCCAATTTTATCAATCAATATCATCACTATAGTACAGTAACTCTATTAGAAATTATATTTCAACATATGCTGACAATACAGCAATTTTATCATCACACGAGGACCCAATATGAAACAAGCTGCCACAAGATACCTCCAACTGCATCTTAACAAAGTTGAATTGTGGTTCAAAAAACGTGGCGTATCATGCAAATGAGACAAAATCTGTCCATGTGACATTCACCCTTTGTAGAAAAACTTCAGTCCCTGAGTAAAATTGAATAATCATGAACTTCTGTAGACAACGTTACATATCTGGGAATGGATTTTGATCGACGTTTTACATGCAAAAAAACAGTGACAAAACGCAAACAGCTTGAGGTTAAACTAAACAAAATGTATTAGCTGATAGGGCGTAAATCTAAATTATCATTAGATAACAAGGTTTTGCTGTATAAGTCAATACTTAGGCCTATTTGGACCTATGGTATTGAACTGTGGGGTACAACTAGTAAATCTAACATTGCTATCCTCCAGAGGTTCAAGAATAAAGTGTTGCGAGTCATCGTCGACCATATTACGTCTCCAACAAACTGATATTCAGCGCGATATCCCCTTAAACCCATAACGAGAGTGATTCAGAGTGTTAGTGCGAAATATTCTGAAAGAATACTAGAATCTAGAATAAGATTTAGATTATAATTTAAATAAGTTAGAACAGTATCTGAATCTAAGATAAGAAGCAGATCACTTACTGAAGCGATCTTCTACATTTCAGATACTAATAATAATAATGCTTATTGCCTATGGGCAGTTTTTTGAAGTTCTAACGAATTAATTTAAAAAATTATAATCTCTCTGAAGTGTAATACGTTTGATTATGATCTTTACACTTATTCGTTTTCTTTCATTTCTTTCTCAAAGCCATTCTTCACAATTTTTGAGATGAGAAGAAAGCCAGTAAAATTAAAGCCAATAAATCACCCATTGTGAATGCAGCTTTCTGAAATTCAAAAAGTTCATTTAAACATTGTTCACGCTATAAATTATTCTTTATCTATTAAGTAATTGAATAATCGAAAAATAAAATGTCCAACTCTATAGCACCTTCTCATGTCGATGACGACCGATTATATATGAAATATCAGTAATAGTATTCAATTACTGACGTTAAAATGATCAAGGCGAGAAAAATATGAGGAGTGCATGTACAACTATCGGTCTCCTCAAGGAATGCGATTCGAAAAAGAAAATTTCCTCTCGAGCCTATTTATTGATTATCAGCCAGTGCAGAAATCTGCACCGAAGCATATGGAATACGACACTGCCGATATCTGAACTGGTCGAGGTGTTAAATAACGCGACTTAATGTGTGGAAGCCGCCACCACTTTTTCTCTCGTTTCCATCGAAAAACCGCATAAACTTAATTGCTTGCTTATCTGTAATGGAATCTAGAGGAATCAATCTGAAAATCTTGGTCCCAGAACGGCGGGGCCCATTATAAAAATGTAACAAGAAACAGAAAAAGGGAGATTGAGCTAACGATTGCCTTCAAGGTTGCCTATCTGCGCGATTCGATTCTTTATATTTTTTTTCAAGTGTTTTTTATCTGGTGCTGATTGTTAAGGTGGGAACGATTCCGTTTGAGTCGTAAAGAAGAATGATCTCGTTATTAATTTTACCATCAGATAAAGACATATTGCTTATCTAACATATTTACTTCATAGCCATCATGAATCATTATACTCACCAAGAAAAATGTATGGACTTGAGTCGAAGCTTTAAGAGGTTGTTTTTGTTATTCAGATGCAAGTTACCAATGTCAATGTCAGTGTAAAACGAATACATAAAGAAATAGAGCTGAATAATACCTTTTTTTCAGTTGGTTGTTAACGAGAATAAAAAATACCATTTACAAAAAAAACTATAAAAACAGCGAGTTTACTGATTCCGATTCTAAGCAAGTCATGGCCATGGTCTCATCGTTTTTTTATTTGAATTCATTACATGAATATACTTTTTAAAAAATAATGCACTTTATCATGAATCAATCATAAATACTGAAAAGAGAATATGTTACACATTTTATTAAATTTTAATAATTGAATAATTTTCGGCAACAATATGTCAACAAAGTTCATGATACATATTATTGTAAATTATGTTACCAATTAAGAAAAAAAGCTAAAAAATGTGCCATTTTCATAATATTTTAAAAATTTTGTTTGAATTTTTTACTTTTAATTTATTTTTTTAATAGACATGGGCGTTCAATATGATTCTATAAATTCCTTGGCTGATTTCAGTTGTTCGGTGATTCATATTTTGGTGCTTCGAGCATTCTTCATAATACAGTTCACACTGCAGAACCATATATTGATAGTTGACGAATCGCTTGTTACTGCAAATTTCAACAGGGTCCAGTTAGAGCAAATGCAGGTCTTTTTTGTTTGGGATCGCTAATACAGGATAAGAGAGTGGCATCTAGCGTCGAAGCGATAAGCTGAATCGGCTGTACCAGAGCTTTTGCTTCTCTAAGATTATGCGTGTGGAAAAGAAGAAAAATTATAATCTGTAAGTTTGAGATCTTTCAAATATGATGCGTAGGCAAATTCTACGTTTTCTTCTTTTTTTTTCGAAAGTGTATTAGAAGTGAATTAATTCCTTGAAGATGCGACCATCAGCACAATTACAGTACAAATGTAGAGACATCAATTACAATGGTTTGGACCTATCTGTCGAATGAAAAGTGAACGAATTCCTCACAATCTTCTGTGACGAAATAGACCATTTTCTTAAATGAAAGATACAATAAAGATCTCCGAAAAAGACATAGACTAATATCATAGGGAGAGATAAAAATATAGCGTTGGTTGAGAATTAAACACTTTCCCCAAGCTCTGGCTATGAATTCAAATAAAGAATGAATTGGTGAATTAAAATAATTTATTGATAATTAATATAGTACTTGGATATCTTTATAGAATAATAAAGATAATAATGAAAGATAATATAATGTTTAGTGTTAGTGGTTATCTACAATTTGAATAAACCTAAAATATGTGATAAATGTTTTATTAATTTTCAGCTTTGTGAAGAACTGTGAAGAGTATCAGTAAAGGCCAGAAAACATTATTTAGGGTCAAGAATTTTATTAGAACTAGCGCCTTGAAATTGTTGTATTGAGATAATTAATAAACGATTCATTAATCAGCAGTATAGAGTTTTCCTGTACTTGACTTCTAAAGTATAAGTTGGATCCCCAGGGTGACTCATTATATATAACAACGTTATGCGGTGAAGTGCTGCTTCAAGCTAGGTAAAACCACGAGACATGACATGCCATGCCATGACGTACTTTCAAATATTTTCGAGAAATACATATTTTTTTCTGAAAAAAGGATAAGCTTTTAACACCAACATCAAAATTAATTTCTCACAGGGAGAAAAAGAACCTAATACCAACA
Organism: Rhynchophorus ferrugineus; assembly: GCF_030347505.1. Lineage (NCBI taxonomy): Eukaryota > Metazoa > Arthropoda > Insecta > Coleoptera > Curculionidae > Rhynchophorus > Rhynchophorus ferrugineus. Next base: position 23,593,160 of record NW_027472580.1, read on the forward strand.
CACCAGTTTCGGTTTATTAACAAGCATTCAACAATTACCAGGTCCTCAGAATAACAGATGTTATTGAAAAAGCCTACGAAAATAAGAAAGTATGCTCAGCTATATTCTTAGACGTAGTACAAGCCTTCGATAAGGGTTGGCATGAAGGCGTTATAATACCTTCCTTATAAGGCTTTCATAAACTACAGAAAATGTTACCAAAGCAACACTCCGAACTATTAAAATCGTACATTACAACCAGAACATTTAGAGTCAAATAAGAAGAAGCTTACTCTACAATAAAAGAAGCTAAAGGAGGTATACCACAAGGAAGTGTACTGGGACCAACGCTTTATCTACTCTACACTTGTAATATACCACAAAAGGAGAATATTACGATGGCTATATTTGCTGATAATACTGCGATCATAGCTGTCGGAGGCAATAGAGAAGGAGCCTCACGAAAATTACAGGCAAGTGACAACGTATATAGCAACAACGTTAAATATCTCGGAATGAATCTTGATGCAAAACATTGCTAGAAGGCACATATAAAGAAGAGAAGAAAAGAACTGGAATTGAAATATAGTATAATATACTGGCTAATTGGAAGAAAATCAGTACATAATAAATTGCTATTATATAAGCAAATACTGAAACCTATATGGATATACATAGTTTAATTATGGAGATGTTCCGCAAAGAGTAAAGTTTTTTTGGAAAAATGTCCTGAGAGGTATTGTGGGTGCACACAAATACTATAGGACTGATTACCTACATCGAGACCTTCAGATACCCACAATCAGTCAAGAAATTAAGAGAATTGCAAGGGGGCATGAGGAAAGACTCCATTTTCATGAGAATATTGAAGTTTTGCAGCTTGTCGATACCACCAGAACAGGACACAGACTCAAAAGAATCAAGCCATGTGATTTTGTGTAGTGTTGTGTAGTGAGGTGCATATAATAAAAAATAAAGCACTGGCATGTATAAATATTATTTCACTAGAGACTGAGATAAGGCCGATGGGTCCTCCTAGTTATATACCTAAATTTATGTTATCATAGAGACAAATTATAGGTTATACGGAAACAACTATTAACAATGTAATAATTAAAAAGTGACGACAAATGGATGAAAGCTCGAAATTCTATGAATTTTGGGAGTAGATTGGATATGCGGATTGTTGTGATATCATAATTAAACTTGGTGAAAATAGTTGTACAAGAAATTGTGATTGAAAGCTTCGAATCCTGCCTTTGGTATCATATACTTCTACGAAATATAGTATCAAACAACTTTTACTATCCATATGTCATTTCTGAATAAAAGTAATATGCCGAAATTGTCAATAATAGCTATATAATAAGTCATTAAACAATCATTATCAAATGAATAATGTTTAAATAATTTTTGTTATTATTAAATTAATAATATATCGGTGTTTCTCTTGATCACATTTAATCTAAGTTCAAGCTATAGCTTGAAAAGTTTGTTTAAACTTTGTTAAAGCATTAATAATTAAATAGGCATATATATAAGTATCAAAACACGTCTAATTATGAGATGAGTTAGCAAAGTAAATTTATATTTTTTGAATATAAATATTATAATTTGAAGATTTTAGCTTTAAACTTAGCTTACGGATTTTTCTTGTAGGTTCAATATCTGAAATCCGCATAGAATAATTTGAGTAGTTGACAGATTTTATCTTTTGTGTTATAATTTTTTATCGCCAATGTTTGGTACATATTTCCAGGAGGATTACTTGCATTCAGTTTTCGTTTCCAGCAACATTATTTTCAATCTAGTATTATGTAGTTTATATTCATCTTCGGTGATTATATATGTAACATTATATTTACCAAAATTAGTTACATCTAACTTTTATGATGCAACTAAATCTGAGCAGGTCGCTAGTTGGTTAATTAGATGTATTTCTTGAATAAATGCTTGGCTTTATTGGCCTATGAAGAGGTATTGCGGTTTCTAAAGAAGCTTAATAGCTTTTTTAAAGTGGATCCGTTTCTCTCCCAAGTTTTTTCTATGTTATCCTAGTGCTGACTTTTTGACATTATATTTATTTGCCCAAGCATGGCCTTTAATATTTTCCTTTCTTCTATTATTAGTTTCTCTTTAACTTGCACTATCATTGCACTATATATTATTTCTGGTCTATACGTTATTTTTGTTTTTCTTGGCAGGTGTTTTCTTTTCAACAATATTTTGATTTAATATAATAATAATAATAATTTAAAACAAAGCTTTCTTTGTTTTTATACTTTTTTGCTCTGTCTCTATTTCCTGACTCCATTATTCTGAGATATTAAACTGTTTGCAACTGTACTATTTTCCATATCTTAGTACAGTTAATTTTTTTAACTGAATTTAACTAAATTTCAAAGTATCATATTTCAGTATCCCTGTTCATGCAGTGAAAACAAGATACGACAAGAAAATACAGTTTAATTGCTACAGACTAAAAAAGAGGCTATAAAATTCTAATTATGTCACTAACGACCTAATTAATACGATATTGGTGTAATTAATTATCTTCCACAGTCTCCGCAGATGGCAATTAAGAATTGTATTTATGTTTCTTTTTTTGTTATATATGTTATTAATTGCAACGAGATCCATTTGAATTAATTATTTATGAGAGAATAATGTAACATTTACGAGAACTTCTTTAATAATGGTCTTAAGTTCTGCATCAAGTAATTTAAACTATGCAATAATCTAGTTCGCTAGTACACATAACAAGAAAATACATCGGGGTCCATATTTTAATAAATCAATAACGTTATGACAAAATCTACATTCATAACATCAATTTGAATAAAAGTAAAATTAAATTTCACCTTTAGAAACAAGCCTCTAATGATGACTGTAGAAAAAAATTCCCTACAATGTTAGCGATTCAGTCCGTTCGCTTGTCACTAGATAATTAAAACACACCACAAACACCTTCGGACATTTTCGACAATGAAGAACCGTTAACCGCTAAAAGACACGTGCTAAAGCCAAAAATGATTCGAGCACTGTTGATCTTGAACATCGTCAATCATCGGTGCAACCTTAAAGCGTTCCCTTTGAAATTTAAATTACGCCTCTGCATATCAATTAGAATGATTTTTTTCACTATACACACACCTCAATATCGACGATCTATTACGCCCCCTTGGAAAAAAAACCGTAAATATATGTTAAGAACGTTTTATTTATTCCATGTATATTGTAATTGATACAATAAGCCGGTCATATCGCATCAATAGCGATAGTCATCAATTCGCCTTGTTTGACGAAACCAGTAATTTATTTCGCAATTACTCGGTGGTGTCATTTTATATGGTATGTAAAAATGTCGTCAATATGTTTCATGTAATGATCCTAATTACTCACTGCTTTGTTTTCTTCGACTTGCTGAAAATGCTGATAGCAATAACAATGTGTGGTATAGTACAGTTAATAATAAATCTTCGTAGATTCACCAGGACTTTGTTTCGTAATTACTCGGTGGTGTCATTTTGTATGGTATGTAAAGATGCCATCAATATATTTAATGTAATGACCCTAATTAAGTAGTGCTTTGTTTTCTTCGACTTGCTGAAAATGCCGATAGCCATAACAATGTCTGGTTTGATACAGTTAAGAATAAATCTTCATTGATTCACCAGGAGTATATTCTGTTTTGTTTTTTAGCGATGAAAATTAATTCTTCCTTTTAGAAGATCTTTACAAATATATTAACAATATTGTAGGTATTTTCCTACTACTAGTTTTTAGCATAATTTTAATTTTACTTTGGAAAAACAACGTGTTTTTAATGCTATAAGAATCATCCTGTTTAAGCCTTTTAACAAATGTTAAACAACCTAACTTAACTTTTAAATTGCACGGTACAGACATTTCTGTATATAAAACAATAACTTTAAAATTGCATTTTTCGGTGTTGAATACTTTTTTTTTTTGTTTCATTCGAAGAAATATACTGCAGAAGCTTATCAAGCACTTTTACAAACATATGGTCGTACTGCTCCCTTATAATCCAAATGTCGATTTTGGTTTCAACGATTAAGAAGTGGTGATTTTAATATCAATAACAAAGAACAAAAGTTTGAATACAATGAATTGCAAAACTTTATGGACAAACACCTACTTTGACTGACAATGAAGTTGGTTCAATACGACTTTTCTCAAGCACGAAAAGCCATGGGTTAGTCATAAAGTATTCATGGCTATAAAGTATTTTTGTACATAGTATGGAATCATTATGATGCATTATTATGTTGTCATTAGTGTCTACCGCTGTTGATTGAACAATTTGAATGAATTAAACTATTTTTGCAAAAAGACCCTGTAAGAGCTAGTAACAGATACAAAATACGGAAGCATTTGTTGACCATCTATAAAAAGCCTTCAAATCAAACGAAAATGATTTTGAGTATAATTTTCTCAGCATAGACTAAAATTCGTGGAAATTCGATAATTCACTTTTCACTCCGAAAGAAGTAACCAATTTTATCAAATCTGACATATATTCTAATAACAGGACAATTATTTCAAAAACTACCAAGAAAGGGAACTATAAAACTGGTCATCTTGATCAATGCGGCATTTCGACTAAAACATGTACTAGACGTTTTGGAAAATGGCTGAAATTATCCTGGTCCAAAACCTGAAAAATCGCCACATAGAATAAAACCGATTATAGGGAGCTATAACTATTAAGAAGGTGCATAGAATAACAGATGTATTTGAAAAGTCTATGAAGGTATGAAACCTTATACGACTAAACTATTATAGTCAGAATGTTTAGAGTCGAATAAGAAGATGCTTACGCCATAATAAAATAAGCTAAAGCGGACCACAAGGAATTGTATTTGTATTTTGGTCAATGTGCTATTTCTATGCTATTCACGTGTAATCATACCGAAGAAGCACCAATAACAATAAATAATACTATCATAAATAATCATTCCATAAAGCAAAAACGTCAAATATCGAGGAATGACTCTTGATGCAAAACTTCGCTAGAAGGAACATATAAGAAAGAAAAGAAAATAATTGTAGTTAAAATATAGGAAAATGTATTGGTTTATTGGAACAAAATGACAATTACCACTACTTAATAATTATAACATTAACAAGTAAGTATTGAAACTATATAGACATACGGAATCCAGTTATGGAGTTATTCCGCGAAAAATAAATAATTATAAATAAGTGTTAATACATGAACATTAATGTACTACAGACTAAGATAGGGCCGATGGGCCCTCCTAGATATATACCTAGATTTAAGATATTGTAAAGATAAATTGTAAGTTAGTCGGCAACGACCTAGTATGTAATAAATATGTAATAAATAAATAATAAAAACATATCAAACGAGACATAGATACCAAAAGTGTCTAACACTTTCTTTCATGTATTTTGTAATATCTTGTTATCGGTCACCACCGAAATATATTGATTATTATAAATGATATAATAATATTATAAATTTTATCATATATTAGACCATAATTGATATATCTCGATATAATGGAGTAGCACTGAAAAGTTCTTCCATATTCATTGAAGACGGCGCGTTATTTTGAACTACAAACAATATATTAGTTTGATTTTTACACTTTCAAAACTGTTTTAATTTTTTTCACGGTCATGATACAGTTTTATAGGAAATTACTATATTTTACGTATTTCTTACGAAGACAAACCGTTCGGTATAATCTTCATTTTTAACCTTCAATTTCTAGGAAAAACGTTTTCGGAACTGATCCGGCCGAAATTACGCAAAATTACTTAATACAAGAGCCGCCAAAAAAATCTCTTTGGCAATGTATTATTCTCCTTCATTAACAGTACTTTGTCTTCGTTCCGGTCGTATCAGTTAGAGGAAAAAAAGACTGTTAATATGGCGACGACGGTTGTCATTCATCCCGTCGATTCTCGGAAATTTTGTATACCGTGTCATTTGCTTATTACAATGTTCTTCCTTTTTCCATGGACGCATTTTTTACGTGTTCCCGTCTTAATTGCCGGCTCGGTTCGGGTAAATTGGGCGAGGAAATGACGTATAATTACATAGGAAACATGATGGGAAACTATGGCTTCAGGGAAGGTTGATGTTATTATATAATAAGAATAAATGCCTGGGGTTCGAAAGATAATGGGTAGAACTGTAAATAAAATAGGAGGTATCTATTGGTGATTGTTTGGATAATGGTTATAATTTTTCCTTTTTACATAGGATTTCAATCACATTTGTTTCAAATTATTTTGCGGCAATATTATATCTTTTATTTTACAAATAAAAGAAAATACTAGCAGAGCGGAGTCGCTTTTTTATTACCCTTAGTGGTTCCACAATCTGCCCAATAGGCAATAAGTATTTCTTATGTTTATATTATATATATGGGCACTTCACTATCACGTCGCATATTTTGCTGATCAGCGAGTACAGTGGGAAGCAGTGACACTTTTCCGAAGTACTTCACATAAACACGTTGAGTTACACTCGTTCATTTGAAACATAGTACGAAGCATCAACAATGACACGCAACACTTTATTTTGGAACCGTTGGATGATGGATATATTAGATTTGCTAGCGATACCCCATAGCGGGATTCCATATGACCAAGTTGTTTTCGCTTAGAGAGTATGGGCTTCTTCCAGGTTAGGCGTCGATCTAAATGCATACCAAAATATTTAACATCCTCTTCTTGGGGGAGTTGACAATAGTTGATACTCACTGGTAGACCTGTTCTTGTACTCAGGGTAAAAGTTATATAGATGGATTTTGCTTTATTGGCTTTAATGCGCCATGTCTTCAACCATAGTTGTATTTTATCCAGGTGGGTGTGTACAGGAACAAAAACAGAACAAAATTTCTTGGACTCATGGAAATAAAAAAAAAAATCTTATTGAAAAATGTTACTTAATTAATTTAGTCACTATAAGCGTTCATGCAAACATAAACACCATTCATATCAGAAGTTCATTTAATGTGAGTCCACTATCCGCAACTAGCGCTTTGTACACACTCTTTTCCTGGGGGACTGTCTGAATAGAACCCGACATACACTAGACTGATATAAACATCCTCTTCTGTGTCTAAAGCAAGGTGAGAGTTATTTACATTCTTATTCTTCTTGATGACTTTTTTATTAATTGTCGTAACAGAATGATTCTCAGGAACTTTATAACATTTAGTTACATTCTGATATTTTCTTAAACTTCTGTTTTTCCGCTAGTTTTACTTTGTTGTCCTAAAGTAAGCTCATTGTTCTCGAGAGTGCTGCCGAAACAGCCATCTTATTTTTCCTTCGTGTGTGTTGTTTTATGGGTCCTGATTTGTAGAAATATATTAATGTCAAAATAAATAATTATTCAAGCGTAGAGTGACTAAATATTTTACATCAAAATCATATAATATAAAAAAACAATACAACCAAATACTATAGTAATAAATAGAAGTCACTTGTATACTGAACTCGGTATGCTGAAAAAGAAGCTACCCCAACATCACGTAAATTACCTTCTTGAAATTAGGTAATTAATAAAAAAAGATAAAAAAGCTAGAAGAGTATTTACAGAGATTATAAACAGAGTCTCGTCGAAAAATATGTAAATGAATTTAGCCCGGAAGCAGACAAATATCACTCTCTATGGAAAGCAACTTCAAGAGATTTAAAAGACCAATTATTAGAAGCAGACAAGATTGAAGAGATAAGATTGAAGCAGACCAAACCACACGAATTTATTTAGTGTATAAGTGTATTCTTAACTTTAGCTTAAGTAGATAAGTTTTATTTTAATTTCAAAAATATGTACTGATGTGTTAATGCCGTACTCGCCTTGCTTGTGTATTAATGCAAGTACAACAGAACAGTAGTAATAAATTATTTTTTAAATTCAGATATACTAAACATATTTAATGTAAGACGTAATTAATAAAAAAGAACTTGAATATTGCTCATTCGACCCCGTTTTTTTGCTCATATGACCCCTTCCTCGAATTACTTTTAGTATGTTAGATAATTAAATATCAACTGGCAATATTTTATTCTTGAAGCTAAAGCCATTAATAGTAATTATGTTGAAATTATACTATAGATAAAAACACTTACACTAGTGTTTCTTCAATAATGAAGTGAAATATTGAGTCTTGATTTAAGCATAAGCGACTAAATATTTTTCAACTGACTAATGTTGCATAAATAATATTTACTAAGTAGATCGAAACTGTGATGAGCCCATTAAAGCTATAATCCCAGACAAAAGGTGGCGTCTCTTACAACTTAAAAATAGGCATAATTCAACGATGATGTCACTTAATCCTCGAGTATTTAAATGAGCGACGGATATTCCATAAAAGAGTGAAACGGTCGTTTTCCGTTTGTCTGCCAATAATTAGAATTCTCTCAAAAATATATAGCGTGGGATGCATGGAAATATCGAAATTTATCTAAGAGCTATCCTTAGTGACATTGACCTTAACATTGGTCGTTGTCTGTGTCTACATTATGGAGCCTAACTTTCTATAATTATATGTAAATTAGAAATTTATAATTAGAGATTTTCTTACCAATTTTGTTTATTTAGTATTTGCGTCATTTTAGTGTCCGTTTAAGCACGATCAGTTCGGTATCGTACTTGTTTTTTATTGTAATTCTACGTCAATTTGCTAAGCAAATGAGTACCACGACATTTTTAGAACACAAATTATCTGTAAATACTTACGTAATTTTTTATGGTCGAAAAAAATGCGGTCTTTAAACAACGGATATTCTGTTGCATATAAAGTAAAGTGTACTAAAAGACCTTTTTCAGGAATAGTATACTGATATACTATCTATACTATACTACAGTATACTATAAAATATTTCAGACTAACATTAAAATATGAAAAGAAATACTTTTTCACGGAAATGGGTTCGTAAATTATTTCAAACAAGAGCCTTTTATTTTTTCAAATAAACTCTTTTTTAAGTATCCTATTTGTATGATTTATATCATATTTATTTATCTAAGAACGTACGTTGACCGTGTTAATTAAAACTGAAACAAAAGTATCTATTAATAAAAGACTGTATTTTTATGATTTTTAGTTTTTCATAATCATATTTATATATTAAAAGCATAAGGAACTAATTAGTTATTAATAATAAACTTATTTAAATTAACTTTTTATTAAAGAAATACGTAATTTTCACTTTCACACGTATGTTACATACACCGGAAGAAATTTCAACGGAGACACAGGAAGACCATTCACATTTCGCACTGAAAATTATCTATTTGTCCCTAAGATTGTTATTAAATACACTGGTTTAAATAAATTGACTGTATTCACTAATTATCGCTTAATTTGTTTAGTTGCTAATTAACTGCCCTGTTTTAACAGTGTTTCTCTTTGTTTTAGATCATCGCCAAACATGGAACATTTATCCGGAGCGCCATTTATATGACAGGTTCAGTATTCTGATCCACATTCGTTGCAATTAAACATTGGACAAAATGTTCGACAATCTATTGGATCGTCTGACTAGTCCGAACTCGCGAAGAAGGCATACGTATCACTATCCGGAGATCCAGTCTGATCCGGAGGACTGTGAACCGGTGACGCCCTCTAGGAAGCCGCGTTTGTTGGAGAGGAGAAAGAAAGGGAGACGTGTCGAGGCTGGTTTACGTCAAGCCAGAAGTTTAGGGAGGCTTGATGGGCTAAAAGAGGTAGGTTATTGATAATTTAAGAGATATTGCAAATTTTATTTTATGAACACAAAATTAAACAACTTTGTTAAAGCAGAACGGGAAATATAGTTTGATACTATTGAACCCTAATAAGTGAGTTGATCAGTTTTGCATAAATTTTGATCTGATACTACTTCCAACTGAGCATTTTTAGGGAAAACACTTCACAGTTCACTGTTTACCTCTACTGTCCTTTTCACGTTATTTTGCACTGTTATTAAAATAGTCATAGGTACTGGTACATGTTTTTATCGGTAGAACATGTTCTTCGTATGCTTCACACAACATTTGATGTCAATCAGCTGCACTATTCTTAATATTAAAATGAAAGAAATGTTTGCACATTAATTGTTGCTTTGGTACAAAGAAAATATGTTGTTTATGCTTCAAGGAAATGACAAATACTAATTTTTAATAGGAAATAAAGATACTTTGATATGAGTATAGGTCCACGGGATATAATATCAGTTACGCCATCTTCTGCAAATATTTCAAAATATTATAAAATATAATTTTTTAATTAATACTACAGAATATGATTCATTGATAAATTAAAATAAATTATTGTCACTGTTAAATTACATTTATATAATAACCATAATACATATTGACAATAACAGAATAATAAAGAAGATATATAGCAATTCTTGGTTACTACCACATACTACCGCAACAATGTTGCTTGACATTACATAGTTCTTAGCCTTTTTGGTGTACTGTTTGGTTCATATGTACATGAAATTGAAGTCCTTGATTCGCCTGTTTCAAAAGAATCTGCGGAGAACACACATATTTGTATCCAATTTATTTTATATCTCAATTTATTTCCTTTAAAAGGAAAACATATTATACTTATTTCTAATTATTTTTGATATTGTAATGTGGGCTGAACAACTGCCGATTTTAATATTAACTTATTAAAAAAATATTTTCCTTTTTGGTAGGTTAAGGCAAAGGATCTGTGAATATAACAAGTCATATGAAAAGTCCCCGGCCTACCATAGTAAAACTAATTTTTTTGCCAATATTAGTTTTTTGGATTCAACATAATTCCCTTTAAGGGTGATTATAGCGACCCTCCAAATTTTCGATACCATTTTTTTGTAGTACGATTTGTCCTTTGCTTCAAAAACCCAAATATTCGTGAATGATATGATGTACACGTTCAGTTGATATCTTTGGAGTGTCTGCTATTTCATTCAAATTTAATTTACGGTCATTCAGAATCTTTTTGTGGATTTTTTTAATGTTCTCGTCTGTAACAACCTCTTTTGGGCGTCCACTGCGTTCACCGTCCTGCTCATTTCACCACGTCTAAACTTAGCATACCAATCCTTGATGTTTGATTTTCTTGGGACAGTGTCCGGAAATTCGGCATCAAGCCAAGTTTTTGCTTCAACTGATTTTTTTCCTTCAAAAAACAATATTTTATCAACACACGAAATTCCTTTTTATCCATTTTTTTCGCAATAACAAAAGTTGCTTCACTCAAAATGTTATAATTCACAAAGTAATGATCCGGCAGCTATCAAATGTATACACGCTTATTTTGAGGGTTAGGGCTAACTAAAAAATATATGGATTTAATTCTAGTAGCACCATCTATATGTCAGGCCAGGGACTTTTTAATTGACCTGTTACACATACTATTTTTATAAATTCAATTATCGATTTAAATTACAAATAGGAATTTCAACTTTGTTAAGTTTTTCCAAATTTGAGTCATCTGGTTTGAAATACAAACGTCAAACATTCCTGTCTTGAAGCTTGTTGTAGGATCGCCGTTAAGTTTATTATTATTTATGTATAAAACTATTTCCGAGCTAGAGCTGAATCCTTAAAAAAAATAATCACTCTATTTGCTGTTTTTTTTTTCATTTAACCAAATTATTATAGCAATAAATTTTGGAAAACAGAATGGGAACTATACTTTGATATTGTTGAATTTCTCGGAAGCTTTCAATGAGTTGGTGGATTTAGCATACATTTTGATCTAATAATGCTTCCAACTGAGCATTCTTAAGTTATACTGAGTCCTTTTCACGTTATTTTGCTCTGGTGTTAGAATAGTCATATTTCCTATGTTTTTAGTACATGCTTTTATCGGGGGAGCATGTTCTTTGTATGCTTTACACACCATTTGATATCAATCAGCTACACTGTTCTTAATATTAATAAAATATTTTTAACAAATAAATTTTACCTTCTTCTTCTTCTTAAATAGACTTCAGAAAATACATAAGGAACTCACTGAAAAGTAAAAAATAATCAAATTTAGATTTTTAACACAAAAAACGTTTTGAAATAAAGTATTACAATGGATTGCCCAAGTAAAGAAATAAAGAAACAATGATTGAAAATAAGGAAAGCTACAGGCCTCAGGGTTCGCTACCTAGTCTAGGTGACTTGACAAATGTTCGAACCGAACTAGAACAAAAAAGTCGTTGCTCCCATTGGAAATCGAACCTGTGGCCTCCACGTGTTAGCTTAATGTTCTAACCGTTACAACCTCTCATATAATTTGGTTAGTGCTTAAACAGCAAAATTAATAGCTTTTACACTGAACCACTTCCAATTTTTCGTCCTATCAATTCAGGAATATCATAATACACAAATATCTTATTATTTTAGTTAAAGAATGTATTTGAAAACTTTGTACGTGCCTTTAAAATTTGAGGTTTCCCTCGATTTCCCCCCTTCCCCCAATCAGATCCTGATTTGGTTCCAATGGGACCACCTTGGAAGTACACTCTTTGGAATAAAAAAAGAATTTTGATAATCGGTGTATAATTGACGGAGAAATCGGCGAACATACCTTAAAAAAATATACAGCCGGACAAAGAACCTTCTTCTGTTTTGAAATCGGTTAAGAATTAGAGAATTGTTTCGTTGGCACAAAGAAAATATGTTTATGTATTCATCAGGGAAATGACAAATATCAATTGTTAAAAGTAAATGAAGACACCTTGAAATGAATATAGATCCACGGGATACAATAATCTTCTGTAAATATCTCAAAATATTATTTATTGTATTTCTACACCTTCTCAGTTCACTAAAACAATTTTTAAATGTATCGCAGGAGAAAAAATATATAAATTCCATTAGCTGAATTTGGTTAAAATATTAAAATTGTTTTATGGACGCTTTTGTTTATGAAAACAAAACTACCTTTTTTATAGACTTCATGAGGTAGCGTTTTATTATTTGTTAGAATGTTACGCAGTTGTAATATTAACTGTAGAAAATTGTACGCATTATGCAAACAAACAAACTGAAATCGATAATATATATGGAAAAAAATTAACGGTTTCGCATTAAACAAATTCTGTATATAGCTGCACGTGACTGAAACTAATTACTTTAATTGGTTCTTAGGCCAATCGAAAAATGATTAAAAAAATTGAACCGTTGGTTAACTTTGTTTTAGAACATCTCGAGAATTTTTGCTCGGTGTAGTAATTTTTGGTAATGGGCCTTTTTTGCTACAATTTAAAATGAGTCTTTAAAATTTATGAAATTTATATTTAAAAATTAATGTTAGCCGGCTTGGTGGCGCAGTGGTAAAGGCGATGGGATGATCCTCCTACTGTTGCGATAGCCGCGGGTTCAAATCCCGCTGGGGCATGGTCGTAAATTTATGTTTGTGATTGTTTAAAATTTGTGAATGTTCTAGCCAAGAGTGCAAAATCCGACAAGAAATATGATCCCAGTCACGCCAGTAACCAGGCTGGGTAAGACCAAATGTCTTCTGGGATGATTTCTAAAGTTGGTCACTCGCCAGTCGGTAGGCTTAATGCTGAGGACCGTGGTTCGGAGCCCACGTTAAACTTTAGGCCCAGTCCAGATAAACCCATAGTTGGTAAAAGGAGACTTTCTCAGAATCATCCCAGAAGACATCCGGTCTTTCCCAGCTTGGTTACTGGCGTGAATGGGATCTTTTTCATTGTCGGATTTTACACTCTTGCCTAGATCATTCACAAATTTTAAATAATCATAAACATAAATGTACCACCATACCCGAGCAGGATTCTAACCCGCGGCTATCGCAACAGTAGGAGGACCGTCCTATCGCCTTTACCACTGCGCCACCAAGCCGGCTATTTTTATTCTTTAAAATATCAAAAATAAGGTATGTAAATATATCCTTAATTCAACATTAATGAAAATGTTTCCATTTTTACGTTTAATGCGGAAGTATACATAAAATGGTCTAATTCTACTAACATTTTCATCAAGAAAATCAAACAACACTTAATTGTTATTTTTGTTATTGCAATGTATTTTTGAGGATGACTAGATCTATTAATTATATTATATTTAGAGACATGGCATCTGCTAATATAGAACATAATTTTAAAAAATTGTCGAGAAACACATGTTATAATATTCAGTTCTCAAACATCTCACCTTAATTCCTTAAAAAAAAACATTATATTTATACTTTATGAAAATTGATGGTGAAGTTGATAAAAACTAACGGAATTATTTATGATTTATTCGAGTGATTGACAATTACAGTTGACAGCTACTCGAGGAAGCCCGAAGAACGAAGAGACCGTGGAGTTGTTCTTTGTGCCTGAATTACCAGCTGAAAATATTTCCTTGCTAATGTTAACTCAATTTAGAAGAGAGGAATGCTTGTGAAAGAGCTTTATTTGGGCTACGAGAACCCTAGACGGCTTGTATAGCTGCTTTTGGGAGGATAGTCAGCGGGGTTACAGTATTGGAAACGCCTCTGATAAGGATCTGATGTAAGAATTTTCGGAGAGAGCGAACATTTCTTGTGTGTTCGTTTCCCGATGAATTTGGGTATTTTTGACAAACTATGGCTCATTCAGTGTTTGCCTGAGAATGTTTTTTTTGCATTATCTGAAGCTTTTCCACTAGTTCCGACCTGACAAACCGATACCAAGTATTAGATCCATATAACATAACGGATTTGATAAGCAACTTGTAAAACAAAACTTCATCGGAGACAGTTTACTTTTTCAGCTGGTGAGAGGGTTTAGTACTGGGGCAACTCCGTAGCCTTTGGAGATTGCTTTATTTATCTATGTTGACCTACGGAACCTACGGCCGACTTATGTGATTTTTCGTCGCCACGGAGACCGTAAAGTATCTATGTCGAGGTTTTTATAGGTCCAATTCTATCCTTGATTCCTTGATTGAGGTCGTTTTCTCTTTTGGCGTCGGGAATTTCATAATTGCGTAAAAACCTTTTGTCTTCTGGAAATACCGTACTATTGGCAAAGGCAAATTCAAATTGTGATCGCTATTTGTTCTGATAGATGATTGATTCTCATATACATATTACGTATTTCAATAAAATTATCGATGTAAACGTTAACTAAAGATTTATTATTTAAATTACAATTAAAAATTGCGAAATTTTAGATCAAAACATTGATGTAGAGAAAATAAATAAATTTTGTTAAAAAAATAAAATAAATAAATTTTGTTAAAAAAGTATTACTTAATCGAAAATTTTAATAACTAAATCTATATATTATAAATAATGCTTTTGATAAAACATATAGTATAATAGTAACATAACGACAATGTATGCGCACAAAAATATATTCCTTGACCATTCTAGTACTACTTACAATATTCTTCGTCACTGTTGAGAGTGTTTAACTCGAAAGAAAGTAGGTTTGAAGATGTCATTCACACTAATCGATGATGTCCGATGTTGTGTTTCCAATTATTAGT
The DNA here is from genome assembly GCF_030347505.1 of Rhynchophorus ferrugineus. Classification (NCBI taxonomy): domain Eukaryota; kingdom Metazoa; phylum Arthropoda; class Insecta; order Coleoptera; family Curculionidae; genus Rhynchophorus; species Rhynchophorus ferrugineus. The sequence goes on from NW_027472580.1 coordinate 23,608,614, forward strand.
CACTCTCTCGACGCTATTACTTTTACCCGAGGCTTTATATAGTAAATAAACATTTGTGACTGCACATACTAATGTCCACGTGAATTTCATTTTCTTCTGGTCACTGCCGCTGAAGAAGGAAAGCGGCGAATGCATCGATTTTTATACGTTTTTTCTTGATTAATATTATTTAAGTGTGTCAAGCGGAAAGTATTTTTACCTTGTTCTGGGAAACGCATTTATTAATTATTTGTATTTGTTTTTTGAGCTTTTACTTTGACTCAATTTCACCGTATTGATAATAATTTTATTACTTTGTACACTTAAATATAACAACTTGATTTTTATACAGTACAATTTTGACTCCATGCAGTTTTTTTTTTGAAAAAGAAATTTTTTTGAGACTCGTATCTACCAAACCAATTAATAATTATTACCGCTCAAGAGTAAAAAGAGTTGTAAAGACACAAATTCATATGCAGGCTTTATTTTAAACTATTCCTTTGATATTACGCAATGGACTAAAATCGATGTTCAAGCTCTACAAAGGAAAGTTAGAACTTTATTGTCCAGCACACAAAAATACCATCCTAGAAGTGCAATCGAAGGAACTGCGTTATTTCGAAATTTCGGAGAAAAGGCATTAATAGATATTAGAAAACTACTTTATCAACTGATAATGAATCTAAGAAATTATTTCATTAAAAAATCTGAAATATCACGGCTCCTGTGTAACAACAACAGGTCATTGAAAAGTCCCCGGCATACCATAGTAAAACACTTTTTTTTGGCAAAGTAATTTTTTTTTTATTCAACATAATTCTATTCAAGGGTGATAAACTGATTATAGCGACCCTTCAACTTTTCGATACAATTATTGTAATACGATTTGTGCTCTGCTTCAAAATAGGCCTCAGTTTCGGCGATCACTTCTTCATTCGACGAAAATTTCTTCCCAGCGGGCATTCTTTTGAGATCTGAGAACAGGAAATAGTTGCTGGTGGCCAGATTTGGAGAATACGGTGTATGAGGAAGAAACTCGAAGCCCAATTTATAGATGTTTGCCATCGTTTTCACTGACTTGTGATGCGGTGAAGCAGCACTTTCTTTTTCTTCAAAAGCGGCCGTTTTTCGGCGCTTTCGTCCTTCAAACGGTCCAATAACGCTATGTAATAGTCGCTGTTGATGGTCCTTCCTTTATCATTGTAGTCAATGAAAATTATTTCATGCGCATCCCAAAATACAGACGCCATAACCTTGCCAACCGACTGTTACCTTTTCCCATGCTTTGGAGCGCGTTCATTGTGTGCAGTCCAATCGGATGACTGTCGATTGGACTTCGGAGTGAAATGATGGAGCCATGTTTCATCCACTATCACATATCTACGCAAAAATTTGGATTTATTACGCTTGATCATCTTCAAAAACTGCTCGAAATCATCAACTCGTTGTTTTTGGTCAAAAGTGAGCTCGCGCTGCACCCACTTTGCATAGAGCTTTCTCATACACAAATATTCGTGATTTTCGTGATCATTTCGTTTATTCGTGATCATATTATGATGTACACGTTCAATTGATATTTTTAGAGTGTCTGCTATTTTATTCAATTTCAATTTACAGTCATTCAAAATCATTTTGTGGATTTTTTAAATGTTTTCTTCGGTAACCCTCTTTTTTGACCGTCCACTGCGTTCACCGTCTTCGGTGCTCATTTCACCACATCTAAACTTAGCATACCAATCCTTGATGATTGATTTTCCCGGGGCATTGTCCGGAAACTCGGCATCAAGCCAAGTTTTTGCTTCAACTGTATTTTTTCCCTTCAAAAAGAAATATTTTATCAACACGCGAAATTCCTTTTTATCCATTTTTTTCGCAATAACAAAAGTTGTTTCACTCAAAATGCTATAATTCAAAAACTAATGATCCGACAGCTGTCAAATTTATACATGCATCTTTTAAGGGTTAGGGCTAGCTAAAAAGATATGGATTTAATTCTAGTAGTGCTATATTTATGTCAGGCCGGGGACTTTTCAATCGCCCTGTTATTCGGAACCGATAGCTTTATTTATTTACGTTTAAAAGAAAACAACCTTGAATAGTATCTTAAGACGAATGAAGAAAAAGTCTGGAAATGGAAACGAGGGCAGATAAGATATCCAGGATGAGCTTGCCAGTATGATGTCAACATTGCAGGTATGTTTTCGCAAACGGATGGTGATATATTCGTTATATAGGGAGTTGTTCCGTCCAGAACCTATATGTATATTTTTAAAGATCCTATGGTTTAGGTTAAAGTTCTAAAATAATACAAAATATTACGTAGAGCTGTTAGATGTTTCCATTTACCGAATGTAAAAAACGACATGATTTAGTAGTCAAAATAGTCTACCAAGAAGTCGATAATAAGCTGGAATTTCCAATTCAAGTCAAGGAATATTCCGTATTATCACTACTGACCTGAGTCTGTTCTAGAAAATGATTTTAAATGGTACTGGGACCGTCCAGTGCTTATCGACCATAACATAAGGTCGAGCTTGTCGACCATAACAAACCTGATATCACAGTAGTTAATAAAAAAGAAAAAATATAATACTGATTAATGTTGCTATTCCGAACAACAACGAATTTATCCTCAAAAGATAATAAAAAGTTATCTAAATACCATGTTCTAGAAGAGCATTAGCAAATAGAGGATACATACACAACAGAGTTGAATCGTTTTAATATTTCTATTATCTAAGATAATTCAATGCTCCTCTATAGTTCAAGTCCTAGAGCCAAAATGCACTCTCACTCACATACATTATATAACAAAGGTCTTCGTTAAATTTTTACTTGATCTTTACTTCATGGTATGATCTGGAATTGTTATTATTATGCCTAAGAATGCATTATTTGCTTTTTCTCCTTAACTTTCTATTTCAGTCATATTAGTAGTAGTAAATCAATTGTTTACATATCCTGATCAGTGGTTTGGCTAAGTATTAACACCTTGTAATATATAATTAACACCAATTTACTAGCTATTACTGTGGTCAGAATATAGTAAGGCGTAAAAATTGTCTCAATGTTGTTCGTTATGAATTGTATATTAAGTTGTTTTCACCGAGCTTAACAAGGAGATTTTTTCACTGATCGTTTCGTCGTTTGCTTTCATCTGTTCCCATTAATGGGTTAGGTTGGTTTCAAAGATTAATAGGCATAATTTTACTAATTTCTTTTAAATATGCAAGATGAAGTATTTTATTCAAACATATTTGGTAAATTCAAGGTACATATTTAACAAATGTTTATGAGTTACTAATGTAAAATGTTATCCTTTTTTTTTTTGAAAATTCAGCCACTACAGCAAAATTTCAACAAACTCAGTTCCAATAAAAACACGATGTTGAAATAACATGCAGAAATAATGAAATGAAATTTTGTTCTAGCTTGTTACCAATTCTTACTTCTCAGTTCCCATTGTCAGCTTTTTTGGCTATAAGTCAGCGGTTCTCATTCTGTTTTTGGGAGTACTTGTGGTTCTTCAAAATACCAAGTTTCAAATACCCAGAGTAACTAATTAATCTATTACGCAGGAGGTCATATATGAGTTGGCGTTATACCTTTAATAATAATAAAAGAAAATTGCTTAAAGACTTCAAAAGCTCTGCTTTGCTGAGTTCTCCATAAATGGGCTTAATGGCTGAAAAATCACTTGAATCATAATCATGTTTGATTAACGAAATGGTGCTCATTTCCGGATAATGTCAAGTGCACCATGAGTCAAAGTCATTTTAACATTTATAGTGCTGTTAATTATGTAGCGTGTTTCATATTTTCAAATTTCTTCATGTTTGTTTCATATAAACTGATTAATTTGCCAGTAAGCGAGTGCAAACGCTTTGACAGGATGGGTGAACTTCTGAAGAGTTTATCTGTAAGAATTTCACTCTAAGCGATTTAGTATTGTAGGAGAATATTGTATGCATATTGTACTATTTAATAAGGTTTAAAAAATATTTTTTGAAAACTTCAATTCTACCTATCCCCTTACAAGTTTGGATTTATGAATCGAAAATTTTTAGTTTTTTTTGCTTCCCAATAATACACCTTCTCAAATAGCATTAATTCTTCACGAGATTTTCTTCAAACTTTTGTCTCATATAATTGGGCAACTGGTTGGTTAACCTGATTTAGTTAAAAACATTGTTTGTATGAATACTTTATGGCCCAGAAGGGTTACTTTGAATGACTTATTTATCTTTTTTTACGTTTGTTTTTCGGTTATTTAATATAAAAATATAATTTTATATACAGAAGCATCGCGAGTGTAGTACTTCTGTCATAATATCTGAATAATTCCATTTATGTTCTAAAATAATGAAGTGTTAACTAATAATATAATAGTAAAATTTATTTTAATCTGCAGTAGCTATGTAAATAGTTTATTTTATATGCTTCCCTTTTTATTCGAAAAAATATGAAGTCGAGCTCGACGGATGTCATTGACAGAGCGATACATGTGTCCCTAGCGGAACTAGGCTTTTATGGCGTTTGTTATTTCCTACCATTGTCTGCAAAATTAAATTGTAATTTCCGCGAAATAACCAACTAGATGTGACACCATGTCCTTGTGCAGGCCATTCACAAAAAATGTCCCTAAATTCGATGACAATTTTTTTTATTGAATCGAATTATGTTGTTGTTCAGCAGCAGCCGCTTGAGAATTGGAAGCAAAGTTAGGGAGACTATTCCATACTGGCATACATACTAAATAAATTTGATTGAATCGGTAGTATTGTCTGTGCGGTTATTCGAACAAGTCGCCAAAGCTATTCTATTTTGGCATGATGAACAAAGAAATGTCCATATCAGAAAATGATATTGTCACTTAATTTGTGAAAGTAGCGCAACGTATTTTGAATGAAAAGATAGCCTAGATGTGAAGTCTTTAAATAAATAATTAAATAAAGACAATTTTATTATGTATTAATTAATGAATCAAATTACTACCTGTTTATTAATATTCAGAGCAAATAATATTAAGTAGATATTAGCATGTTTAGAGTATATTTATTCATAATTTTTCCGTGCAGTTTGTTGTACCACATGATGTGTAACTAAACTTACTAAGTTACTGTTTTTATAATGCATGCTTTCTTTTATTTACGTATCAGTTATTCAGAATATAAATTTAGATTAACATACTATTTAATTGATTCTGCTTTGTTCAATGGGTCTTTTGCTGTTAGAATGTTTTGAAATGTACGTGGGTGGACCGATGAGTACAAAAGAAAAACGAATATTTTGGAAAAGTGGCGATTTATTTCTCAACATAGTCCTTTCAGCTCAATACAGTTGACCCAGCGATGCTCCAACTTCTTTAAGCCGTCTGAAAAATGCATATTCTCGAGATCTGAAAAGTGGGCCTTCGTGGCAGCGATGACTTCCTCATTTGACTTAAATTTCTGTCCAGCGAGTAACCTTTTCAAGTTGCGGAAAGGAAAGTTGCACGGGACAACGGGGTTGATGGGGTGGCTGTTCGTAGCCCAATTTGAACAATGTGGCCGTTGCGAGTGCAGAGGCCTGAGTTAGTGCTTTGTCGTCGTGGAAGAGTTTTTTTTTCTTCGCTAAAAAAGGACGTTTTTTCTGCAATTCCGTGTCAAATCGGCTTAATAATTCCGCATAGTACAGGCCTGTGACCGATTACCGGGTAGTAGATGTAGATCGCACCTCGTGAATCCCAGAAAACGGTGGCTCACCTTTCCTGTCGATAGGACATTCTTCGCCTTCTTCGAAGCACGTTCGTTGGATGAAATCGATTGTTGCTTGGTCTCAGATGTTTACCAGTTTTGGATCCATGTTTCGTAGACAGTCACGAAACAACATACAAACACCTTTGCATCGCGTTTAAGCAGCATCAAACACTACTCTGAAGTAGTTTCACGGTTGCGTTTATTGTTCGAACTTTCTCGAGATCGTAGATTTTTGTTATTGTATCCTCCATGGTGCTGTTTTCGAAACACATGGGCGTGGCTCATCGAAAACCGACGTACGGCTACGTTGAAAAATAGTCACCGTACATAGCATCCTAGTACTCTTGGATTTCGCTGAGCCATCTCCCTTCCAAAGACAATAATTGGACTATTGGACTGGTATTCCATACTAAATTCAAGTGATATCATGTCACCTAAAGGCTATGGGTATGGTACAAAAACAATAAAATTAGTTTTCTTATGAACTGAGGCCTATAGTTTCATCCGTTGTCACATATCGATACAAATATTCCCGTTGGTTACGTTTAAACATGGCGAACACTGCTCAGAATCATCAACACGTTCTTGTTTTTGGTCAACAGTGAGCAAACTCGTCACCCATTTTGAACATAACTTTCTCATTGTGAAACGCTCATCACTATATAGTATAAAACAAAGTCGCCTTTTCTGTCCCTATATCCCTATGTGCGCTTAAATCTTTAAAACTACGCAACGGATTTTGATGCGGTTTTTTTCAATAGATAGATTCAAGAGGAAGGTTTATATGTATGATACATACATAATATACTAAGGCAACATTGCTAATTTTAGAGGTTTCTAACGTGATGTCGTAAATTAACCTATTTTTTTAGGCTTATTTAGCAATTAGCAAAAACGCTGCCTAACCCTACGAGTTAGATCAAATTAATGTACTACAGTATTGTACACCATAAAAAGGTCTACAAAAAAGTCCGCGATGGTATATGTTTATCTTTTAGGGATAACCCACATTAACCATTTTTATTGTTTACTTTTTACGTGAGAAAATGGCTTATTTACGAAGCTATTTTAAGCAATACGGCATTAATCCTTATCGAATACAGTGTGCAATTAATATAGATCAATATGGTTCCTTACAGCATATAAATTAAACAAATATTTTCGGAGATATTACAAATTTAAAATTTGCGTTTAAAAATGTGTAATGTAATAAAAATTGTATGAATTTAGATATTCCAAAGATAGCAGGAAATCTTCATAGTAAGTATAGGGGAAGAGGAATTGTTTTACTCCAAATTTAATGCGTGCAGGCCAAGGGCAGTAATGAATGAACCAAAAATACTGGATCGATTTTAATCATGTTTTCATTGAGTGACATAGGCATATGTATTTTATGCCCGTGCAAAGTCGGAGCGGGCCGCTATGTTTTTATATACAACGTTCATATTTTTTCTGTAGTGTATTTAATTTAGTATCAGCATTGCACCCGTGCGAAGCCGGAGCGGGTCGCTAGTGTAATATAAAATCAACACGTTCTTTGATATCTTCATGATGTTGGTTATCTCACGCAAGTTTACTTTTCGGTCATTCAAAACAATTTTGTGAATTTTTTTTATGTTTTCTGATGTTACCACCTCATTTGGACGACCACTGCGTTCGGCATTATCGGTGTCTTTACGACCACGTTTGAACTCAGGAAACTAGCATTTTGTTGTTGTTCCTTATAACATTTTTTGAACCGTTACTTCGATTAAACGATATTTTATCCGATCAAGAAGCAGTGTAAAATTAAAACACGAAATTGTGTTTTATCCATTGTTTAACAGTTTTCTTAATTTTCATTGTTGGATTATTACGATATTTTAAAAGAGAATTTTACGATATCAATCCGTTAATGATTGCAGGTAATCCTAAATCCAATTAGATTAACAAGAAGAGTTACTTCGAATGGCGCAAAAACGCGGGAGCAATTTAATCGCTCCTACCAATTTTCGTTAAGGTTGAAATGCACCTTGAGAATAGCCTCCTCTACCGGTAATTTCATAACGGATCCGACCTATTAATGAAAACGCAACTCTTCGTCGCTGCTCGATGCACGAGCAGTCTTGTCTACGATGGTGGTCATTTTGGCATATGAGAGCACCGTTAAGTTAACGAGATCGCCAAAGTGGCAGTTTGAAGAAACAATCCTAACGGAATCCTCTCGATCGTTACTTTCCATTTTTGCCGGAGAGACGACGGCAGCATTCCGCGCTGCCGTAATGTGGAATTTCGAACGTTTGCCTCCTCCTTGTCGGAACCGATCGATTTCTGATTGCTACCGTTTCCAGTCACTTTGTTGCACCAAACAAGACTAATCACAATTAAATCGAGCCGATCATTGTAGGATCGAGTTCGGTTCTTCGTTGCAACCGTTTGTCTGATTATCAAGTATTTTTCAGAATTAAATGTTTTGAATGATAGAGATTTTTAAAATTAATTGAACCCTTCATTTATTGATTATTTGTCATGCTTTTAAATGTTGAAATTAATACAGAACATTCTTTTTTACTTAAAACACTATTAGGCCCAAAAATTTTATTTAAATAATCTTTTCAATTTGAAGTTTTCTTGTGAAAAATCGATACAATGTATTTTATTCAAAGTATTGTCCATCGATAGCCGCTGCTTTTCCTCGTCTTTCAGGATATTTACGGATTCCATCTCGAAAAAACGATATATCTTTTGAGGCTATCTACGGTCGACCCATTTGTTGGTATTATCATAAGAAGTGGAGCGCTGCTCAGGCATGATGGTCGTTCATATGTTGGAACAAGTTGTAAGCAGAAGGGAGTAAAGCTTGGTGAATACGACGGTGAGCTAGCACTTCCCATTTAAGTGTGCCCAAGTATATTTTCATCGGTTGTGCAACATGTGGTCAAGCGTTGTCATACTGAAGATTAAGATTGTTATGTTTGCTCGTATTCCAGCCATTTTTCGCGCGGTGCCCAGCTCAAATGCATTATCTGTAGTTGATTGCGATCCCTATTGATAGTTTTATCCATAATTTTTTTTTGACTGTTCAAAACGATCTTTGTCTTCGGTTTCAAAATTACCACTTTTAAAAGATTGAAACTTTAGTAACATGATACATACTGAAAAGTGAGTCTTCAACGTGAAATTAATGATGTTCCCGATTCGACTTAATGCACGGTATCTACTTTAAAATTTATTTATAGGCCTCATATATAAAAGAAAATCATTGTTAGCAACAATATTGTCTATTGTTAGTTGCCGCTTTTCTTTTTCAGATCTGCAGACATTTTTCATGTATAATTTTTAGCAATCTTCACGATGTGGGACTTACCACTTGAACGTTTTCTTCCGTTGTCAATACTTTAGTATTTTCCTTTTTAACACATTTTTTTTTGCCAAAATTAGTTTTTTTATTCAACATAATACCTTTCAAGGGTGATACACTAACTATAGCGACCCTCCAACTTTTCGATACCATTTCTGTGGTACGATTTGTCCCGTGGTTCAAAATAGGCCTCAATTTCGGCGATTACCTCTTCATTCGACGAAAATGTCTTCCCAGCGAGCATTCTTTTGAGATCTGAGAACAGGAAATAGTCAGTGGGGGGCAGATCTGGAGAATACGGTGGATAAGGAAGCTATTGGAAAGCCAATTCATGGATTTTTGCATCGTTTTCATTAACTTGTGACACGGTGCATTGTCTTGGTGAAGCAGCACTTTCTTTTTCTTCAAACGCGGCCGTTTTTCGGCGATTTCGTCCTTTAAACGGTCCAATAATGCTATATAATAGTCGCTGTTGCTGGTACTTTTTCAAAGTAGTCAATTAAAATTATTCCATGCACATCCCAAAATACAGACGCCATAACCTTGCCATCCTTGGTATATTATGCTAAAATATGTCTCCGCAACTTAAGCAAAATAGCAACGCAATATTTAACGCTTAGGAATACTTTCACCGGCTCCAGACCTTCTTTGATGGCCGTATAATGAACTCCTAGGCTTCTATTCCATTGAACTAGAGTTAGGTAATGTTGTTTTAATCTCAGAATATCCAAATTTTAGGAATTCACGAACTAGCGGTGTTTCAAAGCTTCTGCCCTTTTCCTAAATTTCGAACGTTCGTGTGTTCGCTTTTTTTTAATCATATATTATTTTATTGATGCTTGGACTAATGCCCAAGAATTATTATCACGGTATTTTTGGCATATTAATTAATTTTGGAAGATCTTCATGGGATTCGTTGTGTAGCAAGCCTCAGCCACAAATGAAGTCTTTAATAATTTTTTAAAAATTAGGATGACGCTTTACTGGTTTTATTTATAATCCGTGTCAAACGTTATTAAAAATAATCGAATCAATCAAAAAATCATTATTACATCATGTTAATGTGAAAAATACAAATATCTATCAAATTGCAAAATGTTTCAAAGAAGATTATGTTCAATAATGCCATGAATACTAAGAATGCGATGTATGGTAGCGCTAACAGTATTGTCTTGGGTGAAAAATAGATACTATTTATAATAAATATACTGACAATAGGTTCGAGACGAAAAAAACCCAACGAATTGGACATTTAGGTCATCGTAACAAGTGAACACTTTGTACTTAGAAAAACACAATAGTAACAATTGTTTTATAGTATCGTTTATATAAACTAAAACCTAGACTATACCAATCCGAACTAAACCTAGACTTCCTGCTATGAAATAACCTTGATTCGGTCAAGATCGTGTTAAATGATTTGTTGATAGTTAATTCCTAATTAACTCGAATTGGTCTCGTTTCACTCGATCGGATTAAGGGGGCGACTTTTTCCTTTTTCTCCCTTTCGCGGACGTTAAATCGACGTGTATTAATTATTTTTCGTATCGGGCGACATTACGCGAATATATCGAGCCAGTTAAGCAATTCTCGAATTGATATTTTATGCGCGGAATTATCACATTCGTTGGAGTCGTATCGTAGTCCGAGCTCGTAACATTATTTAGACGACGATCGAGAATCGTGCAATTTTCCTATCGGATGTCGTTACTGGACGTGAAATCTTTTAATAACCTCGTTCGCTTGGTCCATTTACCTCGTCGGTTTTACTGCCTTTGCGACGGAAAAAATCGCATCGAAAATAAAATTAAAAATGATTTAGGGTTGGATATCGTTAAGTTGCTAGAAGTTACTGGTATAGTAAGGTACTCTTGAACAAATTATATTCCTGATTGTGAGGAAAGTAATATTCTAATCGAAATATATTAGGTGACTGCATGCATTTTAATCAGCGATATTCTTCAATACGTCAAATAGCAGTTAATATTTTTAAGTTATTCAGAGTACACATATACTAAATCATTAGTTTTTAATAACTTCATGGGATTTGGTTTGCTTCAATCTTTTCACTTGCTGCGTGTTTTCCAGTAGCCATATTGCTTCTACTTTACTGTAATTTAGTAAGCTTGTTTCATGTTTTATGGCGATATCTTGGATAACTTTGTAAATTCATTAAATTTCTAGGTCGTCGTGCAGTTCTTCATTGGTTACATAGGAACCAATTGAGGAATTTTGTTTTGGCAGCGTTTGATTACTAAATGTTTTGATATTTTAGTGCGGTCCCATATTTGGACCTATAAGTCCAAATAGGCTTCATAATAGATTGTTAAATGAATCTCTTTGATTTTAAGTTAGATTGGGAGTATCTTCCGACTAATCAGTACAGTTTTGTGATTTTGAGTCTTATCTGCTCTGATTTTGTCATTTCAAAGCTGAAGTGAAATATTCGTGGTTATAAAGTTTCGCTGTACGTATAGTAAGATCAGCAAGGTATATTATAATACGAGTTTCTAACCCTAAGTGAACCTGTTACTGCATGTGCATACTGACGAGTCTATTACGTATTGTTGCAAAATATACCAACAATAGCGAGTAGCAGGCACAAAGTAAGCAAGAGCTCGGATGGGTTCTGAACACGTATTACTGAACACACAGTTTTGATAGATCAAGATTATAAAGGATTATAAAAAGCCTTATTTTAACTTTTATTCAATAACATTTTCCATTACATGGAAAATAATATGTGTTGTAATTGATTAATTGATATATGATAATGATTAATTGTTATAGTATGTTAATAAATGTAGCCTCAACCTCCTTTATAAATATGAAATTTAATAACATTGTTGATCCTTTATAGGAAAATTGGTATTTTATTATATGAATATCATCGATTTTGTGAACTATATTTAGAACAGAAGAAAATTTTAATACAAATAGTAATTACATTTTAACCTTCCACTATTTAACTAGTACTCTATAATTAGCTATTTCATTATTACACAATATGGCATCGTTGTATCAGGTGGTAAGACACCAGGAAAACCTTTATAAATAGTAAACAATTACAGTTTAGTATGGAAGTTCCTTCACCAACTTTTTGTAGTACTATCGCGTATATTTATCTCAAACCAAGCATGCATTTGTGACGTGAATAATTCATTAAAAGAATTGGATCAGAAAACGATATTTACTTTATTCACAAAATACTCAAGTATTTCCTTTCAAAGAAAGTAGCTTTTCAATACCAACTATATTATATATATTTATACATGAGTACTAGTGTTAGAATTATTTGTTTTATTCATAGCAAAGGATTGCTTTTTTCTTAAATCATTATAACGTATAAAATGATAAATAGATAATATGTAAGAAACTAGTAACTTCTTCCATAGCCCATCAACACTATATTAAAGCCGTCTTCGTTGGCGCAATGGTAAAGGCGATAGAACGGTCTACCTACTGTTACGATAGTCGCGGGTTCGAATCCTGCTGGGGCATGTTCATAAATTTATGTTTGTGATTGTTTAATATTTGCGATTGTCTTAGGTCAAGGTGCAAAATCAAAGAAGAAAAACGATCCTAGTCGCGCCACTAACCTGGCTAGGTAAGACCCGTCTTCTTGGATGATTTCTAAGTTAGTCGCTCGTCAGTCGGTAGGTTTAATGCCGAGGACTGTGGTTCAGAGCCCACGTTAAATACTAGGTCTAGTTCAGATAAACCCTCGTTGGTAAAAGGAGACTTTAAAATATTTAAAAAAAATCTACATTAAATTAAAATTTAAAATTTATACAGAACTCGCATTTTATATATTATACATTATATGTAATAAGTTGCCTATTTATGAATACTGCGTACTATTTTGCACATAAATTGTTTATTTTTATGCAATATTTTATATGGTTTGTCGTTTATTTTTTAAGTCTTATTTTTTTAAAAATATATTTTAAAGTATCCTTTTACCAACTATGGGTTTATCTGGACTGGACCCACAGTTTAACGTGGACTCCTCAGCATTAAGCCAGCGACGACAACTTTAGAAATCATCCCAGAAGACATCCGGTCTTACCCAGCCTGGTTACTGGCGTGATTGGGATTATTTTCCTTGTCGGATTTTACACTTTTGCATAGGACATTTACAAATTTTAAACAACCACAAACATAAAATGTACGACCATGCCCCAGCAGAATTCGAACCCCCGGCTATCGCTACAGTAGGAGGACCGTCCTATCGCCTTTACAATTGCGCCTCTAAACTGGCCAAGTCGTATTTTAATATTGTAAGCTAATCAATTAAGAGTTGTGTAAGATGGATACTTGTTGATATAAGATGCATAATAATTAGATGTTCATCTAACTATATTTCGCTATATTTGATTCTACAGACGTGGGGGCATTTGGTTTATAGGTATAACTAGATGTGTAGTTACCTCATCTCACATTTGAAATTTTTGTTTAACTACTTATGTAAGAGCACAATTACATTGTCACATGCCGTTAGTTGCCTTGGGACGACTTCAGTTACAACAAGTTCAGTTAAGTGCGTTACTAAAGTATATAAACATAATCATCACTAGTCAAAATACCTTACTTCAGTTTCCAACTCATGTGCTATTGGTAATAAAAGAAATCAAAGGAGCCCTTCGTAGTGATCTCGTTCTCGTTATTTTAGCGGTTATTTAGAGGTTGAAAATTATTCAACCTCTCAGATATTTTCTTAAACCACAAGGAAATTTAAATAATACTGACAAAGAAAATGGACAATTATTGGAATGGCTAATAAACTGGCGTCATTGCAATGTTAATCTATTTGTTTAATTGGTAATGATATGTTAAATTAATCTGATGAGTTCTTCAATATTCTGAAAGTATATAGAATATTAGTAACTCATCTACACACATAATTTTAATTACACGACGAACAAACTAATAATAATAATGCTAGTAATATTATTGAGAAATCTAGTTAAAAACAGCAAAATAATACTCAAACGAAAGTTGACAACATCTGTAAAGGAAATAGGAATGTGCATTAATTATAAAGTGATTAACACTATTCAAGGTGTGTCAATTATTATATTTTTTATATCTACATAGTGATACATTTACTAATTAAAATATTATTCATTAAATTTTATATTAAATAATATTAAATACTAAATATGTATACTATATTGATATTAAGTATCATTACATATTATAATTAAATATTAAATATGTAATTAATAATTTATTAATGATAAGTAATCTAATAAATTTTAATGTGTGTTTTGTGAATAATTTCCGTACTTGGATATAAATTATTAAAAAATAGATTAAAGCCATTTCTAGATTTCTTATCATAAGATTATAAGTTAATATATTAAAAGTTCTTTCAAATAATCTGAACATTTAGTCATTCGTGTTTTTAAAGAATATTAAATTAAAAACTCCTTATTTTCTTATTTGTTCAATGTTACGTGACGTAAAAGCGTTCGTAACAAAACAGAACTACAGATAGTGCTTTTGACTAACCTTACCGACTAAAATATATGTATAAATGTATAAAGTATTTTTCTTAGTACTCATATTTCAACTCGTTTCACCATATAACATGTTTATCGCCGTTTAAAGTAAGAGGAAGCCACGGAAGAGTTGTATAATAATAATGTTTTCATCATTTTATCTGGTCTGTCCGACCAGACCGTCATAGTTCTTCGTATACACCTGCTGATAAGTATTCAGGTATAAGCTACGTTCGCCTATAACTTCTTCGAGATGTTTCCAGTTGGATAAATTCCTAGTTAGGACATGATTTATTGCATCTCCATTACGCCAAATGTGCCGGAACAGTAGCAACAACCCAATGAAGCTCATTCGCATGCAAATCCCACCACTTTGTGCTATCACGCATACAAGGTGGTCAATAAAACTACGCTAGACGTAATCACGCGACTAGTTGTGTTTAGTTTATGTGCTTTCATCTACTAGAACATAAGATAAAAACTAACCGGTATTGTAATATATTATATATTTTTTATTGTTTTAAATCAAATGGATTTAAAATTATCTTTATACATTACGTTTATACATTTTCAGGTTGAAATAACTTTAAAAAATCATTCTTTTTCTACTAATGAATCGAATAATTTTAATTTCTTTATCAAAATCCACCAGGTGTGCCGGTAATTCTTTTCGTTTTTTTTTTCGTTTCTCTAAAGACGTTATTTACAATGGATAGGTTAACATTTATATTTATATATATATATATATATATATATATATATATATATATATATATATATATATATATTATAAACGTCATTCCAAAAGGACAGTTTCTGTTTTCAGCTAAACCATTAGTCGAGCTCGGCAAATGTGTGTCTCATCGACGGGAAAAATATGGTGGTCGGATGGATGCAAGTTTGTACGACGAGAGTACGACGGGTGCAATAAAACTTCCCATCCAAGTGATTTTCATACTTCTTTTACTGGTTTTACTGTATGGGACGGCATGTTGTTATGCCAAAATCACCTTATCATATAATTGAGCGCTTTGTAGATTTTTTCAATCAATGTTCAACAGTTCAAATTGATCCGTTGTTGTTGGTAGTGATCAGTTCATATTTCAACAGTTCAAAATATGCGATACCAGGCTACATAACGTCATACCGGTCTGGCCATACACAGAACATATTCTTTCGACTAAAGCGATTTGATTTTACAGTCGATGGGCCGACTTCGCCAGGAGATAACCATGATTTTTTTCGCTTGAGATTTTCGAAATAAATACATTTTTAATCACCCGTTATTATTCGATGCAGAAAAGACTTTCTTTCCTATATTTGACGCAGTATGTCACTAACATTTATATCACTAGTCATTTAGTTGATGTGGTACCCTTCTTCCTATATTTTGGATCTTTTCCATCGCATCGTTCACAAATCACAAATTACGACACGACTCACATTCAGATTTCCTGCCAATTGTTTTTAAGTTTTTCTTGTGTCTTCATTAAATTTTATTAAATAATTCAAACGTTTTCGCCTTAGCAGGGTGTTCTTTACATTGAATCTTGAGATGGCCACTTTTAAGTTGTTCTCCATTGATCTTTTATTATGATTGGAACATGCTCACCATATATCTCAGTCAGCACACCAAGACTTTCAGCTGCCTTTTTTCTCGGATGAAACAAGATAAGGTGTCGCTAATGCACGTATTCAAATACAAAACTGGGCATTTTCAAAAAAAATATTAGTCTAAGTAATGTTATTTTGGTGGAATATAACTTGTGATGAATACCAGTGGAATAAAATGAAATATATATCAAATATTGCATAAATTGGTAGTAGAATCAAAATGTTACAAAAACTCAGAACTAATTACCAATACACCTGGTAAATATCCGCAGTGTAGTTAATAATGGAAAACTTTTTTTTTTCATACCTCGGTCGAAAGTACGTACTTTCGTCCCTAATAACAGGGAAGGAAGTTAAGCATTTACTCCCTGTGAGAAGTACACCCGCGCCCTCTATAACTGTGGGAGGAAAGAATTTGTTATAAGTATTTATACTCGTAACTAGAGATTATTTATTCTTTCGCTACACCAAATTGTTTACCGCTGTCATTAACGTTACTACCTCTAACCTTAAAAATAATCATCAATGTTGTTAATAACGCACTTTCGACCTGCTATGAAAAAAAATCGTTTACGCCACATGGGCCAAAAGTTGAAATCTCCGTCCTGGTCGTCATGATTCCCGAGGCGAAGCCGTGCAATGTCGAAAATTCAACTTTCAATATAATAGTATTAATATTATATAATATTATTCCATGAAATCAAACGCTTGCGTATTTTTTTGAATAAAATAAATAACGTTTTCTAATCCAATTCTTTTAACGAATTATGTATATCACGTCACAAATACATACCTTAAGATAAGCATACGTGATAACAGAACGACAAAAAATGGTGAAGGATATCCCGTACTAAACAGGTATTGTTTACTATTTACAAATGTTTTCGTAGTATTTTACGGCCTGATGCGACGATGCCACGTTGTGTAATAATGTAATAGTTGCATAAAATAAAGATGTCAAAATGTCAATGCCATTTGTATTTATTTATTTATTAGTTTTTGTATATTTATTGGATGGTGATATTGATCGATCCTGATGATGTAGATACATAGATTCTACACATATTTTTTCACAAGAAGTAGCAAATAGAGTATTTAAGAATTAATCATTTGAATTCAAAAATATATATCTTCAAATGGATTAATTTTTCCGATAAATTGGTAGTTTTTTTCTTTGAGATAAAAAGACAATTTATTGTCTTTGGATGTAATTGATTGATTTAGTTGCAATGTATGAATCGTCAACTTTTTGTAATCCTCATAGGAAGTGATCTTCTATCTTGATAGGCATAGCAAACCTCTGTTTCATTGGTTAGACAAAACAATTTGAGCACAACATATGATATATACAAAAGTTAATTTATTAACGCTATTTGCTTTTAAAACAGTTGCAATTCCTCGCGGATTAGGTTCGTAGAATGTCTGAATAGCTAGGGAAAGTGTTTAATGATATTCTGATACTTCTCAAATCAAGAGAGTGCCGTTTCTTTTAGTCGTAGTAAAAACTTAATCACTGAATGAATCGGAATGTCGACATATTCATTCGCAGTAATCCAACGACTGTTGTGAATAAAAAGGTTAACTGATAACAATGATAGTTCTGATGGTACATATCTTTTGAAGTTGAAGTAAACGTAGACATCAAGCTACATCGTTGCACCACTTCTTTCGCAGTTTATGGTTGGCTTCTTTTATTATAGTGTTTCGCAATCGCAGCCCTTCGATGAATGTCAGCTTTGTGGATCTTCCGTTGTACAGTTTTTGTTGACACAGTTTTAATCATGTGGGTTTTGAATTCTGCCACGGGTTTTAATGTTCGTCGGTCTTTGTCAGTTAAATTTGGTTTTCGCCCACTATTACCTTGGCCTTGGCCGATAATGTCTTACCAGGTTTTGTGAATCTGTCATTACCGTGTATATCTTCTTTCGTGAAACTTTTAGTAATTCAGAAAACACATTTCACCAAATGCTTGTTTTAATCTTCAAAGTATGTGAAGCTTTAACCGTTATAGATAAATTGAAATATGTCCTGAAAAACTGAGCAATACATACGCGTCACAATATTTACACGTAAGCAGTGTTGCCAACATGCAACAAGATCTACTATACCGCATGGCTTTCCTATTATTTTGTTTATTATCTGTAGATTTTTTTTAACTTTAGTACATAGTTAACAGTTAATATTGATGGTTAATATTGGTGATTCTCCAGTATTGAGTCAAAACTTACGATTACATTAATGGATTTAATTACTTTAAAAAAATGTTAACACCAATGTATCTAGTAGAAAACATTTTTAATATAAAAATTGAAATGAGGTAAAATAATGAGACCTACTCTGACGAATTTTGCATGCGCCTTCATTATGAAATTTCAATTATTACTCTATTTGTGTCTGTAAACATATTTATCTCCCTATTGTTGATTATGTAAAAATTAGTGAGGAATTTAAGAGATAAGTTCCTTTGACACATCGAAGTTTCTTCTTTTCAAAATGTTACACTAATATTCGTTCATGATTAACACAACATGTTCTTGTTTTGGTTGTTCTTTCAGATTCGTTCAAGTTATAAAAGATAGAAAGGGCTATCATTTGTTGCGACTCTCATGGCAAGCTATTTAAATTCTCCCTCAAAAGTCTTGGTCAAATTGTTTGGTGAGATTTAAACGAGGTCTGTTTGAAAACAATCTTTAATCTATAGAGATGCATCTTTCGAGGTCCATTTATCGTTTCGGATTTTTGATTGGCCCAGCAAATTTATTTTGTGTATGTTTGTGAAAATGTACTTAATCCTATTAAAAGTTATTCATGATTGATGTTTTCAAGTGCAACAAAATTAATCAGGCGAATACAATATGTTAAGAAGAATAGCTTAACACACACGCCACCAAAAACGCCCAAATAATATTCTTTTTGACAATTTAACGCTGTGGAAGGAATTCATTATATACAACACCAACAATTTTACATCTTTCTATTTTTGATCACAGTACTAAGATAGATAACAAACTTTCCAAGCGATTTTTAACCAGTCAGAATAAAATATATATTTTATTAGGCAATTTATATGTTTTAAACGTAAAACCTCTGTTCGAAACTTGCTTGTATCTGACAGTATCTAACAAGAACTTGTTCCTGCATAATGGAATATTAAATCTCTAGTCAATAGTGAATAATCCGAGTTCAAAAATATACGGTAACGGGCAATCATCAATCGGTCACTTTTCATTGTCGATTTATTTATGAATTATTTTTAAAGGTCTTAGTAGAAGTTCAAGGTTGTTATGAAAATATTAACATTTTATTCAAGAAGAATGACTGACAACATTATATGTTAATCTCGTGAATATATCTTTGTTTTTTTTTTACATAGGGGACTCTATTAATAATCTGTAATTTAGATGAATTATCAAGAGAGATTTTCGAAAAACTCTAGATATTTAAATACATATTTTTTAACTATTATTAAATATTTTTATACAAACCTCTTTAATTAGTTATTACACTAGAAATGTGTTTTTAAATAGTCATTAATATTTTATTTTTAAACAAAATAATTTTGTCTCAAATCTCATTTCCTTACAAAAAATAAAGGAAGAATACGAATAAAGAAACAATGATTGAAAATTAAAAAACTCTTCGGCTTGGTGGCGCCGTGACAAAGGCGATGGGACGGTCCTCCTACTGTTGCGATAGCCGCAGGTTCGAATCCTGCTGGGGCATGGTCGTAAATTTATGTTTCTGATTGTTTGAAATTTGTGAATGTTCTAGGCAATAGTGTAAAATCCAACAAGGAAATTGATCCCAGTCACGCCAGTAACCAGGCTGGGTAAGACCGGACGTCTTCGGGCATGATTTCTAAAGTTGGTCACTCGCCAGTCGGTAGGCTCAATGCTGACGACCGTAGTTCGGAGCCCACGTTAAACTTTAGGTCCAGTCCAGATTAACCCATAGTTGGTAAAATGAGACTTTAAAATAAATGAATAAATATATATATATATATATATATATATATATATATATATATATATATATATACATATACATATATACATATACATATATACATATACATATATACATATACATATATACATATACATATATACATATACATATATACATATACATA
Organism: Rhynchophorus ferrugineus; assembly: GCF_030347505.1. Classification (NCBI taxonomy): domain Eukaryota; kingdom Metazoa; phylum Arthropoda; class Insecta; order Coleoptera; family Curculionidae; genus Rhynchophorus; species Rhynchophorus ferrugineus. The sequence goes on from NW_027472580.1 coordinate 23,628,924, forward strand.
TATAAAAGTTGCTGCCCTCGTTCGGTATCGAACCCGCGTGTGAACTTTACATTGTAACCCTTATACCCTATAAACAGTTGTGTTGTCTGTAATGTTTCAACAACTTATCATATGATATGGTTAGTACTTAAAGAGCAAACTAAATGGCTTTTACACTGCATTACTTTTGATTTTTCGACACATCAATTCAACATTATACACAAACATCTGATTATTTTAAATAAAAAAATATGTCAAAATTGTCTACGTGCCTTTGAAATTTGAGGTTTTCCTTCGATTTTCCGCCTTCCCTCTATCAGATCCTGACTTGGTTCCAATTTGGAATAAAAAAAGAAGATCGGTCCATAATTGACAGAGAAATTGGCGAACATACATTAAAAAAAATATATATATATATATAGCCGAAGATAACACCTCCTCTTTTTTTGAAGAAAATAGATACTATTTTTTTAACACTCCAATTCAAGATGAAAAACTACACATAAAAATTAAAAAGTTTATTGTCGCAAAAATATTCTATGAGCCAGTTTGAAAGTAGCACCATTTATTAATTAATTTTCGCAATAGTTATTATTGTACACACTCTATAACCTGATGCGTTGAACTACAGAGTATCTGTTTATAGTAAGACATTTCCTAGAAAGATAAGGCTATTTTAATATGAACATGAATAGCAGGACTTGCTATAGTAGCTGTTACTTTTGATTAATGAGGTTATTGAATCTTCTTATGTAGTTGTTCAAGTTACCTCTTGGTGTTTCGATACGAACAGTGTCATATGATTACAAAAAATATACGACGATTACAAATTACATTTTAATTACTTTTCAAAAGTGATTCCTCAAAAGTTTTTTACTCATCAGCGCTACTCTCTCATATTGGTATGATTAATTCGTTATCCAAATTAATTAATGTTGTGCTTATAAGGAATTAGGTTCGTGTTTTTTACTATCGAATATATGACTAAGAAAAATATGTTGTGAGGATTTTTTTCAAGTATATCTTTTTATATTATGATATTAAGTTATGATATTCAGCAGTAATGTATTTTCTTTAGTTTTTAACCGACTTCGACTTCTTGATTTCAAAGTTATCAGTTAGTAGTATTTAAAATAATATTGTAAATATACGGCTTGGTGGCGCAGTGGTAAAGGCGATGGGTCGGTCCTCTTACTGTTGCGATAGCCGCGGTTTCGAGTCCTCTTGGGGCATGGTCGTAAATGTATGTTTGTGATTGTTTAAAATTTGTGAATGTTGTAGGCGCGAGTGTAAAATCCAACAAGGAATATGATCCCAGTCACGCCAGTAACCAGGCTGGGTAAGACCGGATGTTTTCTGGGATGATTTCTAATGTTGGTCACTCACCAGTCGGTAGGCTTAATGCTGAGGATCGTGGTTCGAAACCCACGTTAAACTTTAGGCCCAATCCAGATAAACCCATAGTTAGTAAAAGGAGACTTTAAAATATATAAAAATATATTGTAAATTGATAAAGTGGGTATATATTAAGCTAAATTGTGTGTATATAGTAGAATATAAAATACGTGTAGTAGATGGGTTAAATAAGTTTTTTGTTTATTTTTATTTAGTTATTGCAACGATTATTATGTATATATTTTATTGTAAAATGTTTTTTTTGTTTAAAAATCAGAGTTTGTTTATTTTTTAATTTTTAATGAGTTCCCTGTTTATTTTTTTGAAGTCGGTTCAATTTTTTTGTTAAAAATATTTTATTTTTGTTAACTTTAGCAAGTTTGATATTGAACTGGTATATAATTTAATGTTTTTTGTTTACTGATTTTCTGACATTTTTGGCGTAGTATTCAAAGGTGCTGTATGGGATGATGATAATATTTATGTTATGTTATGTTATGTTATCAATCAAGCTAAGATGCTTCTTGAGTGGCCTCCATGTTGGTTGACGACCATGGTTAAAAAATGTCTATTATTATACTCTTAAATTGCTTTTTAATAAAATTTCATTAGACTTATTAAGATTCCTCTTACAAAGGTATTCTAGTTTAGAGATTTGAAAATATCGATATCTTTGATATTTTTGAAACATAACATTTTAATCATTTTTGGAAATGTAGCTGTTTTAGTAATACGGCATCTAAAAACGAAATTTTAAACGTGTTTTTCTCTAAACTACTTTTCTGATGCTGATACTGCCCTATATATAGTATCAATGTAAAACATAATGATATGTGTACGTTTCGATACAGCAACTTCCAACTTTTTTTCCGAATTTTAGTTTTGCTTGATATTTCTGTTGAATTTTCACTCTTTCTCTCTATACACAGGACTGCCTTTTATATTGAGCTGGTAGACATAGTTTATATACTTTTATGTTACATAAATAACTCTATCGTTTAGATATTTTAGTACCTAGAAGTCTTTGAAACTCCTGATGTTCCACACAGGTATATTATACTTTTAAGATTATTCTTAAGCAATAATTGATTATGTCGCTGACAACAAAGAGCTTTCTGGGCAGTCAAAAAAAAATTGAAGACGGGGATTTGAGGCAAGAAAATTGGTCAATTTATGGATACCCTCAAAAGATACATCGCTATTTCGAGATTGAATCGTAAAAAGACGGGAAAAAGTACTTTGAATAAATTACATACAACTGATCTTTCTCAATAAAGCTTTAAATTAAGAAAATATTTTTAAAAAGTTTGTCTTAATTATAAAGAAAATAAATTAGGGCACTATTTTGTAATTGTAATAATTATACACATTTTATTAATAAAAAATAACTCGTAGAAAATATTAAAAAATATATAATAGTTTGAGTTTGAGGTTCGAGAATTGATCACGTAGTTGGCAGCATTGTGTAAGATCTATAACTGGTATTGTTATAATGCTTTTAACAATGGAAAAAGGTCATCGGCATAAAAAAAAACAGACACAATGTAAATCAATTTGGCCCAGTCACAGGTCAATATCATCATTGTGAGGGAAAAAATATCCACAACACGGATTCTAAGTGAAATCTAATCGATTCGGAACTGTGCGGCATTAACGAACTGACAAAAGACGTGATGGGTCGCGTCCGATACCCTCATAATCAGATACGGCGTTACATAAAACCGACGCTTCTGACTCGGCATCTTCCGTCGTTTTTTCTCTTCCCGGCTATCGATACATAAACGATCATCATCTGATAATAAATGTCTCTGGGTCAGTGGAATAGACCGTTGGCTAGTTGCTTGGATCTCGTACCGACTCAATGATGATACCATCGAAGTTATATCGACTTATCATTGTTCTTAATGTGAAAAATATTGAAAATACCCGTTTGATTTCTATCGAATTTTTTGTTATTCATTACTTATCCTATAAATAGATTAATGAATATAATTATTCGTTTTATGGTTTCGTTTATATGTAGATTCGTTTAAAATAACTTGAAGACGACGGTTGACCAATAATATTTGTTGAATCTTTGATTTTTTAAGATCTGCTGCTATATCTTAAAACTAATTATATATCTATAAAAACACAATATTTCCTTGTGTTGTAATAATGTTGAAGTACTAATTAACACCTTGCTGTTCTTTTTCTGCTACTAAGTATACTTTACTACAATGTTTTTTAAGGGTCTCAACAGATGTAACTGGATGCCTTAGGTTAATATAGGTTTTAAAACTTGACCATTCATCAGCAACTTATTAGATACGGATAAGCAAGATTTAGTTTTAATTAACCACTGCTTTTCAATCGACTTCAAAAAAGGAGGAGGTTTTATGTTCGACCGTATATACATTTGTAATGTATGCTCACCGATTTCTCCATCAATTATGGGCCAATTTTCAAAATTCTTTTTTTATTCGAAATAGTGAACTTCGACGTAGTCCCATTGGAAGCAAATCAGGAATATCAAATATACTACTCCAGTATCAAAAGCACCTATAAAATTTTCACATATTTTTTAACTAAATAATCGTATATTTGCATATAATGTTATTGCCGAGCTGACGTGATGGAAAATCGGAAGTCGTTCAGTGCAAGAGCCATTCAGTTTGCTTTTTAAGCACTAACTATAGCACATAAGACCCCGTAGAAGTATTGTATACAACTGCTCCTATATTTAAGGGTTAAAGCGTTTAGCTCCTAAACGGAGGTCGCGGGTTCGATTCCTTGCGGGTATAATAACTTTTTATTGTTGTCTAGTTAGACTATTTCTTAAATCACCTATGTTAGGTAGCAGACCTCGGCACCTGAAGCGCTCCTTATTTGCAATCATGGTTTCTTTATTCCTATTTTTCATAATACGGCTGCACCTACACCTACCCATTGTAATATTAAATAAAATAACTGCGTAATTTATTAAGTAAATATCTAAAACTAAAAAGAGATAAATAAAATATTTTTAACAAAAAAATAAAACGAATTTAAAAAAGTAAATAAGGAACTCACTAAAAATAAAAAAAATCAAACTAAGATTTTTAACACAAGAAAAACAATTTAAAATAAAATATGTACATAATAATCGTTGTAGTAACTAAATAAAAATAGACAAAAACCTTATTTAACCTATCTACTACACGTATTTTATATTCTACTATATACACACAATTTAGCTTAATACCTACCCAAAATCTATTTATCCATTTACAATATTATTTTAACTACTATCAACTTATCAGTTTGGAGTTGGTACCGAGCTTTTTGTGACATATAGAAACAATTAAATTACCAACAAAACAAATCTAAATTAATATAACTGCTTGGATTTATCACTGACTTCAAAGTAATCAGTTGGTAGTAGTTAAAATAATATTGTAAATATATAAATAGGTTTAGATAGGTATTAAGCTAAATTGTGTGACTATAGTACTCCTAGAATATAAAATACGTATAGTAGATACGTTTTTGTTTATTTATATTTGGTTATTACAACGATTATTATGTACATATTTTATTTAAAATGTTTTTTTAATACTTACAATAAAAAATATCAGTTTAGATCTGCATTTTCGTCAAGTTATCCCTCCAGGAAAACACAGAAGATATTCAGCTGTTAGATAAATAATCCCACTAAGCCCTGAAAACTTGTCTAAAGTACTATAGTAGGTAACTGCCAATCTTAAGAATTGTTAGTAATAAATTAATGGTTCGTCAAGATCAGTTTCAATTTTTAATATAAAGAATAAATCTTGTAACATTTTCGATTAACCATTACATTTCTTGACAAGTAACCGTACTTTATCTATTGCAAATCCACCAAAATTAATTTACATAATTCACATGTCTTCGTAATGAATAATAATATTAATAGAATAATATATTAAAAGAAATATTTTGTATTTTTATTTATGTTATTATTTCAGTTCATTCCATTCTTTAATATAAAAGTTAAATCATTAAATCAAATAAAAATATATTTCATTACTCATATTATTATATTTCATTATTCAATATATCATTCTAGTACCTCTTAGTAATGCAAAAAAAACCTTAATCATAATAATTGGGTGTGTTATTCTCGTTATATAAATCAGAAGATCCTCAGAAAATTAACTAGAAAAGAAAAGTGATCCTATATAAAGGTTTCATTCATCGTAATAGGGAACGTTTCTGTATTGCCTTTGCACTAAGAGGTTTTTAAGTGCTTGTATAAAGTCTATCGTTTTATTATAGAGGAAAGATGTTACAATGTATCGGACACAGAGCACAATCCATTCAAAAAAGTTAAGTATTTCAGTAAAATTACGTGTAACAACTTTAATGGGAAAATAGATAATGGAGAAATAGAGAGAATAAGAGTAAGAATGTTTTTATCATTGTTTTCTTAATTACCTTTCTATCTGGTGTTGTTTTCTGTCTACTTTCATTATATATTCGGAAATCTATTTACAAGGTCTTACGATATTTATTACCAGAAAGAACTAGGAAGATATTCCAGTAACAGAATAATTTCTTGTTAATTTTGTGTAGAAAAAAATGACACGACACTACAAAGGAATTTTTAAAATATTTTCAAAAGTGTAAGTCAAGGGACATTGCCAAAGACCTTAAGATACCGTTTATCCAATTTTGGCACATAACAGGTCAATTGAAAAGTCCCCGGCCTACCATAGTAAAACACATTTTTTTGGCAACTTTTTTTTATTCAACATAATTCCCTTCATGGGTGATACACTGATTATAGCGACCCTCCGACTCGATTTCGACGATCACCTCTTCATTCGACGAAAATTTCTTCCCAGCGAGCAATCTTTTGAGACCTGAGAACAAGAAATGGTTGCTGGGGGCCAGATCTGGAGAATACGGTGGATGTGGAAGCAATTCGAAGCCCAATTCATGGATTTTTGCCATAGTTTTCACTGATTTGTGATACGGTACATTGTCTTGGAGAAGCAGCACTTTTTTTTTCTTAAAATGCGGCGATTTCGTCCTTCAAACGGTCTAATAATGCTATGTAATAGTCGCTGTTGATGGTCCTTCCTTTTTCAAGGTAATCAATGAAAATTATTCCATGCGCATCCCGAAATACAAACGCCATAAACTTGCCAACCGACTGTTACGTTTTCCCACGCTTTGGAGCGGGTCCATCGTGTGCAGTCCACTCGGATGACTGTCGATTTGACTTCGGAGTGAAATGGTGGAGCAATATTTCATCCATTGTCACATATCAACGCAAAAACTCAGGTTTATTACGCTTGATCATCTTGAAACACCGCTCCGAATCAACCCGTCGTTGTTTCTGGTAAAAAGTGAGCTCGCCCTAGCATCCACTTTGTACAGAGCGTTCTCAAACCTAAATAAATATTCGTGAATGATATGATGTACACGTTTAGTTGATATTAGATATTAGATTTAGACCGGACTTGTTTCATTAAATTTCAATTTACGGTAATTCAAAATCATTTTATGGATTTTTTAAATGTTTTCGTCCTTAATAACCTCTTTTGGGCTTCCACTGCGTTCGCCGTCTTCGGTGCTCATTTCATCACGTCCAGACTTAGCATACCAATCCTTGATGGTTGATTTTCCTGGGGCAAATCCGGAAACTCGGCATCAAGCGAAGTTTTTGCTTCAACTGTATTTTTTCCTTTCAAAACGCAATATTTTATGGACACACAAAATTCCATTTTATCCATTTTTTTCAAAATAACAAAAATTACTGCACTCAAAATGCTATAATTCATAAAGTAATGATCAGACAGCTATCATATTTATACAATCATATTTTGAAGATTAGCGCTAACTAGAAAACATATTGATTTAATTCTAGTAGCACCATCTATGTGTCAGGTCGAGGATTTTCAATTGACCTGTTATATTGGACAGATTTTAGAGAAAATACCATAATCATACCATATCGTGTCATAATTAGAAATAATCAATATGTTTTGACATTCTATATAATCGAAAAATCTATGTTTGTGTATAATTCGAATATTTTAGTTGTATATAACGCATTCTATATTTATATAAACAAATTTATTGTTTTAACAATATAATTGAAAAAAATGTGTATTCTTCATATAGGGGAATATATTTTCTTCCAAAATAAAGATGCCTGGCAATTTTTTAATTAAAATTTACACCATGTTGGCCTAAGTTAGCTTCATTAGATTTCTATCTATTCCTTAAATTCAAACATTTGATTCAAGTCATTTTCAAATCATAACCTACAAACGTCAGCGACTCAATACCAACCAATAGGAACAATCCAAGGATTCCAAGACATATTTTCTTCTGAATCCACATGTTTCGTGGATCCATAAAGATGTTAAGAAAAATTGAATTAGCTCATTCAAGAATATCCAAAATTTTGAAATAATAGAAGGCTTAAAACGGTAATTCAACTATTTTTTTATGTTAGCATTTGAAGCATATTTAGTAACAATTTTTGATCAAATTTTAGTATAAATGAACAGAAAATACCTCAAGGGACATAGATGTCAAAGACATGTCTATTTTATGCAGTTGTTTCAAAAACGAATTAAGAGTCCTCGTTGAAAAACATATTAATAAAAAATATGTGTATTATCCAGTTGTTTCGAAAACTAATAAAAAGCTCTACTTTCAAAATATTTTAATAAAAAATATGTGTGTTAATATAATCAAACTTATAATACTACTTAAGCTTCAGAAAGAAAACTCTTGTCCTAACATATCATGTCAAAAGAAGTACATAATTAGTCAACAAAACATAAAATATTTGTTATTTATCCAAATTTATTGTATTACCTTTTGAAATAACATACTTGTACCAACGTATAAGATAATTGTCCTAATAATATAGTAAGATTCGTTTAGATATTGATGATAGGGATCCTGAAAAAATATCGATATATCAATATTTTTGTAATTCGATATTTTTCAATATTTTTTCAAAAAATTAACTATATTTCTTAAAAATTATAAAAAACCTTTAATACTTCTTATTTTATATATATTATATATTTTAAGAGTTTATTAAAAATATCGATATATCGGACACCCCTAATGAATACATATGAATAGGTCAGAAATTGATTAACATTCATTGCCTTGTGCTTATGGTGCATTATCATATTACAAATATAGAGGCTTTCTTAACACAAATTTAGACTTATTGGAAAAAATTTAATAAAACGATCTTCAGTCACTTTTGCGATGGTCTTATCAGTCAATTTCAGTTCATTGTCGATCCAAATAAGAAAAAGTCGATTGCAAGTCTTCTGAAATATTTTAAGCGACTCAACACATAAAGCTTTGTAAACTCCATCGACCTTTATAACACTTATACGATACAATAAAATTGTCTGCAAAAATATCTTATTAAAGTGTTTTTTAAATAACTTATTGATTAAATATGTTGCTATGCTGCGCTAAACTTCATTAATTTGATATTTCGACTTTAAGGAGCCTAAACTGACTCATACATTCTTTGGAATTCGTATCCTTATCCTTGTAAGTTGAATAGCACTTTGAATTGATTGATGTAATGAATTCAAACGCTCATAAAGTGTTTCGAAGACTAGAAACATATAGTCTGTTCAAAGTTATTTTGTACATACGTCATTTACATTTGTGATATCAAAACGTCGCTATGTTACCATAGCAACTCCGAGTTTTAGTTCAGTTTGGCTTTGACATACAACAAAATTATAATCTAAATAAATGATTGAGCATGTGTTATCCAATATAATGTTATCAAATATAATTTATTTTAACATTAGAGTACATCTAAAAACTACAGTTAATTATACAGCCACAATAGTATATAGGTTAGAGTTATTAACCCTTATTGCTTTCAAGAATTTTGCATATGTCTGACAACTAGACGATTTTGAAGGGCTCATTCGTTTACATGTCCGAACTAATTAGACAGCATTGCGTCACTTTTTAATTAGAATAAAATGAGAAGGAAAATATGGTCTGATTCTAAAAAGAATTTACAGATTGCGGCAGGCAATATATTAAACACCTTGATGAGGTCTGTACAAAAAACTTTGAATATACTATATGTATTGTGTTTAATCTAGATAATTTAGTGTTATTTACTTTAAACGATGTCTCCTTCCTCTAATAGCTTTACATCCAGGTGCACAACATTTTTCACTATCAGGATGCATTGTAATCAATCTTTATATCGACTAAAAATTTAGGTACAACAATCGGGGTAACAGAAAATATGCACAACGTAAAATAGAGATTTCATTCTGTTTTATAGCGTCAATAGAATAGCAAAATGGCTCTAAACACCTAAAAGAAAATCATTAGAAATGTAAATAACTCGTTTTTTATTTTGTTTAAACATTATTTTTAAAATGTTTATCATTCTAGTGCATTTAATTAAGTTTTACGTATACATTGAATGGGTAATTAATTGACAAGAATTTAAATCTTTGACAGAATATGTTTTGAGTTCTGTCAAATCAGTGTTTTCAAATATCGGAATTCATTTATTATTAAATGACATTATCGATTATATACTGACTACATAATGAGCCATAATTTCGTATTGAGATTATGTCAAAATAAAAAAGTACCTTTTTGTCGAGCTCTCCGTATAAGACCCGTAAATTGTGACCGACTAGGGGACACACCTAACACTCTATTGTCGCCTTTGAATTTATAATATCGTGCCCTCATCATTGTTAAGAAGACAAAAATCGATTAGGTGGGTGGTAGAGGTCGCGATGATGGTGGGGTAACCACCGAGGGGAAATAGCAGAACAGACGTATGACTATCATACGCTGGGCCAGTATGATTACATTTTTCTCGTTTCTGCTTCGGTGTGTGTCGATCTTCGTCTGACGCATGGACACTTCACCGTGATTAAACACCGCCGGAGGGTCCTTGAAAGTGTTGCTTCATGTCGGTTGAGGTTAATAACTTGTTTCTTTATATTAGAGAGATGGCGCGCGTTTATAGTTTTGTACAATTTCGATTGGAATAATTTTGCTACCATTTCAAGTTGCATAGATTAAGAAGTGATTGAGATGATATTGTACTTCGGTTATATGATCTTGCTATGTATATTGAAATGTTTACTATATATTTTTTTATTTATTATTATTTTATCTATTATCTTGTACTTTTATTGGTGATATTATTTTAAATATTCAGTGAAAGGAGTTAATTGCTTCTTTAATTGTTGAAAATATTTCTGGGTATATCGATACCTAATATATAGATTACAATAAGTCAGGAAAACAAGTTTTGTTGGGGTATTAGAATACACCATTTTTTATTATTCTGCCACTCTTCATAACTGCAAATAAATTATAAATAATTTTCAAAGTTAAAATTATATAAAAAAGAAAGTGATACAAAAGTCAACTTTTAATTATTAAGATAACTTGTAAAAAGTATTAAAGATGTTTAAAATACGTTATGAACTAATACACAGGGATTCTAAAAATGTTACAGTGATAATAACAAAAATCACATCTACTAAAAATATAAGATTTTTCAATTAAAATATTTCTTTTATTACTAGCAAGTCGTTTTTTGTGTTATTTCAAATGCAGCGTCTCTTTCGTTGAAATTGTTATAAGTAATAGATATTATTCATTAAAGGTAACAATATCATGCTTGAGTATATTTTGTTAGATACTAAATTGTATGGTTTTAAATAGCGTTTGGAACTATTAAGAACACTCGAAACGAAACTAGTAGAACGAAAAATAGTAACTAAAAGTACACGACTGAAACAGTCACTGGTAAAAAGTAGTCAATTACTAAACACTCGATAGTCGTTTTCATTCGATAGTTCCCAACGCTAGTTTTAAATTTTTTTTTCAAACTAGATGTAATATATTTTCTTTATTTATGAATTATTATCAAACGTATCGTCCTTGGAGAAGTATCTATTCCACATTTTTTGATGTTTTCGTTAAGTTTCTGAAGACCTTTTTGTCATTTTTAAGCTGATAAAATAATTTAAACTGTGACGTAATCTAATTATCAATGCATACAAAAATAAACAATAAGTTTTGTAATTTCTTGACGCGTTATTTTAACATACAATGTAACATGCAAATAAATAGTCAATTCAAATATATATGCAGTGACCTTCACCATAATTTCATTATTAGGAATTACATTGCGAAATTTTTTATTTTCATTTTAACTCCCGATATATAATTATACAAAATTACTCTAATTAGCTTTAATATTTTGCCTGTATGTAATATTATTGATGGTCAGTTTATATTATTAATGGCCAAGACCGTGTTTAGTTTATTCTTTATTCTCTGTTTTAAACCAATATTGATAATTTCTTATTTATCGCTGTGGTTTTGATCTGTATGTACATCAAAATCGATGTATAAAAAATTATACTTATTGCTATGTAATAACTACTAAATATAAGATACAAGTTGTCAATGAAAAAAAATCTTCAGTCTTTGCATAGTTGACGCATAGTTGGTTTTAAGCTCTTACGTCTTAATCTCATTGTCATTGATTACCAATCACAATCTTTTCAGTCTGCGCAGCTTTCTTTAAGTCAATCAATAAAAATTAAAATCACGAAAATAGAATTTTAAGCGTAATTTTATCTATTATTATATGTAGAGAAATATAAAATTGTTGAGCTTAATAGTTAGATCAGTTTATTTAACAGTTGTTTATATTAATACTTTACATGTATCCAATAAATATCGTTAATCAAAATAAATGTGTAGGAATGTGCGTGTTAATGTCGAACAATGATTAATATTTTATGGAAGGAATCTCCATGGCAATTCATCTTCAATCTATCCAGCATGGGTATATTTGCGCTGGCCTAAAGAGATGTAGAGGTCTCTACAAATACTCCATATACATAATCCTTAGAACTGTGAACAACTGACAACTCTGTATATTATATATGAAACTTGAAGGATTATAATTATATTACTGTCATCGAGAATTGTCATGAACCATGTCGGACAATATAAAAATTTTCATCATATTCGAAAATTTTTTAGTATATATGTATTTAACAAGCATGTATCTAGTATGTGTTTATGTTATCAAGGTACACACATGGTTTAATGAAGAGATTGTTGGTATTAATGAAATTCAATAGAGATACACTTTCTGCCAATTCACCTTCGACAATAATACGAGCTTTCGTTCCCGTTTACATCGTTCTCCACTCGAAACAGTAGTTGCTAATTATTTATCGTTTTCCTTAATGTACGATTAATTATTACAGATCATGTATCGGTTTATCTAAGCGTGCTAATTTATTCGTTGACTTATTTATTAATTTTACGGTTAATATAACTGAAAGTCTCTAGGATATGTTTTTGTTCCGTCTGTTTATTATTTCAGAACGAAAACACTTTTCTTAAATGAAAATCCTGTTTAATCGAGGTTCTTGGTTTAGTTATTTAGTACTGCCTCAATCGATAAATAAAAGACCTAATAATCCGTAATTAATAAAAAACTGCTTGGTGTCGATGAATTTTTATTATTATTTTCGATTAATTACAGATGATGTTTCATACTTAAAAAACAAAGTTTTCCCGAAATACTGGCTATTTATAAGGTTTCAATTAGATATTTACAGACACGCACAGTTATGATAGAGTTTGTTAATCAATTTAAAGCTTTCTGATAAACTATATATTTTATTTTGTTTTTTGGTGTGTAAATAAACAAAGATGACGGTTTTCTGACGCGCGAACACGCGACTTTTAATTGTTCACGCGCGAAACAAGGAAACTCCAAGCCTGTTACTTGATTTACCATTTTTATATCAAAATGGTATCCATATTCCCCCTGCCAGAAAATCAAAGGATATTGTAACGCATCATAAGTCCTGTGTGTTTCAGATACATCTTTTAAATCATTACTCCGACAACGAAGCACAATATCTCTAGATTATAAATTTTCTCCCACAATGACAAAAGGCACTTCGTCAATAGTGGGTGAATTAAACCTCCTTGTGTGTTCACCGGCAGGTGCTCAGCATCAGCTCGAATGACAATATTATGACTCCGATCCAATGCTATTTTGAACATGTTGACTAAATTATTGTTCTGATGAAGAAACATTTGTATTTCTTGGACAATGGTTCTCTTCATTGTTGGATTATGAGCACAACGCTTATGAACTTCCGCATCTGAATTGCCCATAAAATAAATTTGTAAAAATTGATGATCTGCATCTAGTAGTGGTAAGAGCGCCCGCAGTAAGTGATAAATTTGTCCTTGTATCTGTAATTATTTTAATACAAACTTGGATATTATTAAAAAAAATATTGTAATATGTTATTGTACATCAATAAGTAACAAAGATATGAAGATACATGGTAAATAAGATAAAATGTTATGGTATACCTTGAAAGTGGACATGAAAGTGTCTTGTATAATATGTGTAATCAGTGCGTTTAGCACGTGAAGTAGCTCTTCACACATTTCATTGACTGCGACGAACTAAGTCAGGTCGTCTTCTCCTTGGCATCGTAAATTGTAATTAAGTGAGAAAAGTTCTCGCGCAGTTAGAAATAAAGTGTCACTATCACAAAAAATCAACAAAAAAAAGAGCACATAATTTGAAATGTCACTATCACAAAATTAAGAAAGTTATTGCGCACATAGCGGTAAACGTCACTCAAAAAGATAGAAGGATGCACTCTTTGTCTGAGGTATTATGTCTATCCACATAGAAGATGGATCGACATATTAGTTGGATTTCAAATGTCAAATATTATGGTAGCGGTTAGAAATTTAACTTGTGACAAAAAGACATATTAATTGGTTGTCAAATGTCAAATATTATGGTTGCGTTCAGAAATTTAATTTGTGACAAAACTTAAGATTTATCAATCTATATAAAAATAATATGGTATATAGTTAACAACTGTAGCTAATCTAAATAAAAATAATCTGATAGTTAACAACTGTAGTTAGCTAATATTATGTTTATTTTTACCTATAGAACTTTACAATAAACAATAAAATTGTTCATTATTTTAATTGGTCACCGTGCAATATAGTACTTCTTGATGATGTTGTTGGCAACACTACTTTATTATCATGGGAAAGGATGAATAGTGGGCGAAAAAAGTTCACTGACGGAGACCGACCAACATTAAAAAGGATTGTAGCCAGACATCATACACTACAGCGGCAGATGTGACGGCAGAATTCAACCTTCAATTTATATTGCTTCGACAACAAAAGTATGACTGGAGCTTCACAGTGTTAACATTTGTGGAAAAGCTGCGAAAGAAGTGGTACAACTATCATAAAACATGAAGCAAGTATCACACTTGATGATTGAATGAATGTATATATGAATGTATGTATATATGTATATATGTATATATATATATATATATATATATATATATATATATATATATATATATATATGTATATATATATATATATATATATATATATATATATATATATATATATATATATATATATATATATATATATATATATATATGTATATATATATATATATATATATATATATATATATGTATATATATATATATATATATATATATATATATATATATATATATATATATATATATATATATATATATATATATATATATATATATATATATATATATATATATATATATATATATATATGAATATGAATGTGGTATGATCCCATGAATCATTGTTTAAATTATTTCCTACAAACAATCGAATTTATATATGAAGTATCCCAAAAAAAACCTATGTTCCATACTGCCTGCATCCTTAAATTCAATTTTGGTAAACGTATCGTTATGATTAGGCAATATCGCTTGGTATTCAGCTTATCCTTTCATTCACATCATTAGCCGAATTATCAGTATCTGAACAATCTCAATGATATTACTAGCATATTGCTGCCAAACACTGCCATACTTCAAGATGATAATGCGCCCACACACGTAGCCTAAAAGGTTCAGTCTTGATGAGCATTAGAATAAAATCTTGTTTGGCCAGCACAATCGCTAAACTTCGCCTTAATTGAACCATTATAAGGGTGTTTTAGAGCAGGGAGTGAGGAGTAAATTTCGATCTCCAACATCATTGAATCAATTGGTTTTTTTTTGGTACAATAATAGGAAAATATCCCATTGGATACTATTTAGACAATCTATTTCGTGCTATTTTAGAAGAAGATATTGTGTATAACATATATCAGGTGTTCAAGTTATTTTGTTCATCCCCTAAAAAAATCAAATAAATCACTCGTTTTTAAACTTCAGCTAATATTACCATATGTTCATTATAACATAAAACGAATTAATTTTTTACCAATGTAATATTTTGTTATTCCTCATGAGGTGGACAGTTAATAGATTATATTTAAATGAAATATATGAAAAATTTGTAATATGTGATGTCCAGCGTTAAATAGTGCTTTGAAATAGAATCTGCGCAAAATTCATGTAAAATGAGAAATTCGTCATCAAAGACTAAGTAAAATTAACAAATAGCAATAGAAAACAACACGTTAGATGACATTTAGCAACATGAAGAACTCAGGCAACATAAAGCACAGTAAGATTTCGAAATTGTAATAATTTTGCTTATGAGTTTATCGTCTTACGCATGTGTATGTGTGTTAAAAATGTGTGACAAAAAAGATTACGTTATGTTATTATTGTCCAAATATCCTGATTAAAACAGAGTAAATTCGTACTCAGTTAATTTCACTTTATTAATTTTAACTTCTTTGTCTTCTTCATTAGTCGATTGATTACATTGTTTGTTCGTTCATCTTACAATTTACAATCACCTTTGAATATTAAAGGCTTTGATTCGTTGTATTACCCTTTCAATATAGCGATATAATTATTAAGCTGAATGATTTAAAAGTAAAGAAATCGAATTCAATTATGATTTATTATTGATTATTTATGATTTAGTAGCTTTCGAATAATAGGAAATTAATACAAACGATTAGAAATTATAGCAGTTGTCTTGTAATATAATTGATTGTCGATAGTGACCTGTTTATAAATTTTAAATTCCTTTAATAATTCGGAATAAGAATAAATCGTATCATACGATTATATGATATTAATGTTTGCTAGTTAATCCATCCGAATATTATTCTGTTGATATGCTGATTTTTTCTACTTTTAATATAGTGGCGTCATATTAGTGTAATAGACATAATATAATTAGTGTAGACATAATGTGTATATCCACAAACATTTCGATCTTTTATTGAACAATATGAAGGAACTTCATCACATAAATTTTCTTATAAAACAATGATTTTTTAAGTAATCTAATACCGGTTAATAAGGTGCCCTAAAGCCAAGGAACGGCTATATATAAAAGACGAATTTGAATTGAATAACGATTTATTAAAATATACTGACACTTATTAATGGTTATATATGTAAATATATTGAGGGAAAATATGTTAAATAGAACGATTAAGTATTACTATTTATTTTTCAAATATCAATTTCACTGTAATAAGAACTATTTTGTAATCCCAAATTATTTAATAGAATAGAATGTTGTGGGTGAATAATTGTTATCGCTGGTAGGAAGTTAATAATAAATTAATTCAATACAAATAATTAAAGAAGCTATGTCAGTTATTACGTTAAATTTTCAAATTCGATTTTAGAACGCTAAATCTTCGTATAAGTATCTTACTTTGGAATATATTTATAACTTTGACATTAAATGAAACATCCAAATTATATACCATCGTAAATATTTTTGAGGTCAAAGTCATTTATATAATAGAGGCTAATTTGCCTCCCTTGCATCAATGCCAAATCTTACCAATACGCCTCAATCTCGCTATGTCCTAATGTATAATATTTAAGCTTAAACTGAATGAAACAAACGTTATAAAATGATTTCTATTTTATATAAGCATTCAAGCTGATCATCATTCATTCAATCGTTGATTGGAACACACACATACAGACAAAACTATAACATTTATAATAATTTTTCTTCGCTGCTATGAGACTTTCTGGATGTCCTTGCAACTCGAATTATTTTTCAATATAGAATTCAAAATCTACTAAATGGGAAAAAATAGGTAGTAAAAAGGTGATTTATTATAATTTAAATAATCAATAGCCTACGTATTTTTTATGAGTAGGGCTTTAATTTATAAAGAGTCCTTATAGAATAGCATTCAATATATATTTTATTATGTGTATGTATCACTGGTTTTAAAAATACGGAGAAAATAATTTATGTTTGATACACTTAGATAGTAATAATTCCTAATGTTGTGCGATCGAAACAACAATTATCGATACAAGAAACTCGATATAGCGAATAGTGGTAATTTAATACCCACTGACCTCATTTCACTGCCACTTTTATTCGCTTTGTAAACTCACTGCAATAACGTCTTTGGATCATTTATTCTCGAAGTAATAAAAGTAAAAGCTGCCTGGTTTTTCTCCACCTAAACGATCGATTTAAAAGGTACTTTTCCCAGAAAATCCAACTAATTGATCTCGGAAACAAAAAAGAAATATATTTACCGACTCGTCACTAAGAAAGTGGCCAGCGGCCTATCGAGCCCAATCAAGCATACACAAAAGAAAGCTATGAGCTGTGTATGTTAAACGAAGAAGAAAAAAATGAAAAACGAAAATAAAAAAACACTCAACAATGACTCTGTATATAACTTGATTGTTCTGGTCTGGTTGGCAATGTTATGTTGCGCGAGATAGATGATTTTTTAATGACTATTATAAATGAAGTTACTTTCAAATAAAGTTCAGCGTTCTTTTTCGTTGCGCAGATTATCTTAAGTGTCACTATCGATTGTTGTAATTTGAATTATGACTATTTCCAAGTTCAACATCTGATAAATTGAGGCTTTATTTGTCTTTATTAATATAGCATATTCTGTTGCGTCAATGGGATAATAATAGTGAAACGATGTCAATTTTAATCAACATAGCGTCATCAAATGAACAAAACGTAGATGATTTTTACATTTTTAAGCAATCAAATTATTTAGGCGACTAGTTCCTAAGCAATGTTCTCATCAATCATATTTGATAGTCACTGAATACATTAGTTAAACTCATTCCATTTTAAACTTTATATTATGCATCAGTCATGATTATATTTAAAAAAATACATAAGTTTTGCTGACTTTTTGATGTTTTAATTTGGTTGCTGAGCCTTGGTAATGATGTTAGGCTTCACCTGGTCCCGCCAATTGAAAGTTTGACCTTTATAACGATAACGTTTTTCAGAACGTTTTATTATTTGATGACAACAGTGACTTGAAAATATTCTCTCTTTTGATCGATTTTGATGCCGAAGCATTTCCATTTTTGTTTTAAACCAATAAGGTTACCAATGTTTCCAAAATTACTAAATACCAATAATTTGACGTTTTAATGTTTATAAATTCAATTTCGTTTAGATTTACAATTAAGGAAAATGTTTATCCTGTAGATTTTTAGAGTAACTTATTATTATTTAGTCATAAAAAGTTGACACTAAATAGAGATTATTTATACATTTCGGAGGGTAAAATTAGTAATATCAGACCTCCTCTCCAGTACAATGTTAATATTAATTTAACACAAACTGTACTCTAATACAATGAAATGAAATTCTTCAAATATTATTGGCATTATTTAAAGTTTGATTGAAAAATAATGAATCGTTGAGTTTAGGGAACTCTATCAATCATTGTCAGTTGATTGAAACTTCTTTATTTTTAATTTTTAAAACTTAATATGTAAATATATGAGTCATTAACATATTGACTTTCTTATAATGAGGTAAAGGCTTTATTACAACTAAAAAATGGTGGTATATTATCTGCAAGCCATTTTCAACTACAGCCAAGTGCTTTTTATAGGATTTTGTTAGTAGCTTATCTCCATTAAGACATCAAAATAAGGGATAGTCAGAGGGTATTATGTCTGGATTATAAGGTGAATATTTCAGAATTGCATACTAGGGTGATAGATTCATTCCTACTCTCTTCCTAGTTCTCTATCGTTCTCTATCATTTGCCTAGTACTATATGGAGTCATATTGCACATATATTTATTACATTGTCTGTTCAATCTCTAGAATTTTCTGGTGATGCATTTTAAATCAATACCAAATTACAGTAATGATACACGTCGTTCTATTTTAATATTTTAATGAAATGTAAACACTTCATCATGTAGGTATGTAGGTTTAGGTGTTTTTTTTATGTTGAACTTATTTTAACTAACATCATTTCAAGAATGAATCTTAGTCATGGAAATATTTCAGTCATCAGAACAGTGTTCTTTTGTGTCCGGTAATTCCAACCCCACTGATAGTGAATCGAAAACTCAAAAAACATAGATTCCGTGCTAAAACTTTACGAGGAAATCAACTGAATCATCATAATTCACGGACTATTACAATGCCAACGGTAATAAGCACTTCCACAAAAAGTACATCGACTTTAATCCCACCATTTATACAATACGTTGACCTAAACATCTATATTTTTTGTTTTGTTTTACAAAACCTTGACCAATTGTTAAATTATTGACTCTAATGTCATTTTAATTATACATAAATGGTTTAATTTTGCTAATGTTATTGTTTATTTTGTAAAATACAACTGTGTTGTACAAATTACTGGCTTTTCGCATGTAGGTCAAACACATTGATTTTTTGTGGTGGTAATGATAAAGTACCTGGAAAACTTAGCTTTGTTAAGATCACTGGAAGGTTTGAAATTTTTTACCCGTATTAAATAAATTTACTTATTTTAACATAGTTTAAAAATTCTATCTTTTCTTTGCTTGCATCATATTATTCCACAAGAATTTGTATTAGATGAACTATATCGTTTTATGATTAACTTGTCCACAAGCAATACATTTATTATATCATTACTACTTGTTCTCTCTTAACGCACATTCTATTATCATGCATTAAAATATTTTAGTGCAATAGATGAATTTATATTGCGTATTCTGATGTGAATACGTTTATAAGTAGTAGTAAATTAATAATATTGAATTATAATTGATTAATAAATGCATTGATTGATATGCATGATTACTAACATAGAGCTATTGAGACTCTGGAAAATGTAAAGCACTGTGGTGAATACATGGAATTTTGAACTATCTCAAGCTTTAATATCAGTTATAGCTATCAGATGCGGTATCTGGCATTATGATGTCTTTGTTCTTCTAACATCTACCTTGTTTGGCCATTTGCTGTGACGCTGTCGCAATTCTAATCGCTTCTTCTTACTTTGATTCGGTTCTTTTTGTAGCCACTCGGCAATGTTTGAACTCTCCTTTCAGTAATATTCAAAAGATCTGTCCAATTATTTGCATTCTCATAATACTTGTGAAACATATGACAATTCTGAATTTGTAATTTTGAGTTAAAAACAAATTGTTAAGTTACGAGAATTCACTCATCGACAATTTCTTGAAAAAATGATCTTCAATGGCATGCAAATTAAAATATGATTTTGCCACTTGGCCTGTTTGTAAATTATACTTATATTTCAAAAATGTAGCATATATTATTAGAATATATTTTTCTGAATTCACATATTAACGTAAAACTTTACTTTAAATTTAACTGAACATTTAGTTAATTTAGTTAAGTTTATTGGTACAAATAATTTCTCTGTAATACACTAAAAGTAATATCAATAATGCTTTATCAAAGTATTTAGTACTCGTATTATAATCGAGATGAGCTACAATTTCTATCAACATAGCTACCAGTAATTTTATTATATATCTATCAAAATCTTCGAACGATCTAAATTTCGATGCTGCTTGTTCAATTTTCTCACCCACACATAACAGATCAAGTAATATTTCTTTGAATCTTAACTTTCACAGGCTCACTTTTGTCTCAATTATAAAAAATTTACTATAGAATTTAATCCAATTTGTAAAACTACCCTTAAATTTATTATTTACCCCTAATTTTTACAAGAATTAATAGCAATATGATACTAAACTCTGTATGTAAAATATTTTAGTAAAAACAATAAAAATTTTAGTATTTCCAAATCAATATACACGTTAATCCCACTTATAAAATGTAAAATTATTTCAGGTAATACTGCTCTAATATAAATAATTGCTGTATATCAGATATCTCACCAATTTTTTCTCTCAAATCACTTCAATCTCACCAAAACTTTTCGAAGTTAACCGAGTACTGACTATGCGTCACTCAAAGTAGCCACTACTGAGTGACGGCTACTTCTACGTGGGCGTCCTTTAAACATATTGGAACAATAAATATTTTTAACCCACTTCAAAAAGAGGTTCTATGTTCGACTCTATATTTTTTTTACTACACTCTGAGTATTTTACTTACGATATCCCTTCGAGGCCTTTCTCAGAATGTATGAACTTAATTGGATTTGATAAAAGTGGACGAGCAATATTTAAATTTTTAATATGAAAAAAACTTACAATACAAGATCACATTTTTTCTCTCTTAACTTGGAAATAAAAAAGGAACCGGAAATAAAAATGAACTTATTCGAAGATAAAATGTTGTTCAATGCCAATTTACGTACTTGATTTCAACCAACCCTATTTAGTAGTAGAACGCAATTGTTTATAAGCAAATAACGAATAAAGAAATTAATTTAAAGTTAGTGTATTCAAAAACGAAACACTAACAGATATATTTTTAGACCCAATAAAACTCTAGCCCTAGATTTTCAAAATCATAATAATATAATTATATGTAACAATTGCTTCTTAATATCACAGTATTTTATTTTTTAGTTAGCAAATTATACGTAAAAAATTTGAAACATTTTAAAACAAAAAATATATGGATAATCACTCAATTACTTAGAATATAATGATTGCTCTAGATCGGTTAGTACTGTTATATTGAACATGAAATATATTATTGATGGCTTTATAATGACTATAATATAAATGAACTTACTTTCGAATAAAATTTGATATAATTTTTTTCCTGTGCAAGATAATCGCAACATAATGTCACTGTTGGGCTCTGATTGGAGATCAGCATTGTTGAAATCGACGAATATACGGGGTGTGTGTCGACTTGTGATGATTGTTATAATTGGAATTACGACTACTTTCAAATGGGTTTCACCATCAGATAACTTGTCGATACATCTCTATCTGATTAATTAAAAAAGATTGGGCCATATCAGTTATGTAATATTAAATCTTGGACCATTCGGTAAAGCAATTTAGTAAAAAAAATCCAATAATATATCTTGAAAGTATTTATATAATTAATCATAATAATCAATGGATAAATACTTTTGCCAGTGCACTAATAATTATAGTAATCATTTATATTTTACGGTACCCAGTTATTATAGTTCTATTAAAAATATATTACCACGTCTTTTTAATACAATTTGATCAATGAATAATTTTATCCAAATTTATTTTTTCAACGTATAAAATGTTTGTTTTTTTAATAAGTTGTACTGTATTATTATTATTTGAGATAGAAATTCTACTGACACAACTCCAGAATTACGTATTTTCTGTAAGCCCACATTTATTTAAAAAAATAATTATATAGTAAGTACAACGAATTTCTACAGAGTTGTCACTATATTTTCTAATTTTTCTTGCACTTTTTATTTGCATAAATGATTTCATTTAGGTCGTTTCATCATCAACTAGTCAGTCAATCAACAACTTCCACTGCCGGCCAATCTATTGTGATTTCTACAGTTCTTAAATCGCTGGTCTAATAAATTAGTGGTATTTTCCGATTATAATTATCGCTGAGTGGTCTCCATTTTGGGACCATTTTTTTGTAATTTGTTGTACTTTCTAAGATTTAGCATGCATTAAGCTCTCAGCCCTGATCGGCACTATCATCGTATATAATGCATACTCTCCAACATATTTATTTTGTGGCTAAATTCCTTGATGGAAAAATTTTACAGAGGTAAGCCTAACCTCAAATTTGCATCCAAAACTTCTATTGACTGCCGTTTTTTCTGTAATAAAAGGCTAAGATTAAGATGAATACGATATAAATGATACTTATCTTCCACACGCATCATCTTAGAGAAACAAAAGTTCTTGTACATTTATCGATTCGGCTTATTAC
Source organism: Rhynchophorus ferrugineus (assembly GCF_030347505.1). Classification (NCBI taxonomy): domain Eukaryota; kingdom Metazoa; phylum Arthropoda; class Insecta; order Coleoptera; family Curculionidae; genus Rhynchophorus; species Rhynchophorus ferrugineus. Next base: position 23,652,435 of record NW_027472580.1, read on the forward strand.
TTCAGCGGTAGATGCCACTTCGTGGTATCGAATATTTGAACGGCTGCACTTGCTCTAACTTGATCCCATTGATATTTACAATAGCAGGCGATGCGCCAATTAGCAAAACTTTGGACTTTTTTCATTAATTCTCAAGACAAGGTACTGCTGTGGAAAATATATCCTGAAGAATACTAAAAGCCCCAGCATCTGTAACAGAGAATAGTGTTGAAATTATATGTTTGGTGACTTATATCTCAAAACTATATGATAAAACCCTAAATCCGTGTCAGATTCGTAATTAATCATTTCAGAACTGTTTTATTAATCTGTACAATTCGCCTGAATAGATTTCCTAAAGTATATAAGACCCGCATTATACGAATCTGACAAGCATTTCAGTTTATCTCTTACAGATTCCGAGATATAGCTAGTCGGATTACTTTCTGCGTCCCCGCTCGGTTTCTCGCACACCCAAAATACAAAATCCACAAAACTAAATAGAGGATTCATCTGAATAGGCTCACTATAGCATATAGGGCTCGCTATTTATGAATCTGGCAAACATTTCCATTTATCTCCTATGGTTTACGAGATATATTTTCTGTCTACGCTCGGATTTCTTCCACATCCCAAATATAAAATCCACAAATCTAACAGAACAGGTTCCCTATAGCATATAAGACCCCCTATTTAAATATTTGATGGGCTTTTAAAGAATTGGCCAGCCATCTTTACCATCGAAATTTTCTGAGTTAGTGTTGTCCCTCGATAGCCGCTATGTTCTCTCATTTTTCCTCGTATTCAAATATTTTTAGCGGCTCTGGCTGTTGTCAGTGTCAAAAATATCACTTTTAAAACGTAGAAACAAGTATTCACATGTTTAAATCGATCTGCCCGTAGGGCACTAAGTATTTTTTATGTTTATATTATACATACATGGCATGTAGAAAATCACTTCATTAAGTGGTCTCCTGTATAAAATACTGTTTTACTATACTATTTTAATTAAATAGTCTTATTATAAAATCTATATATGTCCAGTAATCAGATCGGATGGTGTTAGACGTTTTAGTCTACGAACTTCACTATCACTTCGCATATTTAGCTGATCTGCTATTTAGCGAGTACATTGCCATGCACTGACACTCTCTCGAAGTACTTCACACAAACTCGTTGAATTACAATCGTTATGGGTTCTAGAGCAATATCGCGTTGTACCACTTCATTTGAAACATATTACGGAGCATCGACAATGGCAAGCAACACTTATTTTGGAACCGTTATATGATGGATATATTAGACTTGGATCTATTGGATTCCTTATGACCAAATAGGTTTGAGTATAGATTTATACAGTGATATTTTGTTATTTAATGATAATTTATATTTGCGCCCGATAATCCAATACATTTGGTAGAGTTTGCCCAAGTCCAAGTTGTTTCCGATTGGCGAGTATGTGCTTCTTCCAAGTTAGGCGTCGATCTAGATGCATACCAAGATATTTAGCATCCTCTGCTTGTGGGAGTTGACTATTATTGATATAGAGTGGTGGACATGTTCTTCTACGAATCGTAAAAATTAGATGACTGGATTTTGTTTCGTTGGCTTTAATACGTCATGTTTTCAGCCAAATTTGTAATTGATTTAGGTGTGTTTCTAGGTTGATTGATGCTATGGCTGGATCTTCATAGAGGAGGTCTGCGTATGCTGCCACAATGGTTATTTTTGTTTTAGGTAGATCAGCTGTGTACAGTAGATATAGTACTAGATCCAGTACACTACCTTGCGAACTCCTGAATATATTTCATGTAATTTGGTATGTCGCAATATCGCGACGATAAAATGACGATCTGTGAGGTTAGATATTAGTAGCTCATAATCCTGATGAGGGAGCAGTTTCTTTAAACCTGAGTTAATTAATGGCGTTACCTTTATATCTAGAACTTTTATAGACTGCTATTACTCAAACGCGTTATAGTGTAGCCACATTGAATAAGTTTTAGTAGAGATATTCGACTCTGAAGTCGTTTATTGAAAAAAAAACGAAATTACTTTTTTCCCAACTTTATATTTAACATAAGAATCCAGAAGGAGCGTCATTAAAACCACTAGAGTCTCGAAGCCAAGTGTTGACAGATGTCTCCCGGAGCTCGTTCCTTTCTATAAATCGCATTTTATTTTTATATATAATTTGCTAAGAAAGATAAAAATAAAATACCGTGTTGGAATTCAGATTCGCTATTAAACCGAACAAAAACCGCACAGTACATTATACGATGTGGTAAGTTGTAACGTGGGATATGTACAAGTTATTTCTGAACTGACAACATACCGATGATATATTCCCTCCCTATTCTTCGCTCCGTACTCGTTCATCATTTAAAATTGAGAAAAAATGGTACAAATAGAATATGAATATTCGATTAGGCGGTTGTTTCAAAGGCGGATCGCTCGCGAGTTGGTTGGTCTCCGCGTCTCGGCTTGATTTACTCCGAGACATTATTTTCCAACTGTTATTCCCTAATGCATCATCTGAGATGTTCGATTTTTTTGCCCGACGTGACGGTCGACATCAATTTATAAAATTGTTTTTTTGATTGTGCCATAAGTCACTTACGCGGACAATTTATTATTTATGTACGTTTACGGTTGCGGGATTGATTTTCTTAATTGATTTTCTTTAATTCGCCTAATAAAAAACGTATAATTTAATAATTTAAAACAATTATCCGTCAATAAATTAGCCGTGTACCTGTGTGACTCGACAAATTTGAAATTTCATAACTGTTGTTTATAATTAAAAAGATATTTATCTCTTTGGCGTTTCGAGGTCGACGATTTTTGTTTACAATAAACAAATAGTATAGTGTATATACAAATTATAACGTGCAATCTGTATAAAATTAAATTTATTGGATAAAATATAAATAGAAACGAAAATGAAATGAATGTTTAATTTACGGTATTTTATTTTAAATGTATTTTCTAATTGCTTATATCAGTTTGGTACCCAAGAAGTGGTTTTTTTGCAAATATTTTTTTCAAAGTAGATTTTTCAATAAAGCTGCATAGCCAATATAACCAGTTTGATAGTAAGAAACAAATGTCATAATTTTAAAAATGGCGATATGAGGATAGATGAAAGCGTAAAAATAACAGCTCCATTCAGAACTATTCAGAACTATTCAGGGGCCAAGGTAATAGAACGGTCCTCTTACTTCTGCAATAGTCACGGGTTGTTTGTAATTGTGAATGTCCCTAGGCAATAGTGTAAAGTCGAAAAAGTAACAATCATCATAATCATACCTGAAATCAGACTGGGTAAGATCCAATGGCTTCTAAGATGATCGATAGAGTTAATGCCGGTTACAGTAGTTCGTCGTAGTCCAGGTTCTTGAAAAATTCGAGAACTTAATACACATACATTAAGTCATGAAAGTGTTTAATATTATTATACTATTTTTATCTAAATGTCTGTATCTTATTAAGTGTAAACTACTGTTATTTGTTGCTACTGCAACTGGAGCTAGTGAGCTACTGCAATCAGCATTTAGTAGCCGTGCATAATGAAATATTCAAATTAACTGCCAAAAAAAAACGAGCAAAATTTCAGCTGACTAGGCTAGCTCATAGTAACTTCAGTCCGCTTCATTACCGCCCTTGGTGGCGCTACACCTTGAACTGATATGCTTGTGTCAGGAATTTACGGATTATTGATACAAGGGTATTTTTAACAGCATGAATCTTTCCTAATTATACTGCTTGGTGGCCAAAGAACATTGAACATTTTCAATACATTTTTGGCAACTTTATATTTCAAACTGTGATGTCAAAGAATGCTTCGAATAACTAGCATATATTAAGTAAGTTCATCATATTCTGTATTCAAATATATTCGTGCTCCTTCCAACTTTTGGATGACGGTGGTCACGCATTTTTATTTACGAGAGTAGTGGTTAGGTGGTGTTAATTAGGCTGTTAATGTTATATTTATGTTATTCTCCAATTAGTTTATATTAAGTCTCATCTTATCTTACATTTACACTTATTATTTTACATTTACACTACCTTAAAAATTCATGACATTTCCTTTAAACATCTGCTACCTTCCATTAATACTTTCAAATATGTATAATACCAGAGATTTTTTATATATAATCGTACACAAATATTGTCATTTTTCATTCTTACCTTTACTATAATTTTCAAATAAGTTCTATTTTCATATTATTTCACATAAATATCCCTTGGTTCCATAGCAATTCTACCAAACTAGTGTTACTAAATTACATACTACACAATTTACTAATAATTCATAACTTACACAAGTATTTTCGTATTTTCTTCTACTAATTGTCTTAATTAAGTATCAAATAATCATATAAATGTATTAATAAACAATGTTAACATAATATAAAATTTTGTAAACAACAACGAGTGGTCACCGGCGTCGAAATGTTGGCAGGAGATCGGAACTATTTGAGCATGCCCAATATGCAAAAGAGTATAGGGTACAGTGAATTGAATGTACCGTATGATCGAATAACTGAGGAACAATTGTCAATCCAACGTCAATCAGTGTTATGGTCACCCCCGTCGCATTCACCATAGTCGTGAAATACAAATTACATATTTCAATTTTCCGAACGAACACACTGTATAACTGTAATTTTCTGATATAAAATACAAGCTTTCGTGTATATTAGAATAAGGTTGGACTGATAGAATTGTTTGTACAAGGACTGACTTACCCAGTTGGTACTTCTTTTTACATATTCGTTTTGACTTGTTTTCTAATAAATAGAAACCCATACTGAAAAAGCGAGATCGTTTTGTATCGCAATTGAACAAGTCGCCTCATCTTTCTTTCTTTGAATAAAGCAGTTTTTATAGTAAAATAATAGTTTTTGTGTTCTAAAGCCATTTACATTTTTACCTTCGAGACTTGTAGCTTATATTTCAATGTATTGCACGATTTATTTTATGACGATTCAAATAAGCGATAAGTGAAATATGTGATTCCCCAGACAATCGAGACTGCTTGCTTCCTACAGACAAGCATGGGGGGACTCCATTATGGCTTGGGTGTCAATACCGTGGTATCCAGCTAGTCCTCTCATTCAGATCACTGGTCGGATCACTGCGATTTAATATGTCGACATCCTCAATTATGAAGTTTTTATTATGATTAATATATTGCTGCCTCAAACTGTCATATTCCAAGGTGATTCCAAGTACCATCGGAATATTATCAAATACCTCCAGCCCAATCTCCAGACCTCAATATAATTTGAGCCATTATGGGGACTTTTAGAGCGGCATGAGGTGTAGATTTCCATCTCCATCATCACTGAAGCAATTGGCAGATGTTTTAGTACAACAATAGGACAACACTTCATTGAAACTGATAAATATTGTATGAAAACTGATATACATAAATTTTATTACATTTATTAGCATTATATTTGATGCATTGCAAACGTAAATTGTTATAACATACAACAATTATCATCTACAATTTCACTGATTAATTTTCTCTCTGAATAAATATGTTTTTTTCAATTATAACTATGATGTTAAAAAAAAATAACAGACAGATCGATGATGACTTAAACCAACAAATAGTGTGTTGTAAAACTTACGTTAGAATAGAACAAATACCGGAAATATTAGCAAGGTACTGTATCATAAACAACTATTAAGCTCTTCACAATTAGAGAAATAATTTTAAGAGAGTGGAACTGAAAACAGAACGGGCTACAAAGAACTGTTGAAGCGGCCGACGGAGCGTATAGTGTGGGCAGTACTTTAGAACGGAATCGGTAATTTGCATCCGAAACATCAACAAATCCCGGCTCAGACTAGTTTTTCCCATGAATACTAATGGAAACATTATAAGATTGAATCCGTCGGGCGAAATAAAAATTTACGAACATATCGGCACAATAAAATATCGGGTATTAATAGATTTTTCATTAAAGGCGTCGATGTAAATCTGCTTGATAATAGGTATAAATCGGAGCGGGTAAGATATACGGCGAGATTTAGTGCCCTCGTTGGATTATCTTGGCCAGGAGGACGAGAGACTTGGGCTCTTTTCTTGGACCATTTTTTTGTGCGTGTCATTTTGTCCTGGTGGTAGCTTCTCGGCGTTGTTGTTGTTGTCGTTTTTTCTTCTGTAAGCTCGTCCAGCGACTTCTTGATTATAACCTGGTCTTTTTGTACGTGTAATTTCTTGAATATTAAACGGATTTTTAAGGGCTTCTGCACTGCCACCCATAAGTTACTGTAGGAGGATTATATTATTCGACTGTTTTTTTTTGCACTAGTAATGTGTAGTGAAACTATTAATTTTTGTTTTTTTACATATTAACATATTCAAAAAGAGTTTTTTTTGCCATCAGATATATGTAGGTTCGAATTGCGATGCTTATTACAAAAACAGATTTCTGCCATCAAGATGCAACAATGTTTCGAAAAAAAAAACATTTTTCTGCGTCTGAAGTTCCACAGTTTAGAACTTCTTCGATAGATCTCCTGCTGGAGCCCTTTTATTTATTTATTGTTGCTAATTCACCTTGCGTCCCGATTGCTCACAAGTGATGAATTCAGCTGGATTTTCTGAAAAATTAATCGAAGCACTTTACACTACTTAATTTAGTTCTATTAAGTACAATTTAAGTTAACCAATGATCTTTAATTTGGGTCCTGATTTCTAGACTTATCCACTCCGACCTCATGAATTATCGCGAATTGTGCGTTTAGCGAATTTAAAGTAAAAGAGTGAAAGAGTACTAGAACAGTACCGAAAAGAACCCACCTCGAAAGTATACTGCATTTGTCAATCGCCTTCTCTTCTAGCCAATAGTCATTTATAAAGATTTTTCCATATCCCAAATATGCTTAGGTAGTGGAAAGAAAACATGATCAAATACTAACCGACAATATGCTGGAGAGATCTAAAATACTGCCATGAAGTTATAAAAACGCGCGCCATAAGATATTATAAAAGCAGTGTTTTGGGAAATAACTATTTGATTTTGACACAGATGATTAACAATTTCACTCATATATCTCTCGGACATCCTTTACAGTGTCTTGGGATCATTCCTGTATCTTCTCTACACTACTGATATCTCTGCTAAAATCTCGGCAGTCATCTTGATGGTAGGTTTTATTAGAAACATCATATTAAACAAATACTAGAGCAGATCGGACTGAAAATCAAGCAACTACGCTGGTTAGTCGGAAGGTAGTCTCAACGTGATCTAAAATCCAAGAGATTTACCAATAAATCATAAAGCCAATTTGGACCTATCGGGTGTGCATATCTATCGAGTTGCACTAAAACATCAAACCAACTACTATTTCAAATCTGCCAAAATAAAATTCTACGGTTAATTACCAATGCTTATAGCTACGTAACCCTCGATGAACAGTACAATGACCTCGAAATCAAATGGTTTTACGAATGTATCCTATATTTCGTCTTAAAGCACAAAACAAGTTATTATATTATATTATATTGAAATGAAACATATATAGTTTCCAAAATGAAAGCAACATGGAAGCAATAAAGCTGCTGGACAAAACGCAGGAAATTGGAAAATTGTAGCAAATCAAACCACACGATTTTTTATAGTATAAAAGTGTCTTATCTTTACCTAGTTTAATTTTATTTTAATTTGGGTAATGCATACTAATGTATTTATCCCATACTGGTCTTGCTTGTGTATAGATACTAGTACAACAGGACAGTTGTAAAAAATTAATGTGTAAATTTAATATGTACTAAGCGTAACTAATGTAAGATGTAATTAAAAAAAAGAATAAGATGCGACATTAAATATATAGTCGACGAACAAATTCAAGAGCTTATATAATATTAATCGACACATCTTCTATATAAGGTTTCGGAGAAATGTGTTACTAACATTGGATCCTCCTGAGATCCTTATTGCTATGGCATCAGCGCGTAATGTCACAGTACTGGTGAGTCACAGTCGGTAAATCTGCTAGTTATATACCGGAGGTATATTATTGCAGCTTTATGGAATATTAGATGTAATTAGGTTATTACTTTGAACTGAAACTTCGTATGAAACTTCTTTAATTTAAATTACAATCTGGTGTCTCACCTCCTGTTAAAATTATAGGATATACTGAAAATCTCAACCAGACAAATGTTGATCATATTGTGATCATTTGCTAATCATTTAAATCTCAGAATAGTTAGTTCTTCAATAAATTTAGTCATCATATTAACTTATAAGCCGATATAATGTGCACAAATATTCATTTGTTCATCCAAAGAAGTTTTTAACATGCGTCATCTAAATTTATGACGTCAAAACGTCGAAATATTACCGTATCAACTCTGAGTTTTACTTCAGTTTGGTTTTGACATACAATAAAATTTTAATCTAAATAAAATTATTAAACAAAAATACTACTATCAAATATAATTTATTTTAAGATTTTAATAAATCTAATGCATATGTTATAGAAGGACTTAAAACTACAATTAAGTACAGAGTTATAATAGTTTGTTGTTTTGTTTGATTCTATCTATATTGAGCTCTTTTCCATACCACCTATGAGTTAACGTTCTAGTCGCATTTTTTATGTAGTATCTTCCTAATCGACCTAATTAACAATTCTACATTCAAGTAATATATTTTACTTTCATTAGAGAGCATATTTACATTTTATGCTTAGTTCTTGTGTCCTTCAGTACAGTGTTTCCTTGCAAAGACATTTTGATTTCATTGTAGGTATTTCTCTTATTTTGTTCTTAGCATTTGTTAACAATTCAATCGTTTGTCAATTTCTTCTTCAATGTGTCTGATCAAGTTCATCCAAACCAAAGGTGTTATTAACCATTCCTGTTTCCATCATGAAGTATAATATATCTGCAATGAACTATTAATAAATGTTAAGACTAATTAAATCCAATCAATTCTTATTGGAACGTTTATCTCGTTCCATGAACTTTTGTTGTCATAACACTATTTTTATTATCATCTTTTCATGAGTGACAATTGGTTAAATAGGACCCATTCTGAAATATCTATTTCTCATCTAAATACAGAAAATGAAATAATAAGTTTTCATTTTATTATATGCTTTTAAAAATTGTTCCATTAGACCTCTTCGATACTTTTCAGACTAACAGTTTCTTCTGAAATAATTGTATTAAATTATGTTTGTATTGAAAAACTACCCACTATTTTTATACATCTCATATAGTTAGTCTCTGATAGAGCTAACATTCAAGCCGATCTTGATTCGTCTAACCCGTTTCCTATGAGGACGTTTTTTTTTGGTGAATTCAAGATTATATTTGTTTTTTTGAGATATTTTAGTGACCGTGTCCACACTAATATTCAGTGCAGCTGCAACACGTACGCAAAAAATATTTTCAATAAAAATCGCAACAAATTAATATTTGACAGAAAAATGCTTACCTCTCTAACGAATTTTTTATAAATTGCAACAGGCAATACATTAAACATCTTATGACGTATGTTCAAAACTTCTTTGGATAGACTATACAAGATCCAATCTTATCAAAATATAGTTTTTCGGAATATTGTTGACGCACTATGATATAATAGAAATAAGACATTTACAAAGAGCTAGGAGTACCAACAATTGGCAAGAACTTAAACGGTTTGCGAATAAAAGACCAATTGAGATTGCGTGAGAATAAACATAATGAAGTACGAAGTGCTCGACAACAACGGACTTACCAGGACAAAAATGGACTTAAAGCAATATTTATAAAATTTTAAATTAAGAAAATCTTGAAAGTTGTAAAATTGTAAAATGTGTGCGGATTAAATCAAATTCGGTTATACTTTAAAAAAAAACCTTCTTGTTATTGAATCTTGCACTTTCTAACCTAACAATTATTTTTTATAGGGCCGCTAACATATATTGAATTTAATTTGTTTTTTTTTTAATGAAATGCATTGGAGTTTATACAATCTTCTTCTACTATAACTACGGGTTAGTACGTTTAAAATGGACATTTCCTTATGACAATTCGTGTTGATGATTTGGCGTCAGGTTTCGCTTTATTTAATCTACTAACTATGTAAGAATACTTTCTTATAACATCATGTAGCAAGTCTGCTGGATATTTATGATCTTGCTATTTACTTTGTATTACAACTATAATAAAAACACAATGAACAAAAAATAACTACCCAAAACTCAAATTCTTTGTTGTAATTTATATGCATGGAAATAATTAATATTCTTGTACGTTAGGTTATTACATTTAAAAATGTTACTACAAGTTATTATGAACTTATAATAACTGTTTTTATGCTTGTCAATTTGTGGTGATAGTTTCTCGACAATTTTTACTGCGAGCCCGTCTAGCGGCAGCGTTATTATAGTCTGGTCTTTTTGTACGTATAATTTCTTGAATACTAAATGTATTTCCAAGGGCTTTCATGAATATTTTGGAGATGTTTATTATTCAATTGTTTCAGTTTTTAAATTGATGTGGAATACCAGAATTCATTGTTTATTGTTTGATGCATATGGTAAACGTAAAAAACAATTATTATATTTATTATTTATGACTAGATTTTCATTATTTTTCTAATTTTTCTAATGCTAACCAAGTAGCATTTCTATTTATGAATAGTATGAAGAAATCATACTCGGTTAGTATTAGAATTAACGCAACAACACTGAAAATGTAGCTATAAATTGTAAAAATTATTATGTTATTCTACCTTTAAGTACTGGATGGATGCTATACAGCATATAAAACTGTTAGTAAGATAACACTTTTGAAATAAAGCATTAAAAAATAAAAGAAATATTGTACTATAAACAGGTTATATTTTAATCATTCCTTCAAAGTAATCTCCTTTGGAAACAATTCATTTATATTAACAATTCGGAAAAATCAAAACGATGTCTAAATTTGGGAACAACCGGAAGTACAACAGGGGTTCAATTCTTATCGGTAATATCTGGCGAATAGGACGGTTGCAAAATAATATGAGTTAATGATTTAATGAGTCTTGAAAATAATTTGTTTGAAGGCACAATATTATGAGGAAGAAAGTCAACATTCATGTTTCTTGTTAACAATATAACTCGGTGAGGGCCACTTATAAAGAACAACTTCGTGAGACGCTTTTTTCTCTTAAAAGTATGACAGTTTCTAAGTCAACTCATATATCCACCAGAAAATCCTTTTTCTTTGTTGTTTTGATTTTTCACTGTAAATTCACATATATGATAAATTTTATATAGACACAATTTTTTTGCCATTTTTTGTACCTGTATCAGGTGTGTTGATAATTATATTCCCGCTTTTGTAATATATTATTTAGCCATAAGTATGCAATGTTATGTTTTCAATAATATGTCATTTTATTATACCGACATTAAACTCACAACCACACAAGTTATATTCCCTAAAAATAACAGCGTTATAGATTAATAACTTTTTAAAAATGTCGAGTTTTGCATTTGGAAACTTGCATTTGTGCCAGACATTTTTTCGTAATCTTTCTTATTTCACCAAATAAAAGAAGCCGCTGGAAATCGTCGGTTCTTGGTAGAAAATAAAATGCTGTGATACGTGGTTTCGACAATTTGAACGTGGTGATTTTAACGTTTAAGACAAAGAACGTCCTAGTAGGCCGAGAACGTTGGAAGATACGAAATTGTAGCAGTCATTGTATCAAGACCCGACCCAAATTCAAAAAACCATTGGCAGAAAAGTTGAAAGTGAATCTGAGTCACAATTTGCGAATGATTAAAACCGATGGGAAAGATCACAAAGATTTGGTGATTTGTTTTGAATTGATTCTTGATTGAGTTGAATTGATTTGATGTGATTTGAAAGAAAAGATAGGTGCCATATGAATTGATTGGCAGGCAGCTAGAAAATAGTTAGTGGAATGCTTCTACAAAGGTATGAATGGAAGCCATACATCAAATAGTAACTAATATAATTCAGTTCGGCTTCGATTAATATTTACGACATATTATACTATTTTATCATATAATTTTAGAGTTGCCGATCATTAAATATAATTAGGTCTAAAAAGGACAGTTAAAACAACGAAAGTAAGTTAATGACTATAGTTCATTATACTTAACTTTTTTTCTCTCGTAGAGATATGCAAGAAATCGACACGTTTTTGACGAACGTAAACCGACCAATCGGCTTGTTTATGTTTCTTTTGTGTTTCGCCAATGGCTTGCCCTAAAAGTCAATGCGCATTATTTAGACAGAAAAACTCGTCCACCAAGACCTTTATGGTAGAAATTGAAAGTAAACGCATCGAACGGAGTTATACAGGACGACCAACTCGACCGACTTAACCGACATTATTTTTTGCCGATACGATTAGTAAAAAGGCCGGCATATGACGTCGTATAGGGTTTCCTTTAGGTCGTGTGGATCGGTGGAGTTGGACGTGCACAAAAAGTTTTCTTTACTGTTTGTTCTTTAATTATCATTAATTTGCTGTGTTTTGATGTACAAAGGGCGCCATGTATTTATTCAGGGTCTGTTGATTTAGGTGACCCATTTGGTTGGTTTTCGGTTTTCGGCCTTTGTTTTGACAAAATTATTTAAATTATGAAAATATATTTCGTTTCATTCTTCGTCCAAATGTTTTTTCATTCATATTACAGACAGATAGAAGAACTTAATAGTGGAATTTCGCCCAATATCGTTAAAATTGTATTAATTACTTAAAAATAAAGTTATATTTTCAACGTCTGCGTGGTTTGATGAAATTCGCTGCCATCAAAACTTAGAAACGTAGAAGATGTAAACTTGTAGATGCTGCTACTACATTATAGTAGATGTAGTCAAAATTGATCCATTAGTTATGCATAAAATTAAGGGCTTTATTTAACATATTTAGAATGATATGATTTAGGTAAAATATGCGCTATTTTTTTCTATAACTTGTTATCATTTTGAAGATATGTCAAAAACACTCACTAGATACCAGATCCGGACTGTAAAGTGGGTGATTTTGTTGCTATTTGGTAACGATTCACAAATGAAAATTCAGTCCATGAGCCGCGGAGCCATATCCTTCTTTTCTAATTTTCATATCCTGCTAAGAATTTTCATTTAATTTGGTTTTGAACACTCTGTTTGCAATAAACAAAAATCTACAAATATCTTTGCACACAAATTAATTATGTAAGTTCCTGGTACCGTTAAATAAAATTTAAATAATATAACATAGCAGTTGATTAGTAATTGTATCTTGGTCAATCAATAATTTTCCATACTTGGGTCCATTATTATCTGATCGATCATAATGTTATAAGAGCAAATTTCGCAAATTACACACACAACAACACACCGAATATTCAGACGCGCATAACGGGTATGTTTTGTTAAAAAAAAACAGAATTAACTATTCTCAAAACTGTTAAATACTTTTTTTAGGACTAATTTCAGTTTTAGTGCCATCTAGTGTAAACCGTTTGGACTTTTACAGTATACATTCAATTTATTAAAGAGATCTATTGGAAAAATTGTTGATTATTTTAACTAGGCCATCATATTGACTATGGAGTTTGGGATCAATGATTTAAAACTCAGTAATCATCATCAAGTAAGTGATGATGACAATGAGATAAAATGTCTAAAAATTTTGAAGATTTATTGCAAGATAATGAATATAATCTCAATTTAAATGCGTTGTTTCACAAGTTTCGAAAATTATTATGTTTCCTTAGCGAGATAAATCGCCCTACGAAAAAATAAATCAGCCAAATTCTCTGTTTGATAATCTGTGGATTATTCATTATATGACTACAGTCTTTCAATTCAATTGACGAAGATTAACAACATTGTTCATGTCTAACAGAAATATTGCCAAACCCATGGTAATAACTCTTTAATTGTTATTCATTTTAGGGTTTTATAAAAGTAACCAGATATGCCTTGTACTGGGACGGAATATATTAACATATCTTCATAAGCACCATTAATCATAGTGATTTTAAAGTGTTAAATGTTGTATCTCACTATAGGTTATGTTTATTTATTTATTTATTATTTTCAATTTTTGCCTATTATAGCATATACTTATGAATGTTTTTTTTTGTTACAGGTGAGCTATTCCGATCCATCGTAGGACGTGATGTTGCTTCGGTATGAAACATCTCTTATACATCCCGAGTATCTTTAGTTTTAGTAAAATTCCGATTATATAGCAAATATTAAAATATTAATATTTATATTATCAGAGAGTTTTTATATATTTTAGTAATAATTAGCGTTATTTGAACGCAATACATAATTTTTTTAAACAGACATCTGCTATTATAGGTTTATGTATAAAAATTCAGTATCCGTGTATATTTGTCAACAAATATTGGAATGTAGGCAACAGATTGACAATTTTGACAGAATTTTTTATTTTAACAGGAGGGTGTTTTATATACTTTTTATTCTGCAGATATTCCAAGGAAAACTGAAGATACTACAGGATTTAACTAGAATTTATTATAATTAATGTTCGAACGTTACTAGGACAAACTATTTTCTCGTTAAATTTATGTTCGAAAACATTTTTAAGGATTTATTTAACATTTAATAAACGACACATGTCTTTCTACTTAATTTATTAATGTCTAATAACTGAAGTATGCTAAAGCTCTCGTCAAAAACTCAACCATCAGAATAATTAGAGTTATTTGAACGCAATACATAATTTTTTTAAAGAGACATCTGCTGTTATTGGTTTATGCATAAAAATTCAGTATCCGTGTATACGTGTCAACAAATATTGGAATATACGCAATAGATTGACAATTTTGACAAAATTTTGTATTTTAACAGAAGAGTATTTTATATACTTTTTATTCTGCGGAAATTCCAAGGAAAACCGAAGATACTACAGGTTTCAACTCGAATTTATTATAGTTAATGTTCGAACGTTACTAGGACAAACTATTTTCTCGTTAAATTTATGTTCGAAAACATTTTTAAGGATTTATCTAACATTTAGTAAACGACATATGTCTTTCTAGTTAATTTATTAATGTCTAATAACTGAAGTATGCTAAAGCTCTCGTCTAAAATTCAACAATCAGAATTTCAAAGTTCGATTTTAACACTGGTACTGTTGTGCATCATCATTTCCATTTTAGTGAAGTCATTGAGTGGCCTCTTGGAACTGTTGTTGAAACCTGGTCCATAACTTACTAGGTGTATCGGAAAGTCATTACCGGTTTTTCTAACGGATGTTGCTAGGCTGCAGTATGCAGTCTTTACACAACATATATATAATTTTATTCTACTGAAGAATTACTTGTGTAACCAACCGATTTTTTTCAACGAATTGTTGAAACTTGGTGAAACAGTTAATAGTGATTGCTACCAAAAACTAATGATCAATCTAAACTATGCATAGATCGAAAAATATCCAGAATGGGGCTGAAAACACGGCAAAGTGAATAATAACTTGGGCACAATAACCCGCCGTCTCATGAAGCAAAACGGGTCAGGGAAGCCTTGAAAACACTTGGATGGGACATATTATCGCATATTATCGCATATTATCGCATAGGACATCAATAGGACGGGCGCTTGCACAGCAGCCAGTATGCAGCAATTCGCCAATTTCGAAGAAGTTAGAAAATGGTTTGATGAATGCTCAAAGGCTCAAAGGACAAACAGCTTTTTTGGAATAGCATCCATAAATTGTCTAAAAGATGGGCAAGATGTATAGAACCAAATGGCTAATACATTGAATAAATACATGTTTCCATTTTTTCATTAGTTTTTTTCCGAAAAACAGTAATAATTTTCCGGTAACCTGGTATATAACGTATCTCAATAGAGCATTTTATTATGCATTAGAACTATCGGCAATTTTTGTTAGGGCCATGAAATCTGCGAATAGTTTAAATGTTAGTTTTTTAATATGTAGACGAACATCTTTTAATCTACTTCATCAATTGCTGTTTATAATGTATTTGCACTTTTATCTGGTTTTCAGCTTAAATTGCTGCTTTTCTATATCAGGTGTAAAACTGATCCTAAAACATTTTCTAGGTAGATAGTGCCGGATGCTTTCATCACAGATCACATTAAGCAACATTTAAGCAGTTTTTTAGGCTACTAAAGTCAACATAATAAAACTAAACAGATCTGAGTTAATTTAGTTAGTAATGTTGTTTTCAGTTTTTTTCGACAGTTATACTGATTAAATAAATAGGATAATATAATTATATTTACAACAGTTCCGCAATTATTTAGTTTTTTTATAATAACTCGGTACCTGTATCACATTTTTCTCTTTCACTTGGTACCTTATATTAAAAGCAAATGAGCATGATGCTCCCCGTACCATTCCATCCGGTGCGTTCGCTGTTATTACTCTACGACTCATTAATTAACTTATAACTCAATTCAATATCTATCGCTTCAAAAGATTTATAAACTGTTCCGACATAATTTATGGACTCCAGATGTATCTGTTTAAAACTGAATAATGAGAGGAAAAAAGAGAGATGAATCGAGCACCAAACGAAGCAACATGAATGAGCCGGCCCATACATCAAAATGCCGCTTGTAATACTTATTTTGGAATTTAACAGGTGTATTTTTTGCTACTCGCGTAGGTGGCCCAACATAAAACGTTTCTTTTCATTCAGTTTACAGTTAAAAACATAAATATAAACATAATCGTTTCGCATACCGGATCTATTCATACATAAACTTATTTACATTTATTACTACTGACTATTTTTTATATGTTTTGCATCTTAGGTGGAATAATCCTAATTTATAAAATAAATTTATCTATATATTAATCGGCTTAGGGACATTTTGTTTAAAGAAAACGGGGCATCTGGTGGCGCAAAATTTGGGACTGTTAAAACGTATCAGATCACTTGAAAAGTCCCCCGCCTACCATAGTAAAACACATTTTTTTGGCAAAATTATTATTTTTTATTCAACGTAATTCCCTTCAAGGTTGATACACTGTTTATAGCCACCCTCCAACTTTTCGATATCATTTTTGTACTACGATTTGTCCTTTGCTTCAAAATACCATTCTCATACCCAAATATTCGTGAATGATATGATGTACACGTTCAGTTGATATCTTTAGAGTGTCTGCTAGTTCATTCAATTTCAGTTTACTTTTGGGCGCCACTGCGTTCACCGTCTTCGGTGCTCATTTCACCACGTCTAAACTTAGCATACCAATCCTTGATGGTTGATTTTACTGAGGTAGTGTCCGGAAACTCGGCATCAAGCCAAGTTTTTGCTTCAACTGTATTTTTGCCCTTCAAGAAGCAATATTTTATCAACACGCGAAATTCCTTTTTATCCATTTTTTTTCACAATAACAAAAGTTTCTTCACTCTAAATGCTATAATTCACAAACTAATGATCCGACCTCTGTCAAATTTATACACGCTTTTGAGGGTTAGGGCTAACTAAAAATCATATCAATTTAATTTTAGTAGCGCCATCTATTTGTCAGACCGGGT
The DNA here is from genome assembly GCF_030347505.1 of Rhynchophorus ferrugineus. NCBI lineage: Eukaryota > Metazoa > Arthropoda > Insecta > Coleoptera > Curculionidae > Rhynchophorus > Rhynchophorus ferrugineus. The sequence continues at coordinate 23,669,934 of NW_027472580.1, forward strand.
ACTTTTCAATTGACCCGTTATGAAGGAAATAATTTTAGATGCGTTACAAATGAATATATTCCAATAACGCGAAAAACGCATAAATCAAGCAATCAGGAATAGGTGTCAGATGGGCCAAAAAACGTATAAGCTAATCCAGCCGCTAGCCGTGCGGGTTAAGACTTTAGTTCGCCGACAATAACGTACTAGGATCGAATCTCGATTGGACTAAAGATTTTTTTTAATGTTTGTATAATTAATTAAGGATAGTGTTCATTAAAATTAAGTGATTGTTGGTTTTTTATATTTTAAAAGATATTAAAAGAGAAAGTTATTTAAAATTTTATGTTAGTTTTGGTTATTCTCGTTTTGTTGGAATTATTAGAGAGTTATTTGAAGATTAAATAAAAGACGATTAAGAATAGTATGGACATTTAAAGTTATATTTTACGTTTTTTGCAGAGAAAATAAATTAATGTGTCCGCTTTATCGGAAGGTTTGAAAAAAGAACCTGACAAAAGTCGAAAATAACAAGGAATCGTCTGTTTTTTCTTGCAGTTTTTCGGAATTAGTTTTTGACTTAATATGATGTCCGGTAAACAGAAATATAAAAAGGAAAATTTGTTCTTTATTAAGGTCTATTTTTAACTTATATGGTTCTGGATACAAAGTATAACATTGTAGTAGAAGCAATTCTAAAGGTTAATTTCACATTTCATTAATAAATGCGCTTCTTAACAAAGCTCTAACCGAATATAAAAAGTAATAAATACGTTAATTTGTGCATCAAGATTTAAAATGTTTCAAAAACAAAAGCGAAGAGAAGAAGTTAAAAAGCAAAGAACATCGTAATTTTATTTAAAAATGTAGGTAACGAATAAATATTTTACGTATAAAATATAAAGACTATATGAATATATAAATGTAGTAATGAAACTACAAGTAGTTAAAATGAAAATAACTACATAATTTATATAGATGGAACACACAGGATAAATAGAAAAAATGATGAATTATTAACAGTATATATATTGATTATTTACTTTATAGGCGTATGTTTTGGAAAATCATTAGTTAATTTCAATTCATTAGTCATTAGTCAAATATCAATTTCAGATTTGTTTTATTCAATATATTCTCTGTTTTAATATACAAACATGTGTTGCTTCGTTTATTATTCCATACTTATTTTTATAACCTATATTTAAGAAAAGATCATGTAGACTTACATTTGATGCTCTAAAGTTGTTACAGTTCTGAAAATAGTTTTACTTACGATACTTTGTTATAATATTCAATATTTAATTACCCGTTTTACGTGTCCAACAAACTGATTCAACGTGATATCCACATAGAACTCATAACGAGTGTGCTAGTGCTAGTGCGAAATGACAGTTAAGTGCGTAGGTTCAAACGCAAACTACCATACGAACTGGAATAATTTCTGGAATAAGTTAGAATAGTCATTAGAATAAGTTAGGCTAGACTTTAAAATAAGTTAGAATAGTATCTAGAATAAGATTTAGATTATAAGTTGTACAGCACTTCTACAAGTTAATATGGCTATATTATATAACGGAAATCAAACAATAATAGTTATTGCCCACGGGCAGATTGTTGACATTCCAAGAGATTAATGAACATTTTTTTAATTAAATCCATTTTAAATAATGTCAGTGAGTATTCTTGAAATAGTTTACATATATTTTAATGTTTTAATAGACATTTATTTATTATTTAAATTAATGTTATGTATTAAAAACATTTCTGATCTTATACTGAACATACTGAAAAAGAAATTTTAGTTACATATTATTTTTAAATTAATCGTTTTACTCTATTATGAGAGAAACATGCTTAATTCAATACATTGTGGTCGAAATTTGACCACAGGGCGATCGATCATTAACTGCTATTATTTTGTTGTACTTGCGTGATTACACAAGCATGCCGATACATACATTAGCATGTATTTCCCAAATTAAATTTAACTTAATCTACTTAATCTCTGGCTAAGAGTGACACTTACACATTACAAAAGTTCGTGCGGATTGGTTTGTTTCATTCTGGTTTTCTGTTTTGTTTTGTCAGCTATATTGCCTCTACGTTGCTATGATTTGATAACCTTATTTCGTACTTTAAGGCGAAATCTTGTATAACTTCGTAAATCCATTTGATTTCGCAGTTATCGTGCAGTTCTTCGTCGGTTACATAGCGATAAGCATTAGCAATTAATCGTAGAACTTTGTTTTAGCCTCTCAGTCTCTAATTCATTTGTAGATCTTGTTGATGCTTTGCGTCACTCATATTAACATAATTTTCAACATTTCGGCATATGGTAGTTTACTAGGGACAAATATTTTAGGGAAATCATTGCACCAACATTATATAAACTATTATTATTTAACTCAAAGTAAAACAGCCGAATATCATGTCTTTTAGCACAATAGTTAAGAAATTATAGAATGAAGATTAACTCTATTTCTTGTTGGTTCTCTATAAAAAAATAATTTGCATGATTTGAAAAGTTATAACGCTGTGGTAATTTTTTCTGTAGTACAAAATTGATTGTACTAAACGTGAACATTATCATACGCATTATTTAACGATAAATCGGTTTAATTTCGCGACACTAATGAATCTACGCTCCAAAAACAGACATAAAAATTATATTGTCTAATTAGTCTCTGTGGTTATGGTGCTTGGCAATTGATTCTTGGATATATTACTTGAAATCATAACGAGTGTTGTTAAAATCGTTCCTACAGTAGGTTACATTTGAACAAAATTGATGTTCCATCGGTTCTCAAGATTGGCGAAATTGTTTCTACGCAACTTTTAGATCAATGAAACCAATAAGCAAATAATAGTTTTAGAAATAAACAATATATAATATAATAGTAACATGAAGTCATTATTTAAATTTATAAGGTATTGATATTTTATTATGATTACTTCATAAATTAATATTTTTTATATGTGTGTAGCTTTGATTAATTTTTATGCAATTTGTCCAAATTCATAGTTTTTATAATAACTGTAAACATTTTTCATTTCGAGCTATTAATACCACATTAACACTGACATACTTCTTCCCGCAAATGTTGTTTTGTTGAAATATAATTGGATATTTTTTGTCTAATATATAGTTTATTTGGTTTTACTCCTATTGAAAATAACTAAACAAACGATTAATATGTTTCTTTTATTAGAAATCACCTATGATAAATTACCAATTAAGACAATAATTTAATTCCAAAAACTGTCTATTTCAATTAACATTTATTTTTAGTTTTGTTAATCATTGATACCAACAATAAAATTTACGTTTTCAGAATCTATAATTTGTTCTAATCTTATGTAATAACTATTATTTCTTAAATTATGAAACTATTTTATATTAAAATTAATTTTAAACGCTTACTCCAGTTTAAATATGTCTCGGCAATTTCCTTTTGTATCCGAATGGAATTGTATTCTAGATATTGTAATATGAATCTACATAATTATTACATTTTAAATACTATTAGAAATGCATTTCGTAAGAATATCAAATTAAGCTGAATAAAATGGTTTGTTACGAGACAAATACAAATAATTTTCTCTCATTCACCAAAAGAAGATTTTATGTTAAAAATGTTTGACATAAAACATCATATTGTATTATGAATTTGGACATGTGTCAATATGAACATATATTTTATTGTTATTATATTACACTTTGCGAGTTTTTCGTTTTCGATTGAGTATCAACATTAATTTTTATAATCGGACATTGCGCGGTTGTTTATTTCCCAAAAAAATGCAATTCGTATAATCTGGCAACACTGTGACCTTTTACGTTTCTTAAATATGTTGACGTTTGGTAAATATGTATTTTGGCTTGTGTGATTGATGAATATCGAGAAATCTAACTTTAACGAAAGAAGTTGAGGTGAGCGACTTCAAAAGATTAGAAATAATCAAAATCGCACCAAAACAAGCAATACAGCGGAAGTTCTATAATGTACGGAGATGCAGAATTGGAAGTTGAACTAGTAGTTAGTAGCTGTAACAGGAACGCGATATGTAATTTGCAACATAACAGGTCAATAGATAAGTCCCCGGCCCATCAAAATGCCGCTTGTAATACTTATTTTGGAACTTAACAGGTGTATTTTTTTGCTACTCGCGTAGATGGCCCAACATAAAACGTTTCTTTTCATTCAGTTTACAGTTAAAAACATAAATATAAACATAATCGTTTCGCATACCGGATCTATCCATACATAAACTTATGTACATTTTTTACTACCTCCTATTTTTATATCTTTTGCATTTTGGGTGTAATATATCTAATATAATGTTAATATATAAAATTAATTTACCTGTATATTAATCGGCTTAGGTAAATTTCGTTTGAAAAAAAACGGGGCATCTGGTGGCGCAAAATTGGAGACTGTTAAAACTTATAACAAGTTAATTGAAGAGTCCCCGGCCTGCCATAGTAAAACACGTATTTTTCCAAAATTATTTTTTTTATTCAAAATAATTCCCTTCAAGAGTGGTACACTGAATATAGTGACCCTCCAACTTTTCGATATCATTTTTGTAGTATGATTGGCTGCGATTCAATCATCAATCCATTTTCACACTTCTTCAGCTGTTCATGAGCTTCTAAATGGTGTGGCAGTCACCAAGTGATAATCAAAAGATGCTATCTATATGTGATGGCTGTAGCAAAACTTCTTAGCTGCAACAATATAACCTTTACAATTCTTGCAAGATGTTTTCGAACGCATGTCATTACAAGATGGTGATTTTGCATTTGTTTCACACTGTCTATCGCTGTTTTTTTTTGGCAACAATACGTTATTAAATTTGTTTAATTGACATTCGTAGACATCTGCAATAACTATTTCATTATGTTTTAGCAGCTTTTAACACATTGCAACTTTCTGATCCTATTATATGCACAGTAAGACTTTATGACCAATAATTCATGTTTGGTGTCGATGTAGATAGCTTTCCTGTACTAATTTATGATTTTTTGTGCATAGGATTGTCGTCATTGACTCACATTTTATCACATCATGTCAGAATATGCCACAGAGATCTCCAAAACTTGTACGGGTGACAATAAAATTCATTTTCAGTCAATTCTTGTGGTAGCCATTATTACTCTTTTGGAATGTTACTCTCACTGTGTATAAACGTCTGGAATAGTTAATATATCTGCTAAATTGTCTGAAAGTTCTTTGAACCTTTGTAGCAACTGTTACATTATCTAAGTTGGGTTGTTTATTTAATTTCATTCTAAATTCTTAAGAATTAACATAATTTTAGTTTTATTTTTATAATATCTATTTTATCTTAAAGGAGTTGCGTATATTCTACGTATTGTATAAAATGTCGGTAATATCCTGTATGCAATTAATCCGTTCTAGACTTCAAGTGCCTTAATGGTCTTCATAAAATCGAACGAACAACTATATATTGACATGTAGCAATCATTTCAACTTAATGGCGAATGTTGGAGGGATAGAAAAACCGAAATAACAAACTGCAATTTTCCAACGTTATTACTGACCGATCGCCGACGATTTTCAACGGTGAAAAACTCGACCTGATCGAGCGAAAAAAGCCGATTTGCGCAACTTCCGGATAATGTTGGCTATTTTTTCGCTGCTACCGCGGACTGATTAGACCGTAGAGAAAAAGCAATCGGCCAACGTTGACGTTCCTTCTTCAGAGCGAACAGTCGATGGTATTTCTGTAAATCATTCAAATAATCCTGAAGGAAATATACGTGATGAAGAAAAAAATATCTAAATATAAAGTCTTCTGTCTAAATAGCTTAGAGTTTACGAATTCATTAGTTTTTCATTAGATTACTTTGAAATAAATTTAAATATATATATATATATATATATATATATATATATATATATATATAATATATATATATATATATATATATATATATATATATATATATATATATATATATATATATATATATATGTATATACGGGTTATATTTTTTCAGGGTTATATTATTTCAGGGTTATATTATTTTAAGTTCATTTCCTAAGTCAACCATTAAGTCAAACAAAACCAAATCAAAATTCAGTTAATGCGAAATTGTGAGAACTAAAACATATTTTTGACACATAAAAATTTTAATAGAACATTTTTTCTTGTTATACGTCTTTCTGATATACTGCCCTGCAATAAGTGTTTCACCAAGTAAAACAAACTCCACTAATCCACAAGATACACAAATTCTTGCTCAGGAACTATAATAAATTGCGGAATTCTATATTTTCGAAAGAAATATTAGTGTCACATGAAGAGGTATTCTGAACATTCTAATCTATTTCGGCTGAAGTTCCGCATGGTAGTGTCTTTCCTATATCTACACTACCTATACCACTCAAATCCTAACAACAGAGGAAAGAGTACCTTGCTGACTGTACAGCCATTATGTGTACATCTCAAAGCTATAGAAAAACTACAAGTGACATTGAACAATATCCACAAGTAGACTAGAGATTGTAAATTACAGCTTAATTGCTCGAAATCTGTCCATGTCAACTTTGCATCGTGGCGATAAGACATTATATTATATCATATCACTCGAGAGTTTCACTATTTCTCAAGCAGAATCAGTGACATACTTCGACATCTACATCGGTAGTAGACTTTTTTAGCTTGGAACCGGTTAGGGGAATCCTGTTACGGATACCTGGTCGGGAAGACCCGCAGGAATAAGCGAGTTGGACTGGTTATTTGGAGACTGCCTCTGGGTTACTCACTAAACCCCACCCTATCAGCTGATCCAATGACCCTAACTGAAACTTCTTATTGTTAGTAAAGAGGGTGCCCGTAACCGGTAACACCGTTAAGAGGCACAAGGGCCAGGCAAGGACGTGGCCATATCACACCACGCAGCTTGCGGTACATGAGTTAATCGCTCGCCGGAGAAGGTCGAGACAATTTTGAGTTAGAGCACGACGGGGTAGTGTCCGCTGTGATAGAATTAGGCTACGAAGAGCCGAATGAGTTATTGACCTAAAATATCGGCCAGTTTGGTAATACATCTATTGTCCGAGAGACGAAGAGTGGAGAAATATCTCGAATAAACCTCGGGTATAAAATTATATAAACAAATTCGCTTTATGAAAGACAAAAAAAGACATATTCTCATTTATAAGTAAGTTGGTCTCGAAAAATGTATTTTCTTTAATAACTTAATTGTATAGAAAGTATATGAGCTGTATTGAGTGGTTTTTAAACTTTTTTTTTTAAGTTTAGACGGTATTTTTTAATATTATATTTTTATTATAATTTTTAATATTTGTGTGGTTCCATATCTCTTTAATTTGTTTCTTATATTATTTCTTAATTAGTCATAAATTATATCATCAATACTACAATTTAGATATATGAGGCTTATACATTTTAAAATACTTACAACATATGGTGTTCAGTGTATTGAATGAATTTGAGTTGTGATCTGTTTGTCAAAATACAAGAATTTGTAACAAATATCCTACAAAACAGTGGTAAATACAAAAATTACATCAAGACAATGCAAATATCGCAAATTTATCGCAACCGCAAAAAATGAGCCAGTACAAGCACATAGTCGCATATAATTAAAATTTTTCATGAAATAATTTTAATTGATTACCTTGAAAAAGGAAGGACCATCAACAGCGACTATTATATAGCGTTATTGGACCGTTTGAAGGACGAAATCGTTGAAAACGGCCGCATTTGAAGAAAAAGAAAGTGCTGCTTCAGCAAGACAGTGCACCGTGTCACAAGTCAGTGAAAACGATGGCATAAATCCATGAATTGGCCTTTGAATTGCTTCCTCATCCACCGTATTCTCCATATCTGGCTCCAGCGGCCATTTCCTGTTCTCAAATCTTAAAATAATGCTCGCTGGGGAGAAATTTTCGTCGAATGAAGAAATCCGATTCACCAAAACTGAGGCCTATTTTGAAGCAAAGGACAAATCGTACTACATAAATGGTATCGAATAGTTGGAGGGTCGCTATAATCAGTGTATCACCCTTGAAGGGAATTATGTTGAATAAAAAAAAATTGTCAAAAAAATGTGTTTTACTAAGGTAGTCCGGTATCTTTTCAATTGACTTGTTAATTAGTTGTCTCATAACAAAATACAATAATCTGTAAGAAATATATATAACAACCGGCTGATTCACCAGACTTAGTTTACTCTAATTTCAATCTCTGACTGGTTCCATCAAACAAAAATTTAAACCTGCATTTACAAATCCGTTTCCCTTTTATTATATACTCATGCTTTCTTTTTTTTTATGTTGATAAAATAGTTACCTTATTTATATTATAATTCACCGTTTATTCTCGTTGTGTCTCGGCGATAAGATCAAAACGCCCCATGTTACGACGGGCACATATAAACGCACGCATAAGCTGTCGATTAGCAGCACAATGATTGATTAAATATCACGGCCGTGTTATTCTTTCGATTTACGTGTCCTCGCGATCAGACCGGACCGATATCAATTTATCTGTTCATAAAAGGAAATTGTTATTTTAAATATTGTCGTCGGGATCATCTGATATTCTATGCATGCGGCTGGAAAATAAAGGTACAGGCATTCCTCGAAAAATGAACAGATGCATATTTATGATGGGAGGCACATGGACGACCCATGGTGGAAATTAATTTTGATTTTTTCGTTCGATTGTCATCTACAGGGTGGGTATCACAAGAATGATATCTTCTAAATTAGATTCATATAATAAATAAATAGGTAAATATATACATGTATAAGTTATAAAATGTAAAGGGTTTGAAAACTGCCGATCCAATCCTAATGTCATTTAAACGAGATCCTTGCAGTGTAACTACATCTTCAAACACCAAAGCGATTTCTTAGCCGTATTAGTTGCGTTATTATACCGGAAAGTCATTACCTGCTTTTCCGTAAAAACTACATAATTTTCAAAAAAAAAATTTCCTTATGTTTCAGCCAATTTACTATCCCAAAATAACTATATTTCCTTTGAGGAAAACCACTAACCGAGCCACTTTATAACTTCTTTGAAATTGACGAAATGCTGCACTGCAAACGCGTGTCCCATTGATGTAAGAAATCGATACTCGGTTGGGGCAAGATTTGGAGAGTACGGCGGGTGCGTCCCATAATATATATAATATGTCCCATCTAAGTGCTTTCAGCGCTTCCTTGACTGATTGTGCTTTATGACACTGCGCGTTATCGTGCTCTAAAATTACTTTACCGGGTCTTCAGGCTCTTTCTGAACGCTTTTCGATCAATGTATCAATATAAATTTGTTGTCGCTAACAGTCACTATTAATTGTTCCATCAGGTTTCAATAGTTCGTAATACACCATGCTACTCTGGTCTCACCAAACACAGAGCATTGTCTTCGAACCCATTCCATCCCCAGAAAGATTGGGGTCGTCAGGTGAAAACCATGATTTTATGTGCTTAGAGTTTTCAAAATAAATTCACTTTTCATCACCCGTCACTATTCGATGCCGAAATTACTTCCGATCATACCTTTGAAGCAGCATTTCACTGGCGATTTTCCATTTGCCTATCATTCAATTGATGTTGTACCCATCTTTTGGATTTTCCCTCTTGCTTGTAATTGATCGCTAATCCTTTCTGGGGTCACATTTAACGCTTCTGCTAATTGTTTTTGAGTTAGGGTAGGATGTTCATCCAATAACTCTTGCAGTTTCTCATCGTCAAACTTTTTAGGTCTATCAGAACTTTCTTTGTCTTGCACATCGATATCACCACGTTTGAATTCTCGAAATCATGCCTCGCATATTTTTAGCCTAACATAACGTTTACTTAAAACATAACGTTTTCTTTTTTCGGAAACATAATTTAACGCTTGATATTAAAACTGAGTACTGAAATTATTTTGGATATTAAGATGTGCTTTATATATATAATGCAATTAATACTCGCCTATATTACGCTAGACGGATCGTAAATAATCAATATCTTTTGTTATACCTGTTATATGGTTTGATGAAAATCTATAAACCATATGGATTTGCTGGTGTTAAGTAACTTATGAAAAATTAATAAAAGGATCAGTGAAATTCCCGAATCTTCGACCTTCAAACATTAAATTTTTAAGTTTAAGAACTATGAGAAGATGAACCCATTATTCATCATCCCCTGACTCCATGATTTTGCAGAAGTTGAATCTCATTCCATATACCAGCAGACGATGACTTTCAGCAGCTTTTTTTATTCTTTAATCAAAATATTTTTTTATTTTTTGATAAAAAAACAAAAAAAAATTTGCGGCATGCAAAAACTATTACATGCCGCAAATGCAAGTTTTTAAGCACGAAACTTGACATTTTTAAATTGGTATAAATCTATAATATCTTCCTTTATTAAATATTTAACATGTATAGCTTTGAAGCTTGATGTCTATAGAATAAATGGCATATGTGTCAAATCATTACCTTGCATATTTGAGCTTAGCGGCATCTCTTCCTAAAGAAATGACCAAAGGAATGTACTTGGTCGTTGTTTCTTCTAAAAAGCTTACTATTGAAAGTATATTATTTGACAGTACCGCCTGTACATTCTTCTACTATTAATGTTTTTAATAATTAATAATTTTCTGAGTAGCACTGTTTTTACCCAAATCCAAATGGTATACTCTGTACGGAATGTGATTTTCCGTCACATCCAGATTTGATTCCAATGGGATCACCTCGGAAGTGCACTCTTTCGAATAAAAATTTCTAATAATAAATTAATAAATAAAATAATTTTGAAAATCGGCCCACAATTGACTGATAGATCGGCGAACATACATTAAAAAAAATATACAGTCGAACATAGAACCTCCTCCTTTATCGGTTAAAAATAATCGATAGTGAATAGTAGTCGGATTGGTCGGACTAAAAACAGCGACTGAAACAGTATTTTTTGAAACATTTTCTGCATTATGCGTTGAATGTTTGTTTCACCATTTGTCGTTTCTTTTTAAGAAGAAGCTTAATCAGTATGGGGTTATTAGGTGGTATTGTTCTTGGCACAGAAAAACAATCACTGATGGATGAACTCTCAGATTGGTTCCTAATGTTCACCTACAAAGGGAGTTAAAACACAAAAGACAATCAAGCTATTTTAATAAACTGTTAGATCATTGCGAATTATATTAAAATTACCTCCGTTATCTATTCCTTCTCGAAAGTTATGGCAGCCTTTAAAATATTATTTTTAAATTCGAAATGAGTTGTTTCCAAAAGCGCGCACCAGATACATTTGAAATTGGATCACTAGAATTTCTGTTACCATAAGAAACTAACCACCATAACCGTTATTCCATACATAATGGCATAACGGCCTTTAAAATTAAAAAATTGTTTCTACCTCACACTCACCTTGTTTCATTCTATGTGAACGTCAACCCGCCTTTATTGAAAAGCGTTATAGTATAGTTACAAAGTTATACATTGTACTACAATTAATTGTATGTTTCTCGTCAGATTTATTATGCGCATGTAATGATTTTGTTACTACATTATTGTTTTTAATTCTTTTATATTACTATCTTAAAATTTTTGCGTAATTTTATGAGCTGTAGATAAAATCTCGTTCTGCTTGTTCATGCAAATGGAGTGTCTAGTTGCGTTTACGATTATTATACAACATAAAACCTTGTTTCGTTAAATCTAACAGTAATTAGAAGTAACAATAATTCATATATATTGTCAAATAAATATCAACTTTTTATTAAAAATATATTATAAACAGCGAGAATTGTTAATAGCAAATGGGTCGACGCTGCATTACCGATATTTAAAAGCTTCCATTTTATCAATCGTTACCAGTGGTTGAGTCTCATTTTGAACCGGTTTATAACTCAGATCTAACTCTAGAAGTCTAAAAATGTATCTTTTTTCATATATTTTTTCCTTAATATAATGTAATCATATGTGGTAACCTTCCTTATAGATAACACTTCCCAACAATGGAAATATTTCTCTTATATTTTCATCTGCCGAATTCAAAAACTTCCATAAAATGTATCGATATTTTGGGGATATAAATGACTTGTTAGACACTAGGCTAGACATTAAATTCAGACATATTTTGTTTAATTTATTATGAAATAACGTTTTTTTTTCGGAAAAGTAATTTAACGATTAAAACTGAGTACTGAAATTATTTTGGGTATTAGGATGTGCCTTACATATATAGTGCAATTAATACTCGCCTATATTACGATGGATCGTAAATAACCAATATCTTTTGTTATACCTGTTATATGGTTTGATGAAAATCTATAAACCATATGGATTTGCTGGTGTTAAGTAACTTATGAAAAATTAATAAAAGGATCAGTGAAATTCCCGAATCTTCGACCTTTTATTCGACCTTCAAACGCCAAATTTTTAAGTTTAACAACTATGAGAAGAGGAACCCATCATTCATCATCCCTTAACTCCATGATTTTGAAGACGTTGAATCTCATTCGATATCTTGATTTGTCATAGAACCAACACTTGCCATGACCCTTTTTAAACAATTTAGCTTACAAATATCATCACAATATAACTATCACACTTTAAAACTAAAAACTTTCATCCATTGTGCAAACAAATTTAGTTTATATTGGTTCAATAGTGAACAATTTCTTTCTGCAATTCATTTCTCCAATCTTCACCAGTAGATTACATTTTTTTGCTTTGGCATATTTTTTGAGATTCGAGAATCTTTACAAGAATAATTTGAAACTAATTAATCATACATATGTTTTAGATATGCATATTTAAATCTTAGCGTTGATTAGGAATACTTGCATTGGACAGTAGTCTTCATAATTTAAACGGGCGAATTTGTAAGCTCTATTATATGAAAAATCGAAACGCAAGAAAAGCTTACTGTTCATTAGGTAACATCAAAACAATTTATTCTAAACGTTTATGCCTTTATTATAGATTTACTTTTCATAATTATAGATTTGATTAACTTTTCTTCCAAAATTGTTATGCGTAAATTTGTTAATGGTTTTATAGTCTCTAAGTCGTGGTAAGTTTGTTTTGCACCAAAACTGGTGTGGTACTTAAAAGATTTCATCTAGGAAATCAAGTTAATTTCAAGGAGACTCCACTCTCACGTCAACCTTAGAGTAATGCAACACTTGGACCAGAACAGGACACACAATATACTCAAAAGAATAAAACCATCTGTTCTTGTCTAGTGTAGTGCTGTGAGGTATACTTAATACAGCGGTGTTAATACATAAATATTATTGCACCAGAAACTAAGATAGGGTCGATGGGTCCTCCTATATAGGTACCTATTTAAGTTATTGTAAAGACTAATTGTAGGTTAGTAATAATATGAATGTGAATATTCCAATTGTGTTAGATTATTTTTTTTGTTTTTTGTATTTTTTATTTGCAATTAATTAACTGTAAAATCTTTAAAAAGATAACTTAACGATCTCTAGTGAAAGATTTGGTTAAAATTATCACGATAACCAATTTCTATTTTCATAATAAAGACCAATCGTTTTAGAAAAGCATTTACTAGTTTTTAACTATCGTTGGACTGATTCTATCTCGTGTAATAATAATGAAAGTTCAATAACTAAAATTAAGACAAATCTAATAAACTTCTGTTAGAGTTATTATTATTGTTATTATTATTATTATTACTACTAAGGTCAATTTGAATTCCTGACGGTCCTGGAAGTGGCGTAGGGAATACGGAATGAAAAATGACAAGGAGAAAGTCCGCGTCGGACATTGCGCGCGCACATCAACTGTTGTCGCTCTAATCGAGAAATGAATAATTTATTATGTAAAATATTGTTAGCGACGAACCGTGCAGTTGTTTATTGTTGCCGCCCGATTGTTGTTGTTTCCTCGATCAGAAAAAAATCCGATCAGAAAGCGTACCGAGCACGGCGATTTACGAAAATGTTTATTATCACGTCAGAACTTTTACTTATTAATAGGGAACTGATTCATTTTTTTTGTCTTTTGCATTTCCTGTGTTGACATAATAAGACAAACAATGTGTCGTTATAATAAAATGTAAAAATACGCAATATTATCGTACGATGTCGTAAATGTTGCTTTTCTTTTTCATTGTGATTAAAATAACACATGTAATCTCCATCAAGAGCCCCACAATTATTCCAGCGCCGTTTTAACATTTCAGTACCACTTTTGTGGGTAGATTAACCCGAGCAAAACTCAGGCTAATCTGTTTCACCGCAAGATGGAGTTCCGCGCACACTGCCGAATTGAAAAAGTCCCTATACCCGGGCTCCAGAGGGTATCATACCTCGGTCTTCAATTCGACTTTAGGTTCCAATGGTCAGCCCAAATTCAGCACACTATTTGCAAAGGCAATGACGTGTACAGCCTACTATTTCCACTCCTCTGTAGAGAAAGCAAACTCCCCTAGAAAGCGATTCTGTACAATATGCTGGTCCGTCTACTTTACCTCTACGGATCACAGGTGTGGTACAAATACGTCTTCGAGAGACAACTGGCACTACCCCTAGTGTTCCAATACAAAAAGTCACACCTAGAATCAGGCATCCCGTTCGTGAAAAGCTTCACGAACATTCTCAGTGTGAGGTTCCCTCTAGGCGCCTAACACGATATCAATCTGTTCAAATCCCTGCCCATCCATAAACCCCGGTATTTAAACCAAATACGACAATCCCAGTCGTAATCCAGAGTCTCTGTCGCTCGCAAAACCTTTTAATCCTGAACCCGAAGCTACGTCAGCAAAAGGCCTTTTGATTCTAGCTGATCATCCTGGAAAAAGAATAAAAAAACTCCTTACAGTTTACTGTAATCACTACTCCTTGTGATTATTTGATTTTGGTCATATTTTTGGTTCTTGTGTTGGTGAAATCATGGCCAAAACATCTTTCTGCATAATGGATGAAATAAGGCTTTTTTTAGTTTGGACCTTAAGGATATAAAGATTTATTATAATTAAATATCCTTTAAATACCAGTTTTGATGTTAAAGGTCTAATCTTGATCGAATATATTTCATATAGTAGATTTAATATTATTAACAAACGTATGTATTAATATTACTGACAAAATTTGGTATGAAAAATTAATGTTTTCATAATAATTATGCTAAATCTTAAATAGTGACCTTACATAAAGACCTATAAGACCAATATTGAAGACCAAGACAATGAAATTTAGCTAAATATCTTTGGACTGTTATTGTTCTTGAGTGAAAAGTTTCATCACTTTAGACAAAATATTATAAAATTTAATGAAATTTCCTCCGATATTTCACGCCTATTCCATTCTTTTAATTAATTTTATAACACAGCCTTGTAACCGATTGATATTAAGCCTGGATTACACAGGAATAAAAGGAAAATCTATCGTTCTTTTAACATTTTTTAAGAGTTAAGTGTATTTTATTGTTTCTGATTAACTTTCATCATTTGACAGATAAACCCATTATTGTTCAACATTTTTTTTTTACTTTTTTAAATCAAGCGATTTTGTAAACATTTTTGAGAACCAATTTAATTTAATCACAGTAATTTTCTCTACTAACTAAAGCAAGAACCAAAGCATATGGTGTTAATATGTATTAATGTATGAGTGTTAATAAATATGTATTAATGTTCATATATTTGAAAGTCGAAGATTTCTTCTGTCATTATGGACACAAATAAAAAAACTCAAGTTTAGGTACTCATACAATTTAGTTTTGGGGTGTGTTCATGGACATTTTTGGTTATCTTCATTGATAATCGTTGGGAATCCATTGTTTATTACGCATTACAATACGATTATATTACAATAGAACTCGTGTGGAACCCATTTGTCGAATTTTTAAACATACATATATTCTTCAGATAATCAAAGATTGCCGCCTTATTCTTTATTTTTCTGATATATTTTGTATTATTGGTCAAGATTGACTATGAATATACAATAAGATAATAATAAATTATGGAAAATATATTCGGTTGTGTTGCGTTTCACTTAATTAAATAACAGTGATTTTATTGAAACAACTTTTAATATGTCCAAAACAATGTATAAAATTAACTGAACTACTGAGATGATAAAAATAATTTGTCATTCACACCTTAATTTTAAGAAATTTACAATTAATCAGGATCGATTACTTTGTGGTTGCGACAATGTAAGGTTATATATGGATGGTAGAAATGGAGATGATAATTGTAAATTAAGAGAATAATTTTTCTATAATTTTCTTTCTTTTCCATTCATAAACGTTATAATATAAACATAGAAAGTTTTTAGGTTCCTAACAATTACTATAGCAATACTTTCTTTTAGGGAAAACTAAATTCACTTCTAATAAGTACTAGTATACTTAATGAAAACGCTTTCTACACCATTATCTGAATAGCGCTACTTATTAAAATGCATTCTCGTAAAAAAATCTATAATTATTTCTGCGAAACATTCAATTTGACAAAAATCGATACATTGTTTGATTGTGATTGATATAATCCAAATATTACATATCGATTATAATGATCAAGATATTCATTACAATATAATCATACTTATAAGAGGCTTTACGCGTAAAGTTACCTTCATATAGTTTTTTTAGTCGCCAAATCTATCAAAATGAATCTATTAATTATTATTAGGGCCTTGCACATATTAGGTTATTCATCTATTATTTTTTCATTACAAAAGACCTTTATTGAGAAAAATGTGTACAATATATATTAATCAAACAGTTTTCCCCATATTTATATTTAAATGTCCACACTGTATCAAAAGAACTGCCAAGTAAAATTTTTATTTGGTTCTAACAACTTATAACATACTAAACTTTGCGGATCTCTGTATATGCACAGCAAGATTTTATGACCATGAATCTTCCGGATCGCTGTCGAACCTATAAGTGTATCCTAAACTGGTCACTAACCCTTGCGTCATAGCATTTGAGATTGTCGTAATAGATTCACTTCTCAACTGGTTTGTCAATAGTTAAGCTGAAATATCTTTGTTCACATAACCAGGTGCTCATATATAATCTAAACAATCATACATATAATATCTATGCACCTAAATCTTTTACACTTTACAATAAGATTTTCTACTGTTATCCTATAATAATTATATACTCACCTTTAGTTGTTTCCAATATCACCACCCTATCTTGGTAATTGTCAGTATTGAATCATAATCCCACATTCAGAAAGTTTCATTTAATCATTGTCACTTTCGGAATCGCTATATTAGTGAACAACCAAGCCATTATTTTTCATTAATTCATTAATCTGACAGTTGTTCACGATTCCACCATTTGTCAATTTCTCCTTCAATGTGTCGAATTCATCCAAACCGAAGGTGTTATTTTAGACAATGCTTCTTTCCACATATCCAGAGAGTTCTTGCTTGCATATGCTTCTCGACCTGCATGTCTGTTGTAATGATTCTTTGTCATACCCTATATCAATTCAATTGGACTGAATATGCAGTGATACAGTCCTAATACTATATCATCTATCTTTTTTCATGCCTATTTCTATACAAGTAAATTACATAAAATGTATTTAAATGTAATCGTTTCCATATTAAACATAATTTAGCTTAATTACAATATTTGTCAATTCACTTTATGGGATCTTTTCCACCGGTGTACCATATGGTGCATTGCCCATAACAATAACTGAGATATTTCCTTCAAGATCTTTAAGAGAAAATACACGTTATGGTTCATTTCTCCAAGGTAGTTACCCTACCATTCGTGTTTCGAGCATGAAGAACAATATATCTGTAATGAATTATTAATAAATTTTATAACTAACAAAAATTGTTGTTCCAACGTTTGCCTTTTTCTATCAATTTTTCTTGTCTTTACATTATTTTTATTATTATTTTGCGAGTGATTCAATGTTCCATTCTGGAGTACCGATATCTCATCATAATTCACAAATTGAAGTAGTAATTCTTCCTTAATTTTATTGTATGCTTTTAAAAATTATATTGTTTTAAAGCAATATCTGGAACTTCCATTAGACCTCTTCGTGAGTTATCTGTACACCATTTAAATATTATTTCACCCAACAGTATATGAAGGGAATTTTATATACACTGCTACATCCCTCAAAGAGCTGCATATCTCGAAGTGTTCTATGGATACCTTCCAAACTAATGGTTATCTTTGAAATGATTATATTAAATTATGTTTATTTATGCAATGCATATAATCCCTGATGGAGCTAACCACAAGATGAGAGATAATAAAGTATTTCAACCAGAGTAATAATAAGTGGCAATTTGAAAATTATTAAAAGAAGCAAAGCGCTAAGACAAGGTTTGACAGTTTATAATCTCTAGTTGTTATAATTAATAGTTTTGCAGACGCTTGACAACCGGTCGACTTTTGTAGGCTCATTCGATTACATGTTCGAACTTATCAGATAGCATTTTATCTCTTTTTAACTAAAATAAAATGAGATGGCAATACTTTTCTTATAGTTATACTTTCTTAAATAGTGTCATTCAAATAATAATGAGATATATTTGCTATTCCCTATTATCACATACTGATCTGCATATTATCTGCGTTCAACTATAACATTTGAGAAAACAGGTATGTATTATAACGACATATATCCATTTATAAGGAATCAAATCAGCCGACTATTGAACAACGGGAAAATTGACATCGTTAGTCGGTCCATAAATTGACGGTACCATAAATTGGCACCCTGTACGATTGGCGTAAAAAAATGAGCCCGATAAAATTGGGTTAGTTAAATCGACAGGTCGGTCTCGATGGGCAGACCGTATATAACGGGTCCATAGGCCGACCCATGCGCATTCCATTCGAGATAGGAAATGGCTGTGAGCAAACCGATATATTGCGGAGTTATAGGAGAGGAATGCGCTCGTACGTACCGAGGCCGAATCCGCCGGGAAATTTTTCTGCAATCCATCTTTACTTGATACTACAGCGGAAATAAATCTTATTTGACTTTTGCCGGTTACTTATTACTCTTCCACTATATAGTAAATAAGAGGATATCCAGTAATATTTTGTCATTTATTCCGTAGTTTAAGTTTCAAAGCAAATATTGTCATAGATTACTTTCAGTTTTTTGGGCAATGCTACTGTACTTGATTTAAAACAGTACCATTCCAGTTGTTGATTGAAAACAATTTTTTTCATATATTATTCTCTTAAACCAGTTTTTCAGAATTTCATCAATTGTTAAGAAATCCTTTACTTGAAGCTACATCTGAAATAAATCCTATTTGACTTTTGCCGGTTACTTTTTCTGGTCTCCGTTTTATCTACTAGGGTTATATGGACTGTAAGTTGTCATTTAATCAGTACTTTAAGGATTTTATATTACAATTAATAATATTTATATAATTTTTGTTTATAATTTTATTTATTTATTTTTCATTTTATATTTTAATATAAATTAATATATAACAAATATTAATATATGTTATATATCTGTATAATTAATATCCGTATAAACGTATAAATATATTTCGATACAGTCAATTTCCTTTGGTGCTATTTTTTCTGAGAATATAGTAATAACAACGTTAATTATGTAATATGTATTTTTAATATTTTGTTAATATTATTTCACTATATTTCATAAAAAATATAACGAATTAAACATAATGCTGTATAAAAATGCTTTATATTTTTTTAGTTTTACTTTTAAATTTGTGCAATTTTTATTACTAAATATTGTCTACAATAATAGCACTTTTTATATAACTACAGATGGCAAGACCGGATGTCTTCCGTATTAATCTCTAAGTTGGTCACTCGCCAGTCGGTAGGCTCAATGAGTAAAAAGTTAAGAAGCTCAAGTTAAAAAACAGGAGTATCGTGTAAACCCTTAAAAAATGGATAGTGATTTATAATTTAATCTAATTACAAGCTATATTTCTAACACATGGGCTGAAAGGCCCCGGGAAAGAAAACAGTTTTTTTTTTGTTCAATATTTGCTTTATTCGTCAACGTAATCTCCATCCAAGAGCAACATAAGCATTCCAGCGCCGCTCTATAATTTCAATACCACTTTTGTAGAACGATTTACTTTTTGCATCAAAATAGACCTGTCACCAGTTGCTTTCCACCCTGATGAAGATCATTTTGATTCCGGAGTGAAGTGATGGATCCACGGTTCATCCATTGTCATATATCGATGCAAGAATTTCGGTTTGTTTAGTCTAAACTTGGCCAAACACTGTTCAGAATCATAAACACGTTCTTTGGTCTTTTTGGTCAACAGTGAGCAAACGCGGAACCTACTTTGAACAAAATTTTCTCATGGTTAAATGTTCATGCAATTTAAAGCCAACACGTTCTTTTGATATCCTTACGATGTTAGCTGACTCAACACAACTTCACTTTTCAATCAGTCAAAACAATTTTTTGGATTTTCTTGATGTTTTTTGGTGTTAGCACCTCATTTTGGCGTTTACTGAGTTCTGCATCATCGGTGTCTATTCGACCACGTTTGAAGTCAGCAGACCAACGTTTTATTGTTGTTTCTGATGAAGCCGAGTCGTTATAATACTTTTCAAGCCATTGCTTCACTTGAACGGTATTTTTTCACATCAATAAGCAGTGTAAAATTAAAACACGAAATTTTTTTTGATCCATTGTTTTGAAAATAGTAGTGTCACTTTTAGCACAGTAACTTACGAGTAGAATATCATGAAATTTTAACAGCTTGCTTTTTAAGATTAGTACTAATCGAAAAAGTGGTAAATGCAATAAAACTAGTACCATCTATGTGTCAGGCCTGGGAATTTTCAGGCCATGTGTTATAAGGGATATTTCTATAAATGATCGATGAAATGTAAATACGTTCTATTAAACTACTCAATATTTGAATTTCTGCATAAGACTGAAAACGTAGCAGCAGAAGTAACTCGGCAGTACTAAGATGCAATATTTCTTGGTAACATATTTTCTTTATTTTCTCGTAATTTGTTCTTTCTGCCATCTGTGTTATTTCTGGGTCATATTTTATAGATATATATCTATAAGATTTGAGACTCACTGTTTTAATACTGTTGTCGTAGATTATTCTTGTTTTCGACTTATCACTATTATAATCACCTCGTAATAACTCTTATATTGGTATTATTTGTACATTAATATAACTATGAATAATTATTTATTTAATTACCGTAATTTCAGACTTCTTCCGTGTCATAGCAACTGAAGTTAAAAGTTGTATATATTTTACAGCAAAAAAATTATTGATTATATACATTACTGGCATATTTTACTTCAGGAAGACACGGATCAACAGAGAAATCGATATATTACGTATTTTTTTCATTTTATCAACTATTTCCAATAAGGATATCCTGAACACCTGCGAACATTCTTCTAACATATAATAATGGTTATTTTTATTCCATTTAATCTACGGTCAATTTTAGCAAAAAAAAAAAACGTTAAACAAGCCGTAATTTCTATGCGCTTAATAAAAATGTATTTTCAGTATGAAAACCAATGATTTATTATATACACTAATGGATAAAAATAGTGCATGTGTTATATGTGGATTTTTTTTCAATTATGACTATGGTATAAAACATTTATTATTTTGCAATAGGTATACTCAGCATATCACTTTTCTGGATATGATTTTTAAATATTTTTTAATTATTATAGTTGATACTATTTGTAGGAATGTTCGTCTGGTCGGTATGAATATGTGGCTGTCCATGCGATTGTTTGTCCGACCACTCGCTACAATTTTTGGAAGGAATTTACACGAGAATTAAAAACACTGGTTGAAGAATGGACAGGATATTAGGTTAAGGTAAAGTACGGTAGCGCTGTGGAAGTGGTACTGTTACAAGGGGATAGAGAAAAGAAAAGAGAGCGAGACGTCGTCGTGGTAGTCTTTTATAGCCGGGAACCGCATGGTACCAATCCACTGGCTTTGCCAACCTTTGAACTTGCTGATCCGATTATAAATCATTACACTTTTGATATTATTAAATGTTATAAGAGACAATATTGTTTGTACATGTGAGTAGTTGTGGAAGAAATGTTTTAATGATGACTAAAGTTATATATGTTTAAGTGTCTAACAGTTTCAATATTACCGTATACAATTACTGTTATCAGTGGATTCTGTGAAGAGCTCAGCAGAAAAATTATTTATGCAATTATTGTAATAATAAAGTAATGCTAATATGTAAAATAGCTAATATCAAATCAACTCTCGCTATGTTGAATAATTATTGTTGAATATAATCTTATATAGATTAGATACAAGACATTATTTAGATCCTAAAAACGAATTCATGGAGCTAATAACAAAACACACGAATTTTAAAATGTGTTTTCTCAAAATAACGATAATTTATATAATTCACCAATAGAAGAATCAACCTCAAATAACTGAAGAATAAATTGAAAATATGTAATTTCATAAAAACAGGTTAATTGAAAAGTTCCCGGGCTGACACATACATGGAGCTACTAGAATTAAATATATATATTTTAGTTAGCCCTAATCCTCAAAAGATGCGTGTATACATTTGACAGCTGTCGGATCATTAGTTTGTGAATTATAACATTTTAAGTGAAGCAACTTTTGTTATTGTGAACAAAAAAAATGGATAAAATGGAATTTCGCGTGTTGATAAAATATTACTTTTTGAAGGGAAAAAATACAGTTGAAGTAAAAACATTGCTTGATACCGAGTTTCCGGACACTGCCCCTTAAACATCAACCATCAAGGATTGGTATGCTAAGTTTAGACGTGGTGAAATGAGCACCAAAGATGGTAAACGCAGTGGAAGCCCAAAAAATCCACAAAATGATTTTGATTGGCTGTAAATTGAAATTGAATGATATAGCAGACACGCTAAAGATATCATCAACTGAAAGTGTACATTGTATCATTCACGAATATTTTTTGTGTATGGGAAAGCTCTGTGCAAAGTGGGTGCCGCGCGAGCTCACTTTTGACCAAAAACAACGACGAGTTAATGATTCGGAGCAGTGTTTGAAGATGATCAAGCGTAATAAACCCGAGTTTTTGCGTCGATATGTGAATGAAACATGGCTCCATCATTTCACTCCGAAGTCCACTCGACAGTCATCCGAGTGTACTGCACACGATAAACCCGCTCCAAAGCGTGGCAGAAAACGCAACAGTCGGATAGCAAGTTTAAGGCTAACTTGAAAAAGGAAGGACCATCTACAGCGACTATTACATAGCGTTATTAGACCGTTTGAAGGACGAAATCGCCGAAAACGGTCGCATTTGAAGAAAAAGAAAGTTCTGCTTCACCAAAACAATGCACCGTGTTACAAGTCAGTGAAAACGATGGAGAAAATCCATGAATTGGGCTTCGAATTGCTTTCTCATCCACTATATTCTCCAGATCTGTCCCCCAGCAACTATTTTCTGTTCTCAGATCTCAAAAGAATGCTCAGTGGAAAGAAATGTTCGTCTAATGAAAAGGTTATCGTCGAAACTGAGGCCTGTTTTGAAGCAAAGGACCAATCGTTCTACAAGAATTGTATCGAATAGTTGGGTGGTCGCTATTATCAGTGCATAACCCTTGGAGGAAATTATGTTGAATCAAAAAAACTAATTTTGCCAAAAAAAAAGTGTTTTACTATGGTAGGCCAGGGAGAGAGCCTACCATAGAGCCTTTTCAGTTGACCTGTTATTTATAATTTAGTTTAACAATGTAATCAATATTAAGTAGTTTAATGTAAATGAAGGAAGAAACAATGTATTTATAATATAATATTTTTTTATTAATTATATTTAATTATACAATTAAACAGATTATACAATCAAACATTTTTTAATCGAATTACAGGATACATCGTGTACAAGTGGTGCTGCATATCTAATTTCATATGTCATATATGATCATATGTGCTTAATAACCTGGAATAAACTACTACCAATATTATTATATTCCCATTTAAATTACAGAAAATTATATGATGTTAAAAATCGCAAGTGGCTTTTACTCTAGTTTTTAGCGATGAATAATAACAAGACTAATATAAGGATTGACGCAGATGTAAAAAAAATAGCAAATCCTATCCAATAAAAAATCGCTAAAAGGAAATGCCATTGTTGAGAAAAGAGAAATTGGACAGAGTGCATCGTGTGCAAGACCTGAGATTTCACTGGAAACAGGTACTGGTTAGTACTTGGCTAGTATCTCTAAAGAAACATATTTAACCAGAATGTCCTTTCTGCTTTAAAGCACATAGATTATGTAAAACATAGATAAATATGGACAGAAATATTCTTGGTATTACAAGACCGAGTATAGCATGTATATGACCCCTTTCACACACAACACACATACCATCTTCCAATTCTTCAGATGTTTTAAGATCGATGCCTTTAAATAATGCAAATCATTTAATCCGACACATAATTGAACATTACAGAAAAATCATGTTTTGTATTTTTATAGAAATTTGTTTGCGTATTTTAAGGCACATCCTTTTATAGATGAAATCAATTTCAATCCGTATTAGTGAACAATTTTTATTTGATCTGAAATTCTTCGATACAGTCGTGTTTTAAAAGACCTTCGGGTTGATTAATAATGATTGTTAATACATCCATGTGTCAGTGTATGATATTATATATCACACAGTACAATCTACAAATTACATCATCGCCTATTAGAGCAGAAAATATTTTTTATCTTTATTACAAAGAACACGTTTGAGTGGTGGGTTTAAAAGGAATTTCATCAAAGGCCTAGGTATTAAATGTATGGTACTGTAGCAATAAAGCAATATTGCTGTGGCAGTTGTTGGGCTTAAATTAATTAAATTAATTAATTATAATATACGGTAGTATCCAAAAGCTTTTTTTGTAATTTTACTTGGAAACATTGGACATTTATATGAGATTCAATATTAATTAATTATAGTATTTATTAGTGAAATATTTTTAAATAAATAGCTCAGAGGACTGTTAGTCATCGTTAAATGATATTTGATCTGATTGTTAACTTTTTCGTAGCAGTAATAATGTTGGCAGATATATTTGAGTTTGCAGAGTTTGGTTTTGTCGCCTTCCAAATATAAGATATATTGATACATTTTAGATATAACTTATAACAACATGTGATCGAGGGTTTTTTAAGAAAAGTTGTATGCCTTTTACTATATTTTGGGCTTTTTGCTTTAATACTTTATATTAATTGTTGGCTTTTTCAACTCTTTTTATGGGCTGTTCCTGAATGTTCTTTCATTAGTTGAAATCACTGTTGTCACTTATAGATATTTATCTCTAGATCTTATGCCTTTATATATATCTTCATCCAATAGATAATTTACAGAGTTTTTCTCTTTCCTTTTCCTACTCCACTGCAAAATTATCATTTCTAAATTCACTATCCAGTATTGACAGTAAGAAATAACTTTTTGAATTTTTTTCAAATAAATAATTCAGTATTGCTCCTCTTTCGGTTAAAATATAAAAATTAGCAGTACTAGAGGCAGTAGACCATATTAGGAGTACGCCCAATCACTAAAATTCTAATATGTTGACTTACTTTACGAAACAAAACAAAGAGAAATATGAAAATCAACAAAAATATTATCAATTCTTTCGTCAGTACCTTTTATTTAAAAAAATAGATTTAATACATTATATTTAGAAATATTCAAAGAAAAAGCAAATCTTAAAGCTGACACAAGCGAAACTGGTTTTGATTCTTTGTAGCAGTTTTTAAGATGTATTTTATTATCTGTTATAGAATTTAAAAGAAAACACAAAGCAATGGCAATAGTATAACTGTTAAGATAAAAAATAGAATATATTATGATCTGAATATATATACTAGACTTTTTGCACTAATATTATATGATATTGATGAGTATGTGTTATATAGCGTGACTGATTTGGCCCAGACTCTCAGATGTGATGAGTGAAGTGTCTACATTATAAGAATTTTATTTATATTAAAATAATATTGGAATAATAATATTATCTGTATAGTCTTGCCAAGAAGTCGCCACTTTTTCTCTTAAAACGAAATAGTTTTCTAGTATTTTTTTAAAATTTTAAATCTTAACGCTTTCATAACTTATTAAGATTAAGGCCAATAAACATATTAAATCGAGTTAGTGAGAAGGTGAAAATATTACAATACCAACATCATATTTGCTAGTTCAAATCAAATCATTTATCAATCATATCATCAAATTTGTATTCATATTAATGGATTAATATTATTAATTATAATTATATTATTCCAAAAATATTAAGGAATTTTTATTATCAACACAGTGAGAATTAAAATTTAATTATAATGAATAATAGTTAGAATATATAATTATTATAAAGTTTTTTTTTAATATATATTAAAGTCTCCTTTTTACCAACTAGGATTTATCTGGACTGAACTTACTTACTTAACGTAGGCTCCAAACGACGGTTCTTGGCTTTAAGCTTACCAATTAGCAAGTGTCCAACGTAGAGATCATCCCAGAAGACATCCGGTCTTAATATGCTTTTGTACAGGCTGTAAAAAAACTATTGAGATGTATACATAATTGTATTGGAAGAATTATAGAAACCATTCTTAATAGTAATGGCATTTTCTGCGAAATAAGGAAGTTCATGTTAGCTATATGTTATTAATATAAACGCTTGTCATTACTTAACATACAAATTAAAGAAAGTTATTATAAGATAGAAAATATTTCGATATTATCGTATCAAGGATAACTTAAGTTTCTTGTTATGAGAACTTCGTAAAATTATCATAAAAGATAAATATGTTTATAGCATTAAACATTGAAATGTTCAATATTCTGCTGGGTTGATTAATTAATGGTAATTATACGATGTTTCAACTGAATATAAATGAACATGAGAATGAAAATAATTGATATAAAATGAAAAGTAATAAAAATGCATAATTAATGTGTTAATAAAATTTTATAATTGGAACCTGAACTATAAAATATTTTAATATTAAGGCCTCTGCAATATGTTCGAACTAAACTTCGTTGAACTAATAAATATTAAAAGTTCAAATAACAGTGTAATAAGTATATTATTTTCGAGAGTGCTTAATTAATCTATATGAGGACGAGTACTATGTTAATAATCGATTGAAAGTGAAAGCTGCAAGAATACCGGAAACAGATACGCTTTGATAATATCTCACGGTGCGATTGTTCGAAGCGAATTATCTTAAAGGCAAGGAAGTTGTGTCTGGCAAGTCCGGTGATGGCACCAGCGATTTGTTGAAGTTTTAACGGCACCAATAAATGCTAGTCTACCTTTTAGAGCTGACGTTTTTTCGTTACTGTGTTTCCGATGTCTTCTTCGGTGGCGCCTGACTACAATAAAAACGTTATGACATTTCTGAGAACAAGTACTTAAGCACATGTATAAAACAATAAATGAGGATATGTGATCTAATGAGTGTTATCAGTGTTGAAGCCTTTTACAATACTTGGCATTCCATAAATGATGTATCAGTAAAGTGTAAATTTAAACGATATCCATTCCTTTTATCTTTTATGTCGTTATATTAAATGAGAAAATATTATTATGTCATTATTATAAATTAAATAATATACCTATTATACCTCACATATCTGAAAAATTATACATTTTGAAGCAATTTAACCTCATACTCACATATCAATTCTAATAGAATAAAAATATTTCCCTATTTACTGAATATCACTACATAGTATAAAACAAAGTCGCCTTTTCTGTCCCTATATCCCTATGTGCGCTTACATCTTTAAAACTACGCAACGGATTTTGATGGGGTTTTTTTCAATAGATAGAGTGATTCAAGAGGAAGGTTTATATGTATAATACATGCATAATATACTAAGGCAACATTGCTAATTTTAGAGGTTTCTAATGTGATGTCGTAAATTAACCTATTTTTTTAGGCTTATTTAGCAATTAGCAAAAACGCTGCCTAACCCTACGAGTTAGATCAAATTAATGTACTACAGTATTGTACACCATAAAAAGGTCTACAAAAAAGTCCTGGATGGTATATGTTTATCTTTTAGGGATAACCCACATTAACCATTTTTATTGTTTACTTTTTACGTGAGAAAATGGCTTATATACGAAGCTATTTTAAGCAATACGGCATTAATCCTTATCGAATTAAGTACCTTAAATACAGTGTGCAATTAATATAGATCAATATGGTTCCTTACAGCATGTAAATTAAACAAATATTTTCGGAGATATTACAAATTTAAAATTTGCATTTAAAAATGTGTAATGTAATAAAAATTGTATGAATTTAGATATTCCAAAGATAGCAGGAAATCTTCATAGTAAGTATAGGGGAAGAGGAATTGTTTTACTCCAAATTTAATGCGTGCAGGCCAAGGGCAGTAATGAATGAACCAAAAATACTGGATCGATTTTAATCATGTTTTCATTGAGTGACATAGGCATATATATTTTATGCCCGTGCAAAGTCGGAGCGGGCCGCTATGTTTTTATATACAACGTTCATATTTTTTCTGTAGTGTATTTAATTTAGTATCAGCATTGCACCCGTGCGAAGCCGGGGCGGGTCGCTAGTTATAATTATTAGGTTGATGAATCCTAGCTTGAATTGATTGGTGGGGATTTAAAGTATTGTCTATTAAAAAAAAATGTAAATTTTTAAGCAATTCAACCTGAATCTCATAATCACCTGTCTTCTCTTTCAACCAAAAACACGCATATTTTGAGATATTATCCATATCTCCGAGATAAAAATTTGTTATCCTTTTTCCATATATAGTTTTATATGAAGACTTGCTACTTTTGATATTTTCATAATTATGCTGTCGTTTCAATTCAAAATTTTGGTTTCTAATAATATCATGAAGTTGTAAAGTTTGTTATCATTTCTATTAGATTAACATCACGTTAGATAAAAAGAACAGAGCAGATCAGACTGGAAATCAAAGAAGCGTACTGGTTAGTCGGAAGATACTCCCAAATTGGCCTAAAATCAAATAGATTACCTTATCAGATAATTATAAATATAATTATTATGCGGTTGAAATAGGGGATTGTATTAAAACATCACACCAACTAGTAACTCAATGATGCCAAACCAAATTTTTTCGATTAATTACCAATAATTATCGCTACGTATCGTAAACTACAGGATAACCTCGGAATCAAATGGATTTATGAAGTTATCCAAGATTTGGATCTAAAACATAAAATAAGGTTACTTAATCACAACAATATTCATAGCAATATGGCTACTGGATAACATGCAGGAAATCAGATAATTGAAGCGAACCATACCACAGGAACTTGTTTAGTGTACATAAGTGTATTCTTAACTTTAACTGAATTAGTTTACTTTCATTTTAATTTAGAAAATACATATTGTATTTATATGTGTATCCCACACTCGTCTTGGACATATTGAAAATGATCAATTCTTTGAAGAATTTTTCAACATAAGTTGAAGAAGACCAAGCTGTAGCTAAATATAAAAATCATTATAAACTTATTAATGCATAGAATAACATTTTGTCCGATCAACATGAAACATATATGCCTATAGAATTACAACTTTGTTTAAAAAGTCCTGTCGCTGATTTAAAACAAGACCCAATATTTTTATGGAGAGTGCTACAATCCACCTACCCTAATTTTAAGGCAAATAGCTCTTAAGTATTTGTATTGCAAACCGATATCCACAGTTTTGTCTTTATACATATCGATGTTTTTCAATAGATATTTATCGTAGATTTCTCATTTCTAGCTTAGATACACTTGAAGAAGCCACTACATTTAATATGTTGGCGATCATTCAAGGAAGGGGATGTTTATTATTTTTTTATTCAATCTACTACTTTCCTAGAGAGAGATAATATTAATATTTTTTTCAGATTCATAATTTTTATCATTTATTATCTTATGTTAGCTCATTCATGCCTATTTTAAGAGCAAATTGAAAACATAAGTTTAATTATATTCCAGTCGTTAAGTACAGCGACCACCTATGTTTCATCATCAATATTACTAATCGACTTCAATTTAAAATAATCGAATACCATCTCGAAGGAAACATTCCCTGCATTTCAAAGGAAGTTCTCCCCTTAAATAACCGGATAAACCAAATGCGACCAAAGAAAACTCATCTCGACAACCATCCACGTAATGAAAAAACCCTTCTTCATTCACCTTTCGCGCCCCCCGCAGTTATTAAATATCACCCCAGCGGGACGCCGACTGATTTCACCCTTGCCGTTGGCTCGCGCCAATTGAAAAATGATATGAATTACGACCGCGTCTGAGAAGCCGTTCGTTTCGAATGCTGGCGTCCAACAACATCGCGGTCCATTCCTCCGGGTCGCCCTATTTGGAGCCGCTTCTGATGCGACGCCACGAAAAGGGAGACCGCTCCAGGCAATTCGTTACGGTTTTTAATTGGTTTAAGCCATACGGTCCAGATTTATGGTCGCGTGACGCCTTTCCTTTTTTTTGCGCGACCGTACCGTGTTACGCTGTCGCCTCAATTTTATCTATGAATGCATTCGGTGCGGTTGTGATGGGTGTTCGGGTATATAGGTTTCAACTAATTGAAAATGTGTTAGAAATGTTATTATTAATCTCTCTATTACAATATTATCAAATGGTGTAGGTTAATGAGAGTGAAGCTTGTTATCAGTTATTTTAAAAATATATTAATAGTACTAGTGATGTACTACAATGTATTAAATTAATAATGTTTCCCTCATAATACAGTATAGGGAATAATTTAAAAATTATATGTTACTAAAAATTGTTTACACAGTATTTTCAATATATGGTCAGAAATGTATCAGATATACAACATTAGTTAAAATAATAAAAGTCTGCATATTAAAATATATAAAATATATACAAGCAATCTCAGAACTAACACTCACTAACATGTTTTAAATGATTCAACAAAATATTGATAACTTTAAATTACTACAGCACTGAACATTATAACAATTATGTATTTTTGTATGTATATTAAAACAATAACGAACAAACGTAGTTAATTTAATTTTTACAATTTGGAAATGTACATTAAAAGAATATAATTGCAATCATTTTTTTATTAATCTCTTATTATTATATTTATTTTATTAATAACTTAGAACGTCAACGATCTGTCCATGGGCAATAAGTATTATTATATGATTTCCGTTATATAATATAATCATGATAACATATTGAAGATCACTTCAGTAAGTGATCTGATGTACAACTTATAATTTAAGATATATCTTATCATAGATTCTATATATATAATATTCTAGATACTATTCTAACTTATTTAAAGTCTATCCTAACTTATTCTAAAGACCATTCTAACTTATTTTAGAGATTATTAAATCTCACTATATGTGTCTATTAATCAATTCGTATGGTAGTTTGCGTTTGAGCCTACGCACTTCATTGTCATCGCGTACATTTAACTGTATAGTCTTTCAAAATACTTCGCACTACGTTTTTCAATCATTATATTAACTATTGATTTTTTACAACTTATATATATTTTTTATAAAGTAAATAATCAAAATAATTGGCACATGTTTCAAAAAATAAAATATATATATCTTATTATATTAATCGTAAAACAGCTTAATATTTATCAATGCTTTAAAATATACAAACATATACTATTAATCATTCATAATTTATTCTTTTTCTCTTATGTGTTCTATCTATCGCAAATTATATATATATTCGGTTTTACTTTAACTGCTACGTATTTTCATTCCTTAATTTTTGTATTCAAACAGTCTTTAATTTTTAGTCATATTTCCCACATAAAATATATATTGCAAAAACAATAAATACACCAGGCTTATTAAAAGAATAACAGCCGCTGTTATTCTATGGATTTGGCCGATTGTTGAGTTATGATTTCGAATGTACTAATTGTTCTTAGAACTTTGTAAACTCAAGACTTCAACTATAATATGTCTATTCAGCTATATTTTTATAAATGTATCACTCAATATCTGATAACCAATCAAAAAATGTATCAACACTCTTATCGACGATTAAATATATTGATAATTATTTTAACCTTCCCGTCAACCCGTCATTATTATTGAATTGAAGAAACAATAGCTAATATTTTTTGAAAACAACAATATTTTAACCTAATTCATAAATTTATTATCAACTAAGTTAAAGTTAGGTCAAAATATTGAAGTGTGACATACTTTTGCGTAATGTAAAATTTCTCTTGAATGTAATGAGAAAATAAAGGTGTAGTAACCATTTTCATCAGACTGGTTTTTTACGCTTTTTGTAGTAAACGTCACATGTTGATACTCTTTCATATGACATCGGGTAATAAAACGTTTCTTTAGGTCACATAAACATGTTTATATGACATAATAAACAACTACACAAAGTACATCAAAGACATTAACTTTTCACTTTTATAATCACTACTATAAAAATGTTTATTTATTGACATCAGTTACCTGAAGTTGTTAATATCATTTTAAATGTTTTTTATTAATTTACTAATGTCATCATTAATTGTTTAATAACAAAACTGTCTGTTTGCGACTATAAAATATATTAATCAGTGTCCATCAGCGGTGGTCAAATACTGTAGGTACCCTACATCCAATTTTCGATTTTCGTCTCAATATAATGTTTAATCTATAGAGGCGAAATGAGTTTTAGTTTAGCAACATTTGCCGACAAAACAGTTATAGTGGCAAAAGATGTAACAAGATTTACAAATGGATTAGAAACTGTAAAATACAGCTTAATAGCTCCAAATCTGTCCATGTTAATTTTGCCTTGCGGCGATATGACTAAATCCTAATTATATCACTTGACGGAGCCCGATTCATCAAGCGGAATGAGCTAAATAGCTCTAAATATATCTCGATGGTGTGCTAAATTGTAAACATCAGGTTAGACAAAAAGCTGAGCAGATTAGACTCAAAGTCAACTACTGCAACTACACTCAACTTGACCTTAAATAAAAGATATTGGTTTATCAGTAAAATAATATAAATAATAATAAAGCCAATTTGATCTATGGTGTTCAAATATAGGGTTGCACTAATACAACAAACATACTAGTAATCCAACGCGTCCAAGACAAAGTTCTACGATTAATTACCGATGCTTATTGTTATGTAGCCAACGAAGAGCTGCACGATGACCTCGGAATCAAATGGATACACGAAGCAATCCAAGATTTTGCCTTAAAACATGATATAAGGTTGTTAAATCACAGCAACATGGAAGTAATACAGCTATTGGACAAAATGCAGCGCATAAGATTGGAGCTATCCAAACTACACGAACTTACTTAGTGTATAAGTGTATTCTTAATTTTAGCTGAAGTATATTGGTTTTATTTTAAATTGGGAAATACCTACTGATGTATTAATCCCGTGCTCGCCTTGCTTGTGTATTAATGCAAGTGCAACAGAACAGTAATAATAAATTAATTTGTAAATTAAGATTGTACTAAGCATATTTAATATAAGATGTCATTAATAAAAAAGTAGAAGAGCTAGGAGACGATATGGGGAGTAATTCCATTCAAATAATGTGTTTAAATAGTTGGATTATACTGGGAGAAAGCATAGCCAATTGTTTGCAAAGTTATACGGCGTGAGTATATATATATATAGTGAGTAAAATATGTAAATAGGAGGTTTCTCACTGATACTGTAATTTGTGGACAGTACCGCCAGCACTCTGCTGTCCTCCCATCAATTTCCTGTTTCTCACGCATCTCCTAATATATGTTCTAGCCTGTCCTGGATCCTTTCATCCTTTAGTCACTTTTGTACTCACTTGTCTACTCTATATCATAAAATGAAAAACAAGTAATAATAATACAAAAAGGAAACAACTAAACCAATCAATATAGACATGGTGTGAATATAAACTTAATGGCGTAAATTAAGACGTGAATAATAACTTGAATGCATTAGAACCTCCCTAGAAGTTCGCCTTATTTAAGGTGGCATTTCATATGTCACATCCACTCTGAAAGCATACTGTATCTACCAACTAGCTTCCATTCTGGCCAATAGACAATTATAAGGGGTTTTCCATGTTCTAAATAGCTAAGGGTCAGGCAGCGGCAATAAAAAATGATCAAATAATTACCGACGAATCTCCGAGAAAGACCCAAACTACCGCCATAAAGCTATAAAAATGCAGATATTATAAAAACGGTATTTTGGGATATAAGTATTAAAATTAACAATATATAATGAATTTAATCTCTCTAAAGTCCTGAACTATCTGGGATAGGTTAATGTCCTCTTTGTAGTTAGAGAACCTTCTGACTAAATTAAATAAATATAAGAGATTAAAAATAATAACACAGTACAAATTTGTGTTCACGTTTATTATTTTCAATTGTTACTCTTACTGTGAAAGAATGTTATAATATGATTTATTTAACCATTACATTTTTTTCTTTTTTTGTCAACACATTATTATAACCTCAAAATATTTATTTATTTTTTGAAGCTATACACGAATCGACCAAATTTAATCATTTAGCATTAATACATGCAATTGTTCCCGGAATAGATTGATAGACTGTGTGAATAGTTTCCATTATCCCATTCTTATACCAAAACATCCGCCATTTGCTTCAGTGGTGTTGGGGATGGAAATCTACTCCTCATTGTGTGCTCTAAAACTCTCTGATTATGTTCAGGTTTGGCGATTGTGCTGGCCGGGGAGCATGTCTGATAATATAGTGGTTTTCCTTAAATAAATACAATCCTTTTTAATTTTTGTCTGTTTCTGTCAGTTAACTTTGGGTTTCCACTGCTATTCCTCTTCGACGATGATATTTTACCATGTTTTGTTTGTATAGTGCCATTACCGTGGATACCAACGCTGGTGAAACGTAAAACAATTCAGCTGTTTTCGTCACAGATACTCCCTCTAACTGAGCACCAACGATTTGTCCACTTTTGAAGTCTGAGAGATCACACATTTCATTCATTTCACATATTATATTTGTGTATTCCCTAGTACTATATATTATATATTAACATAATTACCACAACAAATGGGATTTCTCTATTTACAGTAGGGGGTCAAATTATTTGGGACAATTTTGAGATTATTTAATTTTCTAGTTTAATTAGATTTCTTAACACATTATTTTTTATATCTTTTTTATTTGTATCTGTAATCTATTGGGATCATAAGAATTACAAAAAATATACAATAGTTTTATGATCTTCGTTTTCGTTCATAGACAAAACGTAGCAAAATTATTATTATACGGAGCATTGCTTACTTTTTGATTATTTTAGACACAAAATTCCGTTAAAAGTATTAAAATTATAATATCTAGACAATACAACAACAATATTCCAAAAGAATGAAAAGAGAAGAAACGTTGACACAATTGACTAAAGACACGCGTATACTGTGTTGCTACTTCACAAAAACAACAATAATGACACCAAACCTAACAATTTGAAATAAAATAACCTTTTAAAAACAACATCATGAATTTAAACTAATATAATAAATTATAAATTAAATAAATACGAGTACTGTACCTAATAATTTGGCCCCCTACTCTAGTAATATTTTTTCTTGGAAACAACCCCATATCGCTAATAATTAGACACGAACTAAACCCCCTTCGTAACAAGATCGAGAACATCACCGTTGGTATTCTAAATTTAAGTGAAAGTTGAACGTCCAACTGGTGAGACTTAGTGGTGGGCGTTTTTATATCATAATTACACATAATTATGAGAGTCTCGTGAAAGGTCTATGGCCTTTAATGGGCCCGATTCTGACCTCCATATCCCCGCTACGGTTTTCTTTTCAAGGTTAAAATGGGGATTACTTTTGTCTATGTGCTGGAATAAACACAATAAAATTACGAAATAAGATTAACTCTCATAGTTATGTAATTCCCATGGTATTATGTATTATAATTGATTGCATCGTAGTAACATAACAGAAGAAATTTAATATGACGTCAAGTAAGAATTCAGTGGGATAGGTGGGGCATTGACTTTTATATTTTTTGTATTCTAATTAACGAATTAAATTGAATTATCCTTAAATATATCTGTACTACATATATTGTATTTTAAAAAGTATAGTAGTGTCTCTTAGTTTCCAATCCTTTTAATTTATTAAACTCTTAAATTAATTTTAATTTTTTTTAAATTTGAACTTTTGTTGTGTACAATGTATTTTAGTGACAGTGTTGTCTATCGATAGGACAATCAAAATCTTCAAGCAATTTACAGACAAGTCATACATCGCAACAAGTAGTAATCAGAAGGACCGTCTAATAGTTTTCACTAATTTGTGCATAATATTAAAATCTTTCTTTTTCATCATATTAGTTCATTAGTTTTGACAGTGAAATCAGTTTTTTATTATTTTCATAAATAATTAAGCTAGTAAAATTGTTCTCTTTTTTCTTGATTGAAGGACCGATTGATTTTCATTAAATATAAATTATAACATTTTAAAAAGGTATTTTTATTTTATCACCATTTTGAATTTTTTTTAAAGTTTTATACTCATTTTAAAAATATCAATACTTAGCTTCCCCCCCCCCAAAAAAAAAAAGAATAAAAAACATTTACTATGACATTGTCCGCACACGGAAACTCAGATATCTTTCTACTGAAGTTTCCATTCTTGTAACCTTGATCCTAGAACTTCTGCCTTCCCTCGTGGCAAAACAAGCTCTCGAATGATATACATCATTTAACAATGCTAATGGGTCCAATCTATACATTTCACCACTTTTCTCTTTAAAATTGGTATCACAGGTTCAAGTCTTACCGAGTTCTTCTCATTTTACCTTAACTTTATTTTGTAGTTCCAACTCAAGAATTTCAGGTGGAAAATATAAGGACTGGTAAATTATTTGAATGTGGAGTAAAATGGAAATTCAGATATTTCACTTTTCCTTTTCGTTTCCATTGGCACTCGGCAAGTTTTTTTTGCACCAATTACATTAAAAATGCACCGCGCTCAAACATCTAATATTTTTGTTTTGGCAAGTAAAAATATTCGAATAATAATATTTTTAACTAACTTCAAAAACAGAAAAGGTTCTATGTTCGACTGTATATATGTTTTTAAGGTATATTCGCCGATTTCTCCGTCAATTATGGACCGATTTTCAAAATTCTTTTTTATTCGAAAGAGTGCACTACCAAAATGTTCCCATTGGAGCTGATGAAGTCAAGATCTGATGGTGGAATCCGGGAAATCGAGGGAAACCCTGAAATTTCAAAGGCACGTACAAGGTTTTAACATATTTTTTTATCTAAAATAATCAGATATTTGTGTATAATGTTATTGCTGAACTTATGTGACGGAAAATCGGAAGTAGTTCAGTGCAAAAGTCATTCAGATTGCTTTTTAACCATATCAAATGAGAAGTCGTAGAAATGTTGTACGAAATTGCTTCTATGCTGTAACGGTTAGAGCGTTCAGTTGACACGAGGAGGTCGCGGGTTCGATTTTCGGCGGGGCAACACATTTTTAATGTTCTAGTTTGGTTAAAATAAAATATTTGTCAAATTACCTAGGTGGCGGGCGGTGGCTAGGTAGCGGACCTACGGAATACCTACCGAAAACCTATTTATCTATTTACAGTATTATCTTAACTACTACCAACTGATCATTTTGAAGTCGGTGCCAAGTCCAGACAATATAAAAATAATAATATAATTTTGTGATATATACAGAAACTTAAATTACGAACAAAACAGATCTAATGTGTTGCTCGCACCGACTTC
Source organism: Rhynchophorus ferrugineus (assembly GCF_030347505.1). Classification (NCBI taxonomy): domain Eukaryota; kingdom Metazoa; phylum Arthropoda; class Insecta; order Coleoptera; family Curculionidae; genus Rhynchophorus; species Rhynchophorus ferrugineus. Next base: position 23,707,734 of record NW_027472580.1, read on the forward strand.
AAAGTGATAAATTGGTAGCAGTTAAAATAATATTAAATATAGATAATTAGGTCAAGGAAGGTATTAAGCTAAACTGTGTGGATATAGTAGAATATAAAATACGTGTAGTAGTTAGATTAAATTAGGTTTTTGTTTATTTTTATTTAGTTATTACAACGATTATTATCTACATATTTTATTTTAAAACTTTTTTTGTCTTAAAAATCCAAGTTTGATTATTTTTTTCCATTTAGTGAGTTCCTGATTTATTTTTTAAAGTCGGTTTAATTTTTTTGTCAAAAATATTTTATCACAAACTTAAAATATATCTCTAAAAATAGAGCTAATCGACTCATTTTTTTGTTATTTTTGATTGTCTAATTGTTTTCACCATTTACTTAGGCCAACAATTATTTAATAGCCCTATATATACTGCAAGCGACTAGTTTCTACATTATATTCTTTAGTGGTTAATTTTCCCATTGGGTAAAACGAATTTCTTGCGATAAATTATCATCTACAGGACATGTAGATCACTTCAGTAAATGATCCTACGAGCATCAGAGAATCGTTGAATGATAGCTATAGCAGATTTGCTGGAAGTATCCGATAACTGGATTCCGTCGGTCCAATTTCCCGTTATATAAATATTGTAATTCATTATATAAATATACAAGAAACTGAAACCGATTATTAGGACGACATTTATTTAAAACGGTTTCAAAACTCAAATGAAGAGTTTAATAAAAAGTATTGTGTCAATATGAAAAGTACTTACTAAGAAAAACTGTAATCTTAAAACCTTTTTTGACTATTTAATGCCGGTTACTTATCATACAATCCTAGTAATAATAATTTGAAGTTGTATTACAGCTATTGTCGCCACTATGGACAAATCATTTTTATGAAACATCGTCAAACGGAACACACTTTTATAAATAATGCAACATGAATATGTTAATAGGATAAGTAGATAGGTTTGTTAAGGTTGTTGTTTATTTTTATTTAGTTATTACAACTACTATTATCTACATATTTTATTTTAAAACTTTTTTTTTGTCTTAAAAATCCAAGTTTGATTATTTTTTACCTTTTAGTGAATTTCTTATTCATTTTTTGAAGTCGGTTCAATTTTGTTGTTAAAAATATTTTATCACAAACTTAAAATGTATCTCTGAAAATAGAGCTAATCGGCTCATTTTATTGTTATTTTTGATTGTCTAATTGTTTTCACCATTTACTTAGGCCAACAATTATTTAATAGCCCTATATATACTGCAAGCGACTAGTTTCTACATTATATTCTTTAGTGGTTAATCTTCCCATTGGGTAATACGAATTTCTTGCGATAAATTATCATCTACAGGACATGTAGATCACTTCAGTAAATGATCCTACGAGCATCAGAGAATCGTTGAATGATGGCTATAGTAGATTTGCTAGAAGTATCCGATAACTGGATTCCGTCGGTCCAATTTCCCGTTATATAAATATTGTAATTCATTATATAAATATACAAGAAACTGAAACCGATTATTAGGACGACATTTATTTAAAACGGTTTCAAAACTCAAATGAAGAGTTTAATAAAAAGTATTGTGTCAATATGAAAAGTACTTACAAAGAAAAACTGTTATCTTAAAACCTTTTTGACTATGTAATGCCGCTTACTTATCATACAATCCTCGTAATAATAATTTGAAGTTATTTTACAGCTATTGTCGCCACTATGTACAAGTCATTTTTATGAAACATCGTCAAACGGAACAAACTTTTATAAATAATGCAACATGAATATGTTAATAAGATAAGGACAATAAAATGGTTGGTTGTCTGAATTAAAAATTGATGAATACCTTAAGTGTTGGTGGTGCTATGATAATTCGCCCGTAATCTTTATCGCTTAGATGGGGCACCGGTTGTACGGCGGCTATTTAAAGCTGAAATTTTCAGATTCTTGCACAATTACTGTTAGGAAGAGGCTTGCGGATATGTTGCGTTTTCGCATTTGATCAGGTGCCGGGCGTATTGCACGACGTAATTTTTTTACAAGAACAATTCCTTTCTATCTGTTTTAAACAAGACCTTATCAGTGGTAAGATATAAATTGTATATAAGTGAACATTTCAGTTTATGACTTACGAGAAAACCTATTTCCTGAGGTAAAGATCTGACAATAGGGAAGTGGTAAAATGGTTGTTAAGTCTACATTAAATAACTAATTAAGTTAACCTAATTGTTTATAAAGGTATTTGGTATATTTCCTTCGGATATTCTTATCTAAATTGCTTGTACGTTAAACTGTATTTTAGAGATATAAAACATCAAAACAATACTTAATGTTTTAGAGTAATTAAATTCTGATATCTTAAATTAATGACGGTATTAAAGAAACATAGAAAACTTGACTTTCTAAAAAAATTATCTGCTTTTAAATTACAAGTAATCAAATTTTAGTAAAATAAAAGAACACATTTTACGATCCGTAATCTTCTAAGGATCTAATGTCTACTTCAAGTATGTTACAGCCAATCAGGTAAAACGGCTTCCAAAATTTTTAAAAGTTTTTCAAAATAAGCTCCTCAGAATAAATTCACAGAGAAACTGATAATTCAAATCTCAATCCTCTCACAAGCAACTTAAGTCCTTCTGAAAACGCGCTTGTTCACTAGCTGGTCGACATGCTGGGATCTTAGCATTGCGTCACCGCCAATTTCTCCTTTTTGTAGGCTGCAACGGCCTCATCCGCAAATGAACTCATAACTTTTGCTCCCATACGACTGCATTCAGTCCTTAACTCTATATATCGAATTAAGAGTTAGTTTCACTAGCTGCTCTTTCGCCTGATTCTTGTGCCCGGTTGCCCGGTTGGGCACAAATTTAATACAGTATCTGTAGTGAGCTAGAGGGGGCAGCTGTCAGGCGGTTTCGGTTTAGTATTTAGGAGGGGTACATATTTTTAAAAACCATAAGGGATCAAGTCAAAACACCACTCAGTATGTATATATATATATATATATATATATATATATATATATATATATGTGTGTGTGTGTGTGTGTGTGTATGTTTAACAAAGCTATAAAACTGTTGTAGCAATTGTATTTTTACATAGCTGATAGTAAAACAAATAAAATAAAATGAAACTACATACATTTAATGATTCAGGTATGATTTTATCCAATTTTTATTACTTTCTAAATTTTTCTGAGGAAAGAAGTGTATTAACTGTTATCTATATCAAAATACTAATGGTAATGTTTATGTAAATAAAATGCCCAAACTATAACCTTGTATAACACATACAATTAGAAATACATTTACCAAATCCTTTTACAAAATGTGAATTTAGACGTCATGTCACTTTTAATTCTCTTAAATATCTAATTTTCCGTTAAGTTCCGTTTAATGTTAAACTATCTCCTTGTTTCTTACTTTCGGTCATAATTTAAATTTGTCAGGTGTTTAATAATATTAATTTTTTTGTGATCTGACAACGATAAAGCATGATTGACACTTTTTAAAAGCTTTTGTTCTTTGAACAAAATTGAAAATTGAAAACCACAATAAATAATGAAATCCAACGTTAAACATTATAAAATTAGTGAACATAGTAAATAATTAAAATTAGTATTCACAGTAACACTGATGACAACATTACTGATGCTAAAATCACTTTTTTCTGCCGTGAAACAAAAATAAACTTATGGCTAATTTCTTATTAGATTGTCACATTTTTGTCACGTGTATGTGTTTGAAGCGTTTTTAAGGTTAATCCTTAATAAATTCACGCAAATTCAGCTCTCATGACTATGGGAACTGATCCCTATAAGCTTCTATCTTCATCATTATCCTTGAAGTATATCTAACAAACAGACATACTAGGTGTGCCAATAATTACTTTCCAGTTTTTATAACATATTTCACTAGCCATAATTGTACAATGTTATGATTTGATACATAACATATGGGCCGAGTTGTCCCGGGCCTAACAAATAGATGGCGCTAGTTTTACTGCATTCATCGCTTTTTCAGTTAGTGTTAATCTTCATAAGAAATCTGTTAAAATTTCATGATATTCTACTCATAAGTTTGTGAGTTATTGTGCTAAGAGTTACACTACTTCTGTTATGTTCAAAACAATCGCTTAATTTTAATTTTACACCGCTTCTTGATGGGAAAAATAACATTCAACTGAAGCATTGACTTGAAAAGTGTTATAAGGAATCCACTCCATCGGAAACAACAATAAAACGTTGCTTTGTTGACTTCAAACATGGTCGTAGGGTCACCGATGATGCAGAACGCAGTGTATGTCCCAATGAGGTGGTAACACCAGAAAACATAAAAAAATCCGCAAAATTGTTTTGAATGATCGAAAAGTAATGTTGCGTGGGCTAGCTAACATCGTAAGGATATCAAAAGAATGTGTTGGTTTTATATTGCATGAGTATTTGTCAAGAACAAGAACATGTTGATGATTCTGAGCAGTGTTTGGCCAGGTTTAAATGTCACAAACCGGAATTTTTGCGTCGATATAGCCGATCAAGAGAAAAAGCCTTACAGTAATCAATACTCCATTCATAGGAACTCGTTAAATGTAGTTTCGACAGTTCAAGGCAAAATTTTAATAAGGTGAAAACATTTGAAGATGCGGAATGGATGAAGATCCAACACAAACTGAAGAACAATTAGCAGAAAAGTTTCGAAAATCCCAAAAAAAGCGAAAAACATTATGGTTATCACCTCTCTGCAAGGGCAAATCACTTTACTAGCCAGACTATACACATATTGCCGTCTCATACAGCAAATCCGATCAAATAAGTAAGTAATAAGTAAGATATCACTTGGAAATTTTATCAGTCTTGGCTCGATGATGATGAACTCAAAGGAAAAAGTGCTATTTCCGAATGGCACCCATAAATTGCCTGAGGGATAGGTATAATATACAGATAGATACTAGATGGTCATACGAAGATTTTTATAATTATACCAGTCTGACTCATTTAGCTAACCTCAACACACATAATCACAAAATTAACATTTACATTACAATATATATCTGGTAAAGTTTATTTAATAACAAATATGTTTTATAATTTTAGTTATTTTTGCACATTGGACTCATAGTATTCCACGCGTTTGTCGGAATAAATCATTGTAGATAATCGAAGACAAACATTGATAAATATTTTAGGCGGTGTGAAAAGCATTAAGTAATCAAACAATCATCAATCATTTAAAATGTCCGTTTAAAATCCCACTAAGTCAAACATTTGCAAACAATAAACTACCTGGATCTCAACCTCGCTTATTTAAAATGTGTACTTCGTGTCCTCCGCTTGTTTTCGTGCAGAATTCACCACTCACACTCATGCCATATATTGACAGATCGTTCTTGAACATTTAACATTCAATTCGTATTTATTTATAAATTTTAATTTATTACCTCTAAAAATTGTCGTTTGATTTATGATTTGCATTTCAAATAAAACTTCGTTGTCGGATTTTAAATAAAATATTAAAAATTATAAATGTTTGTATATATTTAATTAACTATTGGTGCGACAGCATCTTAACACGTTACTTAGTATGTAACAGGTCAATTGAACAGTTCCCGACCTGACACGTAGATGGCATTACTAGAATTAAATCTATATGTTTTTTATTTGACCCTAACCCTCAAAAGATGTGTGTATAAATTTGACAGCTGTCGGATCATTAGTTTGTGAATTATAGCATTTTGAGTGAAGCAATTTTCGTTATTGTGAAAAAAATGGATAAAAGAGGATTTCGCGTGTTGATAAAATATTGCTTTTTGAAGGGAAAATACAGTTGAAGCAAAAACTTGGCTTGATGGCGAGTTTCCGGACACTACCCCAGGAAAATCAACCATCAAGGATTGGTATACTAAGTTTAGACGTGGTGAAATGAGCACCGAAGACGGCGAACGCAGTGGATGCCCAAGAGAGGGAGTTACGATGATCGTAAATTGAAATTAAATGAAATAGCAGACAGTCTAAAGATATCGACTGAACGTGTACATCATATCATTCACGTATATTTGGGTATGAGAAAGCTCTGTGCAAAGTGGGTACCGCGCGAGCTCACTTTGATCAAGAACAATGAGGAGTTGATGATTCGGAGCAGTGTTTGAAGATGATCAAGCGTAATAAACCCAAGTTTTTGCATCGATATGTGCCGATGGATGAAGCATGGCTCCATTATTTCTCTCCGAAGTCCAATCGACAGTCAGCCGAGAGGACTGCACACGATGAACCCGCTCGAAAGCGTGGGAAAAGAAAGTGCTACTTCACCAAGACAATCCACCGTGTCACAAGTCAGTAAAAACGATGGCAAAAATCAACGAATTGGGCTTCGAATTGCTTCCTCATCCACCGTATTCTCTAGATCTGGCCCCCAGCGACTATTTCCTGTTCTCAGATCTCAAAAGAATGCCCGCTAGACAAATCGTTCTACAAAAATGGTATCGAAAAGTTGGAGGGTCGTTATAATCAATGTATCACCCTTGAAGAGAATTATGTTGAATAAAAAAAAACTAATTTTGCCAAAAAAATGTGTTTTACTATGGTAGGCCGGGGACTTTTCAATTGATCTGTTATTCAGCTTGAGTTATACATCATAGCCTGGCACATTTGGTAATAAGTAAATATAATTTTTAGTTGCAGTGGAACAACTTTAATTTTTTATAGGGATATTTTACAAGAAGAAATATGGTTGCATTCATTCAGCGCATTCATACCACGAACAGTCTGCGTCAGAAAAATTAACTTCTAGTGCATGAAATAGCTGTTAGTAGTATTCTAGATACTGCTATGCTGAATTTAAACGCGAAAGTTGTTCAATAAACCGTAAAGTCGCGTTGTGAGCCAAAACCTTATATTTGTAGGATTATAGTAAGTTACTTTTGAACGTGCCTACTAACAGCGCTATTTGTAGTTACGCGCGTTAATACAATATAAATATATTAATATAGGCTTGACTCAAAATGAGTATTAGCTGACCAAAATTAGCTTAAAAATTGTTTTGTGAAAAAGGTTTCCAAGAGTTACAATAACATTAGAATGAAAATAATACTCTTGAAGGAGAGAGTGTTATTTTCATATATTATTTCATTGTTTATAATACCAAGTAGAAAGTTCTTCGAAGCAATCCAATGCTTATCGCTACGTTACCAACGAAGTACTACAGAATGATCTTGAAATAATGTTTACGAATTTATAAAAGATTTTGCCCTAAAACATGATATAAGGTTATTAAACCACAGCAACATAGAAGCAACATGATTACTGGACAACTCGCAGGAAATTAGAAAATTGAAGCGAACCGAATTAGATGAACTTTAATTTTAACGTTAGCTTAAGTAGTCTAATTTAATTTTAATTTCGTAAATACTTACTGATTTATTTATTCCACATTCGTCTTGTTTGTATATACATGCAAGTATGGCAGAATAATAGTAATAAATTAGTTTTATAAATAACATTTAGCTAAGTATTTCACTGTAATGTAATTGTGAGACGTAATTTTTTATAACAAGCAAATGAAACCCCACAACCAAGCAAGTAATAGCTTCTATTACTTCAATCTATTGGGTTGAAATTGGAAGCCAATCAATAATTTCCTCAATATAATTGGGCATAAATGTTGGTTGCAAATAAAGCTTTTTTCTAATGGCAACAGGATGAAACCTTTGACCTTTTCTTGGCCAGGGGACATGAGCAATGTAGATTCTTCTTCTTGTTCGCGATGATGTTGGCACTAATCTTTTTATCATTCATGTCTTTTTATCGCCATTTTTTTAGAATTGTGTAGAGTTATTGAAGTGATTGGACAATCTGAAACGTTCTTGTGCATTGTCTCAGGACGTTGTAAGCAATTAACATTTTTGAATAATATAATTTAATTAATTATGTATTATTTTCAATCAGATTTACAATTGAGAACAATCATTAAACTGAATATAAAATAAATAGCTTCTAGTTCAACAATTTACAAGGAATTCAACTGAAGCATCAGAATTAGAGATAAAAAACAAAAATCACTTTTCAATATATTTTCGATTTTTCAGTTTGTATGTTATAGGGTTTTTTCGAAATGGTTTAGGAAATAATTGAATATTTTTAGGTCTAGGTTAGTTTAGTTCTTTAACAAGTAAAATAAGTTATTAATATGTTATCAAAAACGACTTTTTTATCACTAAGTAAAGTAGGTGTATTAAATTTGGTATATGTCATCTCATAATTTGTATACAAATTTGGCCTATTCATCCTTATTTCTATTCAATACTCTTGCTATAGCCAGGATTTTCATCTTTTCTACATTATATCAATGATATCTTCGTCCCTGATTCGCTTAGGCCTTTCTGGTTTCTACATTTATTCCCAGATCCTCTTAATCTACCTTTTCTCTTTCTTACGCTGTAAGTGGTAACTAACAGACTTAATTTCATTTCATTTATAGACAAATTTCCTACTGTGTTTCCTTATTTCTGTATTTCGTACCTTGTCAATATTTGCTACTCTTTTGACTCTTTTGAGATATTTCATTTCCGCTGTTGGATTTAGTACCCACATCTCGCGGCCAAACGTTAGAATTGGTTAATATATAGTTTTGTATGCTATCATATTTATTTTGTTTGATATCTGATTTTTGTTAACAAATATGCTATTCATTCCGTAGTAAGTAAGTATAACTTCATAGTTTTTACTGACTTCCGTTACATTCAATTTATTTACACAGATATATAAATGAATTTACTTGTTCTACGTTTAAATATAAAAAGAACATATATAAGAAAAAAGAAGAATAAAAAGAACATATATAAAAAGAAGTTAGGTTAAATATAGTTATAAAAAACGTGAAAAAATAAGAAAATAACATTATATTTATTATATCATATTTATTATTTTATATTTATTATATTATATTACATTTATTATATTATGTTTATTAGAAACAAAATGTTGCTAAATGAAAAACTAAAAGGAAAATTACAACTCACTGGGCTCTGTAAAGCGTTAATAGAAAGTAAGGACGAGGAAAATTGCAATATACATGAGAACCTGAGATGTTAATGGTATTGCTAAACATAAAAACAAACTACTCAGAGACCAAACCAAAGAACTCAAACATATTCTGATTTAATAATTCTAAAGATACAATTTTCCCATACATTGTATGAAGAATATTCAATAAAGTAACAAGTTGCGGTGGGGAAACGAAAACATTACTAGATAGATTCGAAGGTTTAATTTACTTAAAATCAATATTTGTTCGGTGTGAAATTCCTGCCGCGATCACCGTAACCCTTGCGTTTTTACGCACTGATTGTACGCGGTAAAATAGCGATATGTCTTCCTGATTGAAGTCGGTCATCCGTGCCGACCGTCCGTGCCCCTCGCTGAACGTTGAACCTCACCGGTGTGCATGTATGTGTGTATAGAACGCGCATCCACACCTACATTTAAATACACAAATCTACATTTCCTATATGAAGATGAAGCCAACGCTTTTACGTCTATTCTATTGAGATATCGTACATAGGATTGTTACATATCGGTTGAAAACTAACTGGTCTAACCGATAGATGAATGTTCGAATGGAAGATTCATGTCATATTTAGAAAAAATAGATTTTATAAAATATTAATGTCAGAATACATTACTTAACAAATATATAACAGAGAATAATTCAAGTTTGGCGCATGCATATATATAGTTTCATTTACTTACTCCTTTTTTTATATATAAATTAATTATTATAAATAAATATACATATATTTGATTTAATGTTGAAACTATGTGTAAAGAGGGAAATAAACATTGAACATTTTTTCATATAACACATTTTATTTAAAAATTTATTGAATAAAATAAAATAATAAAAATAATTTCTATATGCCTTATACACCATATTTACATTAATTTACATATTTGAACAATTAACATGAACTCCAAAAACCATATACATAAACAAGACCAAAACCGTTTAGATCAAATCCTGCCAATATAATTAAAACCAAATGAAGAAGCCACTACTATATGAAAGCAGTGAAATTGTCCTAAAAATCTCCAAATATGATCAACTATGATCTCCACTGCAATTTTTGTTATTATTCTTGATCCATATACTCCATTAATGAATTGACTACCTCGAGTTTTCGGTAAACATATTGTACGTTTACTAGCCTAAAAAGAGTGGATCATCATACTTTTAAGCTGAAAGAAATATCCACTCAGTACATTAATGTTTTTACAACAATATTTTTTTACCTATACTTTTTATAAAGATGCCTTTTTCTTGTTTGTTATTAGATCATTAGGGTGTCATTGATAGTTTTGTATTTTGTTTTTTTGATAAATGTCTAATTTTTACCAGTTACTACAATGTTTGCTACTATTCCTGATGGACAAACCTTATTAATGAATAGACTACTTCCAACACAAAAATCATTTTCTTCGTTGTTCTTGTTATGACTAATTTTTGCATATGTTGATAACTATTCAATGTCGTTAAAAATGACGTGTTATAAATTTGGCAGCTAACATTCCCACTATAAATAAAATTGATGCTGTTTAGATTTTGTAATTTTTAAAAATATTGTCTTACATTCTACACTCACTCTTGTTCTTCCATATTTTGTAACCAATGTATGTTAAACCACCAAGAATAACACAACAATGTAATTATTATTCCTATAGAATTATTAATGTAACACAAAATATAAATATTTTAGATTTTTTTGTTGTTTTCACTTGATCGCCTGTATGAATCCACTCGAGAAGAACGTACCGCCATTAGAAAAGGAAGATAATATAGTGTATTCTTTTCTATGGTTTTCCGCCAAATTCGGAGATTTTTTAAAGTAATGTATGCTGTTAATGTTAAGAAATGTTCATTAACGGGAAAAAATATTATTCATTCAAAACAGCTTCAGTGTAATTTGATGATATTTCAACTCAACAAACAGAAAGTCTTTTGGGTTATTATGTGCCAATAAATATACTGATGCTTAAGATTAGCTTTTATAAATATCGAATGAAATCGACTATCAAATTAAATATTGTATAATAAAAATAATGTACAAAAACAATTTATTATGTACTAATTATTGGGATTTTATTTCAATTAACCAATACATTTTATTATATTTTGACTCTAGCTCTTTCCATTTTTTATTAGTTTCCGAGATACTTAGCGTTGTTGCTATATGGATTATAGTACTATTTATTATTATTGGTACTTCTTGGACAGATTTACTTTAATTTTTTTCTTTCAAGTTTGGGACCAATTATTTATAGTGTCACTTACCTGTTATACTCTGCGCTATAATCTCCGACAGCAACAACTGCAGTGTTGCCCGCAAATGTTTCCATATCTCATATATCACATCTAGAGAATACGTAAATAACTGACCTCAATACACTTCCTTGTGGTACAACTGCTTTAGCTTGTTTTCTTGTAGAGTAGGCTTCCTCTTGTTTGACTCTAAACATTCTGGATATAATGTAATATTTCAATAGTTCATTGTATTATTTCGATAACATTTTTGTAGCTTATGAACGATGCCATCATGCCATATCTTTTGGCAGACTTGTGCTACATTAAAGAATATAGTTGAACATTGTGCAACATTTGTACAGTGTGTAGTTGAACACATCATGCCATATCAATGTATAGGTATTAAGTTTTTGTTCTCTATAATTACTTGCAGATGATTAAATGAAGAGCGCTGACTTACGGTATTCACCAGATATCGCTTCATGCAGCTTACACTGTTTTTTGTCGATAACTCATGATCTGACTAAGCTATACTTCAATACTTACAAACTCAAAAATTGGCCACATTAAATGAATCGCCTCAAAGTGTGAGGGATCTCTTCAACACAGAATCGGTATACTGCCTGAAGAAGGGAAGTGACGTAGCTGACAATGGGTACCACTTTGAATAAAATACAACCTGTCTGAATTTCTTCAAAGATACAAAATAAACCCTTCAAATATATTTGTACAATCTATAGCAGTTATGACTAAGTACTAAACTATTTTTTCCGTAACCTTAGTAATAGGTTTTAGTGAAAAAACAAATAACACGTAATTTATGTTAGAAAAATATACTATAATTACCTTATATTAACCTATTAAAATAATTTAGTTGTTCTACTTCCGTGTGCCACTGAAGTGAGAATACCTTCTAATGACATTTTATTAACTAATTAAACTATCATATATAATGTTTGAAACATGTAATGTTACCTAGTATAGATGATGTTTTTCTAGTCTCCGACAACATTAACACTTCTAACAATGCCCCAAATACTATTAACTAGTTCAGTTCTCAGCAAGAGATATGTACATTCTTTTCACGTACGTGTATTTTTTCTAAAATTTCTGCTAATTGCTGTTAAGGTTTGAATAAATGAATTTTTGGTTTTTTAAATTGTGAAATGTGTGTTCTATCTAGTGTAAGAGTGCTCAACCCTATGTCTACGAACCATATGGTTGTTTGCGGACTATTTTCAAATGGCTTTCGCAAGCAAGCCATAAAGCTTATTTTAGTTACTTTTAAGCCATATTTTGTAAAGGCCTAGTATCAACAGAAGATTTTCTTGTCATAAACAGACTTGTCCTTGAAATTACTTGGTTTCGGATCAACATATATTTGTGAAAGAATTTTCTTAGATCTTAGTTATGTAAAAAAAAAACGTCACACGTCACCAGGTGAACAGCGTATGGGCGTCTTATTGATATTATCAACATCTGATTTGACGCTTAATATAAAACATATTATAGAACAGAAGCGATGTCAGAAAGCAGATTGATTATATCAATTATGCAATTTAGTTTTCATTTAGGTTTTGATTTTTATACGTACATACGATTATAAACCCTTATTTGGTGTAAGATGCTCTTTATAACAATTGTAATTCATTATGCGGGCTTTTTATTGCAAAAACCTTAAAAGTAACAAAAGTAGCAACCGTCAAAAGCAATGTATGTTACTCTCATTATAGAGCATATTTACCTTTTTATGTTTAGTTATTGTTTCCTTAGTTCCTTTGTTTCTATGTCAAGTAATTTTGATATCACTGAATTTCTTTTGTTTTTTCAGTTACTGACTTGACCTATCTTCATAAATATTTCACACTCTACAATACGATTTTCTATAATTATGTTATATTAATTATATACTCATCATTAGTAGTTTTTTGCTCTTATCATTCTATGTTGGTAACTGTAAGCATTGAGTCATAGGGCCACAACAAAAAATAATATTCATTTCACAATAATAGTCACTTTCACTATCGAAAACACAGTTCAAATCACTTACCAAATTGTTAATTTCTAGTCTGTCGAGCATTTGTTCATAATTCCATCATTTGTCACTTTCTTCTTCTGTGTGTCTGTCTGATGGAGTTTATCCAAACTGAAAGTGTTACTGTAGATTGTTTTTTCTACGCTGTATCTATTTTTTCAGGCTAAAAAAAAGTAAGCTACATAAAACACAAATATTTCAATTATATTTGTCTGGTGATAAAAGACTAATTCAGCTGCAGAAATAAAGTCATGTCTGTTGTCCACCATGAAGTTATTATTAAATATTAATGAATTACTAAAAAAATATTATGACTAACCAAACCTAATAAAAGCTTGTTCGAACTTTCGTTTAAAACACAATTTGAATATATCAGTCTCTAAGCGTCTTTTAAGTATCAAAGCCCACGTTGATACCATTACATTTCTTCGGGATGGGAGGATATTAGAAGTATCTTTAGTTGCATACTTTTATTTCTTGTATTCCAGAAAAAAAAAACATTTGAAAAGCAGGAGTTTGAAATATTTTCTTCTAAAACTTTCTTCGATCTTTTTGTCGAAGTAGGGATGCGGCACCGATAGATATAGTTAAGTAATGACAATTTTATTTAATTTTAACAAGTCGTGTTGCATCAATTTCATTCGATGTCTTGAAATTCTTTGACTTTGATTACGATGTCGTTGGTTCTTACGGAGTTAGATGGAGACTAACCCAATAACTTCTTATTTTTGTTTGTCATCGTGGATTTGCTTTTCATCGCTAACGGCAATTGACAGAAAATCCTTTTTTATCTAATGAGCAAAGGCATTGTTATGGTAAGTTAAATTTACAATAGCGTTTTCAGTCAATTCGTGTGGAACCTATTCTCCTTCATTTTGCATTTCTCGTTCTGTACGATTTATTGAGCTTTGTTATGTTCAAGGTATTCTTTTCCATTGTTATCTCGAATCCCGAATTTTAAATAGTTTAAACCAAAGTCTTCGGGCTTGATGTGATGGAGTAGCATATCCATAAGCTTCTCAAGTATTTGACGGTCTCCGTGGGGGATTTCGTCAAGTCGAATAAGAAATTTGGGTGAACGAACGGAATTGTATTAGGTGCCTTCCTGTATTCTGATCGTTTTTCACTTTAAAATTGGTGTTGGTTTAGCAAGTATTCAATCATTGATTCATTTTCGCATTTCTTCAGCTTTTCGAGACCATGTGCCAGCCATCATGTGGAAAATTGGTAATTTTCCATTTCTCATTTCATGTAAACGTTTGGAGACAGTTGATTCATCAACTGATAAGGTGTCTTCTCTTCTCTTCGGAGGCTTCTTGAGTTGGCAAATAAATTAGGCAATTGATTCTATTAAAACTTTTTTAGTCCTCCAGGCTATTCTTTATCATTAACATCAAAATAGTCAAATTTAAATCACTGAAACCGAAACTGACAATTAGTATATAAAGGAACTGCATATTTCTGCAAATAAAACAACAAAATAGGGAATTTCGCATGTGCAACATTGAGCGTTCCACGGGAAACTGTTATTTTATGTAGAGAAATGTCAAAACAATTAGTGAATTGAACAATTAAGTTAGGTCGTTTAACAGTTGTTTACATTAACAATTCATATTTTCATAAATAGATATCGTTGATTAAAATACGCGCAAACATCTACTTTAATAATGTTATATATGTCAATTGTTGATATGTTAAAAATTAAAGATGTTCATATATTTCAAACTTTGTTTAACTTAACAGGTATGAATATTCAAGCTTATATTAAATATTAGGGTTAAAAACAGTAGCGTAAAATATCATCGTCATCGATAATATCAGGGAAATATTTTAAATATTGTCAAGAATATATGAAAAGAGTTCCATAGATGATAACTACAGATTCGTTTCCGTTATTCGAACAGAATTCTTATGAACGTATGCCGATGTTATATTGAAATATTAACTAACATATTATTAATATTAATTAAATATTCACTGCCATTCAAAAGTCAATTCATTCAAAATTGTCATTTGAAATAGTATTTCAATAAGCTCTGTGCAATAGTTAATGATTTAGTAAATTATATAATTGCATAATATGGTTGCACTTACCTAACAACCGACCAAAAAGAAGAGAAAGACTTAAAATTAAGAAATAAGTATGACAGTGATAATCTATATGGCACATATACTGAATTGAAAATGTTGCAAGGTATGAATCTGCGAGTGGTAGACTGAACTGAATGTTTTTTAACAGAAACTACGATTGTGGTTTCCTTTGTGTATAGGTAGTAATCATGCTCCTGTTTATGCTGATGATTTTAAAATGTATATGCATCCTAGTACATGCTGACTGCAGAACTAAGACTGGACAGTAAAATATAGTTTATAACTACATGGGGAATAAGTAATTAAAAAGCAATTTAAAAAAAGGTTTAAATAAATTTTGTTTGAAAATTAGCGAACATATATAGTTGTCCAGAATTCTCTAGCCATAAATTATTACAGTTGGGAAACATCTTTAGGGTAAATTAGATGGCTCGGTGAATGGAGGTAAAACGAAATGAAACAGTGGTGTTTACATTATGTGACCGTTATTTATTGAAGTAATTTAAAAATATAAAAATACAAATGATAAGACGGATGGAAGCGGTGTTACCTGGTAACGAGGCTTGGGCAGTCGATGGTGGCACGTCTAAACCAAACGATGGTCGAGTACTGAATAAATTTAAATACCCTTCAATAACATCCCAAATAAACGTCTCGGGGTTGCCAGCTATTCCTTATCGGGTTCTAGTTAGCGTTCCTGGCACCCCGCCCGTGTTCAACATCTGGGATTATATTTCTGGGTATTTTGTAGACCGTTATTCCACTATGTAAAATTCGACATGCCTCAAGGTCGCTACACATCTATGCTTTGAAAAACATCCATGATCCATGGATTCTTGACACACACACCGCAATTCAGGCTGTTATACTACCAAAAGCTAGCTGAAGATATTGTGAACTAACTCGGTCGAATGAAATTTGGACAAAAGCTTGCAGTTCACTAGCTCAATTGATCACCTAAGGATCACTGTATCAATGACAAACTAGCAAACGAAAATATAATCGTTACTCATACATAATTTTACTACAACTGTGAGCTTTTGAAATGCTTGTTGCTGATGTGGGTTTCGTCAAATTTGTTTAAATTAGATTTCATTTCGTCGTAGACTCAAAAGCTACTATATCATGATCCTAATGATATAGAACTCATAGAAGAGATAATAGACGAATTCAAGTACGAAATCATTGTCATAGCACCCAAAAAGAGCTTTCGGGCAAAAAATGCTACGGTACAAAAAATCTTAAAAACTAATCTGACAGATAAATAACGTTTAAAAAAATCTGTTTGGATTTAACAAGAAATCAATTACCATTAATTGCAGAGTAATGTTTAAAGTATGAAAAAGTACTGTTACTTTCCAGTACAATGACGTTTCCCCAGTTTTTTTACGCTTTATTAAACGAATGATATATAACGATCCTTGTCTAACACACCCATTCATGGTATTGCTGTTTAAACTGCCTTGAGCGTATACAAATTCCTTTTAACCAGATGTAGATAGCTGCGGTACGGACACAAGTCACTCTGGGTAATATGCAGTAGAAAACCTGATACTTGAAATTGTTCAAATAGTCGTTTTTTTTTCAGTTTTATGGAACAATACGGTGCCCATTTAAGTTCATTAACATTGTTAGTAACAGCTGAAATGTGGAAATTATTAATTTGTATTAGTTGGTGTGGAATATTTGTAGAAAAATGCCGCGCTCGGGCGACTCAATAACATGCCGCGGAACATGAGCCATAACGCAAATATGCAGCAATTGTTTCGAAATGTAAATACTTCATACGTTAATCGTCATTTCAGTGGCTGGTCTTTCAAGATTTAATCAAAAGGCGGCATACTAGGGCTCGTTAAATAATTCTGAAGGATTTTCTCGTATCTGTAACTAAATACAAACTTTTTTAAATTTTTTAAAATTTTGTATTTAATGAGGCCCATAACCTATAACTGTTTTACCGCTACGCCAACTCAGCCGGCAATATTCACAGTTTTTTGAAATTAAAAATAATGCTGTATGTATCGCAATTTTTTCAATATATTAAAACAAAAATAAAACAAGCCGGCTTGGTTGACACAATAGTAAAGGCGACCGGACGGTCCACCTACTGCTGCGATAGTCACGGGTTCGAATCCTGCTGGGGCATGATCGTAAATTTTATATTAGTGATTGTTTAATATTTGTAATTGCCCCAGGCAAGAGTGCAAAATCCGACAAGGAAAATGATCCCAGTCATGCCAGTAACCAAGCTGGGTAAGACCGGATATCTTTTCAGATGATTTCTAAGTTGGTTACCCGCTAGTCGGTAGGTTTAATGCCGAGGATCGTGGTTCGGAGCCCACGTGGGCCCAGTCCAGATAAACCCCTAATTAGTAAAAGGAAACTTTAATACATAGACATTTTTTTTTAAATAAAATAAATTAAAATATATTCAATTATAACACCTGTAATATAAAGAAAGTTGTTTATTTAAAACTTAAGTTAACTTAAAATTCAAACTGAATACCGTATTAATCGATAATGAAGGCAGTTTACAATTTTAGGTTTACGTTTAATAAGAAGAAATTTCCCTAAAATATATGAGGTTAGTGTATTCTAGAGAATTTTATGTCTAGTATATTACGACAAATAACTATAGAATAACTATCGATGAACTACACATACTCTGAAATATATCCTAAACACATATTAAGTTTTCTAAGCTCGAGTCTTGTCGACTTATCTTTCGGAGAATTTCTTTTTTAATTAATTAAACCTAATTAACTTCGACTAAATTAGTTTCTTGTCCGTGAGAGATAACATTTAATATAAAGAATGTCAAATTAATGAATAATATCAGTTATATTTTAAGCTTCTGAATAAAATGTGAATATGTGAAGATAAATTTTGACTCAGCCTTTTAACTTAACTTTTTATACTGATGAAATAATAACATAGTGCATCCAAAATAGCAGTGAACTCACGCGATCAAAATTTATAATGTCACAATATCGCAGCGTTGTCGAATCAACTTTGACTTTTAATTTAATTTGGTTTTAACATATAACGAAATTCGAATATAAATAAAACAATGAATCAAGAATAACGTTATCAAATATAATTTGTTTTTACATTATAATATATTTAATGCATATATTATCGAATGGCTTGAGCGACAGCTAATTATTCAGCTACAATTTCACACCTATCTACGCATACGAATCTTATGTTGTTTCTAAAATAGTTCTCCCTCAAAGAACTGTATATTTCTGAGTTTTCTGAGAATGCTTCCCAGATTAAGAGTTGCCTGTGAAATAATTATATTAAATTATGATTATATCGAGAACACAATATCAAAAAAAAAACTACTCACTTATTTCATGTATTTGATTCTGTACAGAGCCAACATCTAGGTGATCTTATTTCGTCACCTGCTTCGTATTTCGACATTTACTTTTTAGTGAATGTAATATTATATGGTAATGTTCTGCACTTTTTGAGAGTTTTTAGTCACAGTGCCCATACTGATATTCGGTGTAGCTGCAACACGATAATAATATTTCTGATAAATATACCAGCAACTTAACAATTATATAATTTTTATATATTTTATCAATACTTACTTCTCAATGCAATTTATCACTTATAACTCACTATTGTTTTGGATGGAGCATATATGGAGATAATAACAAAACGTACCATAAATTAAGTTAATTTAGAAAGTACGTTAGTGGACGAGACTTGAACACTCATGACTTTTAGCCCAAGGAAATTTGTAATAAAGTTTCATGTGAAAATTAAGAAGCCACTACTAAAATATAGCGCAATAATGATGATTTTCGACATTTTTCGCTCTAAATCCACAAAAGGATTTCATTTCTGGTCAAGGATAATTGTATTCTTTGTAATATTGTAATATTTTCTAATATTTAAGTTCTAATAAATAGGCGTAACACTCAGTTTCAGTACTATTTTCTGTACGTCCAAATTCTGAATAGCCCCCGTGTCATTACATTGATAAATTCCACCTAGCGAGCATCTCTACGAAACTAAAATCGGACAGATCAATGAGCTTCCTGATGATGAAAAATCGAAGTGATCGCCATTGAAAAACCCATCACGAATGCTAGGTCCGATCATCCTTGGCCGCGGATGACAAATGAACAGCATCCGAATATTACGCCGCGTCGCGCTGACCGTCTAGACGATTGTCATTTGTTCTCGTTTTACCAGTCTAGACATCGAGCCTACCGCGATTATACCATGAAGTAACCATGATTTTCTTCTTTTTCCCCTCTCTTTGGCCGGACTAAAAAAAGAAAACGACCGGCCAAAAAACAAATACCCGCGGAATTCCTCACGGTGTAGCGGGCGCGTGTTACGAAATTTGAGGTCGAAAGTTCGCGAGAGATAAAGACACATTATTCGTGCGGTTACGGTCGATGTAATTGTTGTTGCAGACACGCCAGGAAAAAAGTTATTTACAATTTACATTAACGCGGTTTTAATTGGTGCCGGTCGATATAAATACCGCTCGAATGAAGTGTTCGGGGCTTAATTTTTGAAGACATTCCAGAGCGTTCGATTCATTTCGGCGGCTGTAAAATTCTTGGTTTGATGTAGGCATAAAAATCATCTGTAATAAAAATACATACAAGGATTGTGAATTAATTTTAAGGTATCTTTTGCAAGCGCTATATTTTTAATATTTTATTTATTAGACCTATAAATTAGTTTTTAAACTACTTTTCCTATATTTCAGCCAACTTATGGATTCCTTTTCAAAGATACAATTTTTAGTATGTTCATAAGAAGTGAAACGCTGCTCAGAAACAGAACAGAAACGCTGCTCAGAACAAGAAATGATCCATATGTCGAAACAAATAGTAATCGGAAGGAGCAAGGTCTGGTGAACGCGGCGGGTGGGCTAGCACTTCCCATTTTAATGTTTTCATGTATGTTTTGCCCGATTATGCAACATGTGGTCAACCATTGATACGCTGAAGAATAACATTGTTGTGTCTTTAACCGAATTTCGGCTGTTTTTCTCACAGTCCTCGGCTCAAAGCCATCAATTGTAGTCGATAGCGATCCCTATTGATAGTTTAATCGCGTAATGACTTCAAATATCCGTCTTGTTAAATGTTGTGACTGTCCAGAACGCTCATTGTCTCCGGTGTCAAAATAATCACTTTTAAAAAACATCATAAATGGTTGCCATAAACTTCACATAGCATTTCGTCACCTTAGTCGCCTTTATCTTCAAATTGAACTAAAACAGTAAAACTTTCCTCAAATGAAATTTACTCAGTACAATTTCAACGTATCGAAAACATTTCTTTCACACTTTAACTAAATGACACATACTGAAAGTAAAACTTATTAGTGAGGCTTCAACATGAAGTCTGTTACAAATGTGCCAGATGATTATTTGTTACTGATAACATTGTACTTGAAGTTTCACAACATATTAAATACATGATTGTTATGAACATAATAGATAGATTATAAGTTGGATAATTAAAATAAAAGGAGGAAACAAAAACGACTACAAATAACCAAATAATTTTCTACATACGTTCTTGCATATTTTGCAGAATATGTAATTCAGAATATTAAAATGCCGATCGTTGTAATGTTTCAAAATTTAATTTAAATTTACAAGCTTTTTATAATGATAATTATACTTTTAATTAATTATACTTTTACTTTTACTCAGCCATTAATGTCTATTAATATTTTTTTATTAGTTTTATCGATATCACCATGATGTCAGTGATATAATGGTCGATTATATTTTCAAGTAAAACGTTACCATTCTTTTCTTTCTTTTTGAAACTTTCTGAGAATTCTATTATTTAATTCTTTCATCTTGGCAACTGAGGAAATATTACGTTATCTATAGTACAATAAATTGATAGGGAATAAAGAGCAAATACCAATAACAGAACTTGCCATTAACACAAACATAACATAGATGCAGAACTGTGTTAAAGACGTAACATAAGTTACGCCATCCATTGTAAATATATTAAAATTAGCAGGCCTAATACTTTTAAAGTAAAAACCTTTAAAATATAAATGAATAAAATCGATAAAATAATGCTAATTTCATATACATTATTTGAAATAATACGAAATAATTTTTTATAACATCTTTATTAGATACACTTAGTCAAGCCACACAATCTTAATTTACAATTAATTTATTACTACTTTTCCTGTGTGCTTGGATTAATTAACAAGCAAGACGAGTGCGAGAAAATACATCAGTATGTATTCTTCAATTATAAAATTATAATTATTTGTAGTGACCTTGAGGCATGTCGAATTTTACATCGTGGAATACCGGTCTACAAAATACCCAGAAATATAATCCCAAATTTTGAACACGGGCGGGGTGCCAGCAGCGCCAACTAGAACCCGATAACGAATAGCTGGCGGCAACCCCGAGACGTTTATCTGGGATGTTATTGAAGGGTATTTCGATTGATTCAGTACTCAACTATCGTTTGGTTTAGACGTGCCACCATCGACTGCCCAAGCCTCATCTCCAGGTAACACCGATGCCATACATTTTATCATTTGTATTTTTTATATTTTGTATTGCTTCAATAAATAACGGTCACATAATGTAAACACCACTGTTTCATTTCATTTTACCTCCATTCACCGAGCCACATCATGTATCCTAAATATTTATTAATTATTAACTTATAGCTATAGTTTACACTAAATGTAAGTTCGTATGGTTTTGTTCGCTTCAATCTCCTGGCATGCTGCGCGCTGTCCAGCAGTTGTATTGCTTCCATGTTAGTAAGATTTAGTAATATTCTTTCGTGTTTTAAGGTGAAATCTTGGATAAGTTCGCAAAATCCATTTGATTTCCAGATCATCGTGCAGTTCTTCGTTGGTTACATAACGATAGGCATTGGTAATCAATCGAAGAACTTTATTTTGACAGTGTTGTATGACTAGTTGATTTGAATTTTTAGTGCAACCCCATATTTGCACCCCATAGGTCAAAATTGGCTTTATAATTGTATTATAGATCAATCTCTTTGATTTTAGATCAAGGTGAGAGTATCTTCTGACTAACCAATACAGTTGTTTCATTTTGGTTCTAATTTGTTTTGCTTTTTGTCTAATGTAATGCTTCCAATTTAATCTACCGTCAAGATGGATTCCAAGGTATTTAGCTGATTCTGCTTGAGAAATCGGCCATCCATTGGGTGATATAATTAAGTTTTAATTATTTCGCCTCAATGCAAAATTAACGTGGGCAGATTTGGAACTATTAAGTTGAAGTTTCCTATCTTTCATCCATATGTAGATTTTGTTGGCTGTCAAAATAAAAATTATCAATAATATATTATTCACATTCACGTAACATTCAGTACCAGATTAGCCTATATGCAAATTAACCAACTGCATTGAGCATGATGTCTTGGAAGACACTAGAAACATTGCCGAAAACCAAAGAAATGTTTTAAAGATCTTACCTTACCTTACCTTACCCCTCGTTTTTAAAAGAAGGTACTAGTTTACTTATAGATAGGGAAGTACACAGGTGTAGATTGCTTAGGTCATCAAATCGTTTTAATCCTGCGTTGATTACATCACTATACCAATTTTCATTTCATTCATTAATAGTTTTTTCGTTTATTTTTTATTTATACAATTCCAAACTAATCTTTTTTTCGCAACATTAATTCATTACAAATATTATTTCGGTCCTTTTCCGAGAATATTCAAACAAATAACTTGTTTAAGTTAACATGAAGCTAAACAATCATATAGTGATCGTTCGTATAGTGTCAATATTGTGTTCAATATTTTATCTCCCTCTGGAGGTATGAACCTGTCCATTATAGAATTACTCATATGGTGCCAATTAGTTTCATTTGTCATTCATATTATTTCACCTAACAAATTTACAATCACTGACGATCTTTACAATTCTAAACACAACCTGTAAAAATAGATGATATCCTGAACTTATCAAACAAAAATATTAACATTTTATCTTGAAATATAGGCGCAATAAGTTTTTTGTCGCATTTTTTATCTACTAGGATTTATCTGGTATGAACCAAATGCTTACCGCTGACTCAGAACTATGGTCCTCGGCATTTAAACTGACGACTAACTACAAACCATTTTAGAAGAAATTCGATATCCTTATATAGCCTAATTAATGGCAAAACTACGATGGTTGGTCATTGTCGAATTTTAAACTTTTGTCTAGACAATCACAAACATAAACCTAAAACAACCATGCCCTATCTAGATTCGAGCCAGAGATAAGAAAAAGGAGCATGAACATGAAAAACTACTCTATGGAGGAATTAAAGCGAAAACACATTCCTACATCCAAAAATATTATGTATTATTATTTTTTATTAAGTAAACCATGAACTTTTTACCCAATACGTTTTTTTAAATGGATTTTCCCTCTTTTAACCCTGATAATAATGAAGGTCAATATTAATTGACTTACAATTAGGTTTTTTTCTAAGAATTTCGATATAATGATCAATTAATTAATTGTTGGTGTTATCTAAATTTAATTAGCGCTTAATAATGATACTGTAAATCTTTTTTTGTTGGAGCGAGAATATTTTTGGGTGGTACAGGGTGCGGCGATATTGCGTTGAATTTATCAGTTACGGATGGGATTGTGTCAAGGTCGTCATCACTGAAATGAAGCTTTGTTAGTGAGATTGCGTACGATTTGATTGTTGTTAACCATCACCGTCAAATTACAAAATTGTGTTTGTGCAGTTAACTGTAGGTTTGTGTTGCAGTAAAATTTTATGTTGGTTTATTTTTTCTTCATTAATACACAATATTTTACATTCCTAAGTATTTGCACGAAGGTAAACTCCTTGACCTAACTGCGATTTGTAGTTAAAAAGTTATTATTTTTCTACATAATCATTAAGAACTCGATTCAGGTGGGAATTGGGACCACTATTGGACACAATCGCATTTTTGACTTCTTTGGATTTGTGACTACATTTCAATTTGGCTACACACTTGTTGTTCTACATTTCATATACACTATTTGAAATAATTCGAAATAATTTTTTATAACATCTTTATTAGATTTCTTTATTTAGATTATACGCTCAGTACAATCTTAATTTACAATTCATTTATTACTACTTTTCCTATGTACTTGGATCAATTAACAAGCAAGACGTGTGCGAGAAAATACATCAGTATGTATTCTTCAATTATAAAATTATAATAATTTGTAAATTATTAACTTATAGCTATAGTTTACACTAAATGTATATACTTTATATAAGTTCGTATGGTTTTGTTCGCTTCAATCTCCTGACATCCTGCGCGCTGTCCAGCAGTTGTATTGCTTCCATGTTAGTATGATTTAGTAATCTTCTTTCGTGTTTCAAAGCGTAATATTGGATAACTTCGCAAATCCATTTGATTTCCAGGTCATTGTGCTGTTGTTCGTTGGTTACATAGCGATAGGCATTGGTAATCAAATTACCAATACCTATTGGTAAAATTTTATATTGGTTTATTTTTTCTTCATTAATACACAATATTTTATATTCCTAAGTATTTGCACGAAGGTAAAGTTCTTGACCTAACTGCGACTTGTGGTTAAAAAATTGTTATTTTTCTACACAATCATTAAGAACTTGATTCAGGTGGGAATTGGGAACACTATTGGACACATTTCGCATTTTTGACTTCTTTGGATTTGTGACTACATTTCAGTTTAGCTACGCACTTGGTGTTCTACAGTTCTAGCAACTTCAAATTGACCTCATTAGAAATAAATCCATATTTTATCCATTTTAACAATAAAAAAGGACATCTGCTGTATGTCTGTAGATGTACTGCTTGCGAGTGCAAGTGAAAGCTATAATGATAATAAAAAATAATATGTGCACCCAAAGATATATTTGAACGCTGTCTCTATATTACGCCAGGAACTTTTCGGCTGATTCTCATATTATATCGAAGAAAAACCACAAAATTATTTTAGCTGAAACAAGTTAATTATTTAAAAATTTTATTTATATATTTCGGCAATTGCCACCCCTCAAAATGATTTAATTTATCGAGAAGTTGATATATTCCTTGATAAATTAGAAACATTAGATAAACACGAACACGAAGTTTTCAGTGTTGACACTTGAATGCAGCTTTTGTTTTGATCTTCAATTCCACAAATGTATCAATTCACTGGTAATTGGTCATCATAATAATTATACATTTTTAGTAACACAATTTTTTTTATATGGTGGTTGCTCTCTAAGTCCTTAGGAAATATAAAAGATGGTTTGGGACAATTACCAAAGGCTTCATTAAATCATCTCAATTTTCATTTTTACTGTGTAATGAAAGAAATAATTTGAAGAAAATTTTGAAAGTGGATTTCAAGAGGTGAACATATTGAAAATGTTGGATGTATAACTCTCCAACTGTTTACACTGAACTACAAGAAACTAAACCTCGACCAGGATTTCAAATAATTTCAAATTAAGGTGTCTCTTTAAAATAATAATAAACCCCAGATATAATTTTTAAGTGGATAGTAGCCATGTAATTTGACTCAATTTTTTAATGGTCAAAAATCATGGAATAAATATTGTTAACATCCACCTGTTGTTCACCGAATTGGGCTCCAGGTAACTTTTTTTATTCAAAAATTGCCAAACGGATGCCTATATTGGGCATCTTTTGAATACTTGTTTTGAAAAAGTTTGGAAGACGCTTAAGGAAATGCATGGAAGTAATAACCATCTGAATTAATTGTTTTTGTCTCTTTGTTTTTAGAATGACTCATTTTACAATACTGCTATTTTACGAAGGATTTTCATTTCATTCGTAATTTTGTTTGCCTGGTCATTCCTTTTAACCTTTTACTTGTTTTCTTAACTGTCAATACCATTCTAATTTGTATGTAATTCTATTTGTCTATTCTCTGTAATTAGTCCTATAATTTCTACTGTCTATAAACTATACCATCGACTATTTCTGTTTCTAATTTAATTTTTAAATAGGAGAAAAGAGAACTTTGTAAGAGTCTACCATTTAAGTGCTCATTTAACGCATAAAACTTATAACGCTATCAGTGACACATCCAAATCTCAGTAATATCAGAGAAAAATATATGATAGATAAGTTTAAATTGAAACTATAAATAAAGTTATTATTAAATTGATTAAATGATTAATAGCTCATGTAATCAGAATGAAATAACCATATATTATTTGTAGTGTGCTACTATAAATGCTATTGATTAATGATTAAATGTAGAAAGTTCAGAAAAGTCGGCGATTAAAAAATTATACTGCAAACAACATGATATATTAATGATTAGAGATTAAACAGATAAAGTTGAACAAAGGACATAATGATCTACTTTGATTAATTATAATATATTGGCGGGGGGGATAAACTATAAATAAAATCATAGTAAGTTTATTTACTACTGGTAAAAATATTTGATTAATAGCCAAAATATTGCGTGGTATGTATTTAGTTATTATAAAAATTTTAGATATTTATTCCTTCTCCTAAAATATAGTAAGATTTATTTCATTGGTAATGAAAATTGTCGAATTTTTTTATGAAATTTTAAAATCCTATTATGTATTATCATTCAATAAATAATTATTTTAATATTAAATTGGACGGTTTTAACATTTCTTTGCATAAAGTGATAGTTTTCAATGTAATATAATTGAGTAATTTAATGTAAATAGAGGCTAATCATGAAACCAAAACCCATCAAACACTTTTAAAAACTGACGATGATACTGCTCCATCATTTACTACTTGTCGGTTATAGTTTTAACTATTTAAATATGGTGATTTTAATCCCAGTGATAGAGAACAAAAAAAGTACGAAGACAATGCATTATTGGACCAAAGTCGACCTCGAATTTTCAAATAACTTTCTTTCAGCTTAGCAGTTGGCGAATGTTGTTTCCAAGCTTTTAAATATGACTGAGTGAAAAAATGATCAAAATACATGAAGACACCTAACAAAAAGTAATAAATTCGATAAACAATTCAAACCTGAATAATTAGTAATAGACGAAAATATTAACCATAAGAAACAAATAAAATCTCTACGATCAAGAAAAAAGGATCCTCTCAAAATAAGAGTAAAAGACGAAAAGAAAAGAAGGTGAATTTATTCTAATTGTATTTCTGAAAACAGCTGGTTGAAAACTGAAAGGAGAGAATGGTTGTCGTCAATATAGTATTGAAACCTGAAAACTTGTATTAATTTTTAAATGGACCTTTAAATCAAAGACTAAATTTCAATTTTACTTCTTGCTTTTTAAGTTTCAAAATAGACTGATCACTTGATTTTATTGGATAATAACATTCTTCATTAACTTTTGTTCACATATTATTTATGTAATCACTGATAAGCTACATTTCTTCAACATTTTCTTGGATTTTTCTTTAAACAACAAGTCCGCAAATATGCTCAAATTCGAATCACCATGAATATCAAACTGAATCCTCGAATTACGTCATTATATAGACTTTTGTGTATTTTCGTATTGTTGGTAGAATATCGAATTTGAAATAGAGAAGCAGTTCGTATAGGATTTATATAACCAATGTTTAAAATTTAGATGCAATTCCATGTTTTGGTCATTATCAAATATACGTTTTCTATATTATTATATAACAGGTCAATTGAAAAGTCCCCGGTCTACCATAGTAAAACACATTTTTTTGGCAAAATTAGTTTTTTTATTCAACATAATCCCCTTCAAGGGTGATACACTGATTATAGCAACCCTCCAAGTTTTCGAGACCATTTTTGTAGTACGATTTGTCCTTTGCTTCAAAATAGGCCTCGATTTCAGTGATTACCTCTTTACTCAACGAACATTTTTTCCCAGCGAGTATTCTTTTGGGATCTGAGAACATGAAATAGTCGCTGGTGGCCAGATCTGGAGAATACGGCTCATGAGGAAGGAATTCGAAGCCCAATTCACGAATTTTTGCCATCGGCCTCACTGATTTGTGACACGGTACATTTTCTTGGTGAAGCATCACTTCCTTTTTCTTAAAATTCGGACATTTTTCAAAATTCAAACCTTCCTTTTTCAAGGTAGTCAACGAAAATTATTCCATGTGTATCCCAAAATACAGACAACATAACCTTGCCAGCCGACTGTTGCGTTTTCCCACGCTTTGGAGCGTTCCACAGTTGATCGTGTGCAGTCCACTCGGATGACTGTCGATTGGACTTCGGAGTATAATGATGGAACCACGTTTCATTCGTTGTCACATATCGATGCAAAAACTCGGGTTTCTGCTTATGAGAAACCCATTTTTCTTTCAATATTCCCCTGTCTTGAACGCTCCATGTCCAACCATCTCTTATAATGCTCACATTCTGTTTCAGCTACTAATTCTATATCTTTGATTTTTCTCGGTGAACTTCATCAACTGCATCGAAATCATTATTTATAAAATGCGTAATTAATATGCTTCTGATATTTTTGATGAAACATATCGAATACCCCACATATCCACCATCGCTACCCCATGAATACCCTATAAGTTGACCCTATGAATTACTAATATTTAGAGTAGACCCAGGCGAAGAAAAATTCTCGAGCTTGATGGATGATACTCTCTTAACTCACCGACATCAGCAGGGAAATCGATCCGTTGATCTTATTCCGCGTTTCACAGTTGATCGTGTGCAGTCCACTCGGATGACTGTCGATTGGACTTCGGAGTATAATGATGGAACCACGTTTCATTCGTTGTCACATATCGATGCAAAAACTCGGGTTTATTACGCTTGATCATCTTCAGACACTGTTCCGAATCATCAACTCGTCGTTCTTTTTGGTCAAAAGTGAGCTCGCGCAGCACCCACTTTGCTTGATGCATAAACTCGGCATCAAGCCAAGTTTTTGCTTCAACTGTATTTTTCCCTTCAAAAAGCAATATTTTATCAAGACGCGAAATTCCTTTTTATCCATTTTTTTTTCACAATAACAAAAATTGCTTCACTCAAAATGCTATAATTCACAAACTAATGATCCGACAGCTGTCAAATTTATACACGCATCTTTTTAGGGCAGGACTAACTAAAAATTTACAATTTTATATTTTCAATTGGCCTGTTATGATTTTATCAGTTTCATGTATGATTAATTTATTAAAAATGTTACATATAAAAGTGTTAATATAATTATAACGGATTAATGTAATTATCTGGCTCAGTATGGAAAACTTTTTTACTGCTAATAAACCACGTACCCGGTAAAAATATTTTAAACTTAAGAAAATAAATATCAGAGAAAGTGTATTTATATCATGTAATTGTTCTCATAATATATCTTTGAAGATATTTAACTAACTTAATTATGTTTTGTAATAGTAATATTAAAATCTACACGAATTAATTTTAAGTAAGAAATGATCCAATTATATTGATATATTGCTAATTTATTTACTAATCGTTTTAAATATTGGTATATTATAGCGTGGATATATAAACAAAATAGTTTTCATCTCCCTAATTCAAATATAGAATGGGCGAGATTTGTTGATACCCTTATTTAAAAATAAATATACAGAACCTATTCAATTAAGGCATTGTAGAGTTAATGGCTTTTTTCCATATATAGACATTGCAATTATAAGAACAATAGTAGTAAGAATATCAGTACACCGTTATGATTAATTAAAATCTGACACAATAAATACACAGAATCAAATTATTTGCCAGAAGTGAGTATCAATTTAAAATATTGTTATTAATTTCAATAAAGACAGCAAATATAACAATCAACAATGTTAACAAACTTATTACTAACTATATTCTTAGAATTTCAAAAATTCTACTTGAAAAAAAGTATTTTAAATTATATTTTTTGAGCAAAGGATTTGCTAGCTAAATGTAACCATGGTCAATCATTTCGATTATTAATTCTTTTCGAAGCTCAATGAACTTTTTATGTTCTTATGTACAAAGTGGACAAAAAATAGAAAAGCAACAAAAGAGGCAAGAAAACAGAAATTTAAATGCAATAATAAGCATAAAGCTTTTTTACAAGTTTTTTTACTAGCATAAGTTCAAATGCGAAAAATATTAGCATATAACAAAAGGAGAAGAAAAGAAAAACCATCTTAAAAACCATTGGTTTCAATAACAAGATTATAGATTACACTTAAAAAATATCTTGGAACATTTTAGTCGAATCAGAAACAATTAGCTAAGACAAATAATCCATTTAGGATCAACATAGATCATCTATTTAGGATTTCTTTGTCCTATACGAACTTTTTTGAGAATTAAAAATAATAACTTCGACACTACTGTAATATATCAAAAGTATATAATTTGCATTGTAACAATGTTAACAATGTTGTTTCTTCCACCATTATAATATTTTGTCAAGAAATTGGCTAGCTCTACAACTTATAAAAGCTTCTGATCTTCCAACTGTTATTTTGAGGATTTTCGCAAATTTTAATATGATCATGTTGCAGTGTCATTTTGCCAGGTTTCTGCTTATGGAAAACCGATTTTTCTTTCAATAATCCCCTGTCTTAAACCCTTCATGTCCAACCATCTCTTATAATGCTCACGCTCTGTTTCAGCTACTAATTCTATATCTTTGATTTTTCTCTGTGAACTTCATCAATTGTATCGAAATCATTATTTATAAAATGAGTAATTAATATGCTTCTGATATTTTTGATGAAACATATCGAATACCCCACATATCCATCATCGCTAGCCCATGAATACCCTATAAGTTGACCCTATGAATTACTAATATTTAGAGTAGACCCAAGCGAAGAAAAATTCTCGAGCTTGATGGATGATACTCTCTTAACTCACCGACATCAGTAAGGAAATCGATCCGTTGATCTTATTTGTAATTACTATAGATGTGTGAATATTTTTATAATTGTCAGTTTATTATATCCCTCATAGTGTTTTGCAAAGAGGCTATCATGAAAAAAGACTCACTTACTGTTACGAGCCACTTATGATTCGGAACGGGACGGAATTAATTACACCACGTATGGCTTTGTATCAAAAGAGAATTATGTTTACGCGAACATGATGGATGAACGAGATGGCTCGGTGAATGGAGGTAAAACGAAATGAAACAGTGGTGTTTACATTATGTGACCGTTATTTATTGAAGTAATATAAAAATGTGGAAAATACAAAATAGATAAAATGGATGGCACGGTGTTACCTGGAGACGAGGCTTGGGCAGTCGATGATGGCACGTCTAAACCAAACGATAGTCGGGTACTTAATGATTGAAAATACCCTTCAATAATATCCTAGATAAACGTCTCGGGGTTACCAGTTATACGCTATCGTGTTCTAGTTGGCCCTGCTGGCACCCCGCCCGTATTCAACATCTGGGATTGTATTTCTGGGTATTTTGCAGACCGTTATTCTACTATGTAAAATTGGACATGCCTCAAGGTCGCTACAATTTTAAATACTTTATATATTTATAAAAATTTTATTTGAAAATATGTTAACAAAACCAAAGAATCTTTCATACAAAAAGAATGTTCAATTAAGTAATCACTATTATTTGCAAAGCAATTGAAAATTAATATAGTTTTTCTTAAAAACCATCAATTGTTCAATAACTTTTTCGCCTCCAGTATATTTTCAGTACTAGTACAACCGATTTAAAATGAATTTTACGAAACCTGGTTTTCAGAAAATCATCTTGACAATTGAAGCTGTTGTTAGTAATAAACAATAGATCTTTATGGTATTTGATAGTTTCTAAAAATCCAACTCATTCATACCCACAAGTATTCACGATTTAAACCCATTTTTATCTGAGATAAAATAAATTACTTTTTAATATAAATTGGTACAACTATGAATAGTGCCCGTAAATGAAATACTTTTAAATAATATTTATTTAATACTAGCACTAGTATTTCAAATTATGCAAGAAAAAACATTAATTTCCCATTTTACAATCCCATAATATAAAAGACAATTTTTTGTATTTTGCAGACCGTTATTCCACTATGTAAAATTCGATATGCCTCAAGGTCGCTACAATTTTAAATATTTTATATATTTATAAAAAATTATTTGAAAATATGTTAACAAAACCAAAGAATCTTTCATAGAAAGAATATTAAATAAAGTAATCACTTTTATTTGCAAAGAGGCTTATTATCCGCTGTTAAATTATGCATCGTCTATTGTCTAACAACTTTCCCTTTTTGTCGCTTTAAATAAATTATATCTTCTACTATATGAAATAAAAAGCTCTAGTAAAAAACTTATGCTTTTCTATGCGGGGTTTCATTATGCTTGAAATGGTGATATTAAAAAAAATCGTATCAAAATGTGTCTTTTCATTTAACCGCTGGGGGTCACGGCCAATATCCTTCAACATTTTAGGGTCGATAACATGACAAGTTCAAGGGTAAAAGCTATTAAAACTACCAATACAGACTAATCGATTTTTTCGTTATGACAGACATAATGACTTTTATTTATTGCCTTCATGATAAAAACTTTTTTATATTTTAATTAAAAATGTATAAAGCTATATGTAAACCCGCGCGACACACTACGTGAACGACTTGGTTTGTTGTGCTTAAACCCATATATAACGAAACCATTGCTACTGTGAAAATTGGAATTACTTAAACATCTCGCATCGCAACGTAAACATAGAAATTAGATCTGAATTATAAACTATCAAAAAATAAAGATAGTTATTTCCGCAGCGTTTGTATTCATAAATATTTCAACGAGTTCATAAAGTGGCACAATACTAAGAACAATGACAAATAATTAAATCATTATTAGCTTCTATGACGAGTATAAATCATTCACTTCTCTAAAATGGAGCATGTTAAAATTATAATTTCAGTAAAACCAACCACATAGCCATTTATCTATGTGAGTAAGAAACCTTAGAGACACATTAATACCTCAAATTCAGTTGGAAGATTTTATTATTGAAAGAGACAGCTGCGACAACAATCACACAAACGTACTATAATCATAAAACTACCTAACAAGAGGAATAGGCATTCGTTCTATGCTTACCAAACAAAAAACAAAAAGGGTATAAGTTTAACATGTTGCATTGAAGAAGGGAGAATTTGATGGTCTTGAGATGGAAATAGAGATTCTGTTGGAATCTATACAGCACTTTTCTATCATCAGAAGCTTCTATTTAAGAGTGAATTGTTTAATTGACCTAAGTAATCAAAATAATAATCTAATATCTATCTTCTTATGACATGTTATATCGATATATCGGAGAAAAAGAATATCGATAATGTTTTGCAATACATATTGATATTTGTAATAAATTATTTACAATTAGGTACCGAAATATTAAGGTTTATTAAAATTAATCAAATGTTTAAGAAATATATTTAATTTATTTGAAAAAATATCGAAAAATATCTACTAAAAAATATGTATATATATTGGCCAAAAATATCGATATTTTGTTTACTGTTGATGATAATTTGAAGTTTGCTGTTGGATTTTTTGTTCGCCAAGAATTCAAAGCTTGTCTTCACTACTTATATCAAAACCTCATTAGGTTAATTCTTGGTGTTTAGCTATGTTTAACTCAAAAACGAGAATTGTGCACATAAAGGATATTTAGCGTGTGAACTAAACTCTGCTACCATGCACAACCGAGTGACTAGAAATATTAGAAATTGAAAAAAATGAAAAAAAATTATTAAAATCAGTAAAAAATAATTAATATAATATGTTATTATAAAAAAATTAATTTAATTTATTTAACAAAATTAACTAATCATTTTAGTTAGATAGGGGAACATATATTTATATCAATTAAGTTCAAGACAATAATTTATCAAAGGGTATTTATTGTCAAAAAGTAATTGAAGATTAATGTAGTATTTCTTAAAAACCATCAATAGTTCAATAACTTTTTCGCCTCCAGTATATTTTCAGTACTAGTACCACCGATTTAAAATGAATTTTACGAAACCTGGCTTTCAGCAAATCATCTTGACAATTGAAGCTGTTGTTATTAATAAACAATAGATCTTAATGGTAACTGATGGTTTCTAAAAGTCCAACTCATTCATACCCACGAGTATTCACGATTTAACCCCATTTTTATCTGAGATAAAATAAATTACTTTTTAATATAAATTGGTACAACTATGAATAGTGCCCGTAAATCAAATACTTTTAAATAATATTTATTTAATACTAGCACTAGTATTCCAAATTATGCAAGAAAAAACATTAGTTTCCCATTTCACAAACCCATAATATAAAAATTAACTAAACCCTGTGTATCAGTCACCAGAATTCACCTGTCATCCTGACAACATCCCGACTAAAAAAGATCATCAAAAGCGTTAATAAAGTGAGGAACTCAATCTACTTTAAACAGAAATAGATAAGATCTCTTAATGGAAGGAGACCTTGGCTTAATTCCTTGGCGTTTTTTTCCGACTGTAGTTATTTTATTGGCTTACGTCGCTACTCCATCATGTAACTAAATACTTTTTTTTCTTCTTCTTCAAAACAGCCGTTTTTAATAAGCGCGATAAAGTTAACTGATGTCAGGCCTCCTTCTGTGAGCTTCTCTGCGTATAAAATTCTTTGTACACAAAAAAAAATGAGACACCTGATCCGCTGCACAGATATGAATTTTTTGTGTTGAGACTTGTAATGTTCATTGCTATTCTTGATTATTTTATGTTTATTGTTGTTTTATAAAATTACTTATATATATACACTTGTATAAATACACTTACCACGACAAGAATACTTTATCCTTTAAGACAGAGCTGTCCAAACCATGGCCCACGGGCCACATGCTTTTTTATTTTCTTTATTTAAATAAAATTTTTGTGGAAGAGAGAATATTATAATTTGATTTTTTTGTAATCCCAAATGATTTTATGGGCAAATTATTTTCTCTTCTGGCAACAAAGTTTTTTTATCTCTTTTGAAAAGCGGAAGTTAAGTGAAGAAAATAATGTGAAAAGGGAATTAGACTATTTTATCTACAACAATAACAATAAAATTCAATGTTTGATTTGTATGCAAAGTAAACTATATGATATTAAACGACACTATACTTCTTTACATAAAGAAAAGTCTAAAAAACTTGTAGGTGAAGCAAGAAAAGTTATGGTTGTTGCAATGGCTAAGCGCTTCATTGAGCTGAAATTGGTGGAAAAATTTGAATTTGTAGCATTATTTCATCAAACGGTGGCGCGATGAATAGATGACATAGTTGATTATATTTCAAAAAGTATACGTGATCGCTTTGTAGATTGCGAGTGCCATTAATAATTTCATTTTAAACATAGTAGAATTACTTTTATATTTTAATGTCCTATGGACCTCTAAAAAGCATGGAATTTTTCTATGGAATGGAATAATACCCCACAAATATTTTATCGTATTTTAATATGTTAATTACTATTTTTAAATAATATACTATAATAAATATAGACAATACAATAAAACTTAAACAAAAGCTAAAAACTAAAGATGTACAAAAGCCATAAATACTAAATAAAAAATCATATACCTAATCATAGAAAAAAGAACTAATCCATGACATAATTAAAAATGATCGCACAATAACTACTAGAGCTTTTTTAAATAAAGTAAATGCTTTATTTATTATTGAACGGAAATACTTTTTAACAAAAATCGAGAGGGTAATAATAAAAACAGTCAACAGTATTTCACTATTTATCATTCGCAATTTTAATCTTATTCAATCTTATTATATTAACAATCTTGAAAAATATCGTTCCAAAATGCTGCTATATTAATATACAATATATTGTTACTTACATATTTTCAAAGGTTCACACTTTAATAATATGCCATTAAGAGGAATTCTCAACATTTAAATTATTTACATAGATATAGCTATTTCAGCGACGTAGTTTAGATACCTATGCTGAATCTTTACAAACATGAATGGCAATTTTCTCTAAACCACTTTTTTCGAAGCGGTTCTATAGTATCAAGAATATACCAAAATTTAGACGTTTACCATTTTTTCAAAATTCTGGAATGTAAAAAAAGACTTTTAAAAGAAGGCAAACAGCCATAATTTGGCGAAAAGAAAAAGTCTAATATCCAAATTTCAATGAATCTGAAAATTATTCAAATTTTGAAATCTCTTATGGGTATATTCTTAAATGCTAAAGTTTAAAAATTAAACAAATCTACAAAAATAATTAAGTATTACTCAGCAATTAGAATAACGTAATATTTTTATATACTGACAAAGATCATGATAAAGGCATGATGCTGTTGATAACCATCAATACCACCTGTATACTTTTAAATATACTCTATTATAATATGAGTCCTAATAAAGTCACAGTTAAATTGAATTAGTTCAGTAGGTCATAACTTAAGTCTTTTGTTCCTTATTGGCCAAAGAAGTTATTGTATGAGTAGGTAAGAATAGCTCTCGATCATATCTTCTTGTATAGTTGCTTTTTTTGATCTTTGATCAATATCATCATCTATTGTAGTCTGTAAAGGTATCAGATAACATCTGTAATTTGTAAAAGTTTTTTTGACCTGGTAACTTTGAACAATATCAAACAAAAAATCACATAACTAATTAGGCATTTTACTAGTTATTTTTCTCCTTTTTGCGATATGCTGTTTTTAGTTTCTTGATTTAATTTTTATGCTGTTTTTTAGTTTCTTAATCTAATTTGTTACTGGCGGATCTAAAGCAATTAAAAACAAATTAATGCCCACAAATTTTACAGTTCGCTCTACAACTATCCTCACATGTTTGATTAATATCAACATTCTATGTTTTATATGGAAACCTTATTTCAAATTTTCCTGAAAGTTGTGTTTCGATATCAAATACATATTCATCTTTAGTTTAGAGTATTATAGAAAATAACTAATTTTTTATTATAAAGAATACCTAAAAATTACTCCTTGAACTTGCTACGATTTTAAAATTCGAAAAAACGCAACTGGAAACTCAGCATTTCTATCACGCTAAATTAATATAGCGTTTAATTAGTATTCCTTTTATATATTTCATTGGTACCGTCTACACAAATAACAGGTGAATTGAAAAGTTCTCGTTCTGGCACATAGATGGCGCTACTAAAAATAAATCTATATGGTTTTTAGTTAGCCCTAATCCTCAAAAGATGCGTGAAGAAGTGAAGAATTATATCATTTTGAGTGAAGCAACTTTTGTTATTGTGAAAAAAAGGATAAAAAAGAATTTCTCGTGTTGATAAAGTTTTGCTTATTGAAGGGAAAAAATTGAAGCAAAAACTTCGCTTGATGCCGAGTTTCCGGACAAATGGATGGAAAATCAACCATCAAGGATTGGTATGCTAAGTTTAGACAAGGTGAAATGAGCACCACAGACGGTGAACGCAGTGACGTCCAAAAGAGGTTGTTACCGACGAAAACATTTAAAAAATCCACAAAATGATTTTGAATGACCGTATATTGAAATTGAATGAAATAGCAGCCACTCTAAAAATATCAGATGAACGTGTACATCATATTATTCACGAATATTTGGGCATGAGAAAGCTCTGTGCAAAGTGGAAGCCGCGCGAGCTCACTTTTGGCCAAAAACAACGACAAGTTGATGATTTGGAGCAATGTTTGAAGATGATCAATCGTAATAAACCCGAGTTTTTGCGCCGATAAGTGACAATGGATGAAACATGGCGCCATCATTTCACTCCGAAATCCAATCGACAGTCATCCGGGAGTGGACTGCACACGATGAACCCGCTCCAAAGCGTGGGAAAACGCAACGGCCGTCTGGCAAGGTTATGGCGTCTGTATTTTGGGATTCACATGGAATAATTTTCATGGACTACATTGACAAAGAAAGGACCATCAACAGCGAATATTACATAGCGTTATTGGACCGTTTGAAGGACGAAATCGCTGAAAAATGGCCGCTTCTGAAGAATAGAAAGTACGGCTTTACGAAGACAATGCACCGTATCACAAGTCAGTGAAAACGATGGCAAAAATCCATCCATCTACCATATTCTCCAGACCTGGCCCCCCGCGACTATTTTCTCAAAAGAATGCACGCTGGGAAGAAATTTTCCTCGAATGAAGAGGTGATCGCCGAAACTCAGGGCTATTTTGAAGCAAAGGGCAAATCGCACTTCAAAAATGGTATCGAATAGTTGGAGGGTCGCTATAATCAGTGTATCACCTTTGAAGGGAATTAAGTTGAATAAAAAAACTAATTTTGTCAAAAAAAAAAATGTGTTTTACTAAGGTAGGCCGAGGACTTTTCAATTGTGCTGTTAATGTATGGCTGTTTTTTAAGTTGTTCTTCCCTGATTGAATTTGTACTTATTTTTAAAATATCCAATTTCAACTAATACTCAGTTCTTCGGAGAGCCTCAAAAGGCTTGTCATTTTTCTGATATAATATTTTCTAAAAAGTATCTTTAAAGTGTCTGGCTAGTAGGAGCTTCTTATAAGATCACACGAGAAGTTAAAAACTTTTCAAGTAACAACGTTTTTTCTCTGAACATAGGTCCGTCTTCAAATTTGATATGTCTACGACACACTTCTTGATACTGTTATTACTTTGAAACCCATTTAAACAGCTCTTTAAATCCTAATAATCAATTTTTCTGAAAGAGAAACAATCTAATCTATATCTAGGTTTTTACAGAGTAGTATTATCTAAAATTCCGTGACGTATTTGGAATCAGGGATTTCGTGTTTTATTATATTTTATATCCAATTTATGATATATGAAACGCCAATCAAGATGCTTTGATGAATAATCGTTAGGAACGTAATCATTAAAGGATTAGTGTTACAGACATCAGTTGAATTATAGCAATTCCGAATAATTATAATTAGAAAAGTAAATTCAATTTAATAGATATCTAATTTTTTTATTTCTGTATTTAATAACACATAATTACGTCTAATAATATATTATTGCCAATTTTGAACAATACATGTTCAGTTGTATTAATTTAAGTTTTTTTTAATAAAGCTGTTTTAAACAATTAAGTTGTTTTTTTTAACAAGGCTATTATTATGGTTTAAAAATTAATTTATAGAATTAGTAATAATAAATAACGGTATAATGTTGTTGAATTGTGATAGTAAAAAAGTTCGCTTAATCTCAAACTATGAATCCATATAATACTTTAAAATAAAACAATATTATATAATAATAATAAATAAAACTCTATTTTTGAATTCAAATAAAGTGTGTTGTTTTTTCGTACTAGAGTGTAAAATCGTTGTCCATAGGTGAAAGTCTAAAAGTGATTCAAGAATAAACTTTTATAGACGTATATTATTTCTGCAGTACACTTGCCTTAAATATATAGCACTTTTCATGTTAGTGTTTGTTTTACAGTTTTCTTGAAGTTATACTTAATTTTAATATATTTATATTGTAAAAACTATGTCATCTATTTAAACATGGATTCTGACATCTTCTTGGCGTTTT
Source organism: Rhynchophorus ferrugineus (assembly GCF_030347505.1). NCBI lineage: Eukaryota > Metazoa > Arthropoda > Insecta > Coleoptera > Curculionidae > Rhynchophorus > Rhynchophorus ferrugineus. Next base: position 23,747,634 of record NW_027472580.1, read on the forward strand.
AAATAATAAAAATCGCTACTAATTTATTAATTAATCAACCAATTTGTAGTTTTTGAAAGATCTAATTGATGAAACCATTATTAATGTATTAAAATATAAGTTGTGAGTTATGGCGCGTTAGGAGCACTGTTACCTCTTCTGTCTAGGTCAAGCTCCAATATCAATTAATATTATTTTTTTCTGTATCATACTAGCGATGATATCGTTTCCTCAAACTGACTAAGGTAAAAAACCAACTATTCCAAGATGTAATATTAAAGATGGTTTTGAATTCAGGACCAACAAAATACATTTAGAATAGGGGTCCCATTGGTTCCTGAGTTCGCAAATACAATAATCCAAAAGTTCATTTGCAACATTTTCTTGTACTGCTACAATACCGACCCCAAGCAGCAAACTGCATACCACAACATCGACCATAAAGACAGATCTCATAAAGAGAAAATGTTATCATTAAACTTGATAGACCAAAATAATAATATAGATAGACAAAATGATAATAACATATGAAAAATTACTTGTGAACTCTGATACTCTCTTTATTAGTTCTTATCAGTTGGAATAATATGCTGAAATGTTTATATTAGTTCTGTATAGTTAGATATCTTACGTCCATGTTACAGCGGGATTTGAACTCGTTACTATTGCTGCAGTTCGAAGACCGTTCTGTCAACTTGACGACTGCAACTATCAAGTTAATTTCTTTTTTTATTAATCTCCTAGAACGTCAACAATCTGCCCGTGGGCAATAGGTATTATTATATGATTTCAGGTTATATAATATAACTATCCTGACATGTAGAAGATTACTTCAATAAGTGATCTACTGAACAATTTATAATCTAAATTTTATTTTAGATGTTATTCTAACTTATTTTAAAGTATATCCTAACTTATTCTAAAAACTATTCTACAGATTATTAAATCTCACTCTATGTGTCTATTAATCAGTTCATATGGTAGTTTGCGTTTGAGCCTACGCAATTCACTGTAATCGCGGATATTTAACTGTTTGGCGAGTGCATTGGGATGCACTGATAGTCTTTCAGAGCACTTGGCACTAACACTTAGAATCACACTCGTTATGGGTTCTATGAGAATATCGCGCTGAATCAGTTTGTTGGACACGTAATACGGGGCATCGACAATGACCCCCAACACTGTATTCTGGAAGTTAACTGAATTACCTGACTTACATGAAGCGGTTTTTTTGGGTATTTAGGATATTCAACTGATTTCTATATGTTTTGGTATGCTGAAAATGAAAATAATACGGAAAAAATTCCAGACCGTCAGAAAAAGGGCTTCCTCCAAGAGACATTAGTACCTTTACATAAAGTTATTTTATCACGACCACACGTATTATATAGATGTCCCTAGGCTTAAATATTTAATGTTAGGATTTGACACATAACCGGTCAATTGAAAAGTCCCCGACCTAAAACATAGATGGCGCTACTGGAATTAAATCCATATGTTTTTAGTTAGCACTAACCCTCAAAAGATGCGTGTGTAAATTTGACAGCTGTCAGATCATTAATTTTGTGATATATAACTACACTGATATTATTCAGAGGATACCTGAAATAATATAAAATACTACTCAAACTTAAAAGTATGATTGAGTTATTTTTAGTCCTGCAAATACCTTTAAATACCTGTCATTTATGTTTCTCATGTTAAATATTAAGATTATAATTTTTAAATAGATTTTAATCTTTTTGCTTTTTCGAATTGTTTTATCTAAAGCTTGTGTTACCTTTCTCTGTTTTTTCTGTGTTAATATTTCTCGTTCATATTTCATTTTACTAAAGTTACGTTTTGTGGAAACAAGACCATATTTAATCCAATTTATCTTGTTCAGAAATTAACAAAAGCCCTTCACCAATCCTTTGGGTTTCATACCACAATCCTAATTCCAACGGAAAATTTTACATTGGAAACCAAAATAAAAGAAAAAATTAATTATAATTATATTATCCTCCATCGCGACATTTAACATGGTAATGGTTTCCATAATAACGTAACTGTGGCAAATTATGAATAAAAAATGTCAATCCAAAACCATTTGAATAAAAATGCAATGTTGTTTAAACAGCTGGCTTGGTTGGAACAGTGGCCAAGACGAGAGGACGTTCCTCCTACGCTTACTATGTCGTGAGTTCGAATCCTGCTAAGGCATGATCGTAATTTCTGTTTGAGATTGTTTATAATTGTGATGGTCCAAAAGGTAAGAGTGAATCGGACAAGGAAAATGATCCCAATCAAATTAGTAATCAGGCTGGGTAAGACCGGATGTGTTCTGGGATGATTTCTAAGTTGGTCACTCGCCAGTCCCTAAGCTTAATGCCAAGCACCGTGGTTCGAAGCAAACGTTAAGTAGTAGCTCCACTCCAGACAAACCCTAGTTGGTAAAAAGGAGACTAAAATATAAAAAATAAACTATTTTAAAATTAACAATCAAATTTTATTTAAAAAATGTCAATTCAAAACCATTTGAATAAAAATGCAATGTTGTTTAAATAGCTGGCTTGGTTGGAACAGTGGCCAAGACGAGAGGACGTTCCTTCTACGCTTACTATGTCGTGAGTTCAAATACTGCTAAGGCATGATCGTAATTTCTGTTTGAGATTGTGATTGTGTGATTGCCCATAATTGTGATTGTCCAAAAGATAAGAATAAATCCGACAAGGAAAATGATTCCAGTCACATTAGTAACCAGGCTGGGTAAGACCGGATGTCTTCTGAGATGATTTCTAAGTTGGTCCCTAAGCTTAGTTCCAAGCACCGTGGTTCGAAGCTCACGTCAAGCAGTAGCTCCAGTCCAGATAAACCCTAGTTGGTAAAAAGGAGACTAAAATATAATAAAAATAAAACTGTTTTAAAATCAAAAATCAAATTTTATTTAAAAAATATCAATCCAAAACCATTTGAATAAAAATGCAATGTTGTTTAAGTAGCTGGCTTGGTTGGAACAGTGGCCGAGACGAGAGGACGTTCCTCCTGCGCTTACTATGTCTTGAGTTCAAATCCTGCTAAGGCATGGTCGTAATTTTTGTTTGAGTTTTTTTATAATTGTGATTGTCCAAACGGTAAGAGTGAATACGACAAGGAAAATGATCCCGGTAACATTAGTAACCAGGCTGGGTAAGACCGGATGTCTTCTGAGATGATTTCTAAGTTAGCCACTCGCCAGTCCCTAAGCTTAATGCCAAGCACCGTGGTTCGAAGCTCACGTTAAGCGGTAGCTCCAGTCCAGACAAACCCTAATTGGTAAAAAGGAGACTAAAATATAATAAAAATAAAACTGTTTTAAAATTAACAATCAAATTTTATTTAAAAAATATCAATCCAAAACCATTTGAATAAAAATGCAATGTTGTTTAAGTAGCTGGCTTGGTTGGAACAGTGGCCAAGACGAGCGGACGTTCCTCCTACGCTTACTATGTCTTGAGTTCAAATCCTGCTAAGGCATGGTCGTAATTTTTGTTTGAGTTTTTTTTATAATTGTGATTGTCCAAACGGTAAGAGTGAATCCCACAAGGAAAATGATCCGGGTAACATTAGTAACCAGGCTGGGTAAGACCGGATGTCTTCTGAGATTATTTCTAAGTTAGTCACTCGCCAGTCCCTAAGCTTAATGCCAAGCACCGTGGTTCGAAGCTCACGTTAAGCGGTAGCTCCAGTCCAGACAAACCCTAATTGGTAAAAAGGAGACTAAAATATAATAAAAATAAAACTATTTTAAAATTAACAATCAAATTTTATACGTAAAAATAATGTATATTTCCAAACATTATTATGTATTAAGGCTGTTATGTTTTTACTGTGTACGATTAAATAGTTTAACAATAAAATGTATAATTAAATATTCTTTTTTAATTATTTTTATGGTACTGATGATGGTATTATGAAATATTACTTATGGATTTCAGATTTGAATAATCATAACTTTCAAAGGATACCTGATGGAATATATTTTTTATAATTTTAATACATTGAAAAATATTAATTTTGTTTCTTCTTTCTAGCTATTTCTGATGGTACAAATAATGTCAAACACGTATCTTTCGCATTTTACGCCAATTTTCTTGTATAGATCGACAATAGATGAGAAGAGAAGACCCAAATACCTACCCAGAACTTGTTGTATCAAGGTTATTTTTATAAATACATCCCTGCATCATCACGGCATCTCGCCGGGGGTGATTAATGAGGGCCTGAAATACGAGAAGCCACGGCGTGAAAAGTTACAGTGGGAATCGTACACCGATCTCGACACCCTAATATTTCCCAGAATTTTATTTTTTTGTTGATTTAAAAAGTTTTTCTTCCTTCTAAAAGTCCTGGCATCAATCATAATGAAATATCTGAAAACACAGATTATTGACGGTCGAGCTATTATGGTGACTTTTTTATTTATAGGTTTCTAACACACATCTGGCAATTTTTTTGTCTGAGCCATAAATTAACAAAAATAAGAAGATATAATTTCAAAGTTATAACATATATATGTTATATGTATGTATATATTAACTTAAAAATTAATTTTAATTTTACCGGAATGTTAGAAGTGTTATCTTGTTAGAGATACTGTACAGTAAATTTATGGTGTAAATCCTATTCGGATATAAACGAATCCCTAAAAATATATAATTAGCATGTACACAAATGACTCATCATATCATGTCAGTAGACATAGCGATTACTTAGTCCAATTACCTATATAACACCTTCTTCCAGAAAGGTCAAGTCTACAAAAAAATGTCTGAGAGCCGTTTAGGTTTTGGGGCACAATATTTAGGTTTTTGGGTTGTGCTGAATCCGAAAATTACTTTCTCTTTAGTACAGTATGCCATGTTTCTTAACAATTTGGGTAATTATATTAAACGAATTATTGCATTATTACTTATCTTTGAAGCGGCATGTCACAGACGATTTCTCGATTTTTGATTCATGTGGCACACCATCCATCTTATGAATGTTTTCGGCGTTTTCGTCTTCATTGCTCATAATCCTCGCTAATCGTTTCTTGGGGCACACTTAACGCTTCTGCCAATTATTTGAGTTTGGGTTGGGTCTACCAGAAAGTTCTATATATATATATATATATATATATATATATATATATATATATATATATATATATATATATATATATATATATAGCATTGAAGCTTGATATCAGTAGAATACAATGACTTAACAGGTCAATTGAAAAGTCCCCGGCCTACCTTAGTATTCAACATAATTCCCTTCAAGAATGATACACTTATTATAGCAACCCTCCAACTTTTGGACACCATTTTTATAGTACGATTTGTCCTTTGATTCAAAATAGGCCTCAGTTTCGTCGATCACCTCTTCCTCCTCTGATGAGAAAGCAATCTGAAGCCCAATTCATCGATTTTTGACACGGCGCATTGTCTTGGTGAAGCAGCAGTTTCTTTTTCTTCAAATGCGGCCGTTTTTCGGCGATTTCCTCGTTTAAACGATCCTATAACTCTACGTAATAGTCGCTGTTGATGGTCCTTCGTATTTCAAGGTAATCAATGAAAATTATTCCATGCGCATCCCATAATACAGACGCCATAAACTTGCCAGCCGACTATTGCGTTGCATCGTGTGCAGTTCACTCGGATCACTGTCGATTGAACTTCGGAGTAAAATGATGGAGCCATGTTTCATCCATTATCACATATAGACGCAAAAACTCGGGTTTATTACGCTTGATCATCTTCAAACACTGCTCCGTCCGTCAAAAGTGATCTCGCGCGGCACCCACTTTGCACAGAGCTTTCTCGTGAAATATTCGTGAATGATATGATATACACGTTCAGTTGATATCTTTAAAGTGCCTAGTGACTATTTCATTCAATTTCAATTTACGGTCATTCAAAATCATTTTGTGGATTTTTAAAATGTTTTCTTCGGTAACAACCCCTTTTGGGCGTCCACTGCGTTCGCCGTTTTCGGTGCTCATTTTACCACGTCTAAACTTAGCATACCAATCCTTGATGGTTGTATTTCTGGAGCAGTGTCCGGACACTCGACATCAAGCCAAGTTTTTGATTCAACTGTATTGTTTCCCTTCAAAAAGCAATATTTTATCAACACGCGAAATTCCTTTTTATCAATTTTTTTTATAATAACAAAAGTTGCTTCACTCAAAGTGCTATCATTCCCAAACTAATGATTCGACAGCTGTCAAATTTATGCATGCATCTTTTGGGGGTTAGGGCTAACTAAAAACCATATGGATTTAATTCTAGTTGTGCCATCTATGTGTTAGACTGAGGGCTTTTCAATTGACCTGTCAATTCAATTGAAAAGGTGTGCAGCGCGAACTTACTTTTAACCAAAAACGACGAAGAGTTGATGATTCGGAGCAGTGTTTGAAGATGATCAAGCATAATAAATCCGAGTTTTTCGCCGATATATGACAATGGATGAAACATGTCTCCATCATTTCACTCTGGAGTTCAATCAACAGTCATCCGAGTGGATGCACACGTGCATCTGTATTTTGGAATGCACATGGAATAATTTTCATTGACTACCTTGAAAAAGGAAGGACCATCAACAGCGACAAATAGCGTTATTGGGCCGTTTGAAGGACGAAATCGCTGAAAAACGGCCGCATTTGAAGAAACAGAAAGTGCTGCTTCACCAAGACAATGCACCGTGTCACAAGTCAGTGAAAAGCATTGCAAAAATCCATGAATTGAGCTACGAATTGGTTCCTCATCCGCCGTATGCTCCAGATCTGCCCCCACCGATTATTTCCTCTTCTCAAATCTCAAAAGAATGCTCGTTGGGAAGAAATTTTCGTCGAATGAAGAGATGATCACCGAAACTGAGGTCTATTTTGAAGCAGAGGACAAATCGTACTACAAAAATGGTATCGAAAGTTGGAGGGTCGCTGTAATCGTTGTATCACCCTTGAAGTGAATTATGTTGAATAAAAAACATTAATTTTGCCAAGAAAATGTGTTTTACTATGGTAGGCCGGAGACTTTTCAATTGATTTGTTATGTACAATATACACAAATCCGAAAAGATGCTAGAAAAGCACATTTTAAATAAGTCGACAATTAATAATTTCAATTAGTTTGCATATATTCTATAGAAATATAGTGATATAAGCATTAATAAGCTAGACTTTAACGATTTTATATAATTTAGATTCTACTTTTTACCAACTAATATTTATCTGTACATATATCAACATGGGTATCCATTCACGGACTCAGTCTTCACGACCTGCGCCTGGCAAGTGAACAAATTAGAGGTTGGACGTCATCCCAGTAAATATCAAATATTTCTCAAGGTGGCCACTGGCATGACTAAAATGATGATTTTTTGTAGGATTTTATATTCTTGCCTATTATCGCAAACTTAATTTACTTTATTGTATATATCAAAATATCTAAATAATATTTGAAAATATGGTAAAAAACTGTATTAAAAAAGTTGCCTATAAAAATTACTGTTTTAATTTTTTTTCGACTACCGTATTAAGAAAGAAAAAAATTAGCAGCAGTCAAGTTTAAAAAAACATTAACTCTAAGCGAAACGTACAATGTTCTTCAAAGAAAATATCTATATCAGATATAAACCATTTGACCATAATCAACAAACGTATAATAACATTTTAATGAGATTGAAAAACAGGAAAAGTTAATTTTAAAAGCTTACACCATTGTTTTTTCTCTCTCGAATAAGTTTTTGTGTATTGTATATCAAGTGTCTGTCAATTACTAAAAACCAGATATTTAAAACCGTGAGTGTTGGATATAAAATTTCTTCTTAACAAATGAGATCATTCTTTTATTTAATTTAAGTTAGTAATAGAAGTAGGTTTTAAGTAGCAAATACAAAATGTTTAATGAACTAAATATTATTCTTATCCACGATCACTAATCTTTAAAAATAATTTAATTTCATTTGGTTGCTCTTTTTAACTTGATTGTTATTTCTTAAACTCTCGGAAAGTACATGTATTGAGCGTTATTTAAACCGAGTTAATGTTTTTTTGTTATAGTTTAGAGTCTCATTTTTATCAACTAGGGTTTATCTAGACTCGACCTACTGTTTAACGTGGGCTTCGAACCACGGTTCTCGGCATTAAGCCTACGTACTACGTACTGGCGAGTGACTAACTTAGGAATAATTCAGACAATGAAGACATCCGTTCTTACCCAGCCTGGTTATTTGCGTGACTGGAATCACTTTCCTTGTACGATTTTACACTTGTAACGATCTTCAGGCATGTCGAATTTTACATCGAATAACTGTCTAAAAAACACCCAGAAATATAATCCCAGATGTTGAACACAGGGTGCTAGCAGTGCCAACTAGGAAACGATTACGAAGATCTGGTAACCGGGGGACTTTTATCTTATTGAATGGGATGTTATTGAAAGGTACTTTCATTCTTTCAGTCATTGACCAGCGCTCATCTACAGGTAACCCCAGCGTCGCTTCCTTTTATCACTTGTGTTTTCTACATTTTAATATTGTCAATAAATAACGGTCACATAATGTAACCACCACTGGTTTATTTCGTTTTTACTTCCATTCACCGAGCCATATAAACATACCCTAAACACTCTTATCTAAGGAACATCACAAATGTTAAACAATCGCAAACATATATTCACGACCATGCCCCAGGATTCGAATCTGCGACTACCGCAACACTAGGAGGACTATCTTGTCGTCTTTACTACTACGCCAACCAAGCCGGCAAGTTAATGGTTTGAAAACATTATTTTAACAAAACTGAGTATCGCTGTTCCTAAGAATAATGGACGGATGTATAGCTCAATAGGCAAGACGACTGTATGATCTTGCTGTTAATGATTTAGAAATCTGTTTGAATCCCTTTAAATAAATATGGGTGTTTTTAACTAGAGTGTCACATCCGAAAAGGAACATTTAGCTCAGTCACGCTAAAATGATATTCTTTAGGATTATATTGGATAAGAATTTGATAAAATATTTCAAGTCCTTAATACTCGTTGCCTAGCCTTTGCAATATAACAACAGTGCAATAGTGCATACAATAAAATAAAACTACTGTGTGGCTAAGACAGTTATCGACTTCTCATTCAATTCTAATTACTATCGGCTTCCAACATAAATTGTAACCAATGAAACTGACTGTGGAAGTATGGTACCATCGGAATACTGATTTACAAGTGCAGATAGTCAGTTTCATTCCAATGTCAAAAAAGGCCAGATGAAAAAGGGCGTCAGATAAATGAAATTGCAAAGTTGTTATATTTGTAAAATCATTGCGATTGTTAAAATTATTTAAAACTACTGAAGAGCAAGGAAATTATCTAACAAGAAAATCATACGGAAAATCCTACGTTTCGCCTACTGGTAATTTTATTGTGAAGTTGACAACAAATATACGACAGAAAACGACTGAAAACCCAGTCATCTCTTCAAGAGGAATTAGAAGTGTCTCTTCTTAGTAGTACTTTCTTACTCTCCTTTTTACGTTTTTAGAAGTTCATATAAGTCAACATTATCTACAGATAGGGTAGAATAACTCATAAAGAAAGAATTAAATCTCTATGACTGTGATAGAACAAGAGATGAATTTTAACCGTTTTTATAACATTAGATGCTTGCATTTATTTTGATCTATTCTAGAGATTCTATTGATGTATAAAATCATCTGGTAATCTGATATCTAGATTAGTTTCTTTACAAAAAACAACAGGGTTTGATTTAGTATTATTGAGTTATTCAGTGTATATAGACGCTAATCATGGAACGCTCAAAATAATTTTTTTAATATTCATTAATTTTACTATCTGATTTAAAAAAATCTACTACCGAAGCCCATCAAATACTCATGGCAATGCTACTCCATGATATCCCAACTGTCAATTTTATTTTAACAATCGATACCGAGGTGTTGGCGTCTGAAAAGTGAATCTTTTTGCCGAGCTGCTAAAGCCGAATGAAACTTTTATTGCAGATGCAAAAGTAGCATGCAACTCTTCTTAGTAGTACTCTCTTACTCTACTTTTTACGTCTTGAGAAGTTCATATAAGTCAACATTATCTACAGGTAGGGTAGAATAACTCATAAAGAGTTAAATCTCTATGACTGCGCTAGAACAAGAGAGTAATTTTAACCGTTTCTATAACATTAGATGTTTGCATTTATTTTGATCTATTCTATAGATTCTATTGATGTACAAAATCATATGGTAATCTGATATCTAGATTAGTTTCTTTACAAAAAACAATAGGGTTTGATTTAGTATATTTAAGTTTTTCAGTGTAAGAATCGATACCGAGGTGTTGGCGTCTGAAAAGTGAATCTTTTTGCCGAGCTGCTAAGGCCGAATCAAACTGTTATTGCAGATGCAAAAATCAAAAAAGATCATTAAAGAAAGTAACAGACGTAAATTCATCCTCTTGCGGTTTTACCTCACCCAGTTTGTTTCTAGTTATTACTTCTTTAAATCGATGTAGCATGCTAGCTAACTAATAATAACTGCAAGTACAAAAAGCTCATTAACGATAGTTCCAACCATCACCATCATGTTTATAATAACCTTCTCAGCTACTGCATTGTTTTATAATTTCAAAATAGCAGGTACTTGCGTTCAGAAATAATAATATATTTCCTCATAACATTTGTGATTGTCCTTAGGCAAAATCCGACAATGGTACCAGTTACGCCAGTAACCAGTAAGATGATCTCCAAAGTTGGTCAGCCGCCAGGTCGGTAGGCTTAATGTCGAGGACTGTGGTTCGAAGCCTACGTGGAACAGTAGGCCCAATCGATAAGACAAGTTAAGACCTAGTTGGTACAAAAAGAAACTTATTTAAAATACGCGCTAGGTAATTTTCATGAGGTTCTTGTTTCCTCAATAAAAATAATACAGTTTTTTTTCAAAAAGTACCCGCATTATTTCACGAGATCAACATTTTTAGTCTCCGAAATCGCGAATTAATTTGTTAATGGCCAGAACCGTGGTTCGGAACCCACGTTAAACAGCAAATTCAACCCAGATAAACACTACTTGGTAAACATATACTCCAAAATAAATCAAACAAACAAACAACTCAATGATAATGTCCTTGATTAATGCTGGTAGAGTTAACGTTAATGTTTTCCAAGATGAAATGTACCCAAACAGATAACTTGACTATATATATTTTGGCGACAAAATATCTGGCAGTATATCTATATCGGTCCCTGATATTCTTTTATTATTTATGCGTCCCGTCACTCGAATGTGGCAATGTTATCTTAACCGCCGAGAAGCTTAAAAACCTTCGGCGCTGTGTTTACGGAAAAGTCTCTTTCTGTTTATTTTCGTTCACAAAAACGATATTGTCGAATGGAAAAGCTCTAAATTAAATTAGATATACAAATAGGACGAGGAAAAAGGGGTTAAAGATCGGCGTCTCGTTATGGAGATGCGTAAATGATATATCCAGTTGTTCGATATAAACTGTCTGGCATCTTTAAAAGCCCCCTGACGTCAAGCGATAGGGTCATCGTGTTGGTTTTTTTCTTGTAACTGGAAATCGGAGATTAGTTTCTAAACGGAGTCATCCTCGAAAGATAATTTTAAAATAAGAGGCAAAAATTGTCTGAAATAAATATGATCATCAACCGATCTCAATGTTGGATCTGATGGGTGAAACGGGGGAAATCGAAACTCAAATTTTAAAGGCACGGACAGTGTTTTCACATATTTTTTTTATCTAAAATAATCAGATATTTGTCTATAATGTTATTACTGAACTAATGTGACGCAAAATCGGAAGTAGTTCAATGTAAGAGCCATTCAGTTTGCTTAGGTTCGAACGTTCACCTGACACGCGGAGGTCTAGGGTTCGATTGCGAAGAGCAACAATTTTTTTTGTTCTACTTTGGTTAGAACATTTGTCAAATCATCTAGATTACGTAACGGACCCCAGGGCCTAAAACTTTCCTTATTTTTAATCATTGTTTTTTATTCGTATTTTTCCTCACCCAAAACATTTTTCATTATTTTCCATTATATATCTCTGCTAACTGGCATATCCATTACAATAATTCTTTGCCACTCTATATATTAATTCGATAGGATTGAATATGCAGTAACAGGAATGAAAACGTAATACTACCATATTCTTCTAACATGTGATCTACAGTGTATCTTTTGTACATCGAGCTTGTTTCTAACAAAACACTAAATGTGTCAAATAAAAGATGCTCCTCCAAAAAGCTAAATATTCCTAAGTTTTCTTAATATACTTCCTAAAGTAGCAGTTTCCTCTGAAATGACTATAAAGTGTATAGGGAGCTATTGAAACCTAATGGAACTTTTACTGTGGACGTCAAACAACGTATATTGAACAAATTAAACGACTTAGTATTGCAAAAAAATAGCAGCAATAACGAATAACAGGCGCAAAGTCTTTCTCTTGCATATGATACATTACTTAAAAAAATAACTCCGGAATTAGCATATGCGGACTACGACGCACAAACGTAGCACAAAAAAATCTAGAATATATAGATTTTATGTTACATTAATAATTGCATAGCAATAACAATTAAATTGTTGTGTTATTCTTGATGGTTTAACATTGGTTTTAACATTTATAACACATCATTTTCAACGACATCAAATAAGTATCGACATATGCCAAAATTGAATGATAACAAGAATAGGGAAGTAAATTATTCTTGTTGTGTTGGACGTAGTCAAGTCATTAATGAATTTTGTCCATCAAGAATAGTAGCAAAATTTTTGGTAATAATTAGACATTTAAACTTTATTTATTTTATTAATTTTATTTAAAAATTATTTTAAACATGATATATTTTGGTAATTGTTAAAATTTTATCTTATAGGTAAGATGTAGCTAGAATTTGTTGAAAGTGAAAGTCGAAGGATGTGAAATTTCAAAGAATCATAGAAGAAGAAATTAGACAGCATTTTGCTAAGATGTAAGAACATTGTACAGTAATAAAATAATTAAATTTGCTAACAAAAGAAAACCTGAATCAAATAAACAACATATAAAACTATCAACGGCACCCTAATGATTTAGTGATTAACTTGAAGCTTGAGTTGGTCAATTCATTAATGGGGTTTGCGGATGAAAAATAGTAGCGATCATAGTCGATCATATTTATAGATTTTTAGGAGAATTTCACTGCTTTCATATATAGTAGTGACTTTTTCGTTTAGTTTTAACTATATTGGCTGGATTTGATCTAAAGATTTTCGTCTTTTTTATGTTAATGTTTACTTGTATGGTTCTTGGAGTTCTTGGTAAATGTTCAAATATGTAAATTAAACAAATTTGTGTATATTTATTTATAAAAAATAATTTATATATAAAAAGGGAGTAAGTAAATGAAGCTGTATATACACATGCGCCAAACTTAAGATATTTGTTAAATAATGTATCCTCTCTTGCTTGACTCAACCACACACTCAAATAGAAAATTCTACTGCACCCGCTACATCACCAGCCTTCTATTATCACTTGTTCAGATCGATGCACCATAGCTTAGATGATACACGGTTTTGAAATGCTGAAGAAATTCGAAAATTAAAAATTTTTTTTTTAAATAAAATGATGAAAAATATATTGGCTAACATATATTGTACCCATTTTTCTCAATAAACGCACTTTTAAAATAAAATTATTGCTGTGATAATTAACAAGAGATCATGTAAGAAACTATTTAGTTCTTAAAATTAATTCCAAGGATATAATATTTTCCATATATATAGCATTTCAGTGTCATGCGTTAACATTAACTAAGCAGAAGAAAAACAATAGCCTGCAGGGTTGGCATGAATATGACCCACCTCGCATCTCCCATTACACTGACGCAAATCTTACGCTATCGTTATTCATTGTTTTCTATGAGAATTATGACTGTATATATCCAAGTATCGCACAATGAACAACCTTGAGATGCACTAAAAAACCTGACAGAGCTGAATCACAATAAGAATCTTCAGAAAAATAAGCATTTCAGAGGACATAAAAAAGCAAATTTATAAGCGATTGTAGTAAAATTCCGGGTCGATTAATTGTAAACTAATCACGATGGATAGTTATAAAAACTCGTATTCTTCAGCAACACAAATGGATATTGTTAAACTAATTTAAAAAATTTATATATTAGTTATTAACTGTCAAATTACGATTGTTACTTAAGTATGTAGAAAAAATTAATGCTAGCGAGTTAAAAAGCCATTCTTTACGATTATTTGTTTTAAATCTCCCTATATCCTTGAAATATTATTATTTAAAAAATATTTATATATACTACTTGAATAAGAAGACGGGGACGTAATGATAAGTTACATTGGGTATATTTTTATTGAACAGTATTTTTTATAATAACAAATTGAATTGTTACTATCCTTAACCAGAAATAAATAAAAACTGATTGCATGCCATCAATCACCTTGAGAAGTTGCAGATATGTTGTTTTTAATAAACTTAAGTATAGCTTGCTTTTTATATCCGAAAGGAAAATAGATACATTAATTAGCTGTCAAATTAAAATTATTATTTGTGTGTATTAAAATATCATTATTAATGATTAGATAAGTGTTATACAGGCTTTAATTGTTTCAGATTTCGAGGAATATGTAAAAAAATAAATATAAAAAATATCAAAGAACTATATTAAGTAGCCCTGGATAATTTTTTTGTTTCAAGTACAAATATTTTAAAATTTAAATTCAGATCAAAGTATTTAATTGCTTACAATTTCACTACAGCAAAAACGATTCTCAGTTGATAAAAAACAGAGACCTCATGACGAGGTGATTTCGATTGTTTTGAAACCTTACGTTAGACAAAAAGCAGAGAGAAGCAAACTCAATATCAATGAACTGTACTCGTTAGTCGAAAGATACTCCAAACTTGAACTAAAATTAAAGATATTGATTTTTCATGTTTTATAAAGCCAATTTGGACTTATAGGATGCAGCTATGGGGTTGTACTAAAGGACCAAACCAACTAGGAATCCAAACTTCCAAAACAGTTCAACAACAAAAAGTTCTTTGATTAATTACCGATGTTTATCACTACGTAATCAACGAAGAACTACACTCAAAGAAGATGACCTCGAAATTAACAGGATTTACAAAGTTATCCAAGACTTCGCCTTAAAAAGAAATCTTAAATAATTCTTAGTTAATCGTATTTGGTAGTCCTATGAAATAAGACTACTAAATCACAGCAACGTGGAAGCGTGCAATAAGCAGGAAATCAGAATTGAAGCGAACCAAAGCACTCTCACCCACATAGTATATAAGTGTTACTCCAAACTTTTGCTTAACATATAGTAACAGTGAACTCAAGTAATCCCATTTTAAGACATCAAAAAGTCGCAGTGTTACCTTACTTAACTTTGACTTTTAGTTTATTTTAGATTTTATAATGCAATAATTTTATAATTCAATGCAAATTAAATTTAAAAAAATTATAACATCTTTATTAGATACGCTTACTACAATCTTAATTTACAATTAATTTATTACTACTTTTCCTATGCACTTGGATTAATTCACAAGCAAGACGAGAAAATACATCAACCTGTATTCTTCAATTATAAAATTATAATAACTTATAGCTATAGTTTACACTAAAGGTATACACTTTATATAAGTTCGTATGGTTTCGTTCGCTTCAATCTCCTGACGTCCTGCGCACTGTCGAGCAGTTGTATTGCTTCCACGTTAGTATGATTTAGTAATCTTATTTCGTGTTTCAAGGCGAAATCTTGGATAACTTCGTAAATCCATTTGATTTCCAGGCCATCGTGCAGTTCTTCGTTGGTTACGTAGCGATAGGCATTGGTAATCAATCGAAAAACCTTGTTTTGACAGCGTTATATGACTAGTTGATTTGAATTTTTAGTGCAACCCCATATTTGCACCCCTTAGGTCCAAATTGGCTTTATAATTGTATTATAGATCAATCTCTTTGATTTTAGATCAAATTGAGAGTATCTTCCGACTATCCAGTATAGTTGTTTTATTTTAGTTCTAATGCGTTTTGCTTTTTATCTCACGTGATGTTAAATAAAATAATGATGTAAAAAAAAATCACTTATTTTAACATTATAGTTTACTGTTCACTGCTATTTTGGATAGACTATAATGATCTATTTATCCAGCACTGTCGCACAAGTACGACTGAACAATATTAATAAATTAATTTGTAAATTAATATTGTACTAATCATATTTAATTTTAGATGTAATTAGAAAATGACGTAGAAAACTGAGGCCAGAATACAATTAAAACTACTTCTAAACGAAAATTGCACATGAAGGAGTAGTCATAAAATTACATAAAAAAGTTTACTCTATTTTTTCGAGAAAAATGAATATTATTTCAAGGATGTTACAAGATGAGTTGCTAAAATATATAATACATAAATAGAAAATCTATTACAATATTATAAAATCTGAACAAAAATTAACTTTTGAAATAAAACAAACCCCAATAGCAATCGTGAGGAATAGCAAATAATAAATATGTTTTGCTTCCTAAGATCTAATGAAAAAAATCGTATATAAATTTAGTGGAAAATTAAATTTGCTATTTGATGTGTTTAACTTAATTTAAAAAAATAAAACATTAGAAAGGTGTTCTTCACGCTTATTAATTATTTTTTAAAAAATCTAATAGTACATGAAACAAAAGAACTTAAAGATATTGTAATACATATACATATATAGCATTTAAATAAGAAGGTCAAAAGATAAAAAGAAACTACATAAAAATAACCAAAGCGCGTTATTTCTGATTCTAGTCAATATATTGTAATGGTTATGAATGTTATATTGGTCTTTCCTATCCACAATTTTTACAAATTAAAAGGCCTATAAGGTCATTGACATTCGTCAACTACTTATTCTGCTATATAATAAAGCAATTTAATTTCACACATAATTTGCTTAGCAATCACTGCATCTAAAAGTTGCATTATTTCAGTTTTCATTTAAACATAGGTCTTTTGTTTCTTTTTTTTTGTTAATGTCAAAACTAATAATATTTAATTCAAATCATTAATAGTATAAGTGTGTTATATTAAGAAAAATAATTATACATGATTAGATGTACGTTTTTCACGATTCAATTGTCTAAAATAGTATACCATTAAAATGTAGGTCAAAAAACAACTGACATTCAACATCGTTTTTATCGAAATGGCTTCTTATATATTATATTTCATTTTTCATTATTTCATATCTTTTTTTATATTTGTTAATTATATATTTGTTAATATTACGTTATATAATCAACAACGAAAGCAGCAGTTACAATTTATTTGATAAAAATATATAAGAAAAATATTATAAGGCAATAGCATCATAGTACTAAAAATAAGTTAACTGAATGAAAATGGTTATAGATTGTATTATCTGGAAGCCTACTTAAAAACTGACTAATATGTTTTAAAACTTTTTTCTATCTAATTTTAAACCCAAACAAACATCTTAAAATATACGTGATCTATTTTTTTTTTCGGTATTTTTCTATCTATGACTAAAATTTTAGTATATATCAAAGTAATTCCATTATTAGCTGTATTAAATAATAGAACTGTTCTATTTCAATAGTTCTTTAGCATTATCATGCATATGCTACTTCAATGTTTGCCTTTCTAATTCTCCACTGTATATTGAAGCAAGTCTCCAAATCAATATTCGATATCCTGGATTTAGCAGGAAGAACAAATGGAGAATATAACGTTCAAACAAACGATCTAAACAGACGTTGATAAAAAATGCACAGGAGAAGCAGACACGATGTTCATATATAAAAAAATATCCGCCCGGTCGATGGACCGGAGAATCGAACACCTAAAAATCTTGCGAACTTCTATATTAGGTGCTTGTATGTATTTTAATCAACGATATCTAGGAGCTAAACTGCAAAATATTAATGTAAACAGCCTAACTTAACCCTTAATATCGACGAATAAAAATTATTCTGCTGTCGAAGCCCATCAAACAACTTTAGAAAATTATGGTAATACTGCTCCGTCGTGTACCAATTATCGGTTCTGGCTCCAATGATCCAAAAGTGGTGATTCAAGTCAATGACCAAGAACGGCTTGGAGAACCAAAAAAAATTGGATAATAAGTTGCAAGACTTATTTGATGAAAACCCACCTCAAACACTGAAAAAGACCAAATTAAACTGTTGATGTATATGTGAGCATCCATTCTGTATCACAACATTTAGCAATAACAACAATTTGAATTAGTCTTTGTAAATAGTATGGTATTCCCTAGGAGACAAAAAGTTTTCACAGAATTATGGAATTCCCAACACTAAAAGAGAAATGGAAATGGAATGGAAAAATTATGAAAAAATCACGACGGGAGAATGGCGATGATACTGGACTAATTTGAAAAGTAAAACACTAGAATTTAGAGTCTAAAACTAGAAAAGTCGTTACAGTTAATGTACAGGTAATGTATTTATTCTTTAAATAGAGCAGAACAGACGCTCAGAGGAAGAACTGTCCATTCTTTTTGATATATATTGTATTTATTTATTTTTATTAATTACATTAAATAATCTTAGTACAATTTTAATATAGAAATTATTTATTGCTACTGTTATGTTGTACTTGCATTAATACCCAACGAAGGCGTGTATGGAATTAATACATCAGTATGTATTTTCTAAATTGCAGTGAAACTAATCGACTTAAGCTAAATTAAGAATAAACTTATACACTATACAAGTTCGTGTAGTTTGGTTCACTTCAATCTTCTGATTTCCTGCCGGTTGTCCAGTAGCTGTATTGCTTCCACGTTGTGAAATTCTTCGTTGGTTACGTAGCGATAAGCATTAGTAATTAATCGCAAAACTTTGTTTTGGGTGTAAATCATTCAGTCAAGGTAATATCTTTAATTATAAGTCATGTTGACAGTATCTTTCGACTAACCAGTACAGTTGTTTGACTTTGAGTCTAATCTGCTCTGCTTTTTATCTAACATGATGTTTCCAATTTAACCTATCATCGACATTCCGAGGTATTTAGCTGATTCTGTTTGATTAATCGATGTTTATGAGTTAATGATATTTACATGAATTAATACTGTATTATTTAATTCTCTACAATAAGCAGTCTTCTTGGAATTCACAAGAATTTGTTTGCCTTTCTTAGAGTATCAAGAAAAGCTTTAACATTTTTTAAAAATTCTAAAATAAACATATCAGCAGTGTCGATGTTATCATGGATTTAGATATTAATCACAAATCTGTTATGAAATATTCACATAAAATTGTCTGCAAACTAAAGCTCGAGGTATGGATTCTTTTTGAATTAATATAAATATTTTTCTTTATAACATCTTTATTAGATACACTTTGTACAATCTTAATTTACAATTAATTTATTACTACTTTTCCTATGTACTTGTATTAATTAACAAGCAAGACGAGTGCGAGAAAATACATCAGTATGTATTCCTCAATTATAAAATTATAATTATTTATTAATTATTAACTTATAGCTATAGTTTACACTAAATGTATACACTTTATATAAGTTCGTATAGTTTTGTTCGTTTCAATCTCCTGACATCCTGCGCGCTGTCCAGCAGTTGTATTCCTTCCACGTTAGTATGATTTAGTAATCTTCTTTCGTGTTTCAAGGCGATATCTTGGATAACTTCACAAATCCATTTGATTTCCAGGTCATCGTGCAGTTCTTCATTAGTTACATAGCGATAGGCATTTAGTTACATAGCGATAGGCAAAAAAATTTAGAGTATCGCACGAAATGGCGTTCTCGACATTTAAAAATATCTCGGCTGGAGTTCCACAAGGTAGCGTCTTAGGACCTCTCCTGTGTCTACTCTACACTGCTGACATTCTAACAACAAAATAAACACTTCTTGGAACCTTTGCTGACAATACAATTATTGTGGCAAAAGATACATCTCTGCCTAGGGCAATAGAAAAAGTGCAAGTGGCGGTCAACAAAATCTACAAATGAACGAAAGATTGGAAAATGCAACTTAATAGCTCCAAATCTGTCCACATTAATGTTGCATTGAGGCGAAATAATAAACACTTAATTATATCACTCAATGGATGCCCGATTCCTCAAGCAGAATCAGCTAAATACCTTGGAATCTATCTTGACGGTAGATTCAATTGGAAGCATCACGTTAGACAAAAAGCAAAACACATTAGAATCAAAATAAAACAACTATACTGGTTAGTCGGAAGATACTCTCAACTTGATCTAAAATCAAAGAGGTTGATCTATAATACAGTTATAAAACCAATTTGGACCTATGTGGTGCAAATATGGGGTTGCACTAAAAATTCAAATCAGCTAGTCATACAACGCTGTCAAAACAAGGTTCTTCGATTGATTACCAATGATTATTAATATAAATATGAAAATAATTATAAACTTATTATGAGTAAGATTTGGAATGGCACGGGGATACACGTACCAAAAGGGGTGATGAAAAAAATTGTCAAATTGTATTGTCAGAGATCGTGCACAAGAGACTGTGTTTTTGAAAACAAAATGAAAGCTGGAAAATGTGGTACTGTGTGTATATTATATAATTAGAAAGGAATAATCCACCATGAGACATTTCCAATTGGTCTGACTATTGATACTCAACTCTTCTATCAATAACTACGATAGTACCCTAGGAATCGAATGAAAATAGCGTCAATTGAAAAATAGGAAAGGTGTTAACTTCCATCATGACAACGCTCGATCGCATAATTTAAACACTCAAAATTTTCAGGAGCTGCAGAATGTTCTCAAAGGAATTAAACTGATTAAAAAAACTGTAAGAGCCACTTGACTCAATTTTTCAGTCAACCAGACACCGTAGAAGTTCTTTACAGATGGTATCATGATTCTTCCTTAAAAATAGTGGCATATTTTAATACCAAATTTTGCTAAAAAAATTCCATACATTTTAGAATATATATAAATAAAATTTTAAAGATGTTTTGAAATATTGCAACCCCGCAAATTTGAATATTCCAGTCAGTTAAAAGGCTAAAAGAAGGTTAAAATGAAATATTTGACACGTTTTCAATGAGTTAATCTGGTCTCGATCGAATGAAGCTATTTTAGACCACCAATGGCCCATACGCATGCGATCGTTAGGACTTCTTAGGTCGTATTAAACCGAATAAACGCACATATCTGAATAATACAGGAGAAAAACGCATTCTGCGCCGCTTGTAAACACACCGGTCGTGTATTAAATGTTAAACTTCGCCCGTTTGCCATCTTTTTCCAGCTTTATTAATGTCAGATCGCTCGTTAAACGTCAATTTGCTTCGAGCTCATTAAAATATAAAATATCGTACGCTTCGAATAATGTAGATATTCCTAAGATAGGGTTTAGATAATGAGCATCATCTTCTCATCTTCTTCTTCTTTTCTTCTCGGGTTCGTTCCCGATTTCCTATCTTCTTCCTGATTCAGAAACGTTATATTTGGCAAGGGAATCTAATCGGCATTTTATGTTAACATTTCTACTAGTCGTTGTATTTGCGAATAATAGTTCATAATAGTTTATATAATAGTTCAAGCGTCATCAATAGTTACATGAATTGAGACTTTTAACGATATTCTGGTAAAAAGATCGTTATTATCTAAGTTGGTATGCAATAAGTTACTGTATACCTCTTATTAGTCATATTAGAGGTTTCACCTCGGTATGAGAGATAATAAGCCATATAAAGCTGTATTTTGAGATACAACCAAAAACGGATTTTATTTCCTATAATACATATAACAAATGCAAATAACATTAAACCCATAGGAAGCATAATATTTCCAAAAAAAAAACGATTATAGTCACTTTTGACTTTTAAATTTTAAGACGTGGGCACGAGATTTTATGAGACATTGAGACAATATTTAATATATCAATTTATAGTCTTATACGGAATTATAACTTATTATCTCTAATTCCGAAGTTGAGCCTTTTTTGGCTTATGATTGGGCCATCATATCGATACAAAATATGCATCATAAGATATTTTAAGCTGTTTTAAGACATTTTTGCTAACTATAATTGATTGATTTAGCTGGGAATTACTGTGGTCGTTTAAAGATTAATCCAGAAGACATCTAATCTAACCCACCCCAGCTACTAGCGTTATAAATGGCTGTTCAGATTTTGTCTCCCTTGTGTCTAACTACTCTTGTCTATAAATAATTACAAACATAAATTTACCTTGAAGTCCCGACAAGACTAAAGCAGGCAACCATCGAAGCAGGGCCCAATTTTGATATCTTGAATAAATATATATTGATAAGAAACGATGCGCTGTTCAGGGGCTCATATCTCGGAACAAGCAGTAATCAGAAGGAGCAAGGTCTGAAGAATACTACGGATGGTATTTCAACCAGCTTTACCATATGTAGTCGCCCGTCGTCATACTGAAGAATAACACTGTTATGTTTTACTCGTATTCCGGTAGCTTTTAATATTCTTTTTTTTTTATCTGCCCAGAACGATCTTTGTGTTCGCTATCAAAATCACCACTTTTAAAACTAATTAAAATGGTTTAAAACTATTATCCACAAAAACTTCAGATAGCATTCGATGACCCTCAGCCGCCTTTTTCTCCAAATTGAAGTAATTAATTGAAAGTCTAAAACATTCCGCAAATGCGACTGACTCGGTAAAAATTCAGACACTTTCAACGCACTGAAAATATTTTTTGTTAATACTTCGACGAAATGGCATATTGATAAGATATAAGCATTTATAGTCTGTACAAACGCCATCAAGATGTTTAAAGTATTGCCTGCCGCAATTTGTAAATTGGTTTTAGAATCAGACAATATCTTCCTTCTCATTTTATTCTAGTTAAAAAGAGACACAATGCTGTCTGATTAGTTCGAACGCGTAAACGAATGAGTCTATCAAAGTCGTCCGGTTGTCAAACCAAATCCTTTAAATTTAATTTATAGGCCTGATACAAGATACACATTTTTCAGTTCCATTTTGTACGAATATAACATACTTGAAGTTATAAAAATGTTATCTAAACTCATATATTTTCAGGCAATTTGTATTTTGATGCCACTTTGATATATGGCATAGTGATAATTATTTTTAACATATTCTCTACATTTCTCAATAAACCTCAAATATATGTTAAATAATCTTATTAGAATATATCATAATTCTGCTACCTACTAAATGAATAATAAAAACGCAAACTTTACTTATAATTATAAGCTTAATACATGTTATATTATATAATATATATGTAATATTATTTAAAAATAAAAACAGTAAAATGTCCAATTTTGGTATTTATTTGTGTTAAACATGAGTAATAGAAAAAAATTTCATAAAGAATGTTATAATCTACATAATATCAAGTAACTGTTCTAGACACATAAGAGTTGATTCAAAATGTTAATTTCAATGAAATGCCCATTTAGACATCCCATTAGACTATCCAATTGGACCGAATTTTCGGTTCCTGACTTTCGAAGCTAATCATTTTGCTAAAATATGTCATTTAATGAATCAAAACGGTTTTATTATCTTTGAGATTGGCGATTAATAACATTAATGTGCCGGTTTGGTGGCGCAGTGGTAAAGGCGATGGGACGGTCCTCATACTGTTGCGATAGCCGGGGGTTCGAATCCTGCTGGGGCATGATCGTAAATGTATGTTTGTGATTGTTTAAAATTTGTGAATCTTCTAGGCAAGAGTATAAAATCCGACAAGGAAAATGATCCCAGTAACGCCACTAAAATATATATAAATATATATATATATATATATATATATATATATATATATATAACATTAATGTAATTTAAAATGACTGAATGCAACTCAACAGAAGATAAAATTATAAATTTGTTCTTGATCAATCAAAATCTTTACTTCTATTAATGTACCGATTTCAATAATATCAATGTCCAAAATATCAATACTAGTGACCTTCATTTTTAATAAAAATATTAATTCAATCAAAATCTACTTGCCTTATTCGTTGGATTTAATCTGGATAATGTTATTAATCAAACTATTTAATCTTTATACTATATAATTTTGGAACGCATCTAAATTATTTTTAGGTATTTTATGAAAATGTGACAACGCGTCAAAAATAAATAAACAGCAAGCCATTAATTGATTATATTCGTATTTAACATAATCTCCATATGTTAATTAAAATCCGTCGAATTATAAAACCTTCGAAATACTATTATTAGTTACATCATTATTATATATCAAGAAAATGTTGAGATTATGTAAAATAAATAGGCGAAATACCGCTAAATTAGAAGCTTATAATTAATATTACTCAAAAAATACGTGTAAATGAAAAAATTAAATATACAGATATAACATGCATATATGAAATAATTTGGGTATGTTAATGTTCTAATATATTCAAATTTAAAAATTCCAAACCTAAATAATAAATATATATAGGTATCAAAAATGATATTGTTTCAATAAGTCAATATATTTTCAAGGCCAAAGCTTTAGAGGCCAAGACCAAAGGTTTAGTAAATTTATAATATTTTTATATTAAATTATATTATTTATAACATTCGCGTATTTCCATCTGACCAGTGTGCGACATATCATGTATCATGTATCATATATCATATCATATATCATATATCATGTGCAGTATTTTCCAGTTATATTTTACGAAATAAATTATCCATTTATTTACCCAAATGTAAAAGTAATTACCCATGGTCCATTATTTCGATTTCATTAGATAAGCACAATGTTTGTGTAATTCTTGGTTATTTCTAACCTGATGTGTGTTACTGATATTCTTAATCATGGAACGTTTAAAATTACAGTTTCGATATTCATTACTCTTATTGTTTGATTTGAACCTACTGCCAACGCCCATCAAATTCTTTTAGAAATATCCGAATTATAGATTTTAGTTTCAACGAAACTTCTTGGATGGAAACTCTAAAGTCTCAAAGACGTTTATATGCGATAGATTCAACATGAGAAAAATGGCTACAATACGAATTAACTACTATACAATCTCCTACCCTTTAAATATCGCAGTTTCATTGCTTGTCAAGCAAAAATAGAACAGTTTTCTGTGCTATTATGTGACTGTCAAGGAAAAGTGAATCTTCTGCTGCAATTTAAAGCACAACAGACCAAGGGAAGAGAGCCATCTATATCTACACCGAAGTGAAATATTCAGTGTCATAAAATCTTGCTGTATTCTGCACAGCATACTTGCTGTGTTCAACAAAGTGTAGCGTAAGTTAAGTAAGTAAGGTTAAGACTAGCAATAGCAAGTAACAGAGGCAAAATTATCCTTTTTCACGACAACGCTCGGCCATAAATGCTGAAAAAGAAAAAAGAATGGAAAAAAGATGGGAAAAGTAGAAAATTATTGAAATTACTTTAATCACTACATAGTATAAAACAAAGTCGCCTTTTCTGTCCCTATATCTCTATGTGCGCTTAAATCTTTAAAACTACGCAACGGATTTTGATGCGGTTTTTTTCAATAGATAGAGTGATTCAAGAGGAAGGTTTTTATGTAAAATACATGCATAATATACTAAGGCAACATTGCTAATTTTAGAGGTTTCTAACGTGATGTCGTAAATTAACCTATTTTTTTAGGCTTATTTAGCAATTAGCAAAAACGCTGCCTAACCCTACGAGTTAGATCAAATTAATGTACTACAGTATTGTACACCATAAAAAGGTCTACAAAAAAGTCCGCTATGGTATATGTTTATCTTTTAGGGATAACCCACATTAACCATTTTTATTGTTTACTTTTTACGTGAGAAAATGGCTTATTTACGAAGCTATTTTAAGCAATACGGCATTAATCTTTATCGAATTAAGTACCTTAAATACAGTGTGCAATTAATATAGATCAATATGGTTCCTTACAGCATGTAAATTAAACAAATATTTTCGGAGATATTACAAATTTAAAATTTGCGTTTAAAAATGTGTAATGTAATAAAAATTGTATGAATTTAGATATTCCAAAGATAGCAGGAAATCTTCATAGTAAGTATAGGGGAAGAGGAATTGTTTTACTCCAAATTTAATGCGTGCAGGCCAAGGGCAGTAATGAATGAACCAAAAATACTGGATCGATTTTAATCATGTTTTCATTGAGTGACATAGGCATATATATTTTATGCCCGTGCAAAGTCGGAGCGGGCCGATATGTTTTTATATACAACGTTCATATTTTTTCTGTAGTGTATTTAATTTAGTATCAGCATTGCACCTGTGCGAAGCCGGGGCGGGTCGCTAGTTAATATATATTTTACCTTTTCTACATAAATAGATTCTTTTTAAACTGAGAAAAATGATCAAAATATATGCAAGAAGCTATATTAATAGTTGTAGGATATTCATCATATAGTTTTGCACTTGGCTTAGTAGTTTCTACTTTATTGTATCTTATTATAAAAAGAATGTTCTTTCAATAAACATTGGATCTACATCTATACAACCGAAGAATTATTTCTAACATGAAACGTTAAATGGAAAATTGATACACTTGAAACGTTTAAAACGAACAAGCAACAATTTGTTCTTATTAAATCACCTTATAGCAAAAAGACGCAGGATCAAATTGTAAAGAAGAAAAAACGCAACATAACCTGCTTATATACACGCACTCATACCGCTTATATAGTCGACCATTAAAATTAAAATGTACCCATTCACCGTATCTTTTTGATTTTATTAAGATGGCTCGGCCAGTAACAACTTCCCAGCGTTATACGACAATTTGCTTCGGGCTCATTAAAATATAAAATATTGTACAGTTCTAATAATGTAGATATTCCTAAGATGGTTTAGATAATCAGCCTCTTATCGTGTTTCGGTTTTTTTCTGTTCCGTCGTATTTTTAAACCTACATCGTCAACTTGTTTTTCCTGATTTTATGAATAATGGGTTGAAAATGAAAACCCAATCATAACATTAAAGTTTTTCGAAATTACCTTTCGAGTTTCATCACTAAATATTATTAATTAATGTTTACTTTATCGAAAGCTTTCTTAGAAATATAATGTAAATATTGTGTAAGATAAACATGGATTTAATGTTATTACATTATTTAATGTTATTTAATATTATTATTCAACTTATTTTTAATCATCATATATTTAATAAAAAAAGTTTCATTCTATTATAAATTATTTAAACCATTATTTTTTATTGTAATATATTTTATAACAATAACTAGTGAAAAACACAGTAAAATCGTCATTAGGCCTAAAGATTAATACGAAGATTATTTCGTTAATCTGTAAAATATGCTATTTATTTTTAAAGCATTCTTGATTAAAAATAACTGTTATAATCAACAAATGATTATCATTCGTACCATTCTAATGTTGGGCTTATTTTTGTCTCCTCTGTTAAAATGATAATGAAAAGCAGATTTTGATCAATATGGTGAGTGAAATTAGATATATAATGAGAAGCTTCCATAGGAATTAATATTTTTAATTTGTTTTGCCGGGCAAGGGTTAATTTGAAGTAGTCGAAGGAAATTTAATAGAGAATATAGAAGAGGAACTACCAAATATAAAATGGAATAGAGCTTAGAAAAAGTACGTCTAAGCACCAGAACTCGCAGTGAAATAGTAATTAATTTTAAATGATATATTTAAATAGAAATTTTAATAACATATATTTTATTTAAGTATTATTAGAATTTGTATCCAATATTTCGAAAATACATGAAATATACTACTTTATAGTACGATTTTGAAATTTAAGAAGAATGAAAATGTTCTCATTACGACTGCAGTATCATTTAATGTGGTAATTTACTTTTTTTATTTTATTTTTAAGTACATTAAGTATAAAAGAATATATAAGGATGAATATGAAAATTAATCATAAATAATATCATATCACTAAGATGTTTTGTTATATTAGAGGTTGTACATTACTTTGGTATATATAGAATATTCTAGCACTACCTGCTAATATTCTTTTTGGGTTGGTGCTGATGGGCGATGTTGTCAAATATCTGAAAAATTCTTCAAAATATTAGTAATAATAATTGAACGTTATAAACCGACAAACATTGTAAACTAAAAGTCAAATAAAAAAAGTCATTTTGATGACGTGCATTGGCTGCTTTATTTGATGGACTATATATAATCTATTCAAAATTATTTTGTACATACGTCATCTAAATTTGTGACGTCGCAAAACATCGCAATGATACCGCATCAACTCTGAATTTTAGTTCAGTTGAGCTTTGATATAGAACAAAATTCTATTCTAAATAAAATAATTGAACAATAATGTTATCAAATATAATTTATTTTAACATTACAGTACATCTAAAAACTACACTTAATTATACAGCCACAATAGTTTATAGGTTAGAGTTCTAACCTCTTATCACTATTGCTATCAAGGATTTTGCATGCGCCTGACAACCGCACAGCATTATGTATTCGAACTACTCAGACAGCATTGTGTCTCTTTTTAAATAAAATAAAATGAAAAGGAAATATTGTCAGATTCTGAAACAAATTTACAAATTGCGGCAAGCAATACAATAAACATTTTGATGAGATATATACAAAAAAAACTCTGAATAGACTGTATAATCCTTCCAATAAAACAGCCAATGCACGTCATCAATTCTGTGGAATATATTACCACATTCAGTTTGTAAAAAGGAAAATTGGTTTAAAACTCGAAACGGATTTTTCCTTCTCATTTTACTAATTAGCATTACTCTAGTTGCTCAATGCATCGAAACATGTAACCACATCAGTCTATAAAATTCGATTTGTGTTGGTACTAGTTAGAGTGTTATCTGTGTTCAAAATTGTTCAAAAACATTATTTATAATAATTAAAGCTTACAAAATAGCAAACGTTATAAATACAAATTCTAAATTAATGTGGCAACATTGCATGCATTGACTGTTTTATTGGTTGGCTATATTCCTACTTGTTCTTTTGTAGATTTCTGTCTTCTTAATGTAGGCAGACCTAATTTTATGAATCTTCTTATAAAATATGAAATAATGAAATTACACCCCAAGAACTTAAACAACACGAACAGTAACAACGAGAAGCGTAGTTACTGTAATGTGTGCATTTATTAGGTCAGAAATCCATCTACATTACCAAACCAATATGTGTATAAAGACAATGACTTATAATAGAACAATATATTAATAAACAAGTTGATACTTGAAATATTGTAACAATTCCTGAATACGTTATTTTCGATGCAGTATGGCAACGTTGGAAGAATTTATAAATTGAACTAAACGCATAATTCTCATCGCCCTCCAATAAAAAAATGCCAATTTCATGTACATGTACATCGTTCCAAGACGACTAAAACACATCCTAACTTCATGCATCTAAACACGCACACTTGTCTATTAAAATTAAAATTTACTCAGCTGTCGTGATTTTTTCGTCTCTATTCATGTTGGGTCGTAACAACTTCCCTACGTTAAACGGCAATTTGCTTCACTTTCATTAAAATATTATAAAAGACCGTACACTTGTAATAATGCTGATATCGCCAAGATGGTTCGATGGATAATGAGCGCTTTCATTTTCTTTTGCTTGGTTTTTTTGCCCAGCATATCGCCATCTCTTCCTGATTTAATGAATATTTCATTTGAGAAAGGAGGTTCGACTACTTTTGTGTAACATGTGTTCAAGATGTGAATGCAGTTTGTGAATAAATGTTTCAACTTATAATAAGGCAATTGAAAAGTCTCCAGCCTAATATGTAGATGGCGCTACTAGAATTAAATCCATATGTTTTTTTAGTTACCTCTCACCCTCAAAAGATGCGGGTATAAATTTGACAGCTGTCGGATCATTAGTTTGTGAATTATAGCATTTTTAGTAAAGCAACTTTTGTTATTGTGAAAAAATGGATAAGAAGGAATTTCGCGTGTTGATAAAATATTGCTTTTTTAAGGGAAAAACTACAGTTGAAGCAAAAACTTGGCTTGATGCCCAGTTTACGGACACTGCCAAAGGAAAATCAACCAACCAAGGATTGGTACGCTAAGTTTAGAGGTGGTGAAATGAGCACCGAAGACGGTGAACACAGTGAACGCCCAAAAGAGGTTGTTACCAACGATATAGCAGATACTTCGATTTATGGCCTAAAATGTTTCGCTATAATATTTTCGATATATTTAGATGTTGCCAATCTTGCGCAAGCACAATCTCAATGTACACTCTTTTCTATTTCCTCTTGTTTGCGAGCGTTACTCAGTGCGTGTTCATAAAGTGGCTGGTTTAGACTTATCTGTGAGTGTTTTATGAACATATTTATTACTGATTGTTACACATTAACTGGAAAAATTGGAAACAATTAGGGACCAAAATGCCACCGAAACGATTATCGACTTCGGAGACTGATAAAACGCGATGTCCAAAATCAGTCACACTAGAAACTAAATTAAAAGTTTTACGTCGTATAGAAGCTGGAGAAAAAATTGTTAAAAATTGCAAGGCAATGGAACTTGCGATATCCACCTTTCAAACTATTCGCGATAAAAAAGAAGACATTAGAACATATTTGCAATCTGCTGCACCTCTAATGTCTCGAGATTAACACGCCAAATAAACTTGATTATGGAAAAAATGGAAAAACTATTGATTGTATGGTTTGAGGACAATACCAAACGGAGAATGCCAATAAGTTAAGTAAGTATTTTCGAAAACTTGAAGGATGGAGATACCGATGAATCTGCTGTGGATGTCACATTCCAAACAAGTCGAGGATGGCTTGAAAAAATTAAAAATAGATTTAATTTGCATAATTTGAACATGGAAGGTGAAGCAGCTAGAGCCATTGAGGCCGCATTTAAGGAATATCCCAACATTTTAAAGAGAATTATTGAAAGAGGTGGTTATAAACCGGAACCAGTCTTATACATGCTCATTGAAAACAATCCTGACATCGAACGTAGCGCTAAAGTTTCTCAAACAATTAAGTCAGCCATTAGCTGTTATAAATCACTGAAGAACGAAATAGACAAGAAGGCAAGAAAAACAACTTTAAATATTTTTTAAGCCAGGCCGATCCTTACCAACGAAAAATGACCACGATAGTAATCTGCAGGTTACCATTTCTTCATCGTCTTCAGATTAAAGCCATTTAAGAAAATATGTATGTATACATACACATATTTTATGTAACATGAAGTTTCATTTTTGGTTACAAAATTATTGTTGGTTTTTTGAGTTTGTTATTATTTTATATACAAATGTATGTACTTGTTGTAAAATGAAATAAAAAGATAAAATGCATGTAGAATGATAAACCATGTTACATATTTAACAAATTTATAACCGACCACATTAAATTTGTATGAATTTGTATTAGAATAATTGATTCTTTATACGGCTTTTCGCTTTGCGGTCAAGTTTCACGGAACTTATCCAGGAAGTAAAGCGAGGTATGGGGGTATCAAAATATTACATTTAATCTCTCTCTTAACCTTGTCTCTCCCTCTGTTGAAAAATCTTATAGTCTTCATAATTCCGCCTTTTATCAAATTCAAATAGTTATAAATGTTGTACTGTCTGTCTGGTCTAGTCCAGTAAGCTAAAAGATCTGAAATTAACTTCACTATTTTTGACGTAAAAGGGCGTAATAAACCAGTTTTAGATTATAATGAAGTGTAGTACTATAATTATTGTGTTTAATCTGAAAATAAAGGCAAGACCTCTCTGAAAACACACTTGGATATCAGCGCATGGCCATTTGTGTGTCGTATAAAAAATAGAAGTGTTGTAATGACTTATTTACTTAGTTGGGAATATTTTTACGAACCAACCTGACTATCTGAAACTCCATTAAATTAAAGAATAAATATTAAAATTATGTCAAGTATATTTGGCTATAAAATATCAAACTTAAGGAAATTATATTAGTTAACTATACTGTTAATATGCACTTTACAGCAATTTTTATATGCCTGAACTCGTATCAACAAACATAGGTGTCTGAATAATATTTACTTAGTAATGAAGCACTATGATGTAAGAATGCTAATATAATCTTATAGTTTTTAATTGACAAACATTTTCAGACATATACGTTAAAAATTATATCTCATTTTAAACTTATAACAAACCTATTATAATAACAGCCGTTTATCGATACATAGGATTTTTCACGGACTGAAAAATTTGTCGCTTTATAGTTTTCCTGATTTTATAAAAAAGTCAAAGATAGGGTCAACAATATACCTTCTGCATGTCAACATTCGGCCACACGTTACAAATACTTTGAAGGATATACTCAACGTACGTATTTACGTACTTACCAGACATAGTGCCTTCTTATTAGAACCACTTGTTCAGATCGCTGCAGGCTGAGTTGGTTGGCACACAAGTGCACAAATTGATCAATGATCGCTGCCAAAACAGCGTCGTCTTTTCGACATAGTATCGCCATGTTGTCAGAAAATGGGAAAATGCCGTGGAAAATATTGGAAAATATTTTGATTAATATATCTTGTACCAATATACCTTTATCATATAATATATTAATAAATTAATCATCAATAAATATCTTTTTAACGTAAAAAAATAATCAAAATAGACGCAAGTACCTAATATTTAATCAGTAAAGATATGTAAAAATTAATATTATGATTACGTTGGGAACTATTAACTGAAAACAATCGAAACAGCCGATAGTCAAAAAGCTATAATAATTACTATTTTTAGTCAAATGCACGGTTCAACTGTTTTGTTAAATTCGTGATATCAGACGAAAATGTCCGAACCCTTTCCTGTATAAATTGTGAAAATGGAAAAGACGGAGATAATTGCTTGGAGCAGTTAACTTTATATGTGCTTATATTTTCCAAAGGTAGTATAAGCGAGACGGAGATGTACATATTCCTTCACGCACTAACTTTGAAAAAGAAAAGAAAAAAATCATTACTGAATACTATTAACATGCAATTAATAATTTCATTTTAAACAAAATGGAATTACTTTTATATTAGAATGTACTGTAGAACTGTAAAAAGGAATGGAATTTTTCTATGGAATGAAGTAATACCCCACAAATGTTTTATCGTATTTTAATATGTTAAGAACATATAGAATGTTATAGAACTTAAATAAAATAATATAACACTAAATAATAATTAACGATATACCTAATCATAGAAAAACTAATTCATGACATAATTAAAAATGATCGCACAATAACTAGTCGAGTTTTTCTAAATAGTAAATGCTTTATTTATTATTGATCGGAAATATTTTTTAACAAAAATCGAGGGAGTAATCGAAATATTACTTATTATTGCCATAAGAATAGTCAAAAGAATTTTACTATTTATCATTCACAACTTTAATCTTTATATCTTACTATATTAACAATCTTGAAAAATATCGTTCCAAAATGCTGCTATATTAATAACAATATATTGTAATTTACAAGCAAAGTACCAAAAGAATCACAAAACTATATATATTACATATAAATCTATGTAAGAATAAATTGGGTAACGTTAGAAATCAGTCGAATGAAATTAGTAGAACCAAAAATAGTAACTAAAAGTACACGATTGAAACAGTTGATATTAAATAGTAATAAAATCAGTCGGACCGAAAATAGCGACTGAAAAAGTCACTGGTAAAAAATAGTAAAATCAGTCGAACCAAATATAGCGACTGAAACAATCAAGAGAAAAAAGTAGTCAATTACTGAACAGTCGATATACTGATTTTTGTGAACTATTTCTATTGGCCGATGGAATATATTTTTACTAAATTCTTTCATTTTTAAGATGAGATTTTTTAAAGCATAGCAATATTTTTGACTAATAATGTTTATTCTAATGACCCTCTTGAGCACTTCATTGCATTTAGAAACTGTTAATATTCTTCCGAAATGTTTGCATAAAAATTATCGATCTTTAATTTGAGCTCTGATATATCGTTTTTTTAATATTAAAAACTATATAATGGTATTTTTGTATTTTTTTTACTGATATATTATACAGAAACAACGAATCTTATTGAACAACGACCTTTAAAAAATTAAATCATGAATGAATGTCATTACGGTAGCAAATTATTCAGCTCGAATATTCTGAATGACGACTTACACTGTTGAATTATGTTTATATTTATATTTCTGGCATAATAATCTATTATTTGATGCCAACTACTCCCAGTAGATTCATTAATACACATGTCGGAACATTTTTTGTTAATCATCGTTCTTTTTTTACTAGTCGCATAAGAAATTGATATGTAAACAGTTTTTAGAGAGTTTTATATTCTGCCATAAAAGTTTCACAAAAATTCGATTAAACTTGTATCAAATAACAACTTGAGCTGACGAGTATTTACTACGTCAATAAAAGTTCTCGAATAGTTCCAATGATAATGATAATTTTCGTTTCGTGCATTTTACTACCTCACTGTCATGACGCATTTTCTTTTCAAGGAATGAACTGCCATTTAAGTCCGAACTCTCTCATTCAAGATCACGTATATTTGGACGTTTCTTTATCAAGGGTAACATTTTCTATTTAGTCTGATAAAATAACAACCAAATTTATTGACATACTGTCATACCAAATACTTTCTGATATCGTTGACTCATTCTGTCATAATAGTTTCAAATAATAACAGTCGATGATGTTCTCGCAACTTCTTTTTTCGTGGATATAATTTTCTTCTAACATGCTCCTAGTTACTTTCTGCTATATATTTCTTTTGTTATAGGATAAAGGTCTTTGATAAACATTATAATCCATACTATTATTTTTTCCACTAATCTAGACATGTATTTCATTATCCAGTCCATTGTTGATGCTCTTGTCCATTGTCTATAACCTATTCAACATCTATTATTTCATTATTCAAACTCAAGATTTTTGTTTGATCAATTCCTACGTTAAACGGCAATTTGCTTCACTTTCATTAAAATATTATAAAAGACCGTACACTTGTAATAATGCTGATATCGCCAAGATGGTTCGATGGATAATGAGCGCTTTCATTTTCTTTTGCTTGTTTTTTTTTTGTCCAGCATATCGCCATCTCTTCCTGATTTAATGAATATTTCATTTGAGAAAGGAGGTTCGACTACTTTTGTGTAACATGTGTTCAAGATGTGAATGCAGTTTGTGAATATTTTTGTTTGATCAATAAATGCTATGGATTAATTATATGCAAAATCTCATGAGTTTTTCTTTTATGAAATTGTATTGAATATTATCAATTACAACAAAATAAACACACAGCTTGGGATTCACGATTAATAACACCTGGAAAAGGAAACGCATTATTCGTAGCAATAAATATTACTAATTATAACTTCAGAGCACGAAACACTGGCCCACCGACAGTAACAAAATACCAGACCTACTGGACTTTTACATTTCGAAAGTCATCTCATCAAGGCAAATACAAATCGGAAGATTGTGCGAACTGATCACACGCCAATATTATTAAAACTAGACACGATAATTCTGAGAAAAAAACAAAGAAGCCTTATGTTATTAACAAATTTACTAACTGAGACACGTTTATACTTATAATGCAGGTACAAATCAGTTTAAACGTAAGATTCAAAACTATAGACGATCTTGAGCTGCAAACCCGACATATGATTGAACAAATTCGGTTTGCTCCAAAAGAAACTACCCCAACATCAGGAGATAAATCAGAATATGAGGTAAATTACTCCCATAAAATTAGGGAATTGGTAAAAGATTAGCAAAAAATAGAAGGCTATGGCACAAAACCAGAAATGCTAACAATAACAATGCAAAAATGTAAACAAAGCAATATTTAATGGAATTAGTAATCAGACAAATCAAAAGATAAAAAATATAAACATAATTGCTTTGAGAAATATGTAAGTGAATTAAGCTCGCAAGCAGATAAAGCTTAGTCGCTATGAAAAATAACTCGGAGTTTTAAAAGACCAGTTATTAGAGTACCGCCTATTAAAAAGGATCAAAATGATTGCATTCGACGCAACTATGAAAGATAATTCGCACGAACATTTAACTAACGTTTTCCAACCAAATGATATAGAATCTACAAAAGATATAAATCATGTTTTTCAGTTTGATGTAGCTGTAAATCTGATTTCTCCAATGGGATGTTGCCAAAGAAATTGACATCAACCTCAATCCTAAAAAGGCTTCTGGAATTGATATTGATAATGATATTTCACCTGGGTTATTAAAAGAGCTACCACGAAAAGTAATAATCATGTTGACATATATATTCAATGCCTGTTTGAGTCTTGACAAATTGCCAGAACACGTTGAATCTTACAGGCCTGTTTCTCTGCTACTTGCGATATCATAATTATTTGAGAAATTGCTATAAAGACACGTTAAATCATTCATAAAAATACCAGTTTGGATTTCGGAATCACCATTCGACAATCGATCAAGTGCACAGAGTAACAGCGGTTGTTGAAAAGGGATTTGAAGAAAATAAATACTGCCCCGTAATATTCCTGGATATCTCACAAACTTTTGAGCAGGTATGGTATTTGGGATTAGTCTACAAAATGAGCAAATGAGTCTCGAATGAAGAGGAATTCACTATACTTAAACTTATTTCGACTGGAGTTCCACAAGGTAGTGTCTTGGAACCATTTCTATACCTGCTCTATACTGCTGATATCCCAACAACGAAAGAAACAGTACTTGGAATATTTGCTGACGATATAGTCTTAATGGCAAGGGATGTATCTCTGTCTAAGGCTATAGAAAAAGTACAAGTAGCAGTCAACAAGACCTACAAATGAACTAGCGACTAAAAAATACAGCTTAATAGTTCCAAATCTGTCAATGTTAATTTTGCGTTATGGCAAA
Organism: Rhynchophorus ferrugineus; assembly: GCF_030347505.1. Taxonomy (NCBI): domain Eukaryota; kingdom Metazoa; phylum Arthropoda; class Insecta; order Coleoptera; family Curculionidae; genus Rhynchophorus; species Rhynchophorus ferrugineus. The sequence continues at coordinate 23,784,543 of NW_027472580.1, forward strand.
ATCACAAAAACCTAATTATATCAATTGATGGATGCCCGACTCCTCAAGCAGAATCCGCGAAATATCTCGGCACCTGGATGGTAGATTAAATTGGAAACATCACGTTAGACAAAAAGCAGAACAGATTACTTAAATCAGACTCAAAAACTGTACTGGTTACTCGGAAGATACTCTCAACTACACCGTTCAAAGCCTATTTGCGGTACGATTTTTCCTACCGATGACTTTCCATACCTTAATGAACTCTCGATCGAATCTCATAATTTGTGTAACACTCAAGCAGCATCTTTAAGAATAATTAACACAGTGAAATATGTCATAAGAAATAAGGACAACGGAACGTCGTAATAACGAACGTAATAATATCACTAACAAAATAAATTGAATCATATTCTGAAACATTATGAGATGTCTTAATTGAACAGTAAGGGAAAAATTTCTATAAAATGGGATGTAAAAGTTTTAGATGCCCAGGTAGTTATTAAAAATACTTATAGATACTTGAATATAGTAAAATAGAGAAACAACGCTCATCACAGATATGTAGAAAAAATTTCAAAATACAGTAAACATATAATTGAACTTTTGAAAGCTATTTTTGTTATCTGTTGGTGTCTATTTTGCATTCATTTTAACCCACCTTAATTTCATTCATAGAGTTGGCTGAAATCTCACCTCCATCACCTACTGGTTTATATTTAGCGTGATTTTTGATCACGCCCCCGCACACGACATTATTTTTTATCGGGAAATGACCTGTGTAGTAACGTCTCATTGACGATACGTCGACGTCGTCATTCCAACAAATTTTTTTAATCATCAACGGTATTTTTTGCATCCAACTGACCAAGATGCTATTTTGGGAGATAGGGAAATGGTCTATTTTCGTCGGGTAACACGTCACGACAACCACACGGACATGCTGCACTGTTCCATATTTAATTTTGACGTCACAAGCACGTACGCTGAGTCTGGCGTGGCAGTAAGTCGACAGATATTTTGCCCGGAAAATCTTCCAGTATAATTTTCTCTGCATGAGTTGATCGGTTCGTTTATTTTGCTCGTTAGCGACCAAGATGTAGCAGATTTTTAATTAATTTAGGCCTGAGTTAATCATAATGTTTATCATGTTAGAAGAAATTATAGAAAATGCTGATAATTATATGAAGATTTCCTATTTCCTAAATAACATACGTATTTTGCAATTTAGTGCAAAAAGTATTTGGTTCGAATTGGTTATTGTTAATTGGAGATTGGTTCGTTGGTAATCGAGCACAGCAGTGTGGGAACATGCAACCTAATGGTGTGTACAGATCTGAATATTCGGCTTGACCGAACTTGGCACATTGATGAAAAAAAAGGCAAAACATATCCGAATTCGGTGCAATCGCAGTTGTTTTCTGTGTTTGCGCCGAATCAACTCGAGCCAAATGCTCAGTTCTGTGTTCATCATAATAGACGACACTAAAAGGCGAAAAACGTGCGCTACACCCATGTGCATTTATTCTAAGCCAGCCTGGCATATTTCACAGCTAGGCATTATTGTTTACAAGATTGTGGTTAAGAATATGTGGTATGTTAGATTTGTGTGCATAAATATGCCAGTAGAAACACGAGAAAATGGGCACTTTTTTTTATTGGTGGCCCATGCTGTAATAGAGAATACAGTGATTAATTCCCAAGTTAAGGAGGAAATTAATGAAATATTACAAGAAAAGTATACACAGCGAGTATCGGAAGATCCAGTAAGAGAACAATCCATCAAGAATCTCAAATCGAAATAGTTAAAAACATGGAGGCGATGCTTTAGAGATTACAACAAAAAAGTGTTCAATAGTAAAACGTAAGATGGAAACACAGCAATACTTTCCAACAATTATACGTAGAAAGGTAAATATATTTTACCAAAAGCGCAATATTTTACCTCATTGTTTTTCTCAATAGGCCTATAGAGCAAACCACGAGGCCTAGAACTCTATCTCATCGTCGGTGTGGAGAAGAGTTCATCACTACATACTATAAAACAAAGTCGCCTTTTCTGTCCCTATATCCCTATGTGCGCTTAAATCTTTAAAACTACGCAACGGATTTTGATGCGGTTTTTTTAAATAGATAGAGTGATTCAAGAGGAAGGTTTATATGTATAATACATGCATAATATACTAAGGCAACATTGCTAATTTTAGAAGTTTCTAACGTGATGTCGTAAATTAACCTATTTTTTTAGGCTTATTTAGCAATTAGCAAAAACGCTGCCTAACCCTACGAGTTAAATCAAATTAATGTACTACAATATTGTACACCATAAAAAGGTCTACAAAAAAGTCCGCGATGGTATATGTTTATCTTTTAGGGTAACCCACATTAACCATTTTTATTGTTTACTTTTTACGTGAGAAAATGGCTTATTTACGAAGCTATTTTAAGCAATACGGCATTAATCCTTATCGAATTAAGTACCTTAAATACAGTGTGCAATTAATATAGATCAATATGGTTCCTTACAGCATGTAAATTAAACAAATATTTTCGGAGATATTACAAATTTAAAATTTGCGTTTAAAAATGTGTAATGTAATAAAAATTGTATGAATTTAGATATTCCAAAGATAGCAGGAAATCTTCATAGTAAGTATAGGGGAAGAGGAATTGTTTTACTCCAAATTTAATGCGTGCAGGCCAAGGGCAGTAATGAATGAACCAAAAATACTGGATCGATTTTAATCATGTTTTCATTGAGTGACATAGGCATATATATTTTATGCCCGTGCAAAGTCGGAGCGGGCCGCTATGTTTTTATATACAACGTTCATATTTTTTCTGTAGTGTATTTAATTTAGTATCAGTATTACACCCGTGCGAAGTCGGGGCGGGTCGCTAGTTGTAAATATAATAAAGATATAAATACAACCCAACAACCTCCTATCAATTAATATTTGGGTATAGTTGTCACATTTTATATAGAATGTGTTAGATATAAATACAAATGTTAGCCAAAACAAATTGTATTTATTATAACTTTTGTTTGAATATTTCCATTATATTGTTTGTATGTTTCGCTTGGATTACTTTTTTCTTTTTTAGTCTAGTTTATTGCTTTATTACAATGTTTGTTATACGATATATCATTTAAAATTTTCTGCATTATTTATCTACGCCGGAGTCTACTACTTTTACATCTACTTTTTGTTAATCTTTTAAACTCTTTGTAATATCAGAAAGTTATAGGTATAAAGTATACAAATATGACCACTTTTCATTCTTTCCTTTACTATAATCCTCAAGCCAATCCTATTTTCATATTATTTAACATAAATATTAAAACATTTTAGTAACAATTTAGCCCTTATTATTACATTGTGCGCTGCTATTTTTCTGTCTTAAATAATACATAATTATATTACCTTAACAAACATTTGTAAACATAAAATTAACTTAAAAAATACTTCCTAATCACAACTATCCTTTAGGACATGTTTACATCAACGCGTAGCTGTGAAATGTGCATGATCAACACGCATCATGAAATGAGCTTTTGATGAAAAATTTCGGAAGTCTCAATTGTAAACTATAATTTTAATTTAAATAAACTCTGTCGACACTTGAAAAGCACATACAAAAGCTAATACCACAACAGTTCAGAAAATGAGAATATTTATTTTTAATAATTAATGACCCAGTGTTTACATAGTTATTAATACAGAAAATACAAATGTAGATAAAATAAATTGACTACTATAAATATAAAACTAACAGGAATAAATGTAAAACAAATATCTTATAAAAGACTAAATGCCGTTTGTCTCAGAAAATCCATATTCTCTTAAAGTATGTTCTGTTGGTTTTGATTAATTACAGTAATAACTATTTAAATATTATGTCTCATTGTTGCTTGGATGTATATGTTTTGAATACAATATAAGGCAATTTCTATTTTGAAAGCCAAGCTTTCAAGACCTGCTTGGCATTGATAATGGTAATTACTACGATAACGAAATGAATTTTATTACATAGATGTAGTATGTCTACCTGTCTATTTGTACATACAAATAACATAGTTATTGCAAATATTTGTCATTTCTATAATTTTGATCTCTTAAAACATATTGCTAATACACTGAGTTGGTGGTTATGTACAAGAATGTTTAGCATTCGAAACACTTAACAATTCCAGATCAGATGAGAAGGATCATTCACTTCATTAACAAATTGTAATAGTAATCTATTTTTAAATAAAAATGCCTTCTACTAAAATCGATTTCAGTTTTATTTAATGTTTCAGTTAATCTTTTAACAGCTTACTTTTTTTCATATTAATTACTATACTATTAATTGTTATACTAAAATAGAAAAAGAACAAATATTTATCAACTTCTGATATATTTGCTTTGTTACCAACAAAACATATTTTCATATATTTCCTTTTGAAGTTCTTCTAAACAGTTTTCATTCTTTAAGATTTTCTTTTCAAGATCTTGTTGAAATAAACAAACCCTAAGAAAACTAAGTTATACGAAATTTATCTAAATATGAATGATATCAAATGTCAAGCACAAACAGAAATTATTTACATTTACAAAATCGTTTAATACAAATACAATATATTGGCGTTCGATGTGACTTATTTTTATTTGTATATATTTTTAAATGGGACATATTGAAGAACATGTTTTTTATGTAAACGCTTATTGTACATGTAAAATCGCTGTGAGAGCTCATTTTTCGAAATTGGTTTCTTGGTTCGAAGCCAATGCACACAGGCTGTGCAATATGACGGAACGATGACACTCTGACGAAAACGATATGCTACGCGATATTTATTTTTAGTTTTTTATTATTTGTTTTCCATTCTAAAATAGATTCTTCTGCTCTATTAAATTTAATCCGGCTGACAAATGATGACAAAAAATCTCAATTACACCTCATTTTTTATATGTTTCTTAAAGAATATAACTTTTTAAACAAAAATTCAATATTCGTGACCTATATATAAAATAAAAGCTAAAACTAGAAACAAACCTAAAAGACCCGAAGAGACTATAAGTTTTTTTAGGGCTGGGAACTTGTTCCACGACCATTAAATCTAACCAGACCAAATCGAATAAGAAGAATTTTTAGGCCTCCCGTTTTTCGAAAGAGCTTTCGTGACGAAATGACTTTAATTTTATTTCTATTTGAGTTATATTAAAAAGAAAAATAGCCGACGTTATATATGCCTTTTTTATTCATCTATCGTTTAACATAAAAATGGTTTGTGCAAAATGGCTCGCTCACGATGGTGATAAATCGTGCCAATGTTTTCTTTTGATTTCAGGTCGTCTACCTGTAAACACCATAAAGACTATCATCCTGCTATTACGGTCTAATTTTTCGAAAATGGGTTCACAATAAAAATGATAATTATTGTTATTAGTGAGCACTTTCGAATTTTTTTAAATGGGAACGTATTTTATAATTTCATGTTCTACTCTATTTCGTCGGTAACTTTTGAAAGTCTTTTAATCTGAAAAAATTGAATAATAATATATATGATGGACTTATAACAATTAATGCTTCTTGGCAATATTCTATTGTTTCTATATACTTTAATAATTAGAACAAAAAAATCACATTTTAAAGAAATTTTAATCATTCGTTCATTAATATATTATAATTTCCGTTAATAAAAAATCAGCTCAATACTTCTCTCACTGACATATACTTATTAATAATTTACCTCAATATTGTGTCCACAATATATACTTCTCTTGAAGATCGATCTTCCTGAGTAACGTATGTTAACTATCTTGGTCAGATCCTAATACCAAGAAAGGAAACGAAAATTTCATCGTCTATGAAAAATAAGTGCATTCATTCATCCAATTATTAAAATGCCCACTCTCTGAAAACAACAAATTCTCAATGATATAAATCTCCGACGGGGTCAAACTAAATATTTCCAATTCCATCTTACAATAATGTCTTTTTAACTACCGTTTAATTAGTGATTCATTAATTCATTAATTCTTCTAAGCTGAGTATCAAAACTCGTTAATAGAGTATGTTTGAAGATCTCATTGAAGAAAACTACTCAAGATGGGCGGTTTGGCTATCCATTTAAATTGAAACAACAATATCCTTGATGAATTTTATGGAGCCATCTATTTCTACCTTACCAGGACCTTGTCAGTAACAAAGTATAACACCAAAGCAAAATTTTCAATAAGGCATACCTCAAGATTTTGTAAAATTAACCCTAGATAAGGCAATTGAAACTGTTTCGATTAAAAGATTCTAAAGAAGTCTGAATCATATTAGAAGCAATTGAATGTTAAAAGTTAAAATACATGTTTTGTTAATACGGACTAATCTGCAATGTGCAAATTGTTTCATCGGATTTTTCAACTGATATGAAATAAATATCAATATGTATGAAATACCTATCTATAAATATATGTTTTTTACACATGGACTAATAAGCCCCGGTCGTAACAAAGAGAAAGCGTTTTTTTTGTTCGAAATTATCTTTCTTGCTATAACCAATGCAAATGACCCAATATCACAGTACCAGATGGGTCGCTATGTAAGTAGCAACGAAGCAATTTGGCGTATCTTTTCATTTGCGATCCATGAAAGACACCCTACAGTAGTCCATTGGCAGTCCACTTAGAAAATGGTCGGAAGAAAAAAGTCAAGGATTCGAGATTGCCGGGAATCACAATGCGACGATTCAGAATTTTCCTCGGGGACAGGTGGTTTCCTTCAAATCAGTCGACACCGTTATGAACCAGGACGACATAGTCACCTATCCCACGGAGTTTTTCAAAATCCACTGGAATTGCCTGGATTAGCACCTCACAATTTGAAGTTAAAAGTAGTAGTCATCATGCTGCTTAACATTAATCAACCTCGTCTGTGCAATGGAACAAGACTGGCTATAAAAAAGATGATGAATAACGTCATTGATGCAACAATCATAAAGAGAAAATACAAAAGAGAGGTTGTCTTGATCCCGCGTATACCGATGATTCCAACGGATTTACCATTCGATGTTGAACATTTACAATTTCCAGTAAGTCTGGCCTTTGCGATGACCATAAATAAATCTCAAGGCCAGTGGATGGAAGTTTGCGGATTCAACTTGGAGTTTCCCTATTTCGCGAATGGACAATTATAAGTCGCGTGTTCGCGCGTCGGAAAACCGTCTTCTTTGTTTATTTACGTACCACAAAACAAAACAAAAAATATACTTAATCAAAAAGCTTTAAATTGATTAATACACTGTATCATAACTGTGTCTGTCTGTAGATATCTAATTGAAACCTTATAAATAGCCAATATTTCAGGAAAACTCTGTTTCTTAATGTGAAACATCATGTGTAATTAATCTAATTTTTTTTTATTAATTACGGATTATTAAGTCTTATTTATCGACTGAAGCAGTACGAAGTCTGCCGGGACAGCTAGTATAAAATAATATTGCTTTATAATAAAATAACTATTTTGTATGGTTAAAAATCTATTCTTCCCTTCTATGAGGGAAGTTCTTGAAACTGTAGCTTTAAAGAAACGTCCTATATTTACTACCTGGGATAGGGTTACCTGACGCAAAACGCACATTCGTAATCATAGTTGGTCCGGCTTGGATTTAGGGCGTTTCGAGAGGTATTTTGATAAATATTTGTCCCGAAATTAGAGGCGTATATTTATATTTACCGAAAGGTCTCGTTTTGATTGACGTTTCAGGTTTTTCCGGAGCCAGTATCGTGTTTATCATGTGGGTTTAATAGCTGAATATTCGTGCTAGGTAGAATTATAGCCGCTTGCCTATTACTTTAATATAATTAAGTCATTACTCATTACTTAATGATATATAGTAGGATAAACAACATATATTTGTCTAATTTTAAATTAATATTAACATGTGATGGATCCAAGTGTTCGCTGTTTTGCAACATATTGCTCCACTTGATGTTTTTCGTTTCGCATAACATAACGTTTTGCTCTATTAAAATTAAGTAGTGACCAAGTCCTTGAAATTCGACCACAATTTATTAAGTTACTCATATTTCTCTCATAACAGAATAAAGACAATAATCTAAACATGATATTTTTCTAAAGCTTGCTTGACAATATTTTCAATATACAATCAGAAATATATTTGTATAATGTTAGTTAAAGTATGTTTTTGTATGTTAAAACAAATTAACGTTTTAAAATAACGAAAATATAGGACTTTTTCACAGCTTATAAAGTAAAACAAGATGTATAGCTATTAAATGATCGATTGATTGATTAATGAACAATTGATAAAAGGTTAAAAGAGTAGAATGGTATATATACATATACATATATGTATATATATATATATATATATATGTATGTATATATATACATATGTATATATACATATATATATATATATATATATATATATATATATATATATATATATATATATATATATACAATATATATATATATATATATATATATATATATATATATATATATATATATTGTATTGTATTAATTGATTAGAGCATTATTCTTATATGAATAAAAAATAACTTTGAAATTGTTATTAGGCACTTTATTTTTTACCACTAATTTAGAAATGTATATCAAAGTAATGTGTTTATAATCATTAAACGAATTATTCACTTTTCAAAACTAATAACTGCAATAATTGCTAAAAGATTCAAATAATACTTACATATGGTTATATAGTTACATATTTTATTGCATTAATCGTTAAACACTTTAAAATATATCAGTGGTTTAAAATATTTACCAAATTATTGTGAATAATCTATATTTTTTCTATTTTATGCATATAATTTCATACAATTTTTATATTTTAATCTATATTTCTCACCTAAACTCTACACTAAAATACTATAAAGACTACACAGAACAAAATACTAGACTTATTTAATAAAGAAGTAATTTTTTTGTCTAAATGTTTAAATAAAATTGCATTATTCTTATCTCAAAATTCGCAAAATCAACTGTTAAAAAATACTGTACAAAGTGGAATTAAAATGAAGATACCCAAACATTTAAAAAGGGTTAAAAAGATAACGCAACAAAACACAACTATACGAATTTTAACTGTTAAATTAGCTGAATAGCAATAAATTAAAACAAATATTGCGAATTGATCCATTAGCGTTCAACAAAATCTAGGCCTCTGTTTTGCCAAAGATAGTCGTAGTTTCCGCCCTTATTTTATCTTCACTGTATAAAGAGACATATTCACATTCATTGTCTAGTCGATTAATTTGAAATTTAGAAAACTTATTTGTAATAATTTTGTAATAATCATTCATTCCTGAATCCTTGATATCAGAAGAATTTGCTATTAATAGCCATTATATATATATATATATATATATATATATATATATATATATATATATATATATATATATATATATATATATATTGGCCTTTCTTAAGCAGATAGCCATGATTTAGTGGTTGAACGATAACTAAATAAAGCATTCGATGGTGTAAGTGATAATAAGAAGTAGCAATGTCTAGTGTATGCTAAAATTTCCTGTTCAAGCTTTTCTATTCAACATAAACTGAACCACAATAAATTCAATACTAGACTTGGTGGCGCAGTAGTAAAGGCGATAGGATGGTCCTCCTACTGTTGCGATAGCCGCGGGTTCGAATCCTGCTGGGCCATGGTCGTAAATTTATGTTTGTGATTGTTTAAAATTTGTGATTGTCCTAGGCAAGAGTGTAAAATGATCCCAGTCACGCCAGTAACTAGGCTGGGTAAGACCGGATGTCTTCTGGGATGATTTCTAAAGTTGGTCACTGGCCAGTCGGTAGGCTTAATGCTGAGGACCGCGGTTCGGAGCCCACGTTAAACTGTTTTTTGACCTCCATTAAGTGCGCTCGGCCAGTGATCCTGTGAACCTCCTCTACGCACAATCCATGTGACCTTTTACAAGAGTATTATTTTATTTGAAAAGAATCGAGGCTAATGTCGTAATATACGAAAAATTCCACGTGATTCCATGATTTGAAAATATCAAGTTTCGTACGTGAAAACGCAGCACGTGTTATTTTTCCTATTAAATCAAAAGAAAAAAGCCACTGAAAGTCATCGTTTACTGGAAGACATATGAAGCGTGGTTTCGAAAATTCAGAAGTGGTGATTTCTAGTACAAGACAAAAAACATTCTGGTAGATCGAAAAAGTTTGCGAAGTGAAAATGCAAGAATAATTGGATGAAGACCCAACCGAAACTAAAATACAATTGACAGAGGCCCGTAAAACGATTAGCGACCGATTACGAGTAGTGGGGAAAATGCAAAAATGGAGAGATGGCCAACACATCAATTGAATTGACAGCCAAACGGCAAAATCGTCTGTGAAATGCCGCTTCAATGGTATGATCCGAAGTCATTTCTGAATAGAATAGTGATGGGTGATGAAAAGTAATTTGTTTTGAAAACCTTAAGTGCACCAACTATTGCACTTATTACCAACTGTTGAGACCTGATGAAACAGTTAATGGTGATCGTAGAATAGGCCCAAAGACACGGTAAAGTGATATTTTAGCACGATAACGTGCCATCTCATAAATCAAAACCAGCCAAGAAACTATCGTGCCGTACTATCCAGACCTTGCCCCGTTCGACTATTAACTTTTCGTATAAATGGAACACGCGCTTGCAGAATAACAGTTTGCTAATTTCGAAAAAGTTAGAAAATGGGTCGATGAGTGGTTGAAGGGACAAACAGTTTTTTTGGGATGCCATCCATAAATTGCCTGAAAGATGAATAGAATCAAAGGGCCCACACTTTGAATACATGCTCTTTTCCATTTTCTTGAAAATTATGTAGTTTTCTTTCGAAAAAAAAAACGGTAATAACTTTCATCTACACCTGGTATTGAACAAAAATAAATCAGAATTTACATAATAATTTTTATTCTAATTAATCTATGGCATTGCATTGAAAATGGTTTTTTCGATGACCCAGAGTGCGCCTCATAATCGAGAGATATGACACAAAAAAAGTTTACGTGATACTTTTTTGACCTCCATTAAGTGCGTTCGGCCGGTGATCCTGTGAACCTCCTCTACGCATAATCCATGTGACCTTTTACAAGAGCATTATTTTATTTGAAAAGAATCGAGGCTAATATCGTAATATACGAAAAATTCCACGTGATTTATCATCCACGCGGACCGTTTTAACACATGATAACAGGCGAATCCGTTACATTCCACACTAGGTATACTTTTCAGATACTTATCGTTGATTTATTGTTTGGTCTTTGGGGACCATTCGTGAGGGTTCCTGATGGTTCGTGTCATCCGGCGGATTCTAAATATTTCGGCCGCGTTTATCTGCGATTCGCTTTAATATTCCTTCGGTTTGAATCAGATTGCGATTGTTTAATGGTGGTTATGCTACCATTTGGGTTGTAAACAAGCGTCACAGACGCACTAACTATTTTTTGTATGTTTGTTTCTGTACCGACAAAAATGATAATTGTGTTGTAGAATGAATTGTGATTTGCTCATGAGAATAGGGCACCAAATATTTTTTATTGTAAATTGAAATAAGTAGGATTTAAGATTATCTCAAATGATATATCAGTTTTTGGATTAGATTAGATATTCTGATATTTTTTGACATTGTAAAGGAAATTATTGATAAAATATATAGACTACACTGGGTACGTTTATACCAATTTTGGTTTGAATGTTTCTAACTTGATCAGTGTACGTTTTAAGTCAACAAATATTGCTTGTAATATCTATAACATGTGTTTTTCTTTATATTATTATAAATGTTTTACCTAAAGGTATAATAATTTATTCAAAAAAGCAATTTTAGGAAAAGTATCTTCATGATATAGTATGCTCAGACGATTTATCGATATAATTGGATTAGATACTAGAAAAATATAACAGAACATGCAGGAAACTAATTCTTATTGGAACCTAGACATATTTTGGTCTAACATTACTTAAATCAATAAATTCCAAAGAAATAATAGTTATTTAAAAAACAAAAAGTACGCCATTCCTCTATGATCAAAACTATAAATAAAACATTTGTATAAGATCTTTGGTACAATCTAAGCAGGCGTATCATAGTTGTGACATATGTAATGATAACCACTGTTTATGCACTCTGCATGAGACCAAAGTCTACATTTTCACTAACATTGTACCCATTTTCTCCAGGTCTACTTTTAGTGTACTGACCAACACAAATGAGATTCCGAAAAAAAATGTTCTTCATATTATGACTACGACTAATAACACCTGCAAAAGGAAAAGAATTACTCGTTTCAATTAATATTACAAATTATCATTCAGGGCGTGAACACACTTACTAGCCCACCGAGAGTAATAAAATGCCAAACCTGCTGGACATTTCGAAAGACATCAAATCAAATACAAATCGAGTGCTTGTGCGAACTATCATCTGATCACACGCCAGTATTGTTAGCACTAGGCGCGACAATTCTCAAAAAAAGACAAAGAAGCTTAATCTTACTTACAAACTTTTACAATTAAAAATCTTACTAACAAAAATTACCCCCATGAAATTAGGGAATTGAAAAAAGAAATGCGAAAAGCTAGAAAAGTATGGCACAGAACCAGAAAGGCTGTTGCAGAAACAATGTTTAATAGAATTAGTAATCAAACAATGCAAAAGGTTAAAGAATATAAACAAATTACTTCTAAAAATATGTAAGTGAATTAAGTCCGGATGCAGACTAAAGATTACTAGCAATGGAATGGAACTCAGAGATTATAAGACCAATTACTAGAGATTAAGAATGAACGGATTCGACTCAACGAAGGAAAAGCTGAATTATTCGCACAACATTTAGCTAACGTAATCCAATCAGTTGATATAGAATCTGCAATAGATACAAATCCTGTTTATCAGCTTGATGTAGCTATAAATCTGACTTCTCCAACGGATTCGATGATTCCTGGAATCGATGATATTTCACCTGGGTTATTGAAATAGCTGCCATGAAAAGCAATCATCATGTTGACATGCATCATTATGTTTGAAGCATGTTCCGGAGTGTTGCTCGAATAATTATTCTCAAAAAACCTGTCAAACCGGTAGAATAAGCCGGATCTTGCAGATCTATTTCGCTACTATCTACGATATCAAAATTATTTGAGAAACTGCTGTTAAAATGTATTAAGAAATAGAAATTTTATAGAAATACGAGATTTCCACTTTGGATTTTGAACATTCAACTCAACAATTGACCAAGTGCACAGAGTAACAGCGGTTATTGAAAAGGCATTCGAAGAAATAAATACTGCCCTGCAATATTCCTGGACGTCTCACAAGCTTTCGACCGAGTATGGCATTAGAGATTAATCTACAAAATAAGCAAATTGATTTCGCAGAATTACCGTCAACCGCCGGAATCATTTATTTTCGAAAGATGATTTAAAGTCTCACATGAAGATGCGTTCTCAACACTTAAACCTATTTCAGGTTCTCCAGGGTATTGTCTTTCGCACCACTCCTCTATCTGCTCTACGCTGCCGATATCCCAACAAAAAAAACAGTACTTGGAGCATTTTCCGACGACACGATTATCACGACAAAAGATATACATATAAAAACTGCACCTTTCTTCTTATCGTGTTGTGAATCTTTTTTATAATTACTCAGTACAGGATGTATCAGTATTAGTACTGAGTAATGAGAGTATCATCATAATATGAGTATCACTGCAAAACTTATATATCTCAAATATTCCAGGCTTTTTTAAATTAATAATCGAATGATTTATTTTTAATTTTTATTAATTTTTATGATAACCTCGTACATGCTTGTAGAAGAGTTTATCTAAAAATTGTATTTTAAAATAATAAAAATATGGGTATCACTGCAAAACTTATATATCCCAAATATTCCAGGCTTTTTTAAATTAATAATCGAATGATTTATTTTTAATTTTTATTAATTTTTATGATAACCTCGTATATGCTTGTAGAAGAGTTTATCTAAAAATTGTTTTTTAAAATAATAAAAATATCAGTATCACTGCAAAACTTATATATCTCAAATATTCCAGGCTTTTTTAAATTAATTAATCGAATGACAAATTCGTTTCGAGTATCAAACATGTTTAAATCTACCGAAACAATTCGGCTTTAAAGCAGATTAGATAAATATTTTAAAATAAAAAATATGTGTATCCAGTGACTAATTCATTATTTTAAAATATTTCTAAAATGTATGTTTCAATGTCAAACCAAACAAAAATTTTAAAATTTATTATTATTTTAGAAGCTGTCTCTTTAAAAATAAATCAGTATAAATACGTTTTATAGATATATCTGGTACTATGTCTGCAGAAAAATATTTTAATCAATACGTTTCGCTCTTTCTTCTTAAATCATATTATAAAAATATATTATAAAATATATTATTATTCTGAAAACCAACTATGTATTAATAAATCGGTATAGATACATTTTATTTCAAATATCTAGTGCTACATATGAAGAAAATTATTTGAATCAATATGTTTTACTATTTCTTCGTTTATTCTATCAAATAACGGAGTTTATAGACTGGTCATATAGTGATAATATACATTTTGGAAAACCCAGATTATTTTACCTGACACTACACCTCATAATGAATACCATATGCCTGTCAGTACTTACGAACCGTACCGAAAATCCATATTTTTACGACTTAATTGTATTGTCCAATGGGACTTTTTATCCAAGCACGAATGACCACGATAAACAGATGAATATCACGTCCGTTACCAGGCGACTACGATTTCTTTTTATTTAGGTAACGTTTCATTTGTTTAAACAAGACGGGGGTGGGCAGTGTATTCCTCACGCTTCTAGATTTCGGAAAACCTAACGATTCGGTTAACTTTTGTACTTGTCAAAATTATTTATCTTTTAACTCTTTAAACCTTTTTAACTTAAATTTTTTTATTATTTGTACGCCTTAGCTAAAACTATTTTATATTTAAATTTGTAATGATTGTTTATATATTTAAGCAAAATTACCATATACAACTCGTTTCTAATGCTGCTGCTGAATTACTTTTGTTAACACTAGTAATTGATTAAATCTGATAATAATCTAATAATTTTTAATTTATTGACGTACTTTTAAATCTAAATAAACGTTTATTTTGTTAAATTAAAAAGTCTATGTCCTATAAAGCATCATTTGTGAGAAGTTCGAGAAGATTGAGCAGAAAAAACTATTGTAAAAACTAGAATTTCATTAGTCGGATATCACACATGGAAGCAAATATCTACAGAAAGAAAATTCAGAAATATGGACCTGATATTTGATTTTAAGCTAGAAACTAAGAAAAATATTTTTTTATATTAACATTCCACCTTGGTCCCCTTCCATAACATTAAGTATGCACAAATAATTAATGTAAGATAAATAAAATACATTTTTAAAATACAAGGTTATTTATTATATTTGTGAAATACAGAGTAAGCAATATAAACTTTTTTTAGGTGATTATAAATGGATCAACTTTTTTGCTATGACCCTTAGTGGTTTAACAATTATTATTAACATTAATTATTCTAATTATCATGTGCATCAAGTATCTTATTATAAATTTTGCTCTTAAATTTATATATGTCTATTAATCGAATTATAGTATACATTTTAGTCTACAAACTTCACTATTATCACTCGCATATAGCTGATTTGGCAAGTCTATTACGGTGCACTGGCACTCTATCACAATTCTGTTTTAAAGTTGTGCTATATTAAATAGATTAGATGTATATAGAGAGCTAGATGTTGTCCTAGAAGCAATCCTCCCTTAGTTGAATTCCATAGATCTAAGTAGGCAAATGGACAAACTAAAATTGAACCTTTAAAAAAAATTAATATTCGGATATTGGATTGAAACGTTTATTTTTTATTACCAAGTATCATTATTATATCTCTATATTGTTCCCTCTTGTCTATGTGATCATATCACAAGGAAATGTTCTTTTTCAAAAGAGTGTTGAATAAAATTCTGTTTTGTTATATAAAAAGACCTCATGGGCTATGACTACATGTTTCAGGTCAATGTCAATTTCAGTTTTTCAACTCAGAAGCATTTTTTTTCAGTATAGGATACAATTATTTCCTTTATAATATGTATTTAAAATAGCCATTTTATAGTCAGAGAACCACATGGCTATGATAATAAGCTATGTTAAAAATACATTTTGTATATTTAGGATTGAATCTTCGGTTCACCCGCTTTTTTATTTACCCGCTCTGGTCTACATAATTTAAACTTACAATTCCAATCACAAATTTCAACACAGTTGGTCTGTTGTTATTTCAAATTAAGGATTTCTTATAAAGAACATAGTAGAATTTTAATTTATTATAAAAACAACAAACAAGCCTAGATTTTTTGAGATTCAGTTTATCGGTGTTATAAGTTTTGTTTATAAACAATATTTTTATTGAATTTCAATTGATTAATTAATAAATTACTTTAGTTCATAAAGTTACATTATTATTCATAAATTTACATTTTTTATCATAGTATTACTTGAAATGTTGAAAAGTATGATTATATCGACTAATATATGAACCTTGTACAACTAGTTCGTATTTTGAATAGTACTTATAGCAAGTATGGTGTTCTATTTAATAAAAAATGTCTTTTTTCCGTTTATTATAAAGCATCTACAAACTAGTTCACTAAAATATTTAGTCATCAATTTCAATAATTTGAAATAAAAGATGTGCAGTATTAATACAGAATTAAATGTCAGACATCTATATTCTAGAAGTGTATTAATTATATGCAAACAGAATTAAAAAGGTGAAGAAATATTGTAAATAAATTAAGAACGAATATGGTTTGCAAGTATGTTTAACCTATAGTAAAAATAACAACAGAATCAGAATAAAATTCTAACATAAATATACATTGATACATTAGTAACACTGATATCACTATACAGATACATGAAGTGGTGTTATCTGATGAGACCAATCAATTTGCGTTACATTTTGATATTAAAATTGACAAAAAATTATTCTGATGCCAAAAATGTATTTTTTTTAATATACCTGTAATTAAAATATCACTTGTTTGGTTATCAATATCATCGAACTACTTAAACACAAAGAGTCATAATTTATTTTAGAGAAAATGCTTTAAAATGTTGACATTCTCATATTTCTCAATAAAAATCTGTTAGACCGTCTTTTCTTGAAGGTCCTTCCTTACCACCTGAACTATACCTATAGGTATTATTATATCTCTATTTTGTTCCATCTTGTCTATGTGACCTTATCACAGTGAAACGTTCTTTTTATTCTATTGATTAAATCTGATAATAATCTAATATCGAAATCTAAAATCTAAAATATATAATCTATCACTCGGGCAGAAAAAAACTATTATAAAAACTAGAAATTCATTGGTCGGATATCACACAAGGAAGCAAATATCTACAAAAAGAAAATTCTGAAATATAGACCTGATATTTGATTTTAAGCTAGAAACTAAGAAAAATATTTTTTTATATTAACATTCCACCTTGATCCCCTTCCATAACAATAAGTATGCACAAATAATTAATGTAACATAAATAAAATACATTTTTAAAATACAAGGTTATTTATAATTTTTGTGAAATACAGAGTAAGCAATATGAACTTTTTTTAGGTGACTATAAATGGACGAACTTTTTTGCTATGATCCTTAGTGGTTCAACAATCTGCCCAATGGAATTTAAGTAGTTCTTATAATAATTATTCTAATTATCATGTACATCAAGTGTCTTATTATAAATTTTGCTCTTAAATGTATATATGTTTATTAATCGAATTATAGTATACATTTTAGTTTACACACTTCACTATTATCACTCGCATATACCTGATTGGCAAGTCTATTACTGTGCACTGGCACTCTATCACAATACTGTTTTAAAGCCGTTGTGCTATATTAAATAGATTAGATATATATAGAGAGCTAGATGTTGTCTTAGAAGCACTCCTCTCTTAGTTGAATTCCATATATCTATGTAGGCAAATGGACAAACTAAAATTGAACCTTTAAAAAAATTTAATATTCGGATATTGGATTGAAACGTTTATTTTTTATTACCAAATATCATTATTATACCTCTATATTGTTCCCTTTTGTCTATGTGATCATATCACAAGGAAATGTTCTTTTTCAAAAGGATGTTGAATAAAATTCTGTTTTGTTATGTAAAAAAACCTCATGGGCTCTGACTACATGTTTCAGGTAACTGTCAATTAAGTTTTTCAACTCAGAAACAATTTTTTTTCAGTATAGGATACAATTATTTCCTTTATAATATGTACTTAAAATAGCCATTTTATAGTCAGAGAACCACATGGCTATGATAATAAGCTATGTTAAAAATACATTTTGTATATTTAGGATTGAATCTTCGGTTCACCCGCTTTATTATTTACCCGCTCTGGTCTACATAATTTAAATTTACAATTCCATTCACAAATTTCAACAGAGTTGGTCTGGTATTATTTCAAACTAAGGATTTCTTATAGAGAACATAGTAGAATTTAATTTATTATAAAAAGAACAAACAAGCCTAGATTTTTTAAGATTCAGTTTATCGGTGCTATAAGTTTTCCCAGGTCTCTTATCGACTCAAAACTATTTGTTTATAAACAACACTTTTACTGAATTTCAATTCATTAATTAATAAATTACTTTAGTTCATAAAATTACATTATTATTCATAAATTTACATTTTTTATCATAGTATTAATTGAAATATTGAAAAGTGTCTCCATATATTATATCGACTAAAATAACGACCTATTATATGTGACCTGTACAACTAGTTTGTATTTTGAATAGTACTTATAGCAAGTATGGTATTATATTTAATAAAAAATGTCCTTTTTCTGTTTATTATAAAGTATCTACAAACTAGTTCACTAAAATATTTGGTCATCAATTTCAATAATTTGAAATAAAAGATGTGCAGTAATAATACAGAATTAAATCTCAGACATCTATCTTCTAGAAGTGTATTAATTATATGCAAACAGAATTAAAAAGGTGAAGAAATATTGTAAATAAATTAAGAACGAATATGGTTTGCAACTATGTTAAACCTATAGTAAAAATAACAACAGAATCAGAATAAAATTCTAACATAAATATACATTGATACATTAGTAACACTGATATCACTATACAGATACATGAAGTGGTGTTATCTGATGGGACCAATCAATTTGCGTAACATTTTGATATTAAAATTGACAAAAAATTATTCTGATGCCAAAAATGTATTTTTTTAATATACCGGTAGTTAAAATTTCACTTGTTTGGTTAACAATATCATCGAACTACTTAAACACAAAGAGTCATAATTTATTTTAAAGAAAATACTTTAAAATGTCGACATTCTTATATTTCTCAATAAAAATCTGTTAGACCGTCTTTTCTTGAAGGCCCTTCTATACCACCTGAACTATACCTATAGGTATTATTATATCTCTATTTTGTTCCATCTTGTCTATGTGACCTTATCACAGGGAAACGTTCTTTTTAAATAGAATGTTAAATAACCATTATTTAGTCTATCTACTACACGTATTTTATATCCTACTATGTACACACAATTTAGCTTAATACCTACTTAAACCTATTTATCAGTAACAGTTAAAACTCTTTGATTATAGCCAGAGGCAAAATATTTCACTTTTCTGTGAACATTTGCAGCTTTTGACAGGAGCCATTCATGATTTTAAATATAAATTTTAATGGTTCTGTTTTTATTTTAACATTATCTTTTCATCTTAACCGATCATCTGGGTATTATAGATTTAACTAGCACATTTAACAGTTTTACTTTCGTTTATCTCGACAGTACATTGTTTAGTCTTTGTATTTATATTATTTATTACTAGTATTTGTACGAGTTTTCGGTGCTTTTGTCCACCCGCTTCAATATATTCAGCAAATGAACAGACTAGAATATTTAGTAGATATAAAGAACTACTATTAGTAGATGAACCAATCAATTTGCGTAACATTTTGATATTAAAATTAACAAAACATTATTCTGATGCCAAAAATGTATTTTTTTAATATACCGGTAGTTAAAAGTTCACCTGTTTGGTTATCAATATCATCGAACTACTTAAACACAAAGAGTCATAATTTATTTTAAAGAAAATGCTTTAATATGTTGACATTCTCATATTTCTCAATAAAAATCTGTTGGACTGTCTTTTCTTGAAGGTCCTTCCTTACCACCTGAACTATACCTATAGGTATTATTATATCTCTATTTTGTTCCATCTTGTCTATGTGACCTTATCACAGGGAAACGTTCTTTTTAAATAGAGTGTTAAATATCATTCTATTTTGTTTTGTAAAAAACCTCTTAAACCGCATGTTTCAGGTCACTGTGAATTTGAATTTCCCTACTCAGAACATGTTCTTTTTCATTATAGAATACAACTATTTCTTTTAGAATATGTACTGAAATAGCCATTTTATGGTCAGAGAAACACCCTCAAGCCTCATGGCTATGATAATAAGCTATTTTAAAAAGTACATTTTGTATATTTTGGATTGAATCACCCGTTTACCCGTTTTATTCCTTAACCTTTCTGGTCTACATAATTTAAACTCTACTTTCATCTGGCCACAACACCTCCTTATTTATGATAGTTCACATTAACTTTTGCAAATTTCAACAGAGTTGGACTGTCATTATTTAAAATTAAGGATTTCTTATAAAGAACATATATTTACATTATCTAACACAAACAATCTGGAATTGGTGGAATTTAGTTTTTTATAAAAACAAAAAACAAGCCTAGATTTTTTAAAAACATCTCTTAATCAGTTTATCGGTGGAATAAGTTTTCCCAGGTCTCTTATCGTATCAAATGTATTTGTTTATAAATAACACTTTTACTGAAACTCAATTGATTGGTTAATAAATTACTTTAGTTGCATTGATAAATTTACATTTTTTATCATGGTAAAATGTTTAGTCATTTGAAATCAAAGATGTGCAGTAATAATACAGAATTAAATCTCAGACATCTATATTCTAGAAGCTTATTATAATTATATGCAAACAGAATTAAAAAGCTGAAGAAATATTATAAATAAATTAAGAACGAATATGGTTTGCAACTATGTTAAACCTATAGTAAAAAGAACAATAGAATCAGAATAAAATTCTAACATAAATACACCTTGATATATTAGTAACACTGATATCACTATTCAGATACATAAAAGTGTTATTATGTGATGGGATCAATCAATTTGCGTTACACTTTGATACTAAAATTGTTTAAAAAATAATTCTAATGCCAAAAATACAATTTTTTAAAAATATACCAGTAGCTAAAATTTCACTTATTTGGCTATCAATATAACCGAACTACTTAATACAGATAATCATAATTTATTTTGCAGAAAATATTTTAAAATGGAAACTGTTGACATTCTCATATTTCTCTATAAAAATGAATCAGACCGTCTTTTCTTGACGGCCCTTCTACACCATCCGAACTGTACCAGCAGGTACGTCTTTTTTTCACATCTGGTACGCACTTGTCTCCCTTCGTTTTCGTGAGAGCTACAAAAAATCTAAACAACCAGGACCGTAAAATGAATCGAATTATGTCAGGTCACGGTCCAGCATAAAGTAGTGTTTTGTTTTCTATTTTCTCAGCCGTCGATGATTAATTTTATATTAATCAATTTCCTTTCTGTTTCAGGTATGGCATCGGTGAACATTGATTTGCTTGTCTGGTAATGTATTAACATTTTTGATAATTTCTGAATAACCGTAATTTTCGGGAAACTATTAATTTAGTTTTTTAATTTTAAGAAATGTGCAGATGAGATATAACAATTACTTTAGTTTCGAAGGGGGAGGTTTGAACATTTCTTCTTTTGATGGGAGGATTATATATGATTATTACATAGGTTCATAACAGTTATTCAAATTATAATTTCAAACGATTCTTGCTTTCTCGGTGGGCAAAGAGTGTATGGTAATCATAATGGCATTCCAGCGTTGCCAAAGCAAGTTGCTAAAGCTTCTGGACTGATTAAGATATTATATAAAGGTCTTAGTTAAATAACGTCCACCAAAGCATAAAATTTACCATCTCTGAGAAACGTATTTTAAGTTGTTTCCCTTATTTATTTATAGTTTTTAATAGATACTTGATCTTACATAATATTGAATGAGGAAAGGAGGTTCAACTAGTTCTTATTTTTTCTTACATAGGTAGTAGAGAAATTCTAAGCGAAAAAGTATCGTTATGGTATTATCCAAAAATTATTATAATATGGATTTAACATAAAATATTTTTAACAAAAAAATTGAACCTACTTAAAAAACTAAAAAAGGAACTCACTAAAAATTAAAAAATAATAGAACTTTGAGATTTTTAACACAAAAAAAACGTTTTAAAATAAAATATGTACATAATAATCTTTGAAATAAGTCAATAAATATAAACAAAACCATTATTTAGCCTATCTACTACACGTATTTTATATCCTACTATGTATACACAATTTAGCTTAATACCTACTTAAACCTATTTATCAGTAACAGTTAAAACTCTTTGATTATAGCCAGAGGCAAAATATTTCACTTTTGTGTGAACATTTGCAGCTTTTGACAGGAGCCATTCATGATTTTAAATATAAATTTTAATGGTTCTGTTTTTATTTTAACATTATCTTTTCATCTTAACCGATCGTCTGGGTATTATAGATTTAACTAGCACATTTAACAGATTTACTTTCGTTTATCTCGACAGTACATTGTTTAGTCTTTGTATTTATATTATTTATTACTAGTATTTGCACGAGTTTTCGGTGCTTCTGTCCACCCGCTTCAATATATTCAGCAAATGAACAGACTAGAATATTTAGTAGATATAAAGAACTACTATTAGTAGATCAACTAAGATTTTATTAGAATTAAAGTAAAATTAAAAGCATAATTTTATTGTTTTAAAAGTAGTACACCATTATTACTTTTCTCTATATTAAGCTATAATTATAAAGTAATAAGAATGAATATAAAGAGGCATGTAAATGAGATGCATTAAAAACCCTTAAAAAGAGCTCTTGGGTAATGTCAAGACGTCTAGACTACATCTCGTATATATCATTAAATTGAAGTCGATAAGAATATAACCGATAAAGCCTTTTATTATATTATAGGGGAAAAATAAAGAGCTCTTAACTTTTAAGCTCTCATTTTATTTAGCGTTAGAACATTATAACTTACAACATGGATTAACTTTGATACATAATCAAGACTTTATTTTAATAGCCATCCTAAACGCACCCTAAAGTAAACGAACTCTTGTGCTCTTTTTCCATGGCATTTTATCTTTTTTTTTCTGATTTCTGCAGGGCTACTCATAGATTTTTTTTTTAATTAATACTTTAATTTCAATTATTGTTACTTCATGTGACGTAAAAGTTTAAAATAAGCAGTAATCAGTAATCTGACTGGTAAGTTATAATTTTATTTTAGAAATATTTCATTAATTTGTAATGTTTGTAATTTGTTTTGAAGTAACTCGACTATAATCTTTATATATACATTTTGTATGTTTTTCTTTTCTTTCTTTATTTCTTTCCGAGATTCTTCTATGCTAGAGGAAATAAAGAAAATACTGTAACTTTCTCTAATCATCTAAAAAATGTTTTTAGGTCTTTCTTTACTAAATATCTACAGATGAAGAAAATTTCCTATTCTTTATTCCGTTTCAAATCAAGCTATCCCATTAAAAAAACTACTAAAAATTAAAGTAATAATAATGATGGAAATTATGGTTAAATAAACTCCTGGATATGGTCTAATAACAAGAAATCTTCTACAAAGACTACCAGAAAAGAGCATAAAATTAATGACATTTAATAAACATTATACATATTATCAATCTAGGTTTTGTAATAAGCACGGAATTATAGAACAAGTACATAAGCTGGTAATGCTAGAAGATATCGATAAGCCGAAAAATTGGCCTATTAAATCCAATGAAACAAAATCTAATCATGTAACACCACACGTTACCTATCGTTACCTCGCGTAGAATAATTGCAAATTCCTCTAGGCAGAGGATTCTTCCACAGAAAGTGTGACTGCATCTTAGAACCTAGCTCTAACAATTTCAATGAGTTACGAAATGTATATGAGATCTGGCATTGCTGTAAAGGATTATAGTTCTAGCCATTTTTCTTTTATTGCTTCATCCAGTTTCATCAGTCGATGACAGTAAACATCTAAATTAATCGTCTAGTTTCTAAATAAAAAGATCTATTTCCTGTATCTAATTTTTACATGTATTTATAGAGATTTATTATTGTTTAAATTTAGAATAATTCGTTAGGTTTTTATTTTTTCTAGATTTACATATATTTAATTTACTAAAAAGCCATTGCTTTTTTGTGGTTTTGAATGATTTTTTTTCAGTGAAATATAGCAGAATTCCATAATGAATGTGTTATTGTTCTCCAATTTTAATCTAAGCTGTTCTATTTTTTAACCGACTTCGAAAAAGGAGGGTGTTCTAGGTTCGGCTGTATAGTCAATTGTGGGCCGATTTTCAAAATTATTTTTTTATTCGAAAGAATGCATTTCCGATTGGTACCAAATCTGGATCTATTGGAGGAAGGGGGAAATCGAGGGAAAAGCTCAGATTTCAAGGGCACATATAACATTTTCACATATTTTTTATCTAAAATAATCAGATCTTTGTGTATAATGTTATTGCTGAGCTGATGTGACGGAAAATCGGAAGTCGGTCAGTGCAAAAGCCATTCAGTTTGCTTTTTAAACACTAACTGTAGCACATAAGACCTCATAAATATATTGAAGACAACGGTGTAATGGTTAAAGCGTTTACGTCCTAAACCGAGGTCGCGGGTTTGATTCCCAGCGGGGTCAATAACTTTTTGTTGTTATTGTCTAGGTAGCAGACCCCGGAGTCTGAAGCGTTCCTTATTTGCCTTATTTTCATAGCCCAAAAAATACAAAAATAATAATATAAGTTTGTCACATATACATAAAATTAAATTACCAACAAAACAAATCTATATTAATATAACTATTTGGGTTCGGCACCTACTTCAAAGTAGTCACTTTGTAGTAATTAAAATAATATTGTAAATAGATAAACAGGTAGGTATTATGCTAAATTGTGAGTATACAGTATACCATAAATTACGTGTAGTAGATAGGTTCAATGAGGTTTTTGATTATTTTTATTTAGATACTTAGTTTAAATGTTTTTTTTGCGTTAAAAAACTAAGTTTGATTATTTTTTAATTTTTAGTGAGTTCCTTATTTATTTTTTGAAGCCCGTTCAATTTTTTTGTTAAAAATATTTTATTTATTTTTTGTAATTTTGCGCATGTTTATTTTTTGATTTTTTTATAATTGTGGATATATAGATATTAATATTCTTCTCCGTAAAGATCAATACAATTTTTTCTCCCATTGAGACATCGTCAAAACATTTGGTACTTTGGTACTTCGAGCAACTACCGAAAAACATTGATCTGTAAATTTACTTTAGATACCTTTTTTTACCAAGATTGCAAGTAAATTTGACGCATCTTGACAAAATTCGTCATTAAGCGAACTACAATCGTCATTCAACTTATCAAACTACCGATAAACAATAGTCTTTAATGATGCTAATAAAGTTAATTGATGTCTTGGTTACGTAAATTAAATGCGTCAAAATATGTTTCAAAGTCTTCGCGATTCACTTGTTTAATGTTCAGTCAAGAGAATTTTTACAATTTCCAAGCAACAGTAAATAATTTTAAATGTATTCCAAATAATAATTAAATAAATCCCAACTAAATGTTTGCTAAATATATTGACGTGCATCTAGACCGATGTCTAGCTTAATTATCCTTAGATAACAAGATATTGCTGTAGAAATTATAGTTATGCTAATTTGGTTCTACAGAACATGGAAGATTCATTTCATTCGTTCAACAGTTCTATAGTCTATTCAAAGTTATTTTGTACATACGTCATAAACTCTGAGTTTTATTTCAGTTTGGCTTTGACATACAATAAAATTCTAATCTAAATAAAATAATTGAATAAAATTAAGTATAATTTATTTTAACATTGTGGTACATCTAAAAACTACAGTTAATTATACAGCCACAATAGTTTATAGGTTAGAGTTATAACCTCTTATCATTATTGCTTTCAATAATTTTGCATACGTCTGACGACCAGACGAAGTTGACAGGCTCATTCGTTTACGTATTCGAACTAATCAGACAACATTGCGTCTTTTTTTAACTAGAACAAAATGAGAAGGAAAATATTTTCTGATTCTAAAACGAATTTACAAATGTCGACATATGTACAAAATATTTTTGAATAGGCTATAGCCGATGCTCTACACTACGATTGTAATGAAGTTATATCCCTCTAGAGCCCATAACGAATACAATTCAGTGTTAGCGTTAGGTACTTTAAGAGTGTCATTGCACCCCAGTGAATGTTTTAGTCTCCCAGTTAAAAATGAATGTTAACAAGTTTATTACTGTTTTTAATTATATTTTAAATTAGATAGGCTCAGTACAATCTTAATTAACAAATTAATTTGTTACTATTATGTTGTACTTGCATCAGTACACAAGTACACAAGTACAATAAGTGTGCGATATATAAATCAGTATGCACGCACTGTGATTTATCCTAGAACTTTGACCAAATTTTATGTTTTAAGAGGAAATCTTGTATAACTTGGTAGATCAATTCGAGTTCGAGGTCATCGTCTCGTTCTTCTTTGGCTATTTACCAATAAGTATTGATAATTCACCGAAGAATTTTGTTTTGGATTACTAGTTGTTTTGATATTTTAGTGCAACCCCATATTTGCACCGCATAAGTCATAGTAGGCTTTACCATTTGACTAATAAACCAATCAAGTTGATCTTAAATCAAGATGAGAGTATCATCCGACTAATCAGTACAAAAATAAAATAACAAAAAATCAACCCGATCTGCTTAATGCACATATCTAGACTTTGAAGCAAAGTTTAGAATATGATATTTTACTCAGGAGATCACTACATGTCATCTATTGGGCCTATAAATAAGTTTTAAAGGATTTATGTTAATTGAAGCCTTATTGCGAAAAATCGGTACAATGTATTTTATTCAAGGTATTGCCCATCGTTAGCTGCTACTTTTTCCCAACTTTCTTGCAATTTTGCGGATACTATCTCGAAAGGACGGTGTATCTTTTGTGGCTATTCACGAATCGGCCCATTTTTTGATGTATTTATGAGAAATGAAGCGCTGCACAGACAAGTCACGACTTATATGTCGGAACAAGTAGTAATCAGAAGGGACAAGGCCTCAGAATACGATGGGTGGAGTAGCACTTCTCATTTTAATATTTCTAAGTATGTTTTCACCGGTTTTGCAATATATGGTCGAGCATTGTCGTGCTGAAGAATAATATTGTTATCTCTTTGTTCGTATTCCCGCTGTTTTTGGCGCAGTGCTCGTTTCTAACTCTTCTCAGTTGTAGTCAGCAGCGATTTTCATTGATGGTTTCATCGAGCGATGCTTTCAAATCCCCGCTTTCAAATTTTATTGGTTATCTAGAATGCCCTTTTTCTCCAAATTGAAATAAAATAAGTAAAACTTCTAGCAAATGCGATTTACTCGGTATAAGTTCAGACACTGACTGATTCTGAAAAGTGAAGCTTGTCAGTGAAACTTCAACATGAAGTTGGTTACGAATGTACGCGATACAATTTAAAACACAGTGACACCATCTGCTGTAAATCCTTTTAAAATAATTTAATAAGAAATATAATAAGAAACATTTCAGACTAGGAGATATAAAAAATAACGGCAATATAAAAAGAAATATATATTTCGAATCATAGTCTAAGGCCAGGGGTGTGCAACTCCAATGCTAAGTAGTGGGGCACAGTTTTGCTTAGTTCAATCATTGGCGGCGCTTACAACGTGAATTTGATTGGTTGGTTTAAAATAGTTATGTAGAAACCTAAGGAAAGTACTTTGCTTTGAATGGTCTGCCATTTCGCCTGATTACAAAAAGCAAAAAAACAATTATGAACTCTATTCTAGGCAAAATTAAAATATCTATAATTCTTTTATAACGCCTTCCCATATTCCTTTAGTGCCATCAATTTTATGGGATCTATTAGAGTTCTAACTTATCCTGATATATTGAAGGTAAACTTTATATCCTTTCCTGTTGATATTGCATTAACTTCATTAAACCAAAAATACAATCACACCTCACAATAACTTTTAAAATTTGGTCTTGAAAAGCATTATGGATTGGACAGTTGAAAAATTTATGTGTTTTTAAAGATATTTAGATTTTAGAGTATTTAATCTGTGAAATTACTTAATATAGAATGTAGACAAATATTGCATGTTGTCTCTTTTTCAGAAGTTTTGTTAAATAGCCTGAAATAAGACTAAAATACAATATTAGACTCTTGTTTTCCTCAGAGCAAAGTTCTCTGGAACTGAAAATATAGACTCAACTGGTGATTTAACAACCTCAAGTGGTACTAGATCTCCCCTAAAAAAAGGATAGAAGTTATCTAACATGTTCATCTTTTTCACAATTTTCTCCGGGAGAATGATGTGAAAATATTGAAGTGATGATGAACCATTTTAAAGATTTCTCGAACATACTAGGTAAAGGATGCTGTTTCTGCCTTCATGACCTCTAATAGATCCAACAAAATTCTTTAAGCAATCTTGGTTAAGATTTGTTAAACAAATGTAGTTATTTGTAAATTTAGACACAATAGATTTCTTTAAGGTAATACATCCCCAAAGTACCAATTAAATTTTTAATTAATGGCACTGTAACAAATATTTTCTTAACAAGGCAATCAAATTTAAATATACAATAGCTCTACTATAAAATTATTGAACACTGATTGTTTTAAAAATTAAAGTTTTACAAATATTTTAGGGATATTTTACAATTAAAACTAGTATTTATTACTACTAATTATCCACTTGTCTTAATTATTACCTTTTTGTAAGACTTCTTTATGTAGAGACATCACAGTGACAGCATACGAACAACATAGTAGATTAACTGAATTTTATTACTACTAACATCTTCATAAGTAGGTTTTGATTTTCTGTAAGCAAACAATATATAAACAGACATGTAGTAGATAGATAATATTATATGTACCTGATAAAAACAATATTGGATATGCATTTACCCTAATATCTGTTCGTGAAGTAAGGGTAATTCTAAATTTTTCACTAAAATGTCCGCGACAGACACCATGATTGATATATTTGCATTTTGGTTTATCCAGGTAACTTATTACTATTTACTTGATCAACCCATTTTTGGAAAGGAGAGAGCTCATTCTTTGTCGCTACACTACATCTTTTACTACACTGACGCATTGTCATCATTTTTTATATCATTACTCCATAATAATTAATGTAAAACAGAAAATATGCACAACGTAAAACGAAGATTTCTTGATCTAAACAAAAACACAAAAACCAAAACTTTCAAACAACAAACTAAAAAATGGACGTCCATTGAACATGCTGACTTCACACAATTTGATCAACCAATCACGTTCCATGTTAGTGGCGGCAGCAGGAAATTAAACTAGCCAATCATAATTTGCGATCGCAGCGCTACCCTTGATTGAACTAAACAAAACATTTCCCCAAGGTCGCCTATACCGTGAAATTTCAATTTTTTCTATGGTCTGAGGCATTAAACATACCACTGACAAGTGACAAACTTAAAGTAGGGATGTCGAAAAAATATAGATATTTTTCGCCGATATTTTTTGTCCAATATATCGATTTTTTTTTTCGAAGTATCGATAGCTGAAAACGATTCTTTGTAAAATATCGATATTGAAAACCTAGGGTTTTTAAAGGAGGGTATCGAATTTTTGTTGTTAGATTTAAAGGTCACTCGGTCATCAAGTGAATTTTGCGTGGAAAAATAGGACTGAAATGGAGAAATTTTATATTCGATGCATGTGTTTTAAGTTTTTCCCCCCCGGACATCAAGCGAATTTTGCACGATTTCATATCGACATTTTGTATTCACCTCTATAAATTTTTTTGAATATCGATATATCGAAAGAGCAATATGTAATATCGCGGCCGACACCCTTAACTTAGTCTATCACAGAAGACACCACTTGATCTTACTCTCTTACTAATATGGTTGTTTCTTGACGTGTTTTAAAATCTTGTCTAAGATCAGCCACAAACAAATTGGAAACCTCCATACCTTGAAGCTTCTCACTGGTTCATTTAATGTATACAATTAAAAATAAAGTTATTCCAATGGCCTCGGCTAATTAAATCTCCCAACTCTATATTTTAACATCAGCTAATTTGGAACTATATTCAAGAATAAACTCTGGAGAACTCTAATAAAGAAGGAAAAAAGTATGAAACTTTTTTTGGGGAATTAACACGAATCTCATTCCACACACGATCGTGTTTTTTTGCCGTTGTTTTGATTCGAACCACTAAAAGCGTGCGCCAGACAGAAACCAAACCGCGACCGGCGGAATACCACGCGCCCAAAATCCCAGTCGGCCACGATCGTCGCTCGAAGCCCGCCTCGGTCAGTAGTCGACCGACTGTCTAACTGATCGCAGTTGACTTTGCCGTTTCACTTGTTCGCTCGTCTTACGTAATTCTACCGTGTGACAGATCGCCAGCGGGTGTCGCGATGTGTTGACACGCGATAGCATTTGTTTAGGCCGCCAACTTACGGATTTTATTTTGTTGTTTTGTGCGATGTGGCTCTAACTATTTTGGTTTGTTTTCGTTGTTGATTCGATTGAGTTGCAAATGATTTTCGAAAGTATGTGCAAGACTAACGTTCAGGATAGGCTGTGTTATAAACAAGTAAGTTTTTCAGATCCAGTTTTGTATCATTTATGTGATAAACTCGAATTAAATGTTGAATTTAACAAATTCTAACAGATCATAACAATCGTATCGGAGTTTATTTTACCAATCGATTAAATTCTATAATTGTTAAATGTGAACAATGCATAATGCTAGTTATATCGATATGCAGCATATATTTTATATTTTGAATGATTGCAACGGAGGCAATAAATGTTAATAAATAACGACACTAAATGTTTCTATTTATTGTCATCATTTAAATGCAAAAGTATAAATGAAAATGAAAGAAATAAATATAGAAATTAATTATTTATTTCATTTCGACCATTAAAGAAATTAGTAATAAAGCTAATTGTTTTTATTGTTTTTTCATTATTCATTTTACTACAACTGTGTATTTAATATCAGTTGAAATAAAGAATCCATAAAATACATTTATTATTAATTAATTACCAATAATAACTGATCGTGTTTGTTACGCAGTCATAAATAAACATTCAAACCAAAGCTTTTATTTAAATTAGGAATGAAGATGGTCTTATCGAACCAGTAAACTGAAACCAGTTCGACATGACAGACACTTTCTTTTCTGTTTGATCTAACGTAAGTTGACACTATAACAATTTTAATGGTGTTTTCACTATTTTGCAGTCGTTTTCTACATACAAATCGCTCTTGGATGTCTCATCGAATGATGATTCAATATAAATCAGAAGTTGGTATCAGTATAGTTATATTTTCATATTTTTTAAAATGTATTGTATCATCTATAAATGATTTAATTAACTTTTGAGCATACGGTATCAATAACAAATAGAGAAACTTTCCAATAATTAATATCGCTAATTTTTGTATTCAACTAAATTCTTTATATATATATATATATATATATATATATATATATATATGTATATATATATATATATCCGAGGCTTGGTTGGCGAAATGGTCAAGGTAACAGGACGGTTCTACTATTATTGCGATAGGCGTGGGTTCGAGTCCCTATAGCATGGTTGTTTTATATTTCTGTTTGGCATTGTTTATAATTATAATTATCCAAGAATGCAAAATACGATAATTAAAATCGTCCCCATTACGCTAGTAACCAGAAGAGGTGGTTCGGTAACACCGGATGTTTTCTGGGATGATTTCCAAGTCTGATTACACTCCATTTTCGGTAGCCTTAATGCCGAGAACCTTGGTTCAAAGCTCAGGTTAAGCAGTAAGTTCAGTCCAAAGTCAGATAGAACTCTAAAATATAACAAAAAAATTAATATAATAAAAATAACTAATAATTGTCGATAGTGTTACATACGACCATTAAGAAGAAAAATATGGGTAACAATTCAAAACAGCAAAATATTGAAGCAATATAAATTAATAAGTATTAAAGGAGCAAAGGACGTTTTCAGATAATATACAGAAATACAAATTGGTTTCCCTTTATGTCGATTTAAAGTCATATTTAATCAATAAAAATTGTGTGATTTTAATTTTCTGCAACTATAAAAATGTATCTATATATTATCGATATTGTATATTAGATATCCAATGCAAATAAAAAATAACCTCATTGTAAACGCTGTATACACAGATTATATATTTTTTAAAAGATCACACATTTTTATCAACATTTATTTATCAACTTGAAATTCAGTATCTATTATTTCCCGGAATGATTTAAAATGCCAAGCTTTAAAAAACAAGTATTCGCGGAATTTTTACACCTAAAACATACATTGTTCAGTTAAAAAGTTCTTTACCATTTGAATGTTGAAAAGTTCTTAAAAGTTTCTTACCATTTGAATACTATAAATTGTAGGGGTGAAAATTCGTATTAAGATTAGATTTCGACATCGAAAGGGATCTAATTTGAAAAAAACCTTGTATCATATCATAACAGTCCAAAGAAAACACCGGGCTATGACCCAATAACCAGACAAGTACTGTAAAATATACCAAGAAAGGGAATCATAAAACACACTAACTTGATCATTGCAGCTTTCCTATTAAAACATGTCCCGGATGTTTTGATAATGGCTGAAGTTATTATGATACCGAGACCTGGATAACCATCAAAGAAAGTAAAATATCATCGATCACTTAAACTGCTACATCTCAGCCAAGATATTTACAGTACAGAGAAGCAAGAACAGCAAGAAGAAGATTTCTTAACAGTGAAATACACAAAATATGCAACAGTTGCCAGTAAAGACAATAATAATATAAATAAATGCATGGAGAATAAAAGGCAATGAGAATAAATCAGTTCATGTTGAATTCATCCAAATCAAAATGTTTATATACGAATAAATATGAATAATACTGTTATTGCTAACTACCTTGGGATGAACCTTGCAAAACTTCGTTGGAAGGAGTATTTGAAGAAGTAGAAGTTGCTGCAGTACAAGCAAATACTAATATTCAGAATAATATTCTAAGAAGTATTATGGATGCACTCAGGTACCATAACAACAATTAAACCAAGACCTTCTGGATTCCAACTCTCCTAGAGGGAATTAAGAGATTCGCAACAAGACTCGAGATTCGAGAAGCAAACCTTTTTATCTTGTGTACTTGTGTAGTGAAGTGTACTAAGTGGTAAAGTCATTGAAAAGTGATACTAATTTATATTTTATTTTATTTTTATACTAAATGGAATAACGATATATCATAACAGACTGAAAAAATACAAATAAACTATATAACTAAGTGTAATTGACCATGGGGTCAGCTCTGGAGTCTTGTATTAACATCTTCTGCTCCTTCCGAATGTTCATGGTTTGAAGCTTTCTTCCTCTGCAATATATCACCGCAATAGATTGGAATTAACGTATTTAAACCAAATGTCCAAAGTAAAATAAAGCCCATCAGCCTGATTAGTTCACTTTCCAAACTTGACGAAAAAACGGTATTACACACTTAGCGAAACAGCTTGGTCTACCGAATGACCTAATCTCCCTTATTGATTCATACTTGGACGACAGTTCCTTTCAAGTGAGGATCTGTGACACAGTCTCCACTCGAAAACAGATCTCCGCAGGAGTCCTGCAAGGTGCTCCACTACCCCTGCCCTGTTCAACCTCTATATGGCTGATTTCCCACTCCACAAACCTTCCTACAAATCATTTTATGCAGATGATACAGCTTTCTTAACAACCAGTTACAGTGCCGACGCTATGCGCGACAGACTTCAAGTCCAACTGAACCAAGCGATTGCGTGGTACAAATTCTGGCGGATGCAGATAAACCCGAGCAAAACTCAGGCTATTCTGTTCCAGCGTAAGACAGAGTTCACCGCTTAATACCTGCAAAGGCAATGGCGTGTTTAGTCTACTCTTCCCACTCCTTTGCAGCAAAAGTAAGCTTCCAATCCCCCAGAAAGCGACTCTGTATAAAATGCTAGTCCATCCAGTTTGCCTCTACGGCGTCCATTCAACATTCACCTCGAAACAGGCATCCCGTTCGTGAAGAGTTTCACGAACATGCTCAGTGTAAAGTTCTCCCTAGGCGCCTTAGATCACGACAACACCTTGATAAAATACCTACCCAGTCGTAACCCAGAGTCTTTGTTGCTCGCAAAACACTTCACTATCCCAAACCATAAGACCATTTGGTTCTAGCTGATAATCTTTGAACAAGAAAAATAAAAGGTGCATGTGCAATTTCAAAAAATTGAACAAAATAAAATGGGACTCAAAAATGAATCACTTCCTATATGAAAGAAAAAAATTGAAAAATGTGTGTCTATAGCGGTTAGTAATACTTTTTAAAAATAAATCATATTAAATATTTAAAAAAACAGCAGGATCTTAATTAGTGTCGTAATATAATATTACATAAGTATATATTATACATATATAATTATGATATTGATATAAATGAATTGAACAATGAACTCGTACTACGCCAAAGATTTCAACACGAAAAAAAACTGGTTTTGAATATATTAAAGATATGCAGGAATGTCGGACGCGTGTATTTAGCTTTATTGCTAATAGTGAAACGTTACATTTTTTTCGAACAGAAGGAAAAAACGAGTGAATCACAAAACCGCGCGAATCGGAATAGAAAGAATACTGTAAAATTGAAATGAGTTCTTACGACATTATGGACATGTATTTCGCTTTTTATTTTGTTTTATGGCTTCCAACGGAGGAATAAAATTTGTTTACTTTATTGGGTTTAGGTTGAGAAACTTTTCTAGCATTTTTAACTTATTTTTATAATTTTTTGGTTTTATTTTGCAATGGACAAATTGTATATTTTTTGTTTGAATATAATTAATATTTTATTAAGTGTTTCTATTTATGGACAGGACATTAACTAGTAATAAGCTTTGGTTGAATAAAACATTACAATAAAATATAATGTCGCTTTTTCTTTTATTCTTCTTCATCATTTTCATCAACGTTCGTTTTTATTCATCATCATGTACTCTTAACTTTATTTACACATGAAGCAATGAATTCGGTCATTATTGTATTAGTGCTAGGGCTCCTTTACAACTTTTGTAGCATGTGGTTAA
This sequence comes from Rhynchophorus ferrugineus, assembly GCF_030347505.1. NCBI lineage: Eukaryota > Metazoa > Arthropoda > Insecta > Coleoptera > Curculionidae > Rhynchophorus > Rhynchophorus ferrugineus. The sequence goes on from NW_027472580.1 coordinate 23,820,051, forward strand.
TCGTTATCATGTGAGATATCACTTTCCAGGACTAACATATCATTGAGGATTATCATAATAGATCCACTTTTCATCGCCAGTACAATACACCACAAACAAACTCTTTAGTTTTGGCCGACACCATTGGAACCGCAATATTGAGACGGTTGAAATGGCGTTTTTAGTCAATTCGTGTAGCGGCAATTTCTCTTCCATCTTCTCATTAGACATAATCAATTCGAAACAATTGATTTATCGTCTGCTAAGCTGTCTGAAGGTTCTTTGAGAGTTTAAGCTGGGTTTTCGTCCGATAAGTCTTGCATGTTTGTATTTTAAAAATCGTCTCTTTCAAATCATTGAAACCAAAACATATGGGATATAACCATAAGAACAAGATCACCATGAATTTCCAAACAAGTTTGACTGAATTGGGCAGCAGATTTCAAATCACATTATTCACAAATTAAACAATGAAATTATTCTATATCCCGATATATTGAATAACTCAATACTAAATGGAAAACTGTTATTTTATGCAGACAAATATCTGTCTGTCTTTCTGTTAGGTTGTTTAACATTGATACTTCGCATTTTCACCGATAGATATCGCTGATCAAAATACATGCAAACACCTAATAATTTATATTACTGTGTACATGGGTTGAAAAGTTTGGGCCGTAATACTATTCCGTAACGCGATTTCTTTGTTCAAAATTGGCTTTATTCATCAACATAATCTCCATCAAAAGCGACACAATCATTCCAGCGCCGCTTTAGCATTTCAATACCACTTTTGTAGAACGATTTATCTTTTGCCTCAGGATAGACCTCAATTTCAGCGATAGCCGCTTCATTCGAGCGAAAGTTCTTGCCGGTGAGGAGTTATTTGAGGTAGTCAGTAACCACCGGGAGCCAAATCCGGCGAATATAGTGAACAGTGAGCAAACTCAGCACCCACTTTGAACAAAGTTTTCTTATAGTCAAATGCGATGTTAGCTAACTCACGAAACTTCACTTTTCGATGATTCAAAACTATTTTGTGGGTTTGTTAAAAATGTTTTCTGGTATTACCACCTCATTTGACCGCCCACTGCGTTTTGCAGCATCGGTGTCTCTACGGCCAGGTTTGAAATCATCAGTCCAACGTTTTATTGTTGTTTCCGATGGAGCAGAGTTCTTATAATACTTTTCAAGCCGTTGCTTGAACGATATTTTTTCCTTCAAGAAGCAGTGTATAATTAAAACACGAAATTGTTTTTGATTCATTGTCTTGCAAATAAAAAAGTAGTGTCACCTTTAGCACAATAAATCATAAAATTATGAATAAAATATCATGAAATTTTAACGGCTTTCTTTTGAAGGTCAGTACTGACTGAAAACTAGCGCCATATATATATGTTACGGCCGATAATTTTCAACCCATGTGGTTGTTCAGTATTATATTTTTTCATTCACAATAATCTTGAGAACTTCTATTGATTATACGTCCTGACAAAGTAAAACGTATCAAGTAGCCACGGCTAGTAAATAAAATCAAGTAGTCATCGTTCTAGCCGTAACTGTTTTTCTATCATTAACAGTCGTGATTTGTTAATCCAGACTGATTTTTCACCAAACCAGTTCGTGAGCCATGGAACTGGTTGAGGCCACGCCACTGGCCGATGCACCTGTCTTAAATAAGGAAGCTCTTTCGTTGCGAAATATCGAGCAAAGCATGATAATAACATGGAAGGTGCGACCACATGTATCGGGGAGAAAAAAACCCGAACCGACCGTACAAATTACATACAGAGTGTGACAATGTCGGTCGCCAGTCTTGCGGTTTTCCACGTTCAAACGTCGGAACATTTGCATGATGATTTTTAATCTGATACTGTCTTGGTAAAGCCGCGGTTATTGTTCAGTGGCCAATGATTACAACGGAAGCGTTTTAACTGTATGACCACTCACATTCTATAACTTGACCATGTTGTTGATATGTAAGAGGATCAATCATATATGACGATTTTATAAGTTATTAGCCATCTCTAAAATGTATTACTCTTTATATATAGTACATAATTATAACAGTATAAAGTAGTTCTTAATATTAATGAACGTATTTTTACTTTTAAATTATCAAGTTGAGTTATAGTTTTGTTATATACTAGTTATCACCCAGTGGCCAGATGTTTAAGACTTTTGTACATATCGTATAAAGTTAGTTTACTGAATCATTATTTTGAGTGATTATGATTTTGGTTGTGACACAATGAATTTAAATTTAAAATCTAAATTTAAGAAAAATATCTAACATTTGTATTTGTTTGCTATGGTTTTGGGTGTTTTTCAGACAGGAACGTAATTATATCTTAGGTATTTGTGTACTTCCTATTATTAGGATAGCTTAATTTTCTACATTTCCTGTTTTCTGGCCACCCAAATTATAACACCTAATTAAACCTAATTAATAGTAACTTTTTGTGTCTTCCATGAGCAGCATTTTAGAGAGGTAAAAAGGGAAGAGAAATAAACCTTTTAAGGCAGTTTATTTATTAGCTTTTTCCATATAGAACTTTAGACGGTTTACAACATAAAACTGAGGTTTTTATGTTGTGAGACTTTCGCGATTTTTTCAAATAAGCAAAATCTTTATTCATCGCCCATAGTGATTTCGTTCAGTTTGATCCAAAACATCTGAAATATTCTTCCTCTTTGAACTTTTCTTATTTAATTAATTAAACTATATATAAATATATATATATATATATATATATATATATATATATATATATATAATACTTTCTCTTACCTTTCTATAGTGCTTTCCAACATCAATGTGATTAAGGATTATATAATATTACTACTATGATATAATCTTCATAAACTAGGCAGACATCCATTTGTCAATTTAATTTTTATTAAATAAACTATCTATTTAAATTCCTATAACTATATAGCGATATTTTAAATTCTTATTGATAGTATATGGGTTCATTCAACAAAAAAAAAAAAGAATGTAGTCACCTACATACCTCCTTTAAGTGATGATTCATTCAGATATGGGTGTACTGGCGATGGAATACTATAATTAAACTGTTATTGTTAACTCCAAAAATGAGAATGTCGTTCGATGAACATCGATAAGCACGAGGTTTAGTTAAAAAGTATAAGAAATAATTTAAAGAATTTCGTTCATAATTAGTTTAGATATGACTTATGTTGTTTCGTGTGAGTTGTGATAGTTGGTAATAATGATATAAATATTGGATGTAAATTGTTCTGGGTCTCTAGATGGAAAGACACTTTTATTATTTTATAGTTTATACCTCGATGGGCAATATTTCTCTCTTCTATGATCCAAAGTAGTTCGAATGCCCTCGACGTAATTAGATTTAACGATTAACATGTATGAAAAGTTAGGTTAAGGTAGAGCTTAATTATATTATTCGCGGATTAAGAGCCAGAACAGTGGGAACAGATATGATATAAGCAGTAAATAGATAATTGCAAATTGCTAATGAATATATAATAATGTATTGTGGAATAATAAGGACATACTAAATTATCACTACATAGTATAAAACAAAGTCGCCTTTTCTGTCCCTATATCCATATGTGCGCTTAAATCTTTAAAACTACGCAACGGATTTTGATGCGGTTTTTTTCAATAGATAGAGTGATTCAAGAGGAAGGTTTATATGTATAATACATGCATAATATACTAAGGCAACATTCCTAATTTTAGAGGTTTCTAACGTGATGTCGTAAATTAACCTATTTTTTTAGGCTTATTTAGCAATTAGCAAAAACGCTGCCTAACCCTACGAGTTAGATCAAATTAATGTACTACAGTATTGTACACCATAAAAAGGTCTACAAAAAAGTCCGCGATGGTATATGTTTATCTTTTAGGGATAACCCACATTAACCATTTTTATTGTTTACTTTTTACGTGAGAAAATTGCTTATTTACGAAGCTATTTTAAGCAATACGGCATTAATCCTTATCGAATTAAGTACCTTAAATACAGTGTGCAATTAATATAGATCAATATGGTTCCTTACAGCATGTAAATTAAACAAATATTTTCGGAGATATTACAAATTTAAAATTTGCGTTTAAAAATGTGTAATGTAATAAAAATTGTATGAATTTAGATATTCCAAAGATAGCAGGAAATCTTCATAGTAAGTATAGGGGAAGAGGAATTGTTTTACTCCAAATTTAATGCGTGCAGGCCAAGGGCAGTAATGAATGAACCAAAAATACTGGATCGATTTTAATCATGTTTTCATTGAGTGACATAGGCATATATATTTTATGCCCGTGCAAAGTCGGAGCGGGCCGCTATGTTTTTATATACAACGTTCATATTTTTTCTGTAGTGTATTTAATTTAGTATCAGCATTGCACCCGTGCGAAGCCGGGGCGAGTCGCTAGTAATTAATAAATCCAATGATGCATGTATTGGTACACTACTGTATACACCACATATTTTCATTTTATATTCATTCAACTTTTTGAATATGTTAGGTAATAACAGACGTTGAATTTACTGCATTGCAAACAATAAAAATTACGACAGCTATTGTCGAAAATTAGCTATTTCGAAATCCAACGGTTTAACGGTCAATTAGAAACAGAAACATCTGGTCGTTTATTGAATGAAATGTTCGAAGGCTGGGCTTTTTTTTCGACGATGTTAGTCAGAAATTAAGCGACACAAAAAATAATTGAAAACAATCAGATACGAACTTGAAACATTCGCCCGCTGAGATTGATTCATCTTTTTTGTTATGGTTAATTAGTGTAATATAATTATATTATTAATTGTATCTGCATTTTTTAAATTTACTTGATTTAAAATATCATTTTAATTCGTTAAGCCTACGAATCAAGTAATCGTTGAGCATAATCGAAATAATCCATTATTTTGTAACATAAAATATCAGGAATAACATATTACATTAATGTTACACTATATATACATGTTAGAATCTAATCTTAATATTTAATTCTATACATAATAGAATTTTGTATATGTTTTGTATATCTTAGCATTGTATTAATGCAAATAAATTAAAATAAAACGAAACAGTTTAATTAAGATCCATTCCATGAGCCAATAATAATCCTTAAAAATGACCATGTCGTAATATATATTTTTATTATAATGATTCGCAGTATTTCACATTCTGCCTAGTAGGCAATAAATATTTATTGAGAAAAATTTATACAATATTAATCATAACGTATCCATAATTTTTCAAGAACGATGTTGGTTTTGCATCTATTTTCGTACGTCTTCAGCATTTTAAAACTCTGTGCCATCTAAGTCATGCTGTATCGATCTGAACAAGGGCTAATAAGCTATATTTATTAAGTTTAATAATAATATTTAATAAGATATTTAATAAGATATAATCTAAAAAGAGTCTATATTTAGTGAATACACTGGGTGCGACTGGACTTAGCATTCAAGCTGCAACAGTGTATCATTTACTTTCTTGGATCTCATTTCGCTTTTAAACGTCTGGAAAGAGATGGTTTATCAACTGCTAAGGTGGTCTGAAATTTCCTTGAGATAATTATGAATATTTCGCTTCAGTGTTGATGTGAATGAAAATTCAATGCGTGTGGTAACCATTTTTCCTCCTTTGGATCTTTCTCATCGCATTTACGTCTGAAAACACTTTCATAAACCGCTAAGCTGTTTGAGAGTTTTTGTGCTAGATTTTCGCCCAATAAGTCTTGTAATTAATTGCCTTCGAACATTTTTGACGTGAGCTCATAATCATAACATTTAAATCGTTGAAACCAAAACCGACAATTGGGATATGAAGGAAGAGCATTTTTTTGTTCTGGTCTGACACCAGGCGGTGGAATGCATGACGCATCCTTGTCGCGGGAACTTACCCTGGAGTGACTCTGGCCTTATCAATACACCAAATCGAAACCGCCTCACAGTTGACCTATGGGTCGCTACTACTACTGCATTAAATTTGAGGATATGGCACCCGCCAACCGGACAGCCGTTATTGGGCAGGAGGACCCGGCAAAAAAACAAATAGTGAAACTAGCTATAGATTCTCGAACTTGAGTTAACACACGACTGGATGCTGTCGTATGGGGTTAAAAGTTATGACTGCAGCGACGGATGAGTTCGTTTCACCCTGGAAAAGAGGATGTTAGCGGTGACGCGGTGCTTAGCTGCCAGCATGTCCACCAGATCGCGAACAAGCGCGTTTTCAGAAGAACTTGAGCTGAGTTGTTGTTTGTGGAATGATGAGATATGAGCTGCTTGGTTAGTTTTCCTGTGAATTTGATTATTTCTGACAAACAATGGAGCGTTTAAGATTCTCCTGAGGGGCTTATTTTGGAAAACTTGAAGCCGTTTCACCTGGTTGGATGTAACAAACTTGAAGTAGACATTAGATCCGTAGAGGAGTACGTACCGAATTAATGTTTTGTAAAATAAGCATTTGATAGAGATGGGAAGTCTGCTAGAAGGGCAGGTCAGAGAAGATGGCAAATTCTGGATTGCTTTCTGGATTTGGGAATGTCCGAGAGGTGTTCCGAGAGGCGCAGTGCGTGACACTTCTTATGGAAAATGATGGCCTGGTTTTTTGGGGGGTTAATTTGCAACCTCCAGGATTTGAATCACTTGACCACATGATCGAGCTGTTTCTGTGAACGTTCTTGAGTGGTAACCTCGAGCCTGGAGCCCGCGAAGAAAGCAGTGCCCTCAGCGTAAAACGCGACATCAATGTGCTCTTTTCTCGACAGATCTGAAATAAACAGGTTAAATAAGGCTGAGTCTTTAAAGTTAGTTTAGTTAAAGAAGATTGTTACTGTGAGATTATTCTAGCGCCTATATACACTGAATAACTCAATGACTTTAAATGGAAACTGTTACATTACGTGGAGAAACGTCAGAACCATCGAGTTTGACGATTAATTTAGGTTAGAATTTGTCTACATTGATACTTCGCCTTTTCAGCAATAGGTATTGCTGATGAAAACGCATGCAAGCACCTAATACAAAAGTCACGACTATGGAACTTTTTTTTTCATTCACCGTATATAAAATTATCAATCTAATTCGATTATTCATTTCTATTTTTTCGCATTTCTCCCGGCATTCAGCGTTTTGCTTGGTCGGACTCGAATTATTTAAGCCGCTGCATTTTAACGTATCGGGAATTCTGTCGTATCGATAAAAATCGTCAATGATTAATAGCTGAAACTTATCCTGGTATTCGAAGTCGGTCAACAAATTCGAAAAAAAGACACAGATCGTTCTAGTGTAGCCCGAGCGAATTCCGATCTTTCTGCGTTTCTGATATCGATCGCATCGATCCGCCGGTGGACCAGCCCTGAAACGACATACACACCCAGATTTTAGTAAAAGAATTTCACAAAAATATTTCTTTTGTTTGACGCTTTGTACACCATTGAGTCGTAATTCTTAGACGTATAATAGCTCTCAATTACAATATACCAGGTCGTTCAATAAGTTTTATGAGTGTGTCACTTAACAGCTAAAAGTCAGAGGAAACTAAATCCGGTGAATAATATGGATGCACCAGTGATACTAGAATTTATAGAGTTTCGAGATACTTTTTGAGCTGAGTACTGTTTTTGTGTTAGTAAGAAATCCAACTTTTTTCTTTCACTCAAACTTTACTGCTTTATATTCCAGAATTCTATGTTAACCATGAAGGTGGTCCTAACTCCGTTCAGGGCCGAAATAATGATCGCATATTTCCTTAACTTATTATTCTGAATCAAGTCAGTATCATGGTGGTAGATCAAGTCTCTATACCAGAAAATTGTACTGGTTGATCAGAAGATGCTCCTAACTTGAACCTAAAATCAAAGAGATTCAAACCAATCAACGGCTTATCAGTTAATTGTAAAGTCTATTTGGATTCTGCCGGGTTCAAATAGGGAATTGCACTAAAACATCTAATAACACACCAACTAGTAATCCAACACTGCCAAAACAAAATCATTCGATTAATTACCAAGGAAGAGCTACAAGACTTCGAAATCAAACGGACTTGGGAAGTTATCGAAGATTTCCCCCTAAAACACGAAATAAGCTTATTACATCATAGCAACATGGAAGCAACGTTAACTCGATAACACTCAGGAAATCAATACGAGGGTCACTATTTATATTTCGGGAATAGGAAAAAAAAACAGATAGTTAAGCTGTGAATATATTTTTATTGTTTTTCAAAGTACTCGCCTCGATGATCGATACACTTTTGCATACGCTTAAACTAATTTTCAAGGTATTTATTCCATTCCGAATGAGGTATCTCCAAAGCATGATTTTTGAACTCTTCAATAGCTTCTTCGGGGGATGAAAATCGTTGACCACGCAGTTTATTCTTCAGAAGTCATTGGGTGCCAAATCAGGGCTGTACGGCGAATGGTCCATCAATTCGATGTTTTGAGTACTCAAATAGTCTCTTGTTTGTGACCTCGCATTGTCATGCTGAAGAACAATCCGGCGTTCTTGTTTGTTTTCCTTATTTTACCGAAGACTGACGAACAAATGGTTGTGTACCAATCAAAATTTACTGTTTTACGATCCTCTAGAGGCACTGTTGCAATATGACCAGCTTTCCCAAAGGAACAGGCTACCATTTTCTTTAAAGGGCTTCGTACGCGAACAACTTTTGGATTTGGTTCATCTTGGAGCATCTTGAAATGTTTACGATGGAACCGTCAGATGGACTCTATATGGAATATAAATAGTGACCCTGGTATATTGAAGGATACCAAACCACATGAATTTGTATAGTATTTAAGTGTTTATTCTTTAAGTTTGGAAATATATACCTATATATTTATCCTGCACTCGTTTTGCTGATGTATTGATGCAAGTTCAACAGAACAATAATAATACATTATATCTATGAAACCTCATTATGTGATTTATATGTAGATTTTTAATTCAATAATACAATAATTACGCTTCAGCACACTGGATCCTTGTAAACTGTAAAGTAGTAGTTGTGTAGGTTGTAAATAAAATTAAATTATTTTGGCTTTCCCTGTACATCCTTTATTATTATTCAATAACGTTCTATATTTATAGACGCTGGGCTAAAATTAAATTTTAAATTTGACTTAAATAACTTCAACCCTATTTCGTTAATTAATTAACATGTTTACGATATTTCAAGAAGTTAATGGAAAATATTCATTATTTTGATGTATTTCATGATAAAGTATTTTGGTGTTCTTGCCTTTCAGCTAATTTCCTTTTGGGCGTCATTTGCTTCTATGAATAATTCTGTATATACCAAGATGTCACTACTATTTTTGGAGGTCTTTTATAACTACCCTCTTTATTTTATCAATGGATAATTGTTTTTCTTCTAGCATTATTAAGAAAAATAATAAAACACTATAAGGAAATATCAGTTTATGTTCAGGCAGATATTTTTTCAATATATTATTAACAATTGCATCTTTCCTGATGAGTTTTACTTCGAGCATCAGCGTCCAGCAATATCGCGTTTTGACGGCCAGTTTTTTTACTTTAGCACCTGCAAGCTTGTGAGATGTTTGTTTATTGAAATTGCATTTTTCTGTTTTTAATAATGTGCCAGAATACATGATTTTATAATTAATATGTTGAACATGTCTTTTCCATCTCAACTTTCAACACAGGTTTAATGGTAAAAATAAAAAATATAAAATATAGTATCCTGAATGTTTTGACATCCCTTCGTAGGTTATTTGTTATATATTACATTTTTACCGAAATATTGCCTTATCGTTTTCTTTCGGATTCCTAGGTGTGGAGTACCAATATTTACACTATAGCGGAGTAATTTTTCACAACTTTCAATATCGTTATTGATTATTGCACATATTTGAAAAATAAAGTTTGCTGTGTTTCTTAATATTTTTTGCCAGAAGCATTTTATTATGTTTGTTCAGTCCAACGCTATACCATATGTTGTGTTGATATTAGTTATAATTTAGTGGCTTTCTCTGAACTTAACTTGATGTTGTCTTAATATTACATAAATCGTAATTCGATTGCAGCGAAATAAATCGTATGAAAGGCACACGGAGTACGAGTTTTTGTTGAAGCGATTGAGGAACACCCATTCCGATGAATGAACGAGTAGCGACTGTCCTTTGACGGAAACAAGATGGCGAATTACGTCACCGGCTTGGATAATTATCGTCCTAATTAGGAGAGCGGTTTCATTTAGGTGTAGTTGGCGTTGTGAAGTGAAAGTCATCTCCGAGGAGAGTCCGATGGTCATGCGCGTGTATGCGTGCGTGAGTATGTCGCCGATGCACGTACAATACAATCCGATCTGGCGGTCCAGTTGATATCAGATCGGATGGGCGGTCCATTCATCTCGCTGCCAATTATTGCGTGCTTTATGAGCGACTCGTGAAAGTCCTCGGTGGTTACGTCGCCGCAGCCTCCAGCCGAACCATCATCACAGACGATGCGACGCGTGGTGTTGGTTTCTCTAAAAAAAATTAGCCAATCCTTACCATTCGCGATTTGCTATTCCCGCCTTGGGAGGAATATCATTAGGAAATATATAAAATTTATTTCTATTTTACAATTTGTCGTCTCCACAGTGTCGTTACTTATCTTGCATTACTTATCTATGGCGACTCATTAGCCCTTACTTAGTCTCTAATAAAATAAAATTTAATAGCAATTTTCAGTGTATTAGGTTTAGTACACTTCACTACTCACACGGTTTGGTTCTCTTGCGTGTGCGTCCTATTTCGGTGTTATCCAAACTTTGCTGCACTTCGACTCATATGGCAGTGGAGTCTTTCCTCATGTCTTCTTACGAATCTCTTAATTTCCTCTAAGACAGTTGGAATCCGAAGCTCTCGGTGTAAGTAACTTCCTATAGTATCTGGGTGCATCCACAGTACTTCTCATGACTTTATTCTGACATACTTGTATTATGTTGATATTGCTTCTAGCGAAACATCCCCATAAATGAATTCCATATAGATCCATATAGGTTTTAGTATTAGCTTGTACAGCAGCAACTTATTATGTTCGGATAATTTTGATTTTCTTTCAAATTTTCATAATTAAGTTCACCAATATATAATCCTTTCAATAATTTTATACAATTGATGTCAGAAATTATAGAAAAAAAATATCTCCTTTTTATACGGTCTGTCTCAAATTGTACATGATTTAAGAAAACCAATCTGAAATGGTTCAGATTCATCAACAATTAAGGGAAGACACTCAGAATTTCATTATTCCTGACGAACCAGGAGGTATTGATTATCATCTTGAGAGTTTTGTTCTGAAAAACTTGAAGACGTTCCACCTGACTAGGAGAGATGTATTTGAGATAGACACTGCAGCAGTATAGAACGACTCATCGAACCAGCATCTTGTACAGGAGAGATTTTATTGAGAGAGGAAGTCTGCTAGTCCGGTTGATGAGAGGGAACAGCATATTTACAATACTTTGATCTTTTTGGAGGGACCTTTGAATCTAGTAATTTCACTTAAACTTCCGATTCTTCTGATCATGGAATTTGGACATTCATGGATTTTAAGACGTTAAATGCTCGGTGCAAAACTCTTCTTGTAGAAGAAAATAGCCTGGGTTTTTTATGGGTTGGCTTGCAACCTCCAGTCATGTAACCACTGGACCGTCTCATCGAGTTGTTTCTAGAATCTGCCTTGGATATGCGGTGCTACCCTAGAACAAGCAAAGTAAGCAGTGTCATCTGCGTAAAAAGGTGCCCCAACTTGTGGTCCCGTAGGGATATCTAAAAGAAAAAGATTAAATAAAGTGGGGTCAAGGGGGAGCCTTGTGGAACTCCTGCGTCGATGGTTTTCCATCTAGATAAGAGCGGTTAGATCATCGGGTAGAACAAACCGAATGCCATTTCATCACTAAGCCTTCGTGCCAAACCTTGTCAAAGGCTTTGGTTAGGCCCAATAAAACCGCCCCAAGTCTTTCACGTCAGTAAAGCACAGTTTATTTTTACGGCCAGCCGATTGGCCTAATGAACGGCCGAGTGTTTGGCGCTTTTTTATTGCTTTGCGGCAGTTATTACTCATTTGGAATGATATTGTTTTCCTTCGTAAAATCGTTAAGAGCATAGAGAGTTGCTCTTTTAGCAAGCTTAGAGGTGAAACTTAATACACAGATAGTCCTGTAGCCAGAAGGTAACTGGAATGAATGAATGTTTCCATGTGATGGGAAGTGTTGTAGCCTCAGAATGGCGTTGATGAAGTTAGTTAGTTCGGCGAGCTGCTTGTAGTAATTATTGTAGTACTTTAGGGGTAATTAGGTGGTCTAGTAGATAACTTGGAGCCACTTCAGAGTGAACGGAGTTGGCATTCCTGATGATTTCGTCGTTTTCAACAACGTTTACATTTGAAGCAGGCGGGAGGCGTTCCATCTAGACCTCATAGGTTTCAGCGAGAAGCTAGGCCTTTTCGTGGTCGATGACGACCCGGTCACTAAATAGTGCACCAGGTTGACGTATTATTATCCAGCTTTGTAGCTGAATACGCTAGTACTAGCGTGTGGTGTTAGAATGAAATCGTCGATCGAATGAATCTCCTAGTAATATTCCTATTCCTAATTTAGAGTTATTCAAAATCATTTAGTGGATTTTTTAAATGTTTTCGTCGGTAACAACTTTTTTTCGGCGTGCGTTCACCGTCTTCGGTGCTCATTTCACCATGTCTAAACTTAGCATACCAATCCTTGATGGTTGATTTTCCTGGAGCAGTGTGCGGAAACTCGGCATCAAATCAAGTTTTTGCTTCAACTGTATTTTTTTTCCTTTCAAAAAGCAATATTTTATCAACACGCCAAATTCCTTTTTATACATTTTTCTCACAATAACAAAAGTTGCTTCACTCAATATACTATAATTCAAGAACTAATGATCCGACAGCTGTCAAATTTATACACGCATCTTTTGACGGTTAGGGATAACTAAAAAACATATGAATTTAATTCTAGTAACGCCATCTATGTGTCAGGCCGGGGACTTGTCAATTGACCTGTTAAAACAACTATAAAAAATCAGATTGATTTAATTAGGTGTAAGTAAATGAAAAAAGGCAATTTTAAAAATTAAAATATGTTAAGCGATGTTCTAAAAATAAAATTTATTATACACAAACCTATAATGGCCGTCTGCGATTCCCGGAACTTTTAAATTCAATGTGCATACAGCTCTTCGCGACCTTTAAACGTACTCTTATCGAACGGAGTTTACGTTCGTTTATTAACGTTTAAAATCCATCATAATTTATTCCCGTTGGCTACACTGTAAAACAGCAGCATTTAATGTAATAAAAACGTGTTAGACATATTTTTAAAGTAACGATCTGAACAAGTTGACGCTGCGCTGCGGTTGACAATGTGTGTGTGTATCAGCCGATGTCATCAAATATTCCGCTGGTGTAGTCTATTCGTCGCTTCGTACGACAATAAATTAATAATAAAAAATAAAAACCACGATAGGGACAATAGTTTGAGGCATTCCTCAGCGGCGCGATAGGAAATCAGTAATGCACATCGTATGGCCGAAGAGGCCGATCGCGCATTTGTAATGACGGATTTGTAGCGTGATCCACATCGCTAAATAGAGAAAATCGTATGCCTCTGTGTTATTGTGGTCGAGAAAAAAACCATATTCGTACCGGAGAAAAACGCAGGCATGAATAACACCGTATACGTTTCGTTTTCTCGATAAACAAGTGAGTTTCTAATAATATTTTCTACATTACACGAGAAACTTTTTGTTAGTTATTTATTATTTATTGATATAAAATTACAGATGGCGATACTTGGCCGGTTTAAACCGAGAGCTGATATTTAGAAGTGAAAATATCAATTTTTCAGATCAATATCGAGCTCGTGAATATCGATATTTTTTTGGCTCAATATATTAATTTTTTTGTTATCAAAGTGGATTTAAAAAATATCGATATTTTCCTGGGCGACCGACATTCCTAATTTGTATGTAATTTTTAGTTTTATTTTGAATAGCAAGTGGCAATCAACAAAATCTACAAATGAACGAAATATTGGAAAATTCAACTTAATAGCTTCAAATCTGCCCACGTTAATTTAGCATTGAGGCGAAATAATAAAAACTTAATTATATCACTCAATGGATGCCCGATTCCTCAAGCAGAATCAGCTAAATACCTTGGAATCAATCTTGACGGTAGATTAAATTGGAAGCATTACGTTAGACAAAAAGCAAAACACATTAGAACCAAAATAAAACAACTATACTGGTTAGTCGGGAAATACTCTCAACTTGATCTAAAATCAAAGAGGTTGATCTATAATACAATTATAAAGCCAATTTGGACCTATGGGGTGCAAATATAAGGTTGCACTAAACATTCAAATCAACTAGTCATACAACGCTGTCAAAACAAGGTTCTTCGCTTGATTACCAATGCCTATCGCTATGTAAGTAATGAAGAACTGCACGATGACCTGGAAATCAAATGGATTTGCGAAGTTATCCAACATTTCGCCTTGACACACGAAAGAAGATTACTAAATCATACTAACGTGGAAGCAATACAACTGCTGGACAGCGCGCAGGATGTCAGGAGATTGAAACGAACAAAACCATACGAACTTATATAAAGTGTATACATTTAGTGTAAACTATAGCTATAAGTTAATAATTAATAAATAATTATAATTTTATAATTGAGGGATACATACTGATGTATTTTCTCGCACTCGTCTTGCTTGTTAATTAATCCAAGTACATAGGAAAAGTAGTAATAAATTAATTGTAAATTAAGATTGTACTAGGCGTATCTAATAAAGATGTTATAAAAAAATTTTGAATAGTATTAGGTGTTAGCGGCAGGTAATGCCCATAGGCACATAAATAATAATTTTAAAGGATTTACAACGCATGGTGCTACTGTGTATTAAATCATATCTGGTACATTTATTACCTACTTCATGTTGAGGCTTCACTTTTCAGTATTTGTCATTTGGTCGAAGTGCGAGTCAAAAATTTTTAATGCTTTGAAAATGTTTGAATATGAGTAAATCGCCCGTGCTGCTTTTTTACTTTTTTTACTTCAGTTCGAAGAAAAAGGTGTTTGAAGGTAATCGAATGCTGTATGAAACCTATGACAGCAGTGCTCCATCGATTTCAATATGTGAATACTGGTTTCGACGTTTTAAAGGTGGTAATGTTGAAACCGAAGTCAAGGAGCGCCCCGGAGGTCTAAAAAAATTGAAAACGAGGATTTGAAGTTGTTTCAATAAAACGAGTATATCTATCGACTGCAATTGGTACGTTTGGACCAAGCCCGAGAAATGGCCGGAATACGAGCACCTAACCGATGACATAACAATATTATTCTTCAGCATGACCACATGTTACAACACCGTTGAAAACATACTTGGAAACATTAAAATGGAAATTGCTACTCCGCCCGCCACTTGTTCCGGCATGAATTCGCTTGTTATGATATGATACCAGAAAATATATTGTACCGATTTTTCACAATAAAGCGCCAAATTAAAAAAAGCTTTAAAACTAATACATAAGCCTCATATTAGCAATTTCGTTTGATTGTTTAATTACGTTGATAGTAAATTTGTTATTACAGTTTAGATTTCCCAACAGGTTAGTATTTTTTATGGAGAAATTCAAATGGAAGATATTTAAGTAATCGAAATCATATTACTAATTTTTTTACTTTCTTTCTGTTGAATTATAGTGTAGAAAATTAAGCTTACAAAAGCTCTTGGCTATGATATAATAACTGGAAAATTGTACAGGAATTCGGCAAAATGATAAAAGGGCGTAAAATTAATAACATACATATTCAATGCAACGTTATGAATAAATTATATCCTTATCATTTGGAAAGTAGCTGAAATTTTTATGCTTCTCGGAAAAACCAGAAAGTGTCACCTACTGCCTGAAAATCAACAGATGCCAATCCAAAGTATCCTTAAATAATAAGGTATTGTTATACAAATTAATATTTTTTACATTTGGTCCTATATGGAATCCAACTATGGGGTAGATCTAGTCAACACTTTTCCAAAAGCTAACCATTTTCAAAACAAAATGTTTAATGAATTCACCCTGATATCTGATATCATATGAAGTATTAATGTTAAACAGTAGCCTAATGTACTTGCCAATTAACTAAATGGAGGTGACAGTGAAGTTCGTAGACTAAATCGTTTACTATCATCCAATATAATCAATTGAGGAAGATTGTAGATAGATTTATTGAATTATTGAAGTAATCTCTTTTCATGTATATTAATTATAACAAAATACTTATTGCCAAATGTGCAGGTTTTTCGAACAGCTGAAAGTGATAAAAAATTATCTAATAACTTACCGTATTTTTTTTAAATTCTAATTTATAAATATGAACAATCTTTACAAGTAACAACTTACATATTAAATATTACAAATATTAAATACTTATATTACATATAATTACATACAAAATTATCAAACATAATTTTATTCGTGAATTTCCTTAATAATAATGTAAGTGAATGGACGTACAATTTATTACATCGTTTCTGGTTGTAATAAAACTTTATTTCGATTTTCCACAAAGTTTTCTTGTAAATTCAAGTCTTTTTATTAAAAAAAGTAGTATAAAATATTCTTTTAAATTATATTTATATAGTTTTGAATTAGAATCTAATTAACTTTATACTTTTTTCATATGGTCGTATTACGCGTTGTCATGATTCAAAATTGTAAAAAAAAATATCAACTGTGTTTCATTCATTACTCAGATCAAACCCGTTAACTGAATTTGCTAGTGATTGTTTCGATTTTTATACTTTCAGTTTTCATCTCAAATTATTTGGACACACAACTGAAATATACATCGAATATTGATGGATGCATTGAATATATATTGACCCAACACCACTACAGTTGTGTAAATATAGGCACCTTAAATATTGACTCTCATAGTTTGAATCTAGTCATCCGAAATAGATATCTTATTTGGATGCCCTTACATACGTTTAACTGTATGTGTTTCAATTTTTTATATTTTATTTTTTATTGAAATTGTTTATCTCACTGCTGCCTAACTATATCATGATATGCTAGTTATTATAAATCACTATTAATATAAAAATAGAAACCAATAAAACTAGTTATGACAATATTTTTTCTATGAATTATTGAAGAAAACAAAATTTATTTTAATAGTTCACAGTATTTCGAAAATATATAGATATATATTGTATAATTCCATGAATAGCACCAATATTGACACGCTTTTCAATGGGTTTACCCTTGATAAATTGCGCCAATGTCGAAAAATAACCAAACGCTGACTATCGGTAGTGGTATGGTAAGGTAATTACTTTTAAATTAAACAATAAAACCAAACATACGTATTATATTTAATGAACACGTGATAGTACCGTACGGGTACTTTCTCTTGGTCGAGCCCAACAGACGGAAACAATTAAAATACACTTTTCACGTTCAGCAATTCGCACTAACACGATCAACATTCAATTGTTTATTGCCGATATCGACACAATCAAAATTAGTTGACCCATTTTCTCGGTTCTTTAGCAGCTATACGGAAAGCTGACAATTTGTTTTTATATGTTTATTCACAACACATATCCTATTTCATTAAAAAACAAAACTATTGCAAAGGTAATAATATTAATATTGATATTCTACCAAATTTGTTCATATATCTCTACAAAAACCGCACCTATGAAATGGATCTCACAAATTATAGAGA
The DNA here is from genome assembly GCF_030347505.1 of Rhynchophorus ferrugineus. Taxonomy (NCBI): domain Eukaryota; kingdom Metazoa; phylum Arthropoda; class Insecta; order Coleoptera; family Curculionidae; genus Rhynchophorus; species Rhynchophorus ferrugineus. The sequence continues at coordinate 23,837,810 of NW_027472580.1, forward strand.
AAACAATGGATTAAATATATTCAAATGATTCCAAACTTCCAAAAAGAGTAGTAAAAAATATTTTGAACAAAAGATTTTACCGACTTCAAAAATAAATAAGGAACTCACTAAAAAGTAAAAAATAATCAAACTTAGATTTTGGACACAAAAAAAACGTTCTAATTCGTTGTAATAACTAAATAAAAATAAAGAAAAACCTTATTTAACATAACTACTATACGTATTTTATATTCTAATCTAGACGCACAATTTAGCTTAATACCTATTTAACTAATTACAATATTATTTTAACTACAACCGACTGATAAGTTTGAAGTCGGTACGAGCAACAAATTGGATTTGTTTGGTTTGTAATTTAATTTTGTGTATATGTGACAAAATTATATTATTATTTTTATATTGTTTGGGCTCGGCAACGTTTGGGATCCAACCATCTAGGAGTTCAGTGACACCATACGGACAGAAATATTATATGGATGATATTTTATTTGAAAATGGTTGTGCAAAAACTCCACGTAAGGCATGAGTAAATATAATATAACAAATAAGGATGGGACGGACCAATCTTATGAAACGAGATGAGCGTTTATGAAATCTGGTTCAAATTAAAAAAGTGCCGACCATTTCGACGTAGAACACAATCTTCTGACATTTAAAAACGAATAGGCTACGTGTATTGTCCCTGTCTGTGCGTTAGATCATTTCAAAAGGTCTGTTCGTGCCATTGTGGCATCCAACAGTCAGTATTCGGCAATCTACACAAAGGTTTCTCTTTCTCATTCGGCACGCCTATATGCTTCTATATATTTTTAAAATTAAAGGCACACAAAGGCTAATCAAAATATATTTACGTATGTATTAGTTTTATTTTGTTTTATCAGCAATGATTTGAACATCAATTTACACATGAAATTGCTTACAGTAAATATATTTCTCATGTTTCATCAATAGATATCCAACAATATCTATTTAATGTTCTATTAATAAATTTTTACCTTTATAGTAGAATAAATGTGTTTTGAAAGTCTATCATACCTAACATTGCTAATTAACAATATAATCATTAAATTGATACATACCACGGCGAACTAAACATTGCTCATTGGAAAAATTGTGCATACTAACTCTACTTCAAAGAATATAATTTGAACCAATCTTGTGAAGCTTCTTCATGATTTTTCCCTTCAACATATCATTAGATATGCACTAGAAGATAATATTGTGAAATAAATGAATTTGTGCTAATATTAAAATTCATATGCGATTTTTAATACACATGTTTTATAGTATTTATTGTAATATTATTAATTATGCCTTTATCATATATTATAATATATTGTATCGTAAATATATTGTAGTTTATATAAGTTTCATACATCATAATCAACAATGAATAAACCAGATTTCTAAACAGATGCGTTAATAAATTACATATCGGATATGAGAAGCGAGTAAACCTCCGGAACAAACCTAGCTAGAGCGTAAACAATTTCCAACCCACCTGTTGCCATTTCAAAGGTGACTGCGAAGAATGGTGTCATGATCAAGGTGATTAGTTACGTCTTACATCTAATCTTATTTCGTTATACCATTTTGAGTTTATTAAACAACATATATGTGTACGATAATAGATGGACGCATCAGCATTACCGCGTGTTTGAATGGAAATAAAATAGGACGTTTAACGAATAATCGTCGGATCGACTATTCTTCCGTGATGATCATTTAAATGATTTATTGGAAAAGTTGTACTGAGAAAGTATATTTGTATTTTTTTATTTATATTCTGTGTATTTTTTAATTGTTTTTATTTTTTTATTTGTATTGTTGAATTTGGAAAAATGTGGTGCAATTAACATTTAGTTTTAACATGTTTTTAATTGGTATTGTTGAATTGTAAATACTTTTCAAACCGTCTCCAATTCAGAAAAGGGAGTCTTGTCTTTACTAACACCGATCCATAGAAAATATTTTTTCAACAAATATTTTAGTTAATTCCTAGTTTTTTTCAGTCAGACATAATCAGCTATTACTAATGTATTTCCTGTCAAGCCGGTAAAATGTTTATTATTTATTCTCATAATGTTTTTTAATATTTTTTTAAATTTCTTTTTGCTTAAAATTTAATATAATTTGCAAACCTTGTAATCTTCAGCAATTTATATTATTACTGAACAAAAAAACCTGATCCCTCTAATACTGCAGGCTACGAGCATGTATCTAACGAAACCTTGATTAGAATAAATAAAATCCTCTCAAGGACTTTGAGATTCAGATTCCTCGAAATGTAACTTTAAATGTTAGATATGTATAGTTTCGTTATAAGAAACCAGTTATGATCTAGCTGAAGAAGACTTAATTAAAGCCTTTTGGTTATTAAAGCCTTAGTAGTATTCTTACTATACTGAACGCGCTTCGTTGTTATTACTCACATTTAACTGTTAGTCCATTGGGTGCACTGACACTCCTTTGAAGTGCTAACAATATGAATAACACCCTTTATGGCTTCTAGAGGGATATCAATCTGTACCGCTTCATTAAAGACGTAATACGAAGCATCCGCTATATGAAACTGTTGAAATATGGCTGTATTAAATTTGCTAGCAGTAATAATGTATTTATTGTCATAGTTGGATGGTTAGATTTCGTAGAATCAATTGGTACTACGAATGTATCCAAAAATGAACTGGGTATACTCAAATTGTCATGTCATGTTTTTTGAAAGAGACATTAAAATGTTGCTAAAATTGTTAGGAGGAAGGTAACAATTACTTTTTTTTAAACAAAGTATTGATTTTCGCATAAAAACATCTAAAACTTAAACTGTTCTTTAAACAACAATATTTAATGAATATTTTTAACAAACAAATAATTATATCGTTTAGTCGAAATAGAGCCCAATCGAATATTATCTTCTTCCATATGTCGGATATCATTTGTTCAGGTGGGATATTGTTTCCAATAGCAGGTGACTTATACCCATAACCAACCTACCTGCAAACGACACATGTCAAAGAAGCTCGCGCCAAATTTTTATTATATTTTTTAACAATTTCCACCTGCCTCGTCAGGTGTAAACATAGTCAACCACACATCTCTATCACAGAAACCCCCATTAAAAAACGTCCTTTTTCACTAACAAAGATTCGAACGAATAAAAGGTGAACGGAGAGCGAAGGTTACTTGATAATGAACGATATTCAGAACAGGTTTACTATGAAACTTCGTAAACTAAATATTAATGGTTCGGTTTGACGACGACTGTGGGGACACGATTTGGTAATAATAGCAAAGTGATTATGATACAGCGTTTTTTTTTTGCTGTAACGATCTTCGACGATCAAACATTAGTCGAGCAACATCAACGGTGGTATAACGAAAAAGTACTCTTTGTTCGATTGTTCGATTTTTTATGGGTATTGAGATTTTTTGTGATAAAGTTAAATAGAGTATCTTCTTTGTCCTTTGCTGACTTTATATGTAGTCTGAGTCATGTTTACACCGTGAAATGTACCGTGGAATACATTTTACTAATTAGCTAACAATTGTAACAATAACAATAGTAAATATAATATATATATATATATATATATATATATATATATATATATATATATATATATATAGATATATAGATATACAGATATGCGTATGTCTCTATTGGGGTGTTTGAATAAGGCCATGATAATGAACCTTGAAGTTGCTAATGTTAAATGGGTTATTAATGATGTAGCGCTGGTTTGCCAAAAAATTTATATTATCATAATAGAACTGTTGAACCGAATTTTTACTATCCATAGCGAACCGAAAACTGAACATACATAACTAACAATTAATGTATATTCTTTTCAGGCTACGATTTCACTTGTAATTCAACAAAGCGTCAAAAATAAGGAAATAATGATAAAAGTACTTTTTAACAAATTGACTAAGTGTATTACAAATAAAAAATTTTCTTTGTTTCTTTGTACTAAAAGCAAACAGAACATAATATTTACCATTAATGATTGTTCGTATGTTGTCTCAATCATGTTTACCTTATGAATAGTAAATGGATCACACATTTAAAGTTCTCGTACGTTTAATAATGATTGTTATTCATGAAGATTCCAATGATTTAATGATTGTTAAAAAAAGGAGTTGTGGTAATAAGCATAGTTAATTACTATATTACTATAATAATATAAATCTATATTTCAGGTATCTGAGAAATCTGCTACAAATATATTAGATTAGTCGGATAATCGTCAAAAGTTATTGGCTTATCAGTAGGACTATATGGTGAATGCACTCTATAATTTATTACTCTATCTAGTCTTAAAGAACCTTGATAAATCCCGTACAGACACGCAACGAATACAACCCTTCCCCCATCGACCCTAAATCCTGGATACTGATTATTGATCCTAATCTTATTATAATTTTTTTAACATCGTGTATTTCAACATGTTACCTTAATTACTTGACCTAATTGTTATAATGTATTTGAATGTGTTGGATTCACTTGGAGAGATGAATATACCGGCGAAGGCACTGTTCGTAATTATTAAGGAACTATATAATCTTCCAAAATATCTAATGAACTTTTAGGGTAAATTATATGGGCTTGGAAATGGAGGTAAGATGAAATGAAACAGTTATGGTTACATTATGGCTGATTTGAGTTTTAGGTTATTTTAGGTTTTTGACCTATAACAAAATTATAATTTAAATAAGATAATGAAACAAAAATGTTATCAAATACAATTTATTTTAACAGTATAGTACATCTAAAAATTGCAGTTAATTATACAGCCACAATAGTTTATAGGTTAGAGTTATAACCTCTTATTACTATTGTTGTCAAGAATTTTGCATACGTCTGACAACCGGACAACTTTGACAGGCTGGATCGGTAACAGTTTCGAACTTATCGGACAGTATTGTGTCTTTTTTTATCTAGAATAACATGAGAAGGAAAATATTGTCTGATTCTGAAACGAATTTACAAATTGCGGTAGGCAATACATTAAACATCTTGAAACTTTGAATAGACTATATGTTTTAAATCAAATAAAATTGAAAGTATTTATTTAAAATATGACGGAATTGTCTCATTGCCTTGTAATGTATGCAACCCACATTTCTATTTTCCGTATAATGTCTGCAGAATCTAAATGAAACTTTGCCAGTCGAAAAAAAAACTTATGTTTGTTTCTCATATTATTGATTTCGCGTTTCCAACGAAACGACGACGGTTTAATAACCGGGTGGAGACGACGGACGTCAGTGACCCACCCAGACCGTATAAAAGTAAAAATCATTTCATACCAACCCTGCAATTAGTACGTGTACGGAATCGTTCCGTAATAATCACGTTTTACGCATTAATCTTTCAGGGAAACAAAGAAGAAAATTACAGTTGGCGGTGAAAGAAAAAAAAGCGCGCGGCGTTATTATCGTCGAGGAAAAAAAACTTTCACTGTCATTATACTTTTACTAAACGATCAGATCCATCTAAAATCGAACGAAAGCTTTTTAGATGGAAAAATGCAGCCATTGAAATTGGTTCGGACAGTTCGGGTGAAACTGTATTATTAGATATGTTCCTGTGAAATTGATAAATGCGTTGCGTTCACGTAGTGGTGGTTAATTGAGATGATATAACGTCGAAGAAAAATTATAGAAGGATATAAAACTATTGTGTAAGATCACTGTAATTAGTGGTTTAATTAACGGTAGAGAAGTTTGTAATATCGAATGCTGTATGCAATTTGAGACCTAATAAGAGAAAATACAGATTACTATAGTTGGTGTTTTAATCAAACATATAGAATAGGAAATGTTTCACGAAACTTTTTATTCAATTCTTTTCAAACATATTAGGACTTTTTAATATTCAAAAATAAATAAGTCGCTTACCATTTTCCTATCTTTTGGGCATTTTTTTAGATGCAATTTGCAATTTGCTTAGAAATGAACACCTGTTTGACAGATCATGTGCCATTGAAGTGATAGTTGGTCGGAGAAACATCTGAAGAATAACCTTTTGGAGTGTTTCCAAATATTTTCGACGTTTTGAGACGTGTGGACGAGTATTCGTGGACGGAAACATTATTGTGCGGATTATGTTTGTAGTATTATAATTCCCAATTGTAATTTAATTTGGTATTAGAAATTCTGATTCCATCAAATTCATTCGTTTCATTACGCTGAAGAGTTCAGAAATATATCCAATGGACGATAAGTATTTCTCATGATAATTATTATTTGCAACATATAGAATATCACGTATAGGTAAGTAATATCCTGTGCAAAATAAATCCTACCTAAATCATGCTTTAACTCTATATCTGCCCATTAATCAGATCGTATGGCAGTAAACATTTTAGTCAAGACATTTCATTGTTATCACTCACATTTGGCTGATTTAGCATATTGCATCGGCAAACTTTTTGACACTTTTTTGAAGTACTTTATAACACTAACAGTTTGAATTATACTCGTTCTATATATATATGGCATGTTTTCCACGCGAGGTAAAGATACATGCATGGGCTTGAAAAATATATTAAGGATGTAATTTTATTGTTACTGTTTTAGAACTTTTCAACATTTTAGTATAATTTTAACACTTTTCGAGACAATCTGTTTTATGTCCTGTGTTTCTTTTTCTTTATAAAAGACACAGTGAGCGAAAAACTTATCATTGTTAAACAATATTATAGAATAGTTTAATTACTATTTCTACCTTTAGACTATTCGTTATTTCTTCCTGTCATATCTGGAGATAATAATTTCCCTTCTTTATTCATAATTTCTTGAATAAAATGTAATGCCATTGTAACTAAATATTCATCCTATATTTTCTATACAGGTTTTTGTGTCCATAATTTCTATTTTTTTTTAAACTAACTTCTATAATCTGTAGGTTATAAATAAAGCATGTAAACAGTTCTTAGATTAGGTTATCCCATTTACAATTTGAAACATGCCTAGCTATTTCACAGCTAATACAATTAAAATATGTAATGTTTAACACAATATGACATACCAATGTACAAATAAATTTGAAGGACAAACCATATACCGACCAGGTGTCCTTATGAATATCAGTACATGCTTTGCATTATTTTTTGAAACTAATATGAAACAAACTTATTAGTGACACCAAATATCAAATAGAAAAAATCATAATATTGACATGAGCGACATTATCTTTTAGCCAAAAAATAATATATATTAGATATTTATATAGTTACAAAAACCTGTTTCACTTTTAAGTACTAATTAAATGATAATTAATAATCAATAAGCCAGTAATGAACAAGGAATTTTAATTTAAAAAATCGAAAGTTACAGACAGACAGTACTACTTTTAACGCCGATATCTCTTTAAAAAACACAACATTGAAAGTAACATTAAAAGTGTCTGGAATTAAAAAAAAAAGAAAATCCAGTCATTAATTTTTTTTTTCAAATATTTATGACAAATTATTCGTTTTCGTCACAGTTTCTGTATTACTAATTGCTTCTTTGAATTAAAATGATATTACAAATAAATACTTTCGTGTTTTATGGTTAATTTTTTCAATCAAAAATCATTGGCCATAGTTTAAAAAACCTACATTAATGAATTTTCCGATACTTTTTATTTTCGTCATAAAATGAGGTTTCAATTAAAAACACAAAATATTAGGCCTAATATACTTCACAGTAAGTGTTCACTTTAGAAACATAAAATTTCACACCACATCCCAAAGACTCACTCCCTCATAAACGTCATCGAAACCACTTGAAATTCTTGAAAAAAGTTAAGTACCTCGAATGTTTTTATGGAAAGATGACAAATTAATTGGTTCGGTCATTAGGAATGTTTTATATTTTTAAGATTCTTGTTTATATTAAGAAAATACCATTAAAAACTCAGTGACTAATTTCAATTATGCATATAAAATTTTAAAATATCAAAATTAAATAGTTTTACTAAAGATACAATACTAAAATAACCTGGAAAATACTTATATTCTCCCTAATTATTTCTCTTCCAATATAAATATTTTTGTTTATTTATATTAAGTACTTTTCCAACTAGGGTAGGGATTAAAGAGACCAACTAAATGGTACTGGTATGATTGAAATTAATCATATTGATTTTAATCATATCAATTTGGAATCCGGATTCTAAGAGCTATTCATTTTTGGTAACTCCTGAAGTCTATCTAAGCATTGGGAATCTGTACTAGCCTGGTTATTAACACAACTTACAATTATTGTAAAAATTAAAAAATAATCAAACTTAGATTTTTAACACAAAAAAAACGTTTCAAAATAAAATTTGTACATAATAATCGTTGTAATAACCAAATAAAAATAAACAAAAAACTTATTTCACCTATCTACTACACGTACTTTATATTCTACTATATAGACACAATTTAGCTAAATACCTACTACCTATACCTATTTATCTACTTACAATAATATTTTAACTGCAACCAAATTATATTATTATTTTTGTATTGTTTGGGCTCTTCACCAATTTCAGTCAAAGTGATCAGTTACCCGACCTAATTAATAAATATATATGTAGACTTTAAGGCAAAATTTGGAATAAAATAATTTGCATAATATCATGTGTATGTTATAATTATAACAAGAAATACTTATTGCTCATTGGGCAGATTGTTGAACCACAAAGGATAATACGAAGTAAAATTCATGAAATTCAATCATTGTGTGAAAGAATTTTGTTAATCACTTCAAAAAGATTATTTCTTTGGTATCATCAATGATAATGCATATTAAAGGATACTATTTCTTTGTGGTTCCAAACTACTTTTAAATGAGTTCCGAAAAAAATAATTATAACTCAGTGGCATATAAATAAATGATAATAACAATTAATCGTCGAAAAAAAACACGTGAACTTTAAAGTGAATCTTGCTTTTGGGGATTGATTAATATTTATTTCGGATGCGTTTTCCCGAACTCCTAATCCTTTTAACTGTCCCTTCGGAGGGTATCAGTCAAACGGCAGGTGGTTCTTAACGCCCGAGGATCAGTAGGTAGAAAGAATTGGTGTTGACATATAGTCTATAAAGTGGATCCGTCCAGTTTACCTGCTACCAAATAACGCGCTATAAACGTTCGACCCTTTCTAATATTATTTAAGCTTTAACTATTTTTCTTGATTCATTATATGGATATCGTAAATATAGAATCTACTGATATTTTTGGAGTAATAACGTGTAATATAATCAGTTTTATATTAAATTATCCACCAATAAATTGTTGTTTTAAAAGGTTAACCGCAATGCATATAGTCTATTCAAAGTTATTTTGTAGATACGTCATCTAAATTTATGACGTCAAAACATCGCAACAAAATTCTAATCTAAATAATGTAATTGAACAAAAATGTTATAAAATATAATTTATTTTAACATTATAGTACATCTAAAAACTACAGTTAATTATGCAACCACAATAGTTTATAGGTTAGAACTATTGCTTTCAAGAATTTTGTATACGTCTGACAACCGGACGACTTTGACAGGCTCATTCGTTCACGTGTTCGAACTAATCAAGCAGTATTGTATCTCTTTTTAACTAGAATAAAATGGAAAATATTGTCTGGAAGGAAAATGAAAAAATCTAAAAATATTTTAAAACGAATTTACAAATTGCGGCAGGCAATTCATTAAATAACTTATATGACGTGATTTTGCTGTTATTTTGAATAGACTAATTGTATTTTCTTAAGTGGTGCCGTTTAAATAATCATAAGAGATAGATGGGCCATCCCATGTTATCATGCTAATCTGCATATGAGAATTAATTTAATTTAACTAACATTTGAGAAAATAAGTGTAGGGTTATTTTTAAGATGTTTAATCTTGATGACGGTATGTACAAAAAAACTTCTATTAACATCTAAATCATTTTTTGAATACAGATGTTTTTCTAACATCATTTTTCTTAATATTATAAGTACTCCCATCAACCATGTTTAATTAATATGTTATATTAATATAATAACCATATATTAATATATAGCCAGATATTATAATTATAATTATAATATATATATATATATATATATATATATATATATATATATATATATATATATATATAAATTATACTTGTTTTAATTTTAACAAACAATTGTATAAAACCTATTAATTATTTTATGCTTTTTTACTTTACGTATCCTTTATGTATCATGGATATTTGCAAAGAAATATAGTATTATATTGCTCTAGTTATTGTTCGTTGAGGAAACAGAGCATAAAATTGTATCTATTGAATACAGAATGATAATAAAATATAATAATTACTATGTATTTTTTTTTAGAATCAACATAAACAAATTATATTGAAGCTTGATCATTTGCTAGTAGAACTGGAGTGTACTGGAATTAAATGTCCTCAAATAAAAATAATGCTGCAATAATAGATACATAATTTAGAAATAAAACTTAACTGATTACTTTATACCACTGATACAACTCAACTGTAAAAGGCCATTTATTTTCAAAGCAATTTTTTGCAGGACTTCGAACGAAACGTTTCACCATTTTTTATAATTTTTTAATTCAGTTATAACTCGGCTTTTTTAGCTTATAATCACCCCAACATAATTGGATTCTTTATCGTTTATAGAAACATCCACTTATTTGGAACGAACACAATCTTTTATTTTGCATTAGACTTTTTTTAAACAAGTATCAGCCTCGGCGAGTTATGAAACCTTACTTCTCTGGCTACTTGATCATTTACTCTTCACTGTTATTATCGAGTGACATTTTAATATATTAGTCCTCCAACATAATTTATTTCTGTTAAAGTAAATATCAGACGGTTATTTGTGGATAGGATCGTTACCTTGCCAATTTTTATTTTTTAAAAATACAACTAAACAATACTACAAGTGTCACTATTCCAACAAGCGTCTGCATTAGGTACTTGCGTGTATTTTATCAGTATTTTGATCGGCGACATCTATTGGTGGCAATGCGAAGTATGAATGTAAACAATTGTTAAACAATTTTACGGTGAAATTGAATAGTTTTTATAATTCCCTGCATAGAATAACAATTTTCTATTTAGTATTGTTTGAGTTGTTCAATATACCAAACGTGTCGGTAGTTACCTTCCAGTATTTGTAAAAGATTTGATACATATATCATTGTTTTTTCTTCTTGTTTGTTTCATCAAAAGTAAAAAGCCGCTGAAAGTCGTCGTTTGCTTGTAGCGACTGGTCAAGTCCATGTTGCAACTATAAGAACATATGAAACATGGTTTCCACTATTCAAATGTGATGAAAATTTCAGACAAAGAACGGTAGGCCATTGGTAAAACATTTTAAGATGCGGAATTACAGGAGTTATTGGATGAACACCTAACACAAACTCAAAAACAACTAGCAGAAAAGTTGAATGTGAGTCGAATCGCAATTTGTGAAGCGATGGGAAAGATCCAACAGATTGGGAGGTGGGTGCCACGTGAATTGAATGACAGGCAGTTAAAAAATTCAAAAATCGTCAATGAAATGTTGATTCAAGGATATGAAACGAGGTAAGTTCTGTATTCAATAGTAACGGACGATGAAAAAATTATCTCTTTCTCAATGAAGATATCATCCATTCCGAGGTCAAATCGCCTAAGTTGCCAGATCATGCTTCAGGTTGGTATGGTATATTATCAACTTGTGATTTTACTGTATGATAACGTCTCATACAGCAAAACCAGTCAAAGAAGTATTTAATTCCTTTGGAGATGAAGTTTTATCGTACCTGGCGTTCTCTCCAGACATAGCTCCATTCTACTACCAATTTTTCACATCAATGGGACAGAAAAATGGAAGGGAATTGCAAAATTTCCATAATTTTTCAATAAAGGCCTTTTTATAGTGAAAACAAGGTTTATACAAGCATGTAATATTTGCAATTGACGGCAACTGTCTGAAAAAAAAATGTTATTTGCTTCTGCGTCGAATAATTTATGCTTCTTAGTTGAACTAGGTGATACAAGACCACCCCTCGAGGTGACGTAAGCGACATCTGTCGCCAAGTATAAAGTATGGGCCATAGAAGAGGTGTAATCGAGGAATTTTTACCGATAAAACCGCGAAACGAATAGCTAATAAAACCCGACGATTTGTCACGTTTCCAAACTGTCGACATTAAAATTAACTAAATAAACTTTAAGATTTAAATTGCGGTATTATTTATGGCGCTGCTCTTTCGCTTCCTGCTTATTTCTAATAAACGCCCATCGCGTTCAGCGTCGCCGGCAGGATTTACGATAGCTCGCGCCTGATTTTACTGGTCGGGTCGCGGTAAAAACGTCACTGCTCTCACAAAAACCATCTTCCGCGTCGGGCCCGTCATTAATCCCGCGAACGGAATAACAACGAGCAATCTGTTCGGCGATATTCGACAAGAAAAACGCCAAAAAAACTACTAGATAAATAACAGTTATCGGCGTTCGATGTCGATCAAGTGGAAATTGTCCTGCGACAAAATTTATTTTAATTTACCGTCGCGAAAATACTCTCCGATGATGTACGGTCGCTGATTCCTGTTGGTTCTTTCTTGTTTTTGTCGAGTTTAAAAGACACTAGATCTTAATCTATATCTTTTTTGGGTGCTGATCGTCTCGCATTATATCCAAAAGTTTGTCCTGTAGAGAAATCATTCACCCTTTATTCGACAATGACATTAAGATCATTGTAATGTTCCTTTCTGGATGTGTTTGCCGACTATGTTATCTTAATCATCTTTACTAAAAGAATTACTCGAAGTTATTAGGTTTCTTCTTTAAATTAAGCATCCTTCTAATTAAACATGTTCTGATTTGTCACTTGTGATCTTCGACATGCATATTTTTATATCAACATTATATTACTTTTAAAACACTTTTTCCAAAATCGATTTGACTGATTTCCTGTCATTATTATTGATACAATATAATATCAGACATCAGACGGCACGTTTAATCGACAGAATGTGATTTTATTGCTTTGCTTCTTCGGGGTCATAAAAGCGTCTATAGACAAACAAGGCACACACACACACAGACACACCGCACCATCATTAGGAATAAGTTCTCTTGGAACACGCATCACTATCAATCCAGTAATAAAACTTTTTATTGACATCCTCTCGCGCGGCCCGAAAAGAAATTAAGTCACCAGAGCCGCGTTTTATGTGCGACCGACAAATCGTGTCGTATGGCGTTGCCTTTAGGCCACAATCGGCGTCATTAGTGTCCGTAACTTTTTCGGGTTTTCAATAGAGGTCCCCTTTATCGTTCCGATAGGAACGGCTTAATCTCATTTGGATTTTGTCCGTCGAGGATTTTGAACCTAGATATGTAAAAGGGGGATGGTGTACGTGAGAGCCGTCTCGTAGGCGACGCGCGATGGTCGTAGGTCGATGAGGGGACCCTTTTGATGGGTGCTCGGTCGAGTTTGATGTAGGTCCGATGTATGGGGCTTATCTCGATGAATCGATCGCAGCTATCGGGGTTGGGACCGAGGGTAGTTCTTCGGAAATATGTGGCCGGCATGAATGAAACGATGTGTCGGTGTTTTTTTCGTATTGTTGTGTTTTTCAATTACCATTGGAGTCTTTTCAGGGACGACATGTTTATGTCCATGTAGGAAGAGGACCTTCTGGCTCTTCTTGGAATGGATGTATTATATCAGGTTGTTTGGAACCTGGTGGATGTTTTTAAAGCTAAATTTAATTTTTTTCATTCAGTATTTTTTTATTTTAAAACCGGTATCAGGTATCAGTCTATTTACAATGTTATTTGTTTATTTAGAAATAATATTTCCAAATCAGACAGTGATTTCGATAGTAACAATTTTGAAAATGTTTGATAAAAACAAGTAACACACAAAACTACCCAACATTAAAAAGCAACTTGTTGATTATACCCAGAAAGATTTAAATAAGTATGCATTACGTTACGTTGTTAAAAACTTAGTTTTTTGTCATATACTAGGTCCAGAAAAAGTATTTTAACCGATTATCTATTATTATACATCCAACATTTGAACCAAAAATTGAAAAATATAAAGTTGCAATACTATTAAGTTAGAGTACTATCAAGTATTGCATATCTATTAATATCAAGTTGGCCATTCCTCATATCAAGGAACGCAATGTGATATAATGACGAATGCTACGATGGCGAATAAATCAATGCTAAATATATTTGTGGGGCTATTAATTTTTATCTGATAAAATCTAAACAATCAGAATCAGTTTGGACATGCTCTATACATAAATACAAGCAGTACTGACATAAAGCACAAGAATATTACAAAAATAAGAAGCTTTGTTTGCTGAAATTGTATAATTTACACTCATAATAAAGTTGCCATTATTTAACAGATAAATATTTCTAGTAAAATAGGAAATTAAAAGACAAAACGTAAAGCAAAAAGAAATAGAAAAATTGTACTGCAAAAAAGATCAAATTAATTTTCTATGGATTACCTTTGTATTTAAGGCAATTGTGCGTTTTTACCACATAGAGCTCGCAAGAATGGTATACCATCAAAAATGTTCCAGATTCTTCTGCATATACCATGTTATGGCAAAGACAACTAAATACACCGAAATATTAATCTCTGAGTTCACAAACAATATCACCGAAATATTCATAAAAGGAATTTCTTACATCAATAATGTCATGTTGTACAACTTACAGCAGTATACCATTAGTAATTAAACAAAATTTCACATATCTTTCCCGAGTTATCTTGTCCAGTAAGTAGTAAACTTTCTTAATCCATCCTGTGGAGTCCCCTCCAATGACAATCCTGCAAAGTGTATACTGCTATATAATCCAAACGAATGCAATTGTTCTGAAGAAGGATGTCTACAACTCTAAAGAAAAACCCTTGCGATATATCTGAAAACTCGTGGAAAAAAATAAAGGGCCCTCAAATATTGAATATACCGATAATCAATTTACTGCATATTTAGCATTAGATAACAATTAAAAATAAACTCGTCAAACAAATTGTAAAAAATTATATATAATTGGTGGAATTTACCAAATTCTGAGGCTTTAAAATAAACCTGAATAAAACCTGATGTAACGCGATATAATAAATATAACATATAATATAACAATATAACATATGCATTGACTTAACTACAAATGGAGATTTAATAGGTATCTGATTATATAATAAAACAATATAAAAATGTTAACAAAATTAATTCCTAATGTTGACAGTATATTTCATGAAACTTGCAAATATTGATTGAATACTCAAAACGAAATTCCAATTTGTGCTTTTTGTTTGATTAATATCTTATCAAAAACGACACACTTATACAAAACTTAAAAAAACAATGTGTGGTATTTAAGAAACATGTTTGTAATAAGTACACGATAAACGTTACGCAAGTCTTGTTCAGGTTAAATCAACACAGATACCCATAAAACCATATATTAAAATATTTAATTTATAAACACAGATATTACTTCCAACCTTTCTTATTTGAACAATTTAAAACTCATTTGTTATTAACATTCAGTGTCTCTTTGTTCTAATTTTTTTGTTAAGCTTTCATTGCCGCTAATTGTAAATCTAATGACACGATAAATGAGAATGGTGTCAAACTATTGCAATTAAACAAATTCGAAAGACCTTAAAATAATTATCCTATTAATAATGCAACGATAAGCAACTGTTCGGTCAAAAATATACTGTTGAAAATCTATTAAGTTAATAATTGGAGGTCAAACAATTAAGATCAAATATATATAAAAATATAATGGAACTTTATTGATTTAAAAACATTCTTTTGTTATATAAAACATCGATCATTAATGTTCTTGCATTGTCAGTTTTGCCAAAAATAATTAACCTAAGATGAATAATAAGCATTGTTAACATTTTACATGAAGTACTGTATGAAAAAAACTAAAATAAGAAATTCAAAAATAATTTAATATCCTAATATTTCGCGAAATTGCCAAACGTTATTTTTTTATAACTTTTTGATATCTTCCAAGTTGGTTGTTGTACCATTAAATTTTACATAATTTAATTTCAAGCCTGTGAAAATGTAGCAAATCAGACATATTGTATATTTATTAGCTCTATGTCCTTTAATGAATGTTTCTAATTGAAATCGTAAATTTTCAATTTGTATAAAATGGGTTGAAATTAAAATCCTCCAGTCTTCAGCATACTGTGTAAATGGAGTAATGTAATATAATTATATTCTTGATGATATCAATAGTTCTAGTTCATGTGGTCTGTGACAAGTTTCAGCAGCTTTTTTGTTGTTTTCTTAGTTGTACCAGGTTTTAATACTGCATCTAAAAATTCATATTGCCACGAGCGTAGTTTACTGTTGAAAACAAAAATTCAAATTGTTGTCTTTCCCTATATCCAGAAAATAATATTTCTTTGAGAATTTATTATGAAAAAAAAAATAGTTTATTGAATTATAATTATTTTATTATTTTGTATATATGTTATTTGTAGAATATTTTATTTAAAATGAATAATTGATGAGATAATAAAATTATTAAATTAATATTTAATATTTTAATAAAATATTCTTAACTTTTTAGGCTAACCTTAATATGTTACAGTTCTTAATTGCCTTTAATTATTAGTTTTTCGTGTTCAGAAAATCCCCAAAAAATCCCGCTGGTTTGGAAACACAGAAAAATACTAGTAAACAAACACGCACTGTTGAAATATCACGTAAATTATCAAAGCTATATAATTAAATGAGTTAGAACAGCTCGAAGATAGACGCATACACTAAAGAGGTTTATTGAACCTTTACTCTGTGTCGATTTCGTCAGAATGTCTTTTACATATTCCGAAGTTACTCAACGGTTATTTGTAACTCATTCATCCTACATTAAAAAAGCTGCACCTTGTCACATAACATCTTTATTTCGATCTGATGATGGTCGGTTTTCGCTCAAGTTTGTACCATGGGAAAGATTATATCGGAAATGAGTGTCGACATTGTTTTTTCCCATAATTTTCACTATTACTCGATAAGTGTTTTTTATATTCTGGGATTACACTGCGTATCGAATATTTTTAACGATATTCATTACTCAAAATATTTTTCAAAACAGAACTCTTAACTTAGTTTGTTGCTTATCTTTTCTATGATTTGCTGAATATTTTCATAATCAAACGCATAGAGGTTATTAGTTTTTTCCAAATTTACTTATTCTGTTAAACTTTAATATTCTCAGTGAACTCAAATTAATGTCATTATTTTGAATTTGACGTAATTGCAAATGCAAATATGTTATAGTGTTAAAAAATCTGTTATCGGCCCATAACTACATCTAAGAAGATGCCTCAGGCATAACTTCAAGCAAACTACTGATATTATTATATTTTCCACCAACGTTTATTATGTATAAAAATATTTCTATCAGTACAAATTCGTATTTTTTTTACTGCCCACCAAATATTTTAAAATATTTGAAATTTGATTATTTGAGAAATGAAATATAAAACCAACACATTTTACTGTTTTAAACCGAATTTTAAAGTGCTTTTTACACAGTCAGACCCTTTCAACTTTCATCGGCTGTTTAACACTTGTTCCCAAAGATATTCAGACATGTTTCTTGTAAAAACATTCAGGTCAAACTATGCTGGTGGTCCTGGTTGGTAAATTGCCCAAAAAATATATCAACGAAAATATATTGATTTAAGCGATTGCCAATAAACTTATTACGAAATTGATAAGGTAATTGAAAATCAACTTTAAATATATCAGGAACTAATAATGAAGTTCAAATAATATACGTGTTAACATTTGAACCTGATATATCTAATTCAAACAATTTTGGTGAGATTAAATGTCGGAAAACCGTCCATTAAAGGACTAAGCTAATAAAAACAATAAACATCGATGAGTCATTGGTTATCTGTTTGGGTTTTATGCATGTGTTTGATATGTATCCGAATTATTAGACTTGGTTAATTATGAGTTGATTGTTATCGATGTATAATAGAAAAAACACATATCAGCTAATTAAATAATACGCCGTAAAAGCTTTTTCTTGTTATGATCTAATTTTTATATACATTCTCACAGAAAATACATTTATTAAATTATTTATCTCATTTTATGGAATTCTAAATTTTATTTTCGAATTATAAAAAGCGCTGGATTGAGTATTTATTTGTTCACAGTTGATCAAAACAAGTGATAATTACTTTTTGTGGTACTGCAGTTTATAATTATTTGAATTTTAATGAATACATGTTCTTGGAATATATTACAAGTACATTCTCCTTAAAATAACATATATCTTTTTCACTCTAACTTTACACATTCATTTAATAAACTAATGATTGCGAATGATGAGGATGAGGGATGTAATGAAGTGTTAAGTTATCTATCGGTCTATAAACTCATTTTAAAGGATTCACAACAGACGGCGCTGTGTATTAATCCCATCGGATACATTTGTAACCAACTTCATGATGAAGACTCACTTCAACAAAATTCACTTTTTAATGTGTCTTTTTATCGAATTGTGAACAAAATATTTTTGCAGTGCGTTGAAAATCTTTGAATTTGTACCGAGTAAATCGCATTTACAAGAAAAGTTTTTATTTTTTGCCTCAATTTGAAGAAAATGGTGGCTGAAGGTTATCGAATGATGTGTGAAGTTTATGGGAACTATATTCCATCAATATACGTTTCAAAAGCGGTGATTTTCACAGCGAAGACAAAGGGTCGGACTTCTGGACAGTTGAAACAAATTGAAGACGAAGATTTGAAGGCGTTACTCGATGATAATCCATGTGAAACGCAAGAAGAATATACAAAATTGTTGGTAATAATACAAGAAACAATTGCCAGTCGCATGAAGAACATGAGAGTGATGCGAAAGCTTAGTTTTTTTTGCACCGTTTTATGATATGATAATAATATGATAATCCAAAGCGAAAAATCATGAAAATCACCTGGTCTTGCATCATTATCAACGTCGCAGTAGAATATCCATGGCTCTAAGCTAAGGCTATCAATGGCAATCACTAGCGAATACAATTGATGCGGTGCAGCATCAGTTACAGAGATATTTAGAGCACTGCGCGAAAAACGGCGAAAAATACAAGCAAATACATAACAATATTATTCTTCGGCATGACAACGACACACAACATGTTGCGAAACCGGTGGAAACGTACTTAGAAACATTAAGATGGAAAGTGCTACTGCAGCGCTTTACTTCATATAAAGATACAAAAAAATATGTCGATTTTTGGATAGACTGAAAAGATACATCGTACGATCATTCACAATAAATCTTCAAATAAAGAATATTATAATATTGATATTACAGGTAATATGAGAACATTAGTATCATTTCTATGCATTTAAAAATGTATCGACACGAAATCTCGATTGAATATGACACTGTCTGAACAGGCTACGTGCTTCGGGTTGCGTAACTCCTCCGCGGAGCTGCAGCCATCTAAATATTGAATAATTACCAGGTATCAGAAGGACAGAGATTTGGATGAATTATGTTTGTGCGGTCGCTGCATCTAATCTGGCATTAGAATAATAAGCTGACATTTTTTCCGTCGATATATAACCGTCGACACCGTATAATCTGTCGGGACAATAAAAATTCCAACGGAATTAGGTCAGGTGCGTGAGGCGTGAGTCCCATCGTTCGCGTATTTCGTCTCGGTTTGATCAGTTCTTCCGTTATCAAATTTAAAAATTTATAAATTAATGTTTTGAGAGGCAATGCGTGTGTCCGAGCATGTCAGACATTAAATAGAGTTAACATATTCAGTCAGCGGCCTTGGTAATGCAAATAAGCATTTAGTCTGCTTGCACCGGCACCAAAAACATCACGAGTTCGAATCCCGTTATGGGCATTGACGTTTGGATGTTTTAATGCAGTCTACATAACACACTAATATTGACTGTAAAAATGTAATAAAAACAAATAAGTTTATTAATTTTAATTATCTCACTTTTAATATCAGATATTAAAAGGTAAATATAAATGATAATGTCATTTAATCTTATTCCAATGAGGGTTATTCATAGGGATGTGTGATTACTGTTGTCCTACATAGAATTACTATATTTAAGGTAGCCTATATGTAGTATTTCAAGACCTATAGAAGCCAGGTTGTTTGCACCAACACAGTTCACTCAACAATCCCTGCTGTGACTGTTTATAATTGTGATACTGACCCATCAAAATCGTTCGTTGATATAATTAGTACAGAAACAACTATTCTTATTCTTATTATGTTATCTTTAACGCATATTATTTTTTTATATAAATCAACTGTTTGAAGAATTGCACATTACACACGTCAACAAAGTGTGGTAACCATGGCAACATTACATTATATTAAAATTTATTATGGCAAACATACGTGTTTTGGTTACTCTTTGGTGATCAAACATAAAAGAGTAACATTGTGTATATGTTGGATGTTCATATTATTTTATCCATCATCTGTATGTTCACTTGTCTTGCTGGAGAAAACGAAAGTAATATTGAACTCAACATTAGCCTGACATATTCACATCAAAGATGTACACTGAAAGCAAAACGGGTCGGTCAGGTCTATGATTTAAAGGCAATCAATGCACACGTTCATAATTGGAGAATTATGCATCGTTTCCTTTCGTTTTGTTTATTTTTCGTATATAACCCGTAAAAACAAACAACCCGAAGCCTTGTAACAATCCGACGCGATAATAAAATACAATATAATAAACGCTACATTGCCCGCCATTAAAACAACATCGAATACATTTACATGAGAATCGTTTTAAGTTCGACATAAATTAAAACGGAAAGCCACAAGGTCCGATGATTAGACCACTCTCTCGCCTCTCCTCTTAAACTCGAGATGCCCGAAAAACAATAATTAGCCACGATAAAGACGGCCAGACACCACGAGAAGGAAGGAGCGACTACTATACTACCACCGCCGCCGCACCGACCACGACAGATTATGCATTCAAAGATTCTTCGTTAAAAACTCGTTTAATTCCGTGGCGCGGCGAGAAGAAGAACAACAAAAAAGAAAGATGACAGAGGGGAAAAAACGAGTGATAATAAGAATAAGTGCAAGAACCACGTTTTCGAGGAGGGCATTGGTTTTAAAAGGTTGGGCTTATTTAAAATGCAATCTTTGAAAATGCTTGGTTTTGATTAAAATGGAATTAATTGAAATTGGAAACGTCTGCAACTCAGTTATATCATTATATAATCCTTATAATGATAACATAACATCAAGGATGTTATTATCTCTGTAACAATACTCTATTTGATATAAATGTGTAACTTTTGGTATATAGATGTTCAAACAACATACTTCAGTCCAAAATATATGTCCTAAATTACAGTATTGGCTAATTCCCCAATGGTATATGAATATAGGAAATAGACAGTCCAGATCTTAGGCCTCTTTTGGGGTTCTCCATACATAAACTCGACCAATCTTTGGTTCGGCTTATTTAAAATTCAATCATTGAAAATGCTTATTTTTGTTAAAAATGGAATTAATTTAATTTGAAAACGTTTGTAACTCAGTTATATCATTATATACTCCTTGTAATGATCATATAACAGCAAGGATGTTATGTATATCTCTGTTTGAAGTTAGAACTCTTAAACGTGTATTTTATAAATGTGTAGCTTTTGGGATATAGATGTTCAAGCACCATACATCAATCCAAAATATATATCCTAAATTACACTGTTCGCTAATTCCCCGATAGTGCTACCAAAATGTAAAAAGTAAGCAAACCATGGAGGAGACTCAGTCTAAACACAAAAATGTATTAATGCACAGGGCATGTAATTGGTCAATTGAAGTCCCCGGCCTGACGCGCTACTAAAATTAAATCCATATGTTTTTTAGTTAGCCCAAACCCTCAAAAGATGCGTGTATAAATTTGACAGCTGTCAGATCATTAGTTTGTGAATTATAACATTTTGAGTGAATCAACTGTTGTTATTGTGAAAAAATGGATAAAAAGGAATTTCGCGTGTTGATAAAATATTACTTTTTGAAGGGAAAAAATACAGTTGAAGCAAAAACTTGGCTTGGTGCCGAGTTTCCGGACACTGCCCTAGGAAAATCAACCATCAAGGATTGGTATGCTAAGTTTAGACGTGATGAAATGAGCACCGAAGACGGTGGACGTAGTGGACGCTCAAAAGAGGTTGTTACCGACGAAAATATTTTAAAAATCCACAAAATGATGTTTGTTGCAATATACGCAGACGACACAGCAATCTTAGCATCCCATGAAGATCCAGTCGCAGCATCAATAAACCTACAAACCCACCTGGAGCAAATACAATTATGTTTGAAGACATGGCGCATTAAAGCCAATGAAACAAAATCCACCCATCTAACGTTTACCCTGCGTAGAAAAACATGTCCACCAATGAATATCAATCATCGTCAACTGCCCAAATCAAGGCATGTTAAATATCTTGGTATGCACTTAGATCGACGCCTAACCTGGAAGAAGCACATACTTTCTAAATGAAAACAACTTGGATTGGCTCATGGGACGCAAATCCAAGTTATCATTAGATAACAAGGTATTGCTGTATGAGTCTATACTCAAGCTTATTTGATCATATGGAATCCAACTATGGGGTACCGCTAGCAAATCTAATATATCCTTCATCCAACGGTTCCAAAATAAAGTGTTGCGAGCTATTGTTGATGCTCCGTACTATATTTAAAATAAAGTGATACAACGCGATATTCCTAATCCGTGAATTCCACAACCTATAACGAGTGTAATTCAATGTGTTTGTGTGAAGTACTTCGAAAGAGTGTCAGTGCATCCCAACATATTCGCTAACCAGCTAAATATGCCACGTGATAGCAAAGTGCGTAGACTAAAACGTTTAACACCACCTGATCTAATTATTGGACATATATAGACTTTAGAATGAGCTTTAGAATAAGACTAACTAATTAAGACAATATTTTATACTTATTGCTTATAAGGCAGAGTGTGGAATCACAAAGAGTAAAAAAAAAATTTTTATCACGATAGGGAATTACTTATTAATGATTTTAGATATTTATATATTATATTGCTATGAATAAAAACATAAAATAATGAGAACATAATGAATCTATTAATATGTTGAATTAAACACTATTTAAATACTGCTCATTTAAATACCTGTTGCAAAATAATAGGTGAGATGTATATTCATTGCTTACTCATAATATTTAAAAGCAATCGGGAATTGTATACTCTTGAGTCATCACCAGCAGAAGATTTGTGACTAAGAACAAAGGGCATCGAATAACTCTTATAATTTCTAAGATTATTACATTCAGCATTAGATGAAAAATATGAAGAATCTAAAAAATTACCTCTAGTTCTTACTCTCGAAATAACGCAAATAAACATGGTGTTATTTCAAAATATTCTAAAATCAAAGTATGCATTTTATTATTTGCAGCTGAGTAATCTTTAATTTTTTATACTTAAAACCTTTGGAATAATTGTAATTGTACTATGTTATTTATTTATTTAATTAAACATTATTTAAACAATACTAACAATTTGTAGCAGATGTCTTGTTGACACAAAATATGAAACAATAAAAATCGGATGCTATTTCTTTCTTGCTATTTGTCTCTCCTTGAGTCATCATCAATATTTGTGACTCACAACAGACACAAGTTAAGTCATATTTTACTTGCAAAGGTATTACTAAACTAAATATAGTTCATTTCAATTTTATATGAGAACCTTAACTATTTCCTGGAATTAAAAAAATATACATATAGTAATGATTCATAACTATGACAAATATAAAAATTTATTTAATATACTATAATATTAATAAAAAAATTGAGGTGTAACTATTTGTAACTCCATCATAAGTCGATTATCTCTATCTTAGATATAGATATTATGAATTTTCTGATTCGATTCTTCTAAAAAAAATACTAGATTCTTTTTATCGATGAAGTATGTTCGCAATAGTAATTCTGATTTATTTATACAACTGAGAAAATTCAAAAAAGAATTGGGGCTAAAAGAGAATCCGTACTGGAAAGAGTATGAGATGAGATGACAATTATTATGTTACAGAGTATTGTAAATTATTGTTTGCAAGTATTATTTTTATCCACGAACTATGGTAATTCTGATTTATTCAAACAAATTCAATGAAGAATCGAAATACAATGAAAATTTTCAACATAAATGTGACCATTATTGTATTGGAAAGCATTGTTGTTTAATAATCTAATTTAAATGACATTATCGGTAATTATGTACGTATTCCGTCGTCGTTTATATTCAAAAGCAACAATATAAGTATAAGGAAGCTGTGACATTTATTTAATTTTTCACACACTCATACCCACCTGATTGGATTGATCTTTGACCGGCTGGATGGAAATAAATGAATGGAACTATTCGTCTGTGAATCAAACGTTAAATCGCGATATCAGGTACGATGTACACAACGACGCAGTACTTAACCCGTACTCATTTATAGCAAGACTTGTTATGTAAGTTTTTGCAAAATTCCGAGAATCTTTCAGCGAGTACCAGTACCGTGTTATTAGTGCAAATAAAAGTGTTGTTTATATATATTTTTCTCGTAATTTATTCATTCAATTTTCTGAATAAATTGAAAGCTTTTATTATTCGATGGCATTAGTTTCGTAAACCAAGATACCATCATCTAGGAGTATGATATTACAACTAATTATTAATCTATCAACTTGTATCTAGTTCGATGTTGCCATATTTCTAATTATACATGTTGTCATATATCTATACACATGCTTGTTTTGATAGAATTCTAATAACTCCGAATCCAAGAAATTTTGCCGACTGATGATCAATGTGAAGATTATCCAGGACTGTATCTAGAATTCTAACTAAAGAATTATTCATTATTGTTCGGTGATGAATATCGAGACATTCATATAATAATCAAGGTATATAGATTATAGAGAAATGTCACAAAATGTCCGAGTGATGATTACAATCGAGTATATGTATCATATACGTCAATTCTTTATATGTTGCATGCTTTTATGCACCAAAATCTCTTGATCTTATTACGCCCTCTATTTCTAGACATATTCCTTGTATTTTGATTTGATATAACCTGAATTCAATAAACTTCTACTTGTAAATATAATAAGATGATTTCTTTTTATTAAATTTTTATTGACATATATTTTTGGCACTAATTTCTGTACTTTTGTTAAGTATTTATGTATTTTCTTCATATTCTATTTTAATTTGCAACAAACAATTCGTAGAGTATTTGGCCAGGATATTGCAAATTGCTTCAACAGATGCGTCACTAACTTAAATGAAACCATGAACCAGCTTTCTACTGGCCAGATGAATCAGCACGTAATGAATCCGATGCGTAAAATTGACGTGCCGACATGGCCATTACCTGAAGAAGTCCTGTTGTTCGGTTTTTCGATAAGCTATCAACCCTGATAAGAGGCAAAAAGGCACGAGCTAGACCAGTGTCTAGACAGGTAGAGATTGTCACTTATAACTTCGGAGACTTCGGATAGTGGATTCTCGATGAGCAAACATCATCAACAGATAACTTCGGTTGTACAAGTTTTACGACAGATGATGATTTATTTGGACCGAGCTACGCTATTGGCTCGTTCTGACGTCAGTTTCTACCAATGGGACGGCGATGAAGTCAGATCGGGAAGGCGTACGTGCTTCGGCCTATATAAATGTTATCGGTAAACTATTTAAATCGTTGATCCGTAAATATTGATCCATTTTTTCTGATACTCTACTTTTTCTGAATCGAACTAAAATGTTTCAAACATTGTTTATTCTCCGTAGTAACAATAATCTTTTAATTGAATGTAATTTATCTTTTTGTTCTATTTTTCGAGATTAATTCTAAATCAAACCTAATCAAACTGCACCTAAGCTCACAGCTTTGCTTCAATGAAACTGTATATATTTTTATGTGGGTCAAGATATTTATCTAGGCAACTCTACCAAAATAATTCAATTGTCTGACGTAATATTTTCGAGCTTAAAGAATATTATATATAGTCAATTATTTTTTAAAAATACATTTAGGCTCTGGCATATAACAAAATTTTAATATAAATAAAATAATTGAATAAATATTCTATTAAATATAATTTATTTTAACATTATAGTACATCAAATACATTTATTATTGAAGAACTTAAAACTACAATTAATTTTACAGCCACAATAATTCATAGGTTAGAGTTGTTTTATTATATATATATATATATATATATATATATATATATATATATATATATATATATATATATATATTGAGCTTTTTTCCACACTAGCATCGATAGGGTTCTAGGCGCGTTTTTGTATGTAGTGGTATCCCTCGGCCTAATCCACTTAATTAACAATTGTATATCTGAGTAATGTATTATACGTTCATTAGAGAGCATATTTATGTTTTACGCTTAGTTCTTGTTTCTTTTGGTGCAATGATCCTTGTAAAGTCATTATGATATTATTATATTTCTCTTTAGTTTGTCTTGTTACTATCTGTATACATCTTTCTTGATAAAACTACATTTAATCACTGCATTCTCCTTAATGCATTTGCCATATCTGCAAAGCAGTTAGTGTTGTTTCTCTACTCATACATGTTAACCAAACGTTCCTGTATATTCTGAACAATAACACTCATACTCATAAAACTTTCACACTCTGTAATACAATTCCCTACAATTAAAGTCTATTAATTGTATACTTACCTTTAGTGGTTTCCTCTTTCATCACGGTGTGTTGGTAATCGTCAGCATTGAATCATAAACCAACATTCATAAAGTTTTATTCAATCACAGTCACTTTCAGAAATACTAGTCATGTTAATAACCAAGCTGTTTATTTCCAATCTATTAAAAACTTGCTCAAGGTTCTACCATTTGTCAATTTCGTCTTCAATGTGTCTGATCGAGCTCATACAAATCGAAGGTGTTATTTCCGACAATGCGTCTTTCCATAAATCGAGACAGTTCTGGTTTGAATATCCTCCTTTACCCGAATATCTATTGTAATAATTCTTTGCAATACCCCATATCAACTCAATTGGATTAAAAATGCAGTGATAGAGAGGGAGACATAATACTCTGTGGCCATAACATTCAGTAATCTGATCTACTATGTATCTTTTCTCAGGCTTAATTCTAAAAAAGTAAATTAAATAAAATGAAATTAAATATTTCATTTATATTTACCGAGTAATAATTTGGAATAGTTCATTCTTTAACATGATTTCCTCGAAACTTATTTTATGTATTTTAAGACATTCTTTAATTGCAGCCTTTATTAATGAACTTGTTAGGATTTTCTCCACCAGTGTACTATATATATATGGTAGATATGGTGCATTGCAAATAACAATAACTGATGGTTCCTCCAAGTTCTTTAAAAGCTGATTTTTAAACTACTGCAAAGATAAGTTATGGTTCATTTCTTCATGGTAGTCACCCTTGGACTTAGAGAAACACTAATTCTGCACCAGGAATAAAACCATTCCAGTTTCCAGCATGAAGAACTATATGTCTGCAATGAATAAATGTTATAACTAACAAGACCTAATCAATAGCTATTCCAATTTCATGATTTATTGTCATCTTGCCATGAGCAACCCAATATACCATTCTGAAATATTCATGGCTTTTTTAAATATATAAATTGATATAATTCTTCCTTGATGTCATATGTTTTTAAAAATTGTATTTTTTTAAAAGCAATCTCTGGAAGTTCTATCTATCCCTATCTATATATCTTAGTTCTCATTCTATCTCTTTTTCAATAGAATAAAATGACAAGGATAATATTGTCTGACTGTAAAATAAATTTACAACTTTAGATAGACATATATTGATACTCGTGTCACTGCTATTTTCAATTGTCTATATAATAGTGTATTACTAAAAAATCGGTTCTTATCGTCGGAAAACATATTTGGATTCATTTCGCGACATTTTGATTGTTCATAATGATCTATCAAATTTTCATAATATCAATCATTTAATAACCTGAAAACTTATATAGAACTAATTACGTTTATATGAAGAAAATCGGAATGCCTACCTCACCCGCTTTTTTACCAGGCATTGCCTCTGTAGATTTTTTTAAAATAACATCTTTATTGGATATGCTTAGTACAATCATAATTATAAATTAATTTATTATTACATTTCATTTGTACCTTGATTAATTCATAAGCAAGACGAGTGCGAATAGTATGTATTCCTCATTTATAAAATTATAATAACTTAAGCTATACACTAAAGTTATACACTTTATATAAGTTCGTATGGTTTGATTGGCTTCAATCTTCTGATTCCCTTCGTAAATCCATTTGATTTCCAGGTCATCGTGCAGTTCTTCGTTGGTTACGTATCGATAGACATTGGTAATCAATCGAAGAACTTTGTTTTGACAGCGTTGTATGACTAGTTGATTTGAATTTTTAATGCAACCCCATATTTGCACACTATAGATCCAAATTGGCTTTATGATTGATTGATAAATCAATATCTTTGATTTTAGATCAAGTTGAGAGTATCTTCCAACTAACCAGTATAGTTGTTTTATTTTGGTTCTAATGTGTTTTGCTTTTTGTTTAACATGATGTTACCTCTGTAGATTATAACTTTTTTTATGAAGATTAGACAAAATCACACAAACCAATGTTGCTAAATAACTGATGGCACTATTTAATAATATAATATAATTTTCTTATTTTTAAAATAACGATACTTTTTGTCGGAAATAGTTGGTTTCTGAAAAAAAAACACGAACTGCTAACGAAACTATAACAGGAACTTGGGATGGTATCCTGCAGAGAATCCTGAAATAGATTCTTATCTTCAACACCTCCTCTGTGCCTTGATTTTTAACCAGTTAATCCCGAAATAGTTTTATAGGTACGTAACATCGGCATTGTTATTATCAGACCGTTCTGTTTTCTTTTATGAGTCGCCAGTTACACAATTCAGTCATTTCCCTTAAAATACGACCGATGGTGCCCATAATTTTGTAGAATTACTTTCCTGTTGGCTTTAAAATCACGCAACTTACGTATAATGTTGCGTACCTTGAATACAACAGACATACTAACATAATATACAATAATAAATTTTAATATGCATGTGCAACTAGCAGTTTACCAAGTGTACATCGGTAGAATTAGTTATGAAGTTTGACATCAATCATCAACAACAAATACGTCGCGTAACATATTACACAGTTTAACTAAGAGAACCAATGCAAAATGGGTTTGGTTTCGAGAAAAGTCAACACTAATCATGTCTTATACTCAATAAATGTATTAGATGCTTGCGTGTATTTTGATCAGCGAGATCTGTTAACGAAAATGCGAAGTATCAATGTAAACAAGAGTTAAATAACATAATCTACCTGTTAAATTCGATGGGTTTGACATTTCTTTACATAAATCAACAGATATCCATTCAGAATTATAGACTTATTTCAGATTTTGTTATTTTATTTGAAGAAATCTGAGGCCAAAGCTCATCAGACACTCTTTCCAGACGCTTATATGCGATTAATTGATTGAAAATGCCATTTCGAACCGTTTCAACTTCACGGTTTCATTGTCTGGTAGGCAAGAAAAGAGTTTTATTGTGGCTTATTGCGACTGGCGATGAAAAGTGGATTTACTAGGACAATTCCAAGTACAAAAAGTCATCGGTTAGCTCGTGGAGTCGTCAACATTGCTAAAACCTAAATGAATGAATGTATTACTGCAGATGTCTACCGGCATCAATTGATCAAAGTTGACGGCATGTTGTCGCAAAAATGACTTGCACTAGCGACTAATACAAAGTCATCCTCAAAGTAACGCTCGGCCAAATGTTGCAAGAATTGTGAAGGATACAATGTTATAGCGCGAATGAGAATTTATGCCGCAACCAGTGCATGATCGATGATTGGATCGCTGCCAAACCACCATTATTCTTTCGACAGGATATCGCCATGTCGCCAGAAAGATGGAAAACGATGGAAAATATTTTGGGTCACTCATTTGCGAAAAATATGTATGAAATATTTAAATAATAGTGTCACATTTTACGTACCATATCAAGTTGTTCGGTTGTCAACTAATCAAGTTTTGTCGTCAACTAGAAAAACGGGAATATGTGGTTTAATATATTATATGATATAATATATCTAAACTTCACCACATGAGTCAGCGATCCTCTAGCTTGTGGATGTCATCCCAGATTTGTAAGATTAGTTGGTCTATGAACTTTTAAAATGTAGCATCAGCCAGTAGTGGAAAGAAGCTAAAATTGGCTATAAAGTTAATGCCACAACAATTTGTACTTTCGTTGTTCTTTCCGCAAAATGGGCAAATTGTCGACTGTTGGAATCAAATATTTTGGAAAAAAATTTAAAATCTCGCATGAAGGAGCATTCTCAACACTTTGGAATTCCACAGGGTAGTGTCTTGGGACCACTTCTGTATCTACTTTATATTTCTGATATCCCAACAAAAGGAATAGTACTTGGAACATTTACCGACTACACAGTTATCATGCCAAAGAACCTAATTATATCACTTGACGGACACCCGATTCCTCAAGCAGAATCAGCTAAATACCTTGGCATTAATGTCGATGGTAGGTGGATTAAATTGGAAACATCATGTTAGAAAAAAAGCAGAGCAGATTGGACTTGGAAAGATATTGGTTTATCAGTCAATATTTATCATAAAGCCAATTTGGACCTATGGGGTGCAAATATGGGGTTGCACTAAAACATCGAAGCAACTAGTAATCCAACGCATCCAAAATAAATTTCTACGGTTAATTACCAATGTTTATCACAAGGTAACCCAAAAAGAGCTGCACGATGGCCTTGAAATCAAATGGATATATGAAATGATGGTACTCCGTATCACCTTGCTTGTGTGTTAATGCAAGTGCAAGAGAACAGTAGTAATAAACTAATTTGTAAATTAAAATTGTACTAAGCATGTCTAATGTAATATATAATTAATAAAAAAACTATTCTTTCAATGACTTTTAAGGTGTCTTAGGTTCATCTCCTTGATAATTTTTTTTAATCTAGATGTTTTCCCACGACTTTTTACATTCACTAGACCCAAAGAGTTGTTATAGTAGGTATACCCGTGATTGGTATTTGGAGATTGGAAAAAAATGTGATCGGAACGTTACCGTGGAGTATCATCCCATGAGAAAAGAACTATCTGTAGTGAGATATCCTTTTCGTCACAGTGTGTCACCATTCAATCTTCCCAAACAAATATACAGTTGAAAATTGAGCGTAAAAACCCTATCCCGTCGATGGCTTCAGATATTCGAGCCGTCCTGTATGCGACGCACTGACATCAGGTATCTGAATCATTCCCCGTATTATCTTGAAAGGAAATTCCAGAGGTACGTTTATCATCCGAAAGAGAACAAAAAGCGGGCATTGCCTCGGTCGAAAATTTACTGGCGAGAGAAAGAAAAAAACGAAAAAAAAACGAACGACGATGAACGAGACGGGCAGGAAAAGGAACAAGAAGAAGAAACGTAAAAACGGGACGACCCGCTCCGAATCAATTATGCAAGACGCCGCTGGCGCAACGTCCATTTGGCAGATGGAACGTGGACAAAAGGTAAACCATGGAGGACGTTCGACGGGACCTCCTTCTGCTCCCCTTCCCCCTTCCGCCGCGTGCATTTTCGACAATGACGTATTGAGGCTTTTATTTCGCAATCGAAAACGTTCAATAATAAAAATGTCCGAGTCGGTTTTATCGCGCCGCTTAGCTTAGTACCCAAAAAAGTACCTGGTACTACGAGTAAAAAAAACTATCGTCCTGCTAATACTCCCAGTATGCTGTTGAGCAGTTTCGAAGCTGACAGTTCCCGATTTTGCACTTGTATTTATTACATTGGGAAAAATGTTATTGTTTTTTTTATCAGTAAGTTTATATAAATGACGTATTAAAACTAAATTAAAATTATTTAACAATGTCTATGATCTGCACATTTCAGCGACCAGTTTTTTCATTTAACTTTATTCAGTCTCTTCGAATGTTTCCTTTCAAATATTCTTTTGATTCCGTCCTTAACCACATCATAGATGCTTTGATGTCATCATTGATGTTCTCACAGGTCTGACTAACTTGTATTTTTCTGAAGTATCATCGAAATTGTATATCTTCATATATTTTGAACAATAACATACATGCTCATAAAGCTTTCACGCTCTATAATACAATTCCCTACAATTAAAGTATATTAATTGTATACTTACCTTTAGTGGTTTCCTCTTTCATCACGGTGTGTTGGTAATCGTCAGCATTGAATCATAAACCAACATTCATAAAGTTTTATTCAATTACAGTCACTTTCAGAAATACTAGTCAAGTTAATAACCAAGCTGTTTACCATTTGTCAATTTAGTCTGCAATGTGTCTGATCGAGCTCATACAAACCGAAGGTGTTATTTTCGACAATGCGTCTTTCCATAAATCGAGACAGTTCTGGTTTGAATATCCTCCTCTACCCGAATATCTATTGTAATAATTCTTTGCAATATCCCATATCAACTCAATTTGATTAAAAATGCAGCGATAGGGAGGGAGACATAATACTTTGAGGCCATAACATTTAGTAATCTGATCTACTATGTATCTTTTCTCAGGCTTAATTCTAAAAAAGTAAATTACATCAAATGAAATTAAATATTTCATTTATATTTACCGAGTAATAATTTTAAATAGTTCATTCTTTAACATGATTTCCTCGAAACTTATTTTATGTATTCATTAGACATTCCTTAATTGCAGCCTTTGTTGATGAACTTGTTAGGATTTTCTCCACCAGTGTACTATATGGTGCATTGTAGATAACAATAACTGATGGTTCCTCCAAGTTCTTTAAAAGCTTATTTTCAAACTACTGCAAAGATAAGTTATGGTTCATTTCTTCATGGTAGTCACCCTTGGACTTAGAGAAATACTAATTCTGCACCAGGAATAAAACCATTCGTGTCTCTAACAGGAAGAACTAAATGTCTGCAATGAATAAATGTTATAACTAACAAGACCTAATCAATAGCTATTCCAACATTTACATTATTCCATGATCTTTTGTTGTCTTTATACTATATTTATTATCATCTTGCCATGAGTAACCCAATGTACCATTCTGAAATATTCATGGCTTTTATTAAAACTAAATTGAAATTATTTAACAATGTCTATGATCTGCACATCTCAGCGACCGGTTTTTTCATCTAACTTTATTCAGTCTCGTCGAATGTTTCCTTTCAAATATCCTTTTGATGTCATCATTGATGTTCTCACAGGTCTGACTAACTTGTATTTTTCTGAAGTATCATCGAAATTGCATTACTTCGAAAGTTATCTCATGAAGTTTTTCCCAATAATTGCCATCTTCATGACGCAATTTTTCTTGTGATGATCACCTCAGGAAAACTACTGCTTCTTCAACTTACATTTATTGATCTGATATATTCCCTCATCAAATAATATCCTATCTCGAAAATATATCTTAACTTGAAACCCTGCGAATAAATAGTGTTCTAAGTCCACATGTCAGGCTTACCTCCACTGAGGGTTTGGCGACTTCAACCCTCAACTCTTCAACCTTCGGGTGGGTGTCACCAATAGACGGTAGACACCCATCCAAGGCTGCGTCCCATAGGACTCCGTCTCTAGCTGAAGGCTCCCTGAGACACCTTTTCGAATTTGATTTCGGTTCGATTTCCGATTAGATTATTTACATTCTAGATCTTTTGTAAATTTCATGAAGAATTTTTACAGCAAAAGTATATAAATAAAGAACACTCATCAAAGTAGATACAAAAAGAATTTAAAATTCAGCAATATTACCTAATTACAATAATGCAGCTCTTTTATTGATGTATGATAAGAATAACATAATATCAGGTTAGATCCCATATTCAAAAAGTTACTAATACTCCCAATGGAACCTAACATCAAAAAGATTGATTTATCAGACAATAGCAAAGTCTTATGGGGTTCAAATATCGGTAAGTCGTCTTCCAATCGGTCAACGCTGCCAAAACAAAAGTCTGAATTAGCACACCAACGAAGTAAATGCATCTAAAAAGTAATTCAACATTTCAATGTAAAACATGAAAGAAAACTTAAATTTAGGAATATATCTAGGGAGAACCCATCGACCTTCACTTAGTCTCTGGTGTAATAATGTTTTTGTATTAACGCCGCTGTTTTTCTATTAAATGCACCTCACTAAACTACACAATATGGTTTTGTTCTTTTGAGTCTGTGTCCTGTTCTGGTATTATCCAAGAGTTGTATTACTTCGATATTGACATGATAATGAAGCCTGTTCTGATGTGTCCTTGCAATTCTCTTGATTTCCTGAGTGACAATCGGCATCTGAAGGTCTCGGTGTAAGTGATCAGTCCTGTAGGGTCGCAATGCACGTACTCATCATTAAATTTCGTATGTCTATATAGGTTTCAACATTTTCTTGTATAATAGCAATTTATTATGTACTGATAATTGTGACCTTCTTTCAATATTTGAATGCAGTCATTTCCTTTTCTTTTTTACATGTTCCTTCCAGCGAAAAAACAAGTGACACATTTTAATATGAATATATCCAAAAAATAACAAGGTAACGTTTATCAACGAAAGCATATGCTGTTAATGATCAGATAATTTTTCATCATTCTGTAAACAAGACTTGCTTTACCTTTCCATGAAACTTATCAACATATGAAAGCTTATAAATTATTCCTTTTCCTAATACGGAAAAACGGCGAGATAACATGGTTTAATTTAATCCATCGTCAAACAACATTGATGCCACCATTACGTTTATTTACCGGGTGTTTACTCCTATTTACCACATTATGGGTAATTTTATTTTAATCAACCCTAGATGTATACCCCCGTCGAAACACGTAATATCTCGGCAAAAGGCGTTCAATTTGGACATTAATCCTTATCTTATCAGTTCCAAATTAACTTTGAATCGTTTATATTAAGGGAATTGTCAGTGGCACTCGTCAGTACTTATTTAGTCATATTCTAGTCAGTTCTGTGATAATTGTTTTAGTATTTAAAAATGGGAAGATTGTTTTGTTGGACTCGGTCGTACTCAGTGTCTCATGTAAGTGTAGTGGCGTGGTGTGTGGGTTTTATATACATATATTATCAGTATCCTACATTAAAAGATATGTAAATGATTAAAGTAGTTTTTAAACTTATTACTTCAGAGCCAGAAATGTTCAATTAAATTTGTTCAAAGTTTTATTCATTTAAATCTTCTTTCTAGATTGATTTCAGAATTTGCGTGCCCGTGTATTAATTATAATATACATCTCTAGAATACCTCATTGGAATTTAAAATCCTCTAGGAGTTCTATTCTGTATTCTATGACAAATAAATGCTCTTTAAAAGTGGATTGAATAAATTCGCGTTATTTCCGATTTTTTAAATTTACTTATTTGAAACATTACCATATAAGAATACTAACCACCATCATCATTATCCCCAATAATTAACCGGTGTTTACGTCACAAGTCTATTAGGAAATCTTCCCTTCTTCAGTCGACAAACAGAACGGTAATCTTCGTAAATGGATCTATTCTTCGCTTGTATATTGATTGTTGCATTGAATGAGATCTCGACAAGAAACATCCAAAATTTGTCTTAAGCATCTTATTTACAATACTACAAAAAGTATTATCCATCGACAACCGCTACTTTGTCAATCTACAGATTCCATCTCGAAAGAACCATCTATCTTTTGAAGCTATCCACGAATCCCTCCATTTTTTGAGTGAAGTGAAGCGCAACAGTCAGACAGTGCAAGATCTGGAGAATAGGTGGGGTGCACTTTTCATTTTACTATTTCCAAGTGTGTTTTCAACAGTTTTGCAACGTGTGACCGAGCGTTGTCATACAGAAGAATTACATTGTTGTGTCTTTGGTGGTATTCCAGCTGTTTCTCGCACAGTGTTTCTCGCTTCAAATCATCGTCTTCCTTTTTTGGCTGTCCAGAACGCTCTTTTTCTTCGGTGTCAGAATCACTGCTTTGAAAGTGTCGAAACCAATATCACACTTTGAAATCAATGGAACATGGCTGCCATAAATCACTTCACGCAGCATTCAGTAGCAGAAGTAAAAAAGTAATACTTTGCAACCTGCTATACGTTAAACCTACTTTTCTTCAAACTACTACGTGGTTCTTGACTCTATCCAATATCCCAAACCACGAAAGGGATGCAGGATGCACTAAATAATTCTTATCAAAGATCAGTTTCCATTAATATTCCCCAAGAGCCAAGGCTCATTTCGAAATAAACAGTTCGCAAATTATTAATATATCCTAGCTTCATCACAACCATATACTATTTAACGGAACAAATTCACACATTTCCAACGCACTGAAAGCATTTTTTGTTCACATTTGGACGAAATGGCACATATTGAAGCTACGGTTAGTGAGGCTTCAGCATGTTCATCGATTTCTCCGTCAATTATGGCCCCATTTTCAAAATTCTTTTTTTATTCGAAAGATTGCTCTTCCGAGGTGGTCCTGTTGGAACCAAGTCAGGATCTGGTGGGGGAAAGAGGGGGAAAACGAGTGGAAACCTCAAATTTCAAAGGCAAAATTTTCACATATTTCATTTCATTTCACATTTTTTAATCTAAAATAATAGATATTTGTGTGTAATATTATTGCTGAACTGATATGACGGAAAATCGGAAGTTGTTCAGTGTAAAAGCCATTCAGTTTGCTTTTTAAGCACTAACCATATGAAAACACGTAAAAATACCGCAGGCTTCTTTCTGTGTTCTATGGTGTGATGGGTAGAGCGTTCAGCTCATATGCGGTGGCCGCGGGTTCCATTCCTGACGGGGATAACAGCTTTTTATTGTTTTAGTTTGTTAACACTAAAAAGAGAGAAATAAAATATTTTGAACAAAATAAATGAACCGACTTCAAAAATATGAATACGGAACTGAATAAAATGTAATAAATGATCAAACTTCATTTTTATCAAACAGATTTTTAACAAAAAAAAATTTAAAACAGAGTATGTACATAATCGTTGTAATAATAATAATAAAAATAAACAAAAACCTTATTTCTCTTATCTGCTACACGTATAGTCTATTCAAAGTTTTTTAGTAATGCGTCGTGGATATTTGTGACGTTGAAACATTACAATGTTGCCGCATCAACTCTGAGTTTTAATTCAGTTTGGCTTTGACATATAACAAAATTATAACAAATTTTTTATATATATATATATATATATATATATATATATATATATATATATATATATATATATATATATATATATATATTCTACTATATACAAACAATTTAGTTAAACCTATTTATCTATTTACAATATTATTTTATCTACTACCAACTGATGACTTTGAAGTCGGTGCCGATGAAGAAATTAGATTTGTTTTCTTGGTAATTTAATTTTATGTATATATATGTCACAAACTTATTTTATTATTTTTATATTGTTTGGGCTGGACACCGACTTCGAAGTGGTTATATAAGATATGATAGAAAAATATTTTATTTTTATAATGATTTTTAAATCCATAAATTTTGAACAGGTATATCCTGACGCGAACATAAACAATAAGTCAATAACCGTTTGAGAAATAATCCCTGTTTACTATTATTAATACAGATTTAGATCATTAAAGTCAGTCATTAAATCGCAATTCGATATGCTGAGGGAACCAGATTGTGCCCGTTGTATTTCTCATTTTATCATGTAACATGTCGAAAGCCTCACCCACTAACATACTTATGATGCATTGTAAACGTAACAACCATTCTGTATCAGATAGAAACGTTTAACGGCCATTAATTATGGTACTTTCTTCCGCACGAAATCGGTATGAAAATGTATGCAAAATGCTTTTCTTTTTCGATTATAAAGTAAATCAAATTACAGGAAAGTAATCTTAAAGTGAAAAAGATCCTGCATTCTAAGAAACATTCTTGCAAATTTTATTTATATGAGTTGCTTTAGTTATTTGCTTCTTTTATATTACACTGTATGGAAAGTTCACTATATAAGTTTTTTTTTATTTAATTATTACATTTGTTAGTCTCTAATAATGTTTATGTATTAACATTATTGTTTTTATCTTTACCTTTATTGTTATTACTGTTTCATCTATTTCCACTGCACCAGATCAAATAATTTGATTCTTTTTTGTCTGTGTCCTGTTCTGGTGTTATCCAAGAGTTGTATTACTTCAATATTGACATGAGAATGGAGTCTCTCCTTGCGAGTCTATTGAATTCCTAAATGACAGTCGGTATCTGAAAGTAGCGGTGTAACAGGTCAATTGAAAAGTCCCCAGATCTGGCTCCAGCGACTATTTCCTGTTCTCAGATCTCAAAAGATCGCCGAAACTAAGGTCCATTTTGAAGCAAAGGACAAATCGTACTACAAAAATGGTATCTAAAAGTTGGAGGGTCGCTATTATCAGTGTATCCCCTTGAAGGGAATTATGTTGAATAAAAAAATTAATTTTGCCAAGAAAATGTGTTTTACTATGGTAGGCCGAGGACTTTTCAATTGACTTGTTAAGTAATCTGTCCTGTAGTACCTGGGTGTACCTACAATACTTCTCAGGACTTCTAATATTACATTTCTCGGTATAAATATCAACAAATATGTCATAGTTAAACTAATATTAGTTCATCACCATGAACAGCTTACGACTATCATGAGTCTTTTCTCTGATAGTCTTCTCTGGGCAAATTTTAACTATAAAATAATTATAAATTTTCATAAATTAAAGGTTGTTCTCTGGCGCTTCGGATCCACCAATTTCCAATAATACATTAATGAAACTTTTTCAAAGAGTGATATTTTGAAATTTAACTAAACCGAGAGTAGAAATCCTTTATTCAAATTTCGATTTTTTCAGTCTTACACATTGCCCTATGAGTTTCACTATATAACAACTCCCTCCTAAAGGAAGGACCATCGGTCGTTGTTCCATCTGGGCAGCTTATAATTGTAGTAAAACTGTTTGTGAATATCGCCTGTACCTTTGTCCGCCAGCTTGCCTTTGGAAATTTTCTGGATAGCACTGTTATTACCAAATGTACACTTTGAAGTGCAAAGTGCATTCAACTTTCTGTAAACTATATTGGTTTACAGCAATTCCAGTCCACTTTTGGTGGCTTTAAACCTTAAATTGTGATACTTATCCGAGGAATCTATGGGCTAGAGATATTTTTTGACCTACTAGCTTCTGTTGCAACGCTTTTGCCTGAATTACACTGAATCATCTTTTTACAAAGACAGTCTTATGATATACACAGAATTTTACCGACGGCGTCATTTATGAAATGCGGATTAATCTTATTCTACCCCTAGATATAGACATCTCACTCAACTCATAATTCAGAGTAACATAAACGCACAGTCTTCATAGCCAGGGCCGTATCAGCTCAACTATGTAACGTATATGATATACGTGTGACAAGCTTTCAAACGTTAATAGACAGCCTAATTATGATAAACATAATTTGATTAATAACATTTAAAGAGAAATAGATCGATATCAGGCCTGGTTATGTAAAGTCCATCTTTGAGAACATCAGATTTTTTTGATGGCCATTAGCTTTAACGGTTAATCCCAGTTAAATGTGACGCGTATTTTTATTACGCATATAATCTACAAGGCGCTTAGAAAGTACTATTATATCATATAAATATTAATTGCCGTTTTTTCTCTTCTATTTTTTTTTCATAACATTAGTTCGGTATTGAACTTCAAAAAAGAATAAGTACTAAAACAGGTTTCAGTTCGCATTGATTGGAATCAAGCACACGACAAATGTCCGAATCGTTAGTTGGGAGGAAGGATTTAAACAATTAGAAACTCGCGGGATCTAATTATGAACTCTGCGAAACTTTCAACTTTAATCAAACCCGATCTTGAGTGGATCGATGACCGTTTGATGTGTTATTTAAGTGAAAGTAACAAAATATCCGTAACACGACAAATGTCTACGATACAATTAAGATTAATAGAATCGGTATATA
Source organism: Rhynchophorus ferrugineus (assembly GCF_030347505.1). Taxonomy (NCBI): domain Eukaryota; kingdom Metazoa; phylum Arthropoda; class Insecta; order Coleoptera; family Curculionidae; genus Rhynchophorus; species Rhynchophorus ferrugineus. Next base: position 23,877,983 of record NW_027472580.1, read on the forward strand.
TTTTTTGTTGTCGTTACAAATCCCACTTTCCAATGGTTAATTTATAGCTTTTATTTTTTCCGTCGCAACTGTATGTTAAACGCTGTATCAATACAAAACTTCATTAATCGTTTTCTTGTTTTCAGGCGGAAAGATTAGCCGACTATGGCAGGCTGTTGGGTGGATCGCAGCCAGCTTTGGACGGAAGGAGAAGGGATTTGGACCGTATTCAAGACCTATTTCCTCACGACTACTTGGGACTACATATACCTGAGCCGAATTCAGCTTTTAATATTGTAAGTACGACCGACAAAAGCATTTAATCGTTAATATATATTTGACATTCTTTTGGTAATTTTCAACTTCCTCCCCGTGACACTGATAACACATTCATATTCGTGCGACTTCTATTTCGTACCGTGTTATACAGTTAGGTGTTTTATTCAAAGAATAGCATCGATATTAAAAATGTATAACATGCGGTCAATTAACAGTCAACAAGTCACGTTGTTAGCGATTCATTAGAAATTCAAGCGCAATGAGTATGACTTAAAATATGTACCATTCTAGACGTAATTTGCGTTTTAAATAATGTGTAGTTAAACAATGCCATGATTTATCTCCGATGTAACAAATATATTTTTCCATTAATATCAAGAAAAAATTTTCCTCCACCATATAATTGAAACTATTGACATCTACAATAGCGATATATATTTCATATTGATTTGTTAAATATTAACTTCATATTTGTACATCAACGAAAATCACCAGCCACCATATGTTTGTTATATGCATATTTAAATACCATTTTTCATGTTTTTCTAGAAATAATAATTAAAAAACAGAATTAATTTTACACCTCCGCCATATTATCAATATTTAGTTATATATTTTATTTATATTTTTTATTGTTTCAGAAAAATAAGTCGTTACGAAAAAAATCCTTGGGAGACCTAACTATAACGGAGAGTATAGGTCCGTGTAATAGAATTTTTCTGATGGAAGCGCCGTGTGCAATGTCGCCATCGCAAATGCCGATGAACGCTAAACCTAGGCATCTATTCCTGTTTTCAGATTTACTGCTCGTCGCTAAGCCACGCTCGGCAGGAAATTACAAACTCAAAGTAAGTATTCAACAGGATACGATGAATCTCAAATGTGGACTTAAAAATTTACTTAAAATTAATTTATGTTATTTCTTCGATTTACAGGAAAGTGTTCGAGTATCAGAGATATGGATAGCCGCTTGTGCTGAATCTGAAACGGGTTTCCTTTTGGGTTGGCCATCACCCGCGAGAACGTACTTGGTTACCTTTTGCACACAAGCCGCTAGAGATTCTTGGTGGAGAGAATTAAGACAAGCCTTGACAGCCCAACTGAGACTTGAACCACCCACCACTAATATTAAGGTTGGTAATTTGAAGAAGAAACTGAAATTCATAACTTCATAACATATAACTTAATTTTATTTATTAATTTAGGTTGTCTATAAAGATCCACTAAGTGGTACAGAGTGTTCGAAAACTCTTGGTGTTGGTCCTGAAACTTCCTCTACGGACGTAGCACGACTAGCTTTGGATGAATCCCGTACTTGCGATGTTTCGTATACATTATACGCACGTGACAGAGATAATGCCCCTTGCCCCCTCATTGGTAATACATTCTATAAAGCTACTCGCTATTGCATCACTAATTTCATTTTATTCCTTAAGGTTGTGAACGGCCTCACTCAATACAATTAGCGAGGTTAAGACAATCGCTATGCGCGGAAGAAGGATTCGATCTTACTCACTGCAACAAAAGCAGGATACCGTCCGATATCGTATTCGAGTTAAAACCCCGAATTAAACCTACGCCTAGAAAGTAAGTTTACTATAGAGATTAACCGATAAAATAGCATATTAATGAACTAATTTCTCTTTGCAGAACTCCTCTAAAACTATTCAGGAAAAGTAGTTGCGGCAGAGTATTTGGAATTTCTCTATCGCGCCTATGCACCAACAATGTTCTACCTCCAGTGATATTAGCTTGTCTAAGAGGCCTATTTCAGCGAGGACCTCATACTCAGGGTATCTTCAGACGGTGTGCTTCCGCAAAAGCTCTGAGGGAACTTAAAGAAAAAATTGATACCCAAGGTAACAATCTTTTAAATATCTATAAAATAACTAAAACGTCGAATTAAAATTAAATAACATTTTTACTTTACATTATTATACTTAATAATAAAATTTCCTTCTAGGTTCTTTAATATGTGAAGACATTGCAAACACACCTGCTTTGTTGCTTGGTGCTCTACTTAAAGACTTCTTGAGAAGCTTACCAGAACCATTACTATGCGGAAATGCCCAGGAATGGTTAAATGCCTCTACCAGTGGTCGCCTGGACCTTCTTCGAAGACTGTTGGGTGGTCTTCCAAGAGAGAATCACATGTTGTTAAGATATGTCATATGTGTCTTATACAACATAGCCAAAAGGGCAAGATATAACCTTATGTCGGCTGCAAACTTAGGTATGAATAGTTTTAAATTTATATTATTTTATAAACTTTGTTTAATCGTAATTTGTTTTTTGTTGTAATAGGGTTGATATTAAGAAATTTGTTACATTTAAAATATGTGTTTTAAATAATACCCTTATTCCAGGAGTATGTGTGGGGCCAAGTCTTCTCTGGGAATCTGTACAGAATGCTCCCCTACGAACGTTACCGACATTAATTGAAATGTTGATCAACAATTGTCAGGCGTTGTTTGGTTCGCAAGTGGTCTCTCTTCTTGGTGAAGCAGCCCACGATAGTGGCGCCGAAGAATCTGACAGTCTACATTGTGAGTAAACGCTAACGTGGAAAGATTAAGTATACATTAATTAAACCGCATTTTTAACAGCACTGGGTCTTTCATTGGACTCTGTTGAATTGAGCAAAGATCAGAAATCACTCAGTAGAGATTCAGGCCTAACGCTCTCGGAAGACGACAGAGAAAGTCCCGGTCTCAATTACCATACGGCGACATTCCACAGATCAGACTGGGCAAGGCAAGCAGCGAGAATGAGATCGTTAGATAATACAGCCTGGATAGAAGAAGACGAAGCTTTTTGTGCCTCCAATGAAAGGTATTGCTTTTTATGTGATTATAAATATACATGAATGAAATCCAAATAAATCCACACAGATCAAGTATTAATGTATATCATATTTACAGTTTGTGTTCACCTCCCATACCGCCGAGAAGGCCACCACCTTTAAGACATCTTCCCCCTGTTCACCTGCCGCCCATTTATCGGCCACCACCACCGCCTCCGCCACCTACGTACGCTACTGCGAGAGTATTACTAGTGACAACTGATGCTGAAAGTGAAAGTTATGTATGACTGGTATTGAAAGAAGAAGCAAGAATTAAAAAGTGCCTTATTTATATATAAAAGAATATATCATAAAATATTTGGCAGTTTGTGACTGTCCTTGTTTCTTTTTACCTAACATTTAGGTAGAAAAAGTGTTTAATGCAATGTACTTAATGTAAATATGTCCAGTTTTGTACAAATACTTAGTATTTAAGACCTTTTGTATTAACATTTTCTATTATATTGTTGAAAGAATATACAGACTACATGACAATAATTAATGATAAAGTAATGAAAAATGTTTGCCATGTTTTTTATAAGTTTATATATGTATAAGATATGATTTTTCTAATAAAATGAATGTTAAATATATATTTCGTAATTAATCCAAGTGTTTTTATTATATATATGTATTGCCTTTTAAAATTGTATTAACGCAATACGAAAGTGTTACAAAAAATTTAAACATTAAGTGGTTTGAAATTTTTTTTTATGAACATTAAAACAACCTTTTTTTCTCGAAAAAATGTTATATAAAAAACAAGGATAACTTATTTTGAAAATTATTTTTGTTCGTTTTGATTGTCTATAATGTGAGAGATATGTGGAATAACAAAAATCGGCAATTATTTCCAAGTTAGTCGACTGTAATTCCATTTTTGATTGACTTTGATATTTCAATTTGTTGAGCCTTAATCAACATTTAAACTAATGTAGATCTAAGTTATTTAATTTATCTTGCAATAAATGTAGTTAATTTTTATTTACACCAAAATAGTGATGTCTTCATGATTCTGGTCGCTTTGAAGATTAGATGTTTCAGGATAAATTATTCTGCCATTTTATTTTTAAATAAATTTAATCAGATTCGCTGAACAGATATTACAGTCAATAATGAGTTTGTTGTTACCTTTAAATTATAACTTTCTTCACACCGGTAATATAAAAGATGCATTGCTATTTCTTTCACAAAAATATTGTGTTTTTGTTTATTATTATGCATTTCCCCACATTGACTGTCGTCTCCACTTGGCCATAAAATAATATTTAAACAGCATATTGCCATCTGGTTTATTTTTCCTAATTTGTAGACTCATAAACAAAACTCTTTCTATAGACATATTTATTAGATAAGATATATTCAATATTTACTTTTGCAATAATTATTTGTTAGAATCTTAATACAATGCTTAGTACTCAAAGTCTATTGTACAAAAATATATTACACAAAACAAAATCACAAGAAATTATAATACTGTATTTTCTACGGCAATATAAAAGAACTTATACAGCACTAATAAATATAAGAGATTCGCCTTATAACGTACAATACTATCCTCTAAATACACAACTTTCATAATATTAGCGAAATAGTAAATGATTCCGCTTAAAATATCGATAATAAAATAATAAGTAAATAGATGCCAATTAAAAATATCACACTAAAAAATAACAGCTAAAAACCAGTTCGATATGTTTCATTAAATTCGAAAGACACAGACATTAATAATATATATATACTATTCTTTCATAATAATAGTGGCAAGAATACAATTTAAATAAGCGTAGCAGTTGGAAGAATATTTATTCAATGTTGGCTTTGGCCACAAATGAAGTTAAAGATGATATTTCATTGGGCGTGCTAGTATCATTAGATAAGCGACTAAACTCTACTTCTTCTCCCTCAATGCAGATAGGTTCAGAAGGCCAGTGCTTATGGCTAGGTGCATATAGCATTAAAAGAGCACATATATACACATTCCACATACCATAAACACCTGTATGGATAACAGAAGTAACTTCTATATCTAATGCATCATCATACTTATATTCACCCTGAATATATTGTGATAAAAGGAAGGAAATTATGGTGACACCTGCACAAACCAATGTGGCTGCCATAAGAAAACAGAAACGATAAATAATACCCTCATAATGAAGTCTTCTGGCCTGAGTCATACTTGGTAACACTGATCGTTTAGTACTGATATTGGCAAATACTTTCCAAATCATATAACAAAGGAAAAAGAAGTATATCCCAGCACTAAGTCCAGCACATATAACAAAAGTAAGGGCAAGGTTTGTTCCTAATGGAGTAACCCAAATGGAATAAAATGGATTCACTAAATGAACACCACGCTCACATAGGTCAAATATCAGCAATGAAACACAGCCTACAGCAACTGAGCTTAAATGCTTCCAATACTTCCTTAAAGAATTCTTTTCACCAGATTCTTGAATTAACATGTGCTCACCAGTAAATACTAACCAAAATGACAATAACATGGCATAAAAGATACCTTGACGTATATCACTTAAAAATAGCATATAGGGCATATCAAAATACAATGTTAAATACTCAAGTGGCATATCCAAAAATGCTAACGTCCCACCCAAACTGATCAACATATATTCTAATAAAGCTGGTGTTCTGGATAGAATATGAACCCTATTCCAGAACCATATCATTATTCCAATTATGATAGGAAAAAAGACAGTCTTCAAACTGACCCACACTTTTGTAAACCCACCATTCATGTGAATCGTATATAAATATATATCATCTACTCTACCCAGTCTTGTATTTATTTGCTTTTTGGCATCATATGGCAATCTTAAATTTAAAAGGTAATAATCATGATATAATGAGCCTAGCTCAAACAATGGTACCATGGTGCAATTATAAGGATAATTAACTTTCTTCTCATTATTCTTATCATCAAAAACACAATCCATAAATCTAAAAAAAATTATTATTTATACAAATCTAAACATAACATAAAAGAAAAATAAATACCTTTTTGTTTCTGAATGAGTTAGATATGTCCATGGTGTCCTTCCATTTTTTGTTTTATCACTATAAGCCAATCTAGCATCTAGAGTTAATTCAATCATTGTATTAACCAGCTCTTGTCCCTCTGTGTAAATAACATCAATTTGAAGTAAACCTACTAAATTTTGCTGCCAACGGGAAAAATCTTGTTTGTATAAAGGTAACTCCATTACAAATACCTACAAAGGCATACTTTATTAATAGAAAAGGCTATAATCCCAATTTGCATAATACCAAATTTTGTGCATCCAATTCATCCGTCGCATGGTAATCATGCAAGTCTACTTTTACAGGGCATTCTCGAGTCAGCCACCTACTCAAATTGTGACCCTCTTCAGGTTTATTATCAACACAAACTGTAGATAAGAGACCTTGGGATGAAGCCGGGCTGGGTGAAATTAAACCGACTAAGAAACATGCCAATTGACTCAAAAGTAAAATTGTAACTAAAACACTTAATTTTCTACCACTAAGATTCTCTAAAATTGTCCCCGGCATTTTTAGATTTTAAATTCCTATAAAATTTTATATCACTATCAAAGTATTTATAAAAAAATATCTTTACTTACCATTACCAAACATAAACAAAACATTTATGAGTAATTTACTTCTTATGTTGGCAATAATGATAATGAAGTAACAGAAGCGAACATATGTTTTTACATATTTTGACATTGACAACATGTTTAATTGGTGAAACTGGAGACAGGTGTCAATGTCACATGGATTTATTTAAATAAGAGAAATTTAAGTCGGTATATGTAAACGGAGCAAAATGAATGAGCATACTGAGGATATAGATAATATATGTGCTACACTAGATAAATTAACTATAGACTCTTTAATTTTAATGCAAGAAGAAATTGAATTAAAATTAATTGCTGAAAATGCAATGATAGGTGGAGAAACCCATTTGGCTAAATCAAGGTAATCTACTACAAATGTGTACAATCAAAAATAAAAGTGTATTCTAGATATATTTTGGGACAAAACAACGTTTCAAGCATTCAATTACCTACTGAGAATAGTCCGGAATTTAGAGCTCTAACAACAATTGACTTATCTATAGATGAGTTTGGGTTACATCAATTTAGCCTGGAATCAAAAAAGCCTGATAATGAAAATTATATAAATCCAATCAAATGGTTTGGCTACTTAACTCCACAAAACTTAAGTTTTGCACAAAATTTATATAGGCAAGCCTTACAATGGATTATACAGGCTGCTAATATTCAATGCAAATTAAAAGAAACATGTAAACAAATTAATCAATTAAAACAAATTAAATATATTATAAATAAAGAAAACAAATAAATTATTCTTGTATTAGTATTTAATCTTATAAAAATTAAACTTATAATAAATATTTTATATGCTGTTGACTTTCCTTTTAGTCGTAAAACTTATTTTATTTTTGTGTTCGGCTTCTACAGCTAATAGCATTGCATTTAAAAACAAATTTAAATCAACTGCATCTGAATTAACGTAAAGAGCATGAGCTAAAAATGGTATTTTCCTCAGGGTTCTTCCACTTAAGCCAACACTGTTTTGACAAATTGTAAGTAATTTTTTACTGCACTCATTTTGTATTTCACTATCTCCACGAGCAATTAGATCAACAGTAACCAAATCATCAGTATATTTAATTATGTGCCCCTAAAAGTAACGATGAGAAAAATAATTTAAAATAAAATGGAAAATAACAGTACCCTCATGAGTTCATTTAAGCATGAAGTGTATATCTTGTAAATAGCTGGAACACTTGGAAACCCTAAAAATTGTTTGATATCAGCTCTATCTACAAAAGCTAAATCAATTGCTTCGGTCATATTTGAAGTAGCAAGAATTAGAACATTTGGGTACTTTTTTATTTGATCAATTTGAGTTAGCATAGCATTTACAACTCTGATTGAATCTGATGGTTCATTTCCTAAAAACAAATGATGAAATAAAAGAGAAATACTGAGGCTTCAACTATCTCTAATTACCAGTTAGACACTGATCACGTGCATGTGCTAAGGATTCCACTTCATCAATAAGCACACAAACTAGTACACTAGTATTCTCACAAGCCTCTCTGATTTTTGTGAACATTTTATTCACTAATTTTCCACTCTCAGAAAACCATTTAGAAAACAAACTGTGGCTATTAATTTCAATTAAAATTCCTGAACTGTAGCTGTTATTCAGTTTTATTGACAATTTTTGAGCTAGAGCTTTACAAAGGGAAGTTTTCCCAGCACCCGGAGGCCCATGTAATAATATAACTTTATTGCAGCTGACGATAGCAGGATTAATTCCTTTGTTTGAGAATTCCATAATAGTTCGAGCATATTTTAAAAGCTACAATTTAGTATTTTCCTTTTATCTTGAATTAAATAATAATTACTTACATTATTTTTTATGTTATCCTCATAGTAGAGATTTTCCCATAATGTAAAAAGTTCCTGTGAAGGCAATGTGAGGTAAGTGGCAAGGGTAACTTCTTCTCCTTCTCCGTCAGTTTCTGCTGCAGCCATAACACCATATTGATCCAAAGAATATATATACCAATTTATCACTACATTTTTAAAGTCCACAGGTACAGTTACCTGAAATTGCCAAGCTAATTGACGTAACATTAATGTTAATTAAACTTACATGATTAGAATTTGAAATATTTCCTACAATAATACATCTTATAAATGGATAAAAGGTGTCTGTATCTTTATTAAACTCTGATATCACAGTATTTGGCAGTATCTTCTTATTCTCCAGAAACTGTTGAATGACTATTTTAATACTATCCGTTGATGCTGAACTACAAACAGCAATAAAAAGGACAATTCACAAGCATTTCGTGTTCACTAACCTTTCTGTATTTAAAATTACTTCTATATCAATATAATCAACCATTATTTTATTTTAAACTTATAATTTGTAGCAGAAAAATGTTTACACCATTTGAATCAAAATAACGACTTACGTGTTCGTCCAGGCAATGTTGCCATATTACAAAACGTTTTATAATCATATTATAAGCTTAATATATTATTATTATCATATATTTTAGTATACAGTAAGATTATTCCAGTTTGTTAAAACAATGTTGCCAAATCGATAAATTTTTGATGTTTACATTTTATTCATTCAAATATATATCTAATATTTCCCGTTTTTCAATTACCATATGTTAATAATAAATAATGTATTAAATGCAGAATCTCATAACAATTATAAAACAGCCAATGTATGCTATTACATATTATTCTGAAACTAACAGTCTAAAATAAGAAAATTAAAAATAAAATAGAAAAATGTTTTATAATCTTATACAAATATAATGGAATTGGCAAAGAATATACTGATTTTCTTTTAATGACCGTATACTGGTCATAAAAAAAGAACCCGAATGAGACTGGAAGTACCCGACCGTATTCCGATAATAATGATTGAGAAAGTTCTTAATAACGCAAAAGGAAACATATAATTTGTACTCACGTACATGTTGTTGGGATGTTAGTGTGGCCGAGAAGTAGGCAAAACGCGATGGAGAGCGTCGCTGGTCGTGTGAAATCGAATTTCTGTCTGGTCGCGGTGAAAATACTATTTCTCTTTCTAGGTAAGTTGGTACCCAAGTTGAATTTGGAATTTTTAATTAATGCGTTTGTTTGATGTCCAACTGGTTTTACAAAAATTTTTCAGTTGATCAGACGCAAAGTACTACAACAAAATGTATAGAAAAAGGACGTTTTTACAGAAACCCCAGTCCCGCACCGACAGTGTCCGTTTGGTCAGTAGAGGAATGTTCCAGATATTTTCTTTGCCTGGACGGGGATGTGTTCGAATTTAAATGTTCATCAGGCCTGGTATTTGATGTGGATAAGCAAATATGCAGTGATAGATCCCAAGTTACAAACTGTAACAGAGCTACAGGTAGTAATGACAATATTCTATTTATTTAACCTTTTTTGGCAGTTGAAATATAAATATTAAAGAGATATACCTTAACATCATCATTTTATTATGATATTATAAGCATTAATAATCATTGCACACTATCTTTGAGCACACATTATTCGATTTAAATTTTTTATTCAAGAAAATTAAATTAGTTCAAAATTGTCAACAACAGGAAACTTTTTAAAACTTTTGATTTTTTTTTACCCTTATGTAAGAAGACTCATATGATCATAAAGTATTGCGGTTAACTTACATAAATAGTTTCATTATTATACAAAAATTATGATATGATTGATATGATGTCTCGATCAAATTCAGTTTGCTTGATTTTAATGTGATAATAATATAATATTTTCCAGTTAACACGAAATAAGACGATGACATTTTAAACGGACTGCGTACAAATAACTATCATAAATAGTTCTTTGTACTTAAAATATAATCTGTAATATTTTTAATAAATTTCATAATGTATTAAGTATTGAAACACCATTAAATAATTTTTTTTAATATTTTTGATTATAAAATTGTATTAGTCACTTTTATTATTACTCCACAGGTTAAATGGTTTTAGTCTTTTTCGAAATTAAACTAGGTTATAGGCTTGTCAAACAACGGTGTTACCTCGACGTTGTTATGCAAATTTTTAAGTTTTGATACTAGTAACGTTTTTGTTATCAAATCTTTAAATCAGGTTTTTATCACGATTTGTACCTTCTGATAATGTTTGTCTGCAAATCTCGAGAGGGTCCTTTTTGCTTTTCATTTTAACTATACTACTGCATTTTGACAACGCTCTAGCATATTTAATTTTCAATCGTTGGAACATATACTAATACCAGGGAAGTTGTTTGGCTAATTTTGATAATTTATGGCAAGTGGTAACTTAGTCTTAATATAATATTAAGTATTTTTTGACAATATATACAATTTGAAATTTGTAGTTGACCAGATGTTTTTATTATATTTGTCAATAAAAGTATTATTCGGTACAGTACATCAGGAATGCTGTGGTAGTCCAACGTAGGTTAGATTTTGTTAAGCTCAGAGCTGTTTTTGAAATATCAGTACATGATACATAAGTAAATAATATGCTAAGACAAGAGCCTTTCTAGATTTTGTTTCAAAATCTAAGCGACGTATTCCGTCGAAGACTTGTATCGTATGTATATATTTTTTGTACATCATTTAATCATCATTCTCACATCTATGCGCACCTCTCGGATATTTGGGACGTTATTAGGTCATATTTTAAGACTTTTCTTTATTTTGATTAGCTATTCGTTGTGCTTAATTTGTATTTAATTTTTTTAAAAATATATTTTAAAATTTGCTTTTACCAACGAGGGTTTATCTGGACTGGATCTACAGTTTAACGTGGGTTTAACCACGGTCCTCGGTCTTAAGCCTGTGGGCTGCGAGTGACCACTTAGAAATCATCCCACAAGACATCCGGTCTTACCCAGTCTGGCTACTGGCATGATTGGTATCATTTTCTGTCCCGGATTTTGCATTGTTGCCTAAGGAGAATCACAAATGTTAAACAACCACAAACATAAATTTACGACCACGCCCCAGCAAGATTCGAACCCGCGACTATTACAAAAGTTGGTGGACCGTCTTGTCGCCTTTACCACTGCGCCAACCAAGCCAGCTGTTTTTGATTTTGTTGACATCTCATCAGATACTATTGGTTAAATTTTTGTTCTGTCTGACTAATAAATTTCGATACCGCAGCCAAAAGTTTGTCGGCCCAAATATTTCTGCCTAAGTAATGGTAGAATAATTAAGCATATGTATTCGTACCTAACCATTTGAAATATAGCCCTTCCACTAAAACAGCAAATGCACATCATCAAAATTCATAATGCAACGTTACCGCAGCAAATTTATTTACGTTTATTTTTACTCTGACAACAAAATAATAATATACATAAAATAATCAAATAAAAATAATGTTATCAAATATACTTTGTTTTAACATTGTAGCAACATCTAATGCATGTTTACTGAAGGATTTAAACTACAGTTAAACAACCAAAATAGTTTGTAGGTAAGAATTGTTTTATTGTAATTACATTGACATATGACAACGGTGTCGATCATTACCGACACAAATCTAATTCTATAGACCGACTTGGTTACATGTTCGGACGCATCAGACTTCATTCTGTATCTTTTTAACTAGAGTAATGACAATTAGTAAAATGAGAATACAATATAAAATATAATAATAAAACAAAAAAAATAAAATAATAAAATAAAACAAATATAAAATGATGCTTTATTAAAAAAAAAATTCATTCATTCATTTTAAAACTTCAAAGTTTAAAAGGAATTTTACATTTTTCTAAACTTAAATTTGGCAATAGTTTTGATGATGTGCATGGGCGTTTTTTTTTTGGAAGGACTATAAATGAGTTATACACTAGGGCACATTTAAACATAACTATAAAGTGTACTTGTAACTTGTAAAAGTGTAAAATTCGATTTAAACCCGGAGTGGATTTTTCCTTTTCATTTGACCCTAGTTACAAAGAATGCTGTCTGATTTGGGTTGGTATTGGTAGACCATGTTGCCAAATTATTCAAAACATTAGTGATAATAATTAGAGGATATTAATCGGCAAACATAAGTCAAATTTGATTCGGTAACTTGCTACATAAATTTTGATGACATAAATTGGCTGTTTTATTGAACGACCTATAGTTTTAACAATTAAAAAATAAATTGTATATAGAACTGACAGTCGAGTAACAAATAATAAAAGTAACTTGACTGAATGAGGCTGAGAAAAGCAGAATCATAAAAAAATTAATGTTATAGGAAAGTGAACTTATTGACTTATTAGCCGAAAGTTAATAGATTAAATTATTTGGACCAAATGTATAAATGAGTTGAGTATTACATCATATTTAGCCTATAGTTATTTCCTGAGGTGGAGAATAAAGTTAGTTAGAAGATTTAGAACATGTAATGAACGATGAAAATCATAATTAAGAGGGTCTTAAGGTAACAACAATACAGGTTTGAGCGTTAGCCTGCTTGTGGGGGTGCCTTAATGGACAATTCATTATAAAAGCTCCAGAACAAAGTGAGAGTTATTCTAGAATAATGTTAAACTGTAAAAACAAAGATTTTATTCCGACTTAACTGCAAAAAAATAGTTTAACACACATTTATACATTTAATGGATATTCTATTTTCTTTTAATGTTCTTAATTGCAAAGGAAAAGTTATATTTTTTTCTTCGATTTCACTTGTGAACACACCTAATATGTGGAAGAGGTTCGATATACCGATAAATTACAAAAGACACGTCCGTCAATCACACTTATTAGGAAGCATCCGCATTTCGTTTTTGCATTAAGTCGAAAGGAAAACCATTCTTCAGTTATCATCAGCAAGTGAAAACAAATTAATTTCGCTTTCTTTGTTTCATGTTTCATTGTAGATGTATTAAACAACAGAATCTAAATATATAAACAAGGACATTTCAGTTAATTATTAACATTTATAATTGATTTATTGTATCCAATAACTACATACAGAGTGGTAAACAAAATAAAATTCTTTTTCCTCTTGAAAGGGTTTGAAATTAATTAATTTGTTGGCCCTTCATAGAATTTAGAACGGTAAACATTTCGTTTTGCAGCTGATATACGCTTGATTTCCTACGCTTGGAGATGTCAAAAACTCAATATCCCTGAATTTGAGTTTACACGTCAATTTTCCTTCTTATATACTATTTCCGTGATTTCCATAACACAATTCATAGACTTTGGTGAGTCTTCATCGAACAATTCTTCCAATTCTCCATAACATCATCCTATCTTTAGTGGGCTGTTAGATGCGTTCGTTGCTTTTCAAATCAAAATCATCACTTCGATAAAACGAAAATCGCTTTCGGTGCACTCACAGTAGCACTTTTCCTTATTAAAAGAGTGAAATAAAACTTCCCACTAAAACACTTATTTCGCAGAACACAAAATTGTATAAGTGACGCCACCTTTGTAAAACGCCACGAATTAATGACAACGGCAAATATCCGTCCAATAAAACAGCCAATGTACGTCATTAACATTTAAAACATTGTAGTCAAACGTTGCAGTGTTGTCGCATTGACCTTGATTTTTAGTTTACGTTTGTCGTTTTTTAACCGTTAATAGTTTATAACCTTTAATAGATATCACTAATGTTTTGAAGAATTTTGCAGATATTTGGCAATGTAGCCGACAAGTATCAACCCAAAACGAATTTTATAAGCTGATTCGGTTATATGTTTCGACGCATCAGGCAGCAATATATCTTTTTTAACTAGGGTAAAATGAGATGGACAAATTATCTTCCAGTGTAAAAAAATACAATTTTATAAAGAGCATTTGGCGGTACACTCGACACCATCTATGATGTGCATTATGTGTTTTTTTGGACGGACTATAGGGATATATATTATAGGGACTACTTAATAACTGTTTATGGTAAATCTTGAAACGTCGAGGCGTTATGTGAAAAAAGTAATTAATTTGTTGTTCAATAACACATATTTGCTGAAAAGTCCCGGGTCTAACATAAATAGCGCTAGTTTTATTGCATAAAATCTTTTTCAGTTAGTACTAACATTCAAAAGAAATCTGTTGGAATTTCATAATATTCTATCCATAAGTTTGTGAGTTATTGTGCTAAGAGTGACACTACTTTTGTTGGGCTGAAAAGTTCCGGGCCCAACACATAAATAGTGCTAGTCTTATCGCATTCACCGCTTTTTCAGTTAGTACTAACATTCTAAAGAAAGCTGTTGAAATTTCATGATATTCTACTCATGAGTTTGTGAGTTATTGTGCCAATAGTGATACTACTTTGTTTTCAAAACAATGAATCAAAAGCAATTTCGAATTTTAATCCACAAAATCATTTTAAATGATAGACAAGTGAAGTTGCGCGAGTTAGCTAACATCGTCAAGATATTAAAAGAACGTGTTGGTTTTATATTACATGAGAATTTGACTATGAGGAAGCAATGTTCAAAGTGGGCGCTGCGTTTGCTCGCTGTTGGCAACAAGAACGTTTTGGTGATTCTGAGCAATGTTTGGCTATGTTTGAACGTAACAAACCGGAATCTTTGCGTCGATATGTGACAATGGATGAAAGGATCCATCACTTTACTCCGGAATCAAAACGATCGTCATCTAAGTGGACAGCAACTGGTCACAGACCTATTTTGATGCAAATGATAACTCGTTCTACAAAAGTGGTATTGAAAAGTTAGAGCAATGCTGGAATAATTGTGTGGCTCTTGATGAAGATTATGTTGAGGAATAAAGTCAATTTTGAACAAAAAAACTGCGTTTTCTTTGTTAGGCCCCGGACTTTTCAGCCCATGTGTTATTTAGTTTAACTTTAACTATTTTTTATCGTAGCTTTTTAACATACTTTCAATTATCAATGTCTGCATCTATGCCGTGGAAAACTTTTTTATTTTTTAACAGATTTTAAATTATTTTACATTATTGATGCTTATTTGACAGGCTCATAATTTCAGTGGTCTCATTCACTTTCACTCTCTAATAGTTTAGTCCGATTTTTTTTCAATTGCTATTAATGTTAATGGAACTTTTTTGTCTCCAATATCAAATTAACTGTTTTTAATATAAACCAAACTATTGACGGCAGCTTATTTCGTATCGAATTCTTAAGTCAATATTGAATAGAAAAAAAATTGATACAAATTCGTTAAAACTTCAAGATTATGTCATTGACAGATGTCCAATAGTATTGATATGTTGTTTTTTTGTACGGCTAAGACTTACTTGCCCATTAATTCTGATTTATAAGTTAATATTAATAAAACTAGCGACAGGAATGTATTAACGAAATTTATTACTAAAAAATAATTTAGTGTAATTAATGTATTTTGCTAGTTATTTGTACCATATTTATTTTTTCAGAAACTGTCTCACAAAAACATCCACAATCTCCATCCGTAACTCAAAGGAAAACTTTTTGCACCAACGAAACCCACAGACCTTGCAATGATAAAGAAACGTGCATACTACGGGAATATTTTTGTGATGGCTCAACCGATTGTCCTGATGGAAGTGACGAGTTGCATTGTGATTCAACAAAAGATATCCCAGCAGCTCTAAAATGCGACCCAACAAGATGCCAATTACCAAAATGTTTCTGTTCTTTGAATGGTAAGATTACTTTTAAAAATTCATATCAAATTATCCTGTAGCTCATAAACAAAACATAATTTGGGTAGCCGGAAATGGTTGAAGGTTGATGGTGTTGGAACAATGGCTTAGTTTCGTAAAATATTCTTGAAGATAACAATCGCTACCCAATGTCAGTTAATATCTAACAAGTACTCTTTCTTTTCAGATGTAATGGATGTTTAGTTTAATTACGTATATATTAAAAGAAAATTATGAATTCAATTAACGTATTTAATAATATAAATAATGTTGATTGTAGTTTTTATTCTTAATTTAAGGAACTAGCATCCCCGGAAATTTACCATTGTCAGAGGTACCTCAGATGGTAATATTGACGTTTGAAGATGCCATTAATGATGAAAATATAGATATATATCACACACTTTTTGGTGGGAAATACGTCAATCCAAATAACTGTCCGATAGTAGCAACTTTCTTTGTCAGTCATCAGTATAACAACTATTACTACACTCAAAAGTTATGGAACCAAGGAAACGAAATAGGTGTACATTCAATTACGTAAGAACACTTACATAATAACTCATTGTAATTATTTAAATTTTTATATTGCTACAGTCACAAAACACCAGAAGAATGGTGGTCAAACAATGCTACTCTAGAGAACTGGTTCGATGAAATGGTTGGCCAAGCCAATATATTAAACAAGTTTTCTAGTGTTAAATTATCCGAAATTAAAGGCATGCGGGTACCCTATTTGAGGATCGGTTGGAACAGGCAATTTCTAATGATGCGCGAATTTGGATTCCAATATGACAGTTCGATAGTTGCACCTTATTCCTATATTCCACTTTGGCCTTATACAATGGATTATAAAATGTCTCATTATTGTAAGTAAACATATATTCGATAGTTGGATGCTAATAGAGAATTTATAATATAGCCTCTCAATCAATTAAACTGAAATTAAAAAGGCACTTTAATTAACTAGTAGACGCTAAACATATGTTCTAAAACACACAAATAACAGAATTGTATCTGTAAAAGATTATTAATCAATTATATTTCACTTCGAATAAATCATATTAAAAAAATGTATCAAATTAATTAAAAGATGCGCTTACTTCTTATAAATAACTAGCCATATTTATAATTTTATTTTATTATTTATTTTTGTCGTATAGTTAGTTATTTATTTGTTTTTATACGATTTCAATGTTATTAATGTTTGGCATTGACATTTTTTTAAAACATATATTAAACAGAGAGTAATTTCTTTATGATATTATTGTCGAATATCCGGCGAAAGTGGTGAATCAGTATATCGATTGTGACCCAGAATGATTTTTTGATCAAACCTAACGTTCCACATGAGACAATATCATGTTACTAGAATATATTTTATGGCAATATTTTAAGAATTAGTATTATTTAGACGGTACAGAAACAGTTAATGCACATGTTCATTAATATTCAACGAATTGTTCATGAAACAGGTTTGCAATTAATTTATGTGTTCCAAAATTAAATGAAGAGAAGAGAATTGAAAGAATATACTCATTGTCTATTAGGAGCTAGTATTCTACTGAATAATCTAAGATTTCATAATTATTTAACCCTATTTATGCTATGGATTCTCTATATTACTCCTGGTAATACCGTCACACCCATAGAGCGACATTCCTTTTTATTTATTTTTTCAAGTGGTGGCAAGTGTTCATATTTCCTTTTGAATAAAAATATGAACATGTTGGCAGCGGGTCTAATAAAAGTTTATCTTTAAACTAAAGATATTCACTAAGATATCAAACTTTAACAAATATAAAGATTAATTTCAGGTTTCAGGCAGAACTGCCCTACTAGATCATATCCAGGCATTTGGGAAATGATCATCAACCAACTAGAAGCACTAGATATTAGTTGCGCCACTTTAGACTCTTGTCCATCGGATTTAAGTGGACAAGAAATATTCCATACACTCATGAGGAATTTCAACCGCTTCTACAATACAAACAGAGCACCATTCGGTATTCATTTACAAGCTTCTTGGTTTGAGAATAGTGATTACCTGGCAGCATTTGAGGTTTGATATAAGACAGTATAAATTATATATTATTTTCCTCAAACTAGAATGACAAATTAAATTTGTTTATGTATATTATGTTATGTACAAAATATATTTAATTCAATTATATTGTTTTAGACATTTTTGAGCCAAATTTTATCCAGACCTGATGTTTGGTTTGTGACCAACTCGCAAGCCATTGAATGGATTAAGAATCCAACACCTTTAAAGAAACTGTTGAAATTTCCACCTTGGAAATGCCACAGAAGTCTTCGACCTAAAGAGCTTGTATGTGATGAACCAAATACTTGTTATCTATCCACTGAACATTTGGACGAGAGCATCGAAATGCAGACTTGTACATCGTGTCCAAAAAGGTATCCATGGTTAAGGAACGAATTCGGAAATAACTAAGTTATTTTTTATTGTTTTATATAAAATCTTTATATGATCAACATTTCTATTAAAATGCAAAACACATTTTAATTTAACTTATTATTCAGCTGTTTTACTTATTTATTGTATATTTATTTACTTATTTTTTAAGATTGATATATTTTAAATCTATTTGTTGTATATATTACTTTGTTATATATTAAATATTTTTTAAGAGGCTATTTAATGTAACAATATATAGTTAAATCATTATTTTCCTTATAATCCATTGTTTTAAAGCAATAATTTATTTGTTGTTACGATTTTTTGATACAGTTGATTATAACGTTATTCTGAACTGTGTAAAATATGAAGACTTAAAAATAACAAAAACTTTATTTTGCATTTTTAGTTTATATTTAACAATAATTAAAATCCTATTACACACAATTCATTACACACTAAGTCTTATTATAATCATTTTGTTCGTGGGATACTAAGTGGTGTCGGCGTGTTATATTTAGTGTCCGTTCTTCCTTATTCCCTGCATAAACCATAGAGAAAATAGAGATTTAATTTTATACACAATTTTGAAGAAATGTCCAATATCTAGATGTCACTACTTTAAATTTATTACCTGTTTTAATTACTATACTAAGAGCACCTCACCCCTTCAAGTGAAAGCATTTGATTGGTTCATATCGTTTTCATGGTGCGTTTATTATTTGTTTGACACCGTTTTGTGTCCCTTACGTAGGGAAGAGTATGTTTAGTTTTATATGATCTAGTGATTACATTATTAGCCATTAGTTTATTGGTATAATAGTAGATAACAAGTCAGTTTAGTACTTACGGACAATTAAGCGATGATGAAAATATTACCCTGAAAAAAAACTCAGAATATGTTCAAATAGAGGTGGATTAAAATTATTAGGTGAAGGTAAATTGAAGAAGTAAGCCACATTTCTGTTCATTAATTTCTAAACTAACTTACTATACATTTGTAGTGTCTATTCCCATCGTTCCAGTCCCACAACTAGGATGTTCGAAACGATTTCCATCGACATTTGAACGAATTCCAGAAGATAATGGTAAATTTATATTCATTCATCTAGTACTCGTCCCTTTTTTTCTTGTATATATTTATACTATATACGTATATTTATTTTTATATTATATTTTTATTGAATTTTATTTAATATTTTTTTTCTAGAAATTAAATTGTTTTTAATTTAAATTTCATGTTGGTCGATGAAAAGTCCATTAGGGCTGTCAATCAAATCTTACAGGTGCCTATAAGGGAAATTTAAACTGACCAATTAAATTACTTGAAACGGCGATTATAACCCCATCTATATATTGGACGGAGCGAAATTTTTCTCGAGAGATCCTATTGAGTTTTGGTCATCGTTGCACTCCTGATTATTATATTATCTTTAATTAGCAATAAAAAATATATTGATCATTAACCTATTTATATGAGTAAACCCTCATTCATTAGACAGATTTAATTTTGAGTAGGAATCAATAGAGAAAAATATTCTTTAAACATACTATTTAGACTTTTTACAAAGTAATCGCTCTTGGGTATAAATTTTTTTCTAGTCTGAAAAACCAAACAGCCCTATGATTTTAGGCATGATCTTGGCCATTTCCTCAATCCAATTTTTGAGTTTAGGAATCGAAAAGGCATTAAAAAAAAACTACAAAATTCTAATGTTTATTTATTGTTAAGTTTAAAATAGATTTATTTCATAACATTACAAGCGCGGAACTAAAACTATCCCAACTAGTAATTCAGTTTTCTTTTAATCTATTATATAAAAATTCCAAAAAGCGTCATAAGAATAATAAAGGGAGTATATGAACTAAAAAGAAATCGCCATGAAAATTAATGGCGACAACAATAGCTGTCCAAAATTAAACAATAATATCCAAAATATTATCGATACAACGAAAATATCAGATATATATTCATACATATAGTTTTGTCTAGTTATGTCTTATAGCCCTAAAACTTGTAATTTAAAGATCTAAAAAATATTCAATACATTTTTTGTGTCGGTTTCTAATAGAGCCCAATGGAACAATTATTTCTCGGAAAATATTTAGTGTCTATTCTAAATTCTTTTTACAACAATGGACCTTTACCAACCCTGATGGTTTTTAAAAATGGAACCAAATTAAAAGCACCGAAAATATTTGTGCACCTAACTTTTTGTACACTGTATTTTTGTATTTTTTTTCTCTAAAGGCCCCAAATATGGATAAATACAGTTTTTTTTCTTCATACACATATAAAACTCATTTTTAAAAAGATTTAGTTAAGGTATCTACTGGTATCAAGACATATATAGACAAACCTGTAAAGTAAGGAACGATATATGTTGTTCCTCGCTGTCTAATTTCTAGTGGATGAATTTTATATGTGTATGTGCCCCAACCATGTAAAGATAAGAACAAGCCTAAAACTTGCTTTACCATACATTAAAAGAGGAAGGAAGAAAACGAAATATTATATAAAACAGAATTGCGGATTGTTAAGATACCTACCGCCCAAAATAGGTGGATCATAGCGATCGGTATATACAACTAATCGTCAGCCTAACCCTCATAGGTTTAAGACAGACGCGGTCACTACGCTACCTTATCTGGGGCGGCTTTATTGTGATTCTCACGATATCTTATTTCGCCACCAAGAGAACATTACCAGGGGCGACTCAAAATCTGTAAATGTATAAACTGGTGAAAACAGGGTGAAGTAGATAAAGAAAAAGGAGAAAGGATCGAATGTCTCCCGGAATTTTGCCACATTGGATGAATCATTATGGAAACAAGCGCAAAATAAATTTTTGGTGGCGAATTTGATCTTGTGACGGCGTAAATTTTTTAAGAAATTCTGATAGAAAGAGAGGAATGTTTTGTCAGACATGAAGTTGGTGCTCAAGCGAGATATGTCTGCATAGATACTTGAAATGGAGCGCTTACTTTTAAGTGTATGAC
Organism: Rhynchophorus ferrugineus; assembly: GCF_030347505.1. Taxonomy (NCBI): domain Eukaryota; kingdom Metazoa; phylum Arthropoda; class Insecta; order Coleoptera; family Curculionidae; genus Rhynchophorus; species Rhynchophorus ferrugineus. The sequence continues at coordinate 23,899,699 of NW_027472580.1, forward strand.
TGGAAAAGGAAAGGGAAGGGAAAATGACGGGAGAGGGGCAAGTTGCGCCAAGACGCAACCTATCCCGACACCCTCAGCTGGGGAATTTAGTGTAAAAGGCGTAGATCAAATCATAGTTTTTAAAGCTGCATTGTTGAATGTCACGGCGGTCCCACTTAGCAATTTGGTTAAGACAAAGAATTTCTTGTGCTGTAGCCTTGGTTGGAGAAACCTAAAATGTTGTTTTATTAATATGTTATTAACCTAAGTTTATATTTTAGAATTAATAAAAGATGATTTTACACAAATATATAGTGGACTTAGTTATTGGTAAAATTATTTATGCGTAATTAATTAAAATTGATCATATTGAAATCATACCAGTTATCTTTATAGGATGATATGGAAGTGGTTATTAATTTATAAATTGAAAAAACGTAAAAAAACATACTTACTTGATTGGTAAAAACAGTAACTGTAAATTTTCCTGGTAAGAAGGTATCCAATACCTTAGTGATTATTTCCTTGTATGAACTGCTTGGTATATTCGTTTCAAAGCTGACATAGGAGAAATCAGGTTCTGGAGTAATGTGAATAGTCATATAAGAACCCTAAGAACAAAAAACATTATTCCTCTATGGAGATATATACCAGAAAATCATTTGGCCAAAATAAGCTTACAAACACATGAATTTTAAGGCTATAACAGATTATCTCTCTATATCACTTTACTTACATCCGTCATTTCGATTAATTTCTGCATAGCATGAAAAAAAAGATAAACTATTTTATACATATTTTAATACATATATCATATTAAATATAAAATAAATTTATTAAGTATTGTTATACCATTTATATATAACTGTTTAATTTTTGATTGTTATTTTGTAAATATAAACATTCAGATTAAAACTGTGAAGCTGTCAAATCACTACGATATTTAGTTTGTAAGCTATAACCATTTAAAAGCTTTGTGAACAAGTGTGATTTCAGAACAATGGATAAAATGTCTTTCGGGTAATGACAACAAACTTGTTTTTGAAAAATAATGCCCAATAATGATATTAAAACCGAAATCTTCGACTCGGCACCTAAGTTATCAAACAATGATATTTTGTACTGTTGAACTGGAAAATGACCACATACAATAGTCGCCTAAACGTTGTTAATACTCAAGAAATTAATTAAAACGATATATTTATAAATAGTTGGAGTGAATGTATCACCTAATGAGGTATAACAGATATTGAATAAAATCTCTAGATAATATAAGGATTGACTGTATTAAACTGAAAATGATTTTGTTGAAAAATAAAATCTTACAGCTAAAAATCTCTGTTCTTCTAGATATGGAAAACTTCTTTATAGTTTCTACAGTACTTAGTTAAATTATTTGGAACAATTACATCGCTATTAGTTCTTTAGTAGAACTTTGTTTAAATACCACTTGAAACTAATAAAAGTTTTTATATACTCACATTTTTGGTCACTCCATTCATTGAATACCCACATGGTTCAAATAGGAAATCATCAATCACCATATTAGGAATTATCTTATCTATTCCAGATTTCTAAAAAATTGCAATCCCAATTAAAATGACTTATTATCGTTATGGTAGTTGTTTGACTTACTTTCGTCGCTTCGGTAGCATTTAGACATTCTTCCTTCGTAAATATTGCCATCACCTCTGGATCAAGATCGGTCATTAGAATTTCCAGAGTTTGATCTGGTTCAATGTCGCCAACAATCGAGTCCCGGTTTCTCCGGGGTAGGGGGTTTAATGTGTAGAGGTACCAACAATCTCTATTAACTGCCCCTAAACAATAAGCCGCCCCATCCGGAAATACAGCGTCCAAAAGAGCAACCTGAAATTATATTTAACCAGTTTATAGAGGTTTTAATTCCATAAAAAATTAATAAATATGTTTCAAAAATAATACTAAATATAATACAAGCTAATGATTCAGTAATATTAAGCTACATAAATTTACTATTACCTCTTGATCAAAATCTTGATGAGGGGTTACTTGCAGTTCCGGTCTTTTGTAATTCTTTCTTGAGTAGAACAAATCTTCCACCTCGGTGAATCCGGCATATTGTTCGGTTAAGAGAAGTAATTTTTGGAGACAAAGCAATGGCGTGGTAGTACCGCACGTTTTCAATATGAATCGTCGCTTGGATATAAACATGGAACTCTCACTATAACAAAGAAAAAATTGTAAATATATTGTTTGGGATTAGTCAGGTTAATCATTGGTGCTGGATTGATGGTAATGGGGGGGAGTGTTGTTTTTTCGCCTCTTTTGCTAGTATTAGTTTCTGAGAATTTAAACCCTATTGATGTATGGAATTTTGTGCTTGTATAAGGGCTAATGTGTAAAATCTCACAATAAATAATTACTTCAGTTGCGTTGGTAACCGGACTAGGTCTGAAGCGTAGTGTAGTCTGTGTTGTTAATCGGTGCATAAAGTCCGTTTTTGAGAGCTATATTAATAGTAGGTCCAGTTGGAATAAGACTATTCTATCTATTTAAACCTTCAAACGTCATATGTTAAACGTTTATGTTGTCCGAGCTATTAGTATGGGGTTTTTATTTATCAAAGATAAATCCTATTAATAAATTATTCTACAGAAGGCATCACAAAGTTAGAGGAGCGTTATAATATATTAATCATTCTTACTATATGTTTTTTCCAATTTAATTAGACAAGAGGCCTAATTGGGCAATAATCTATGTATTAAAACGTCCTAGACGTACGTCATGAAGTGGCTAGAATATAATGAGGAGATCTTAAATGGGCGACCTTGGGACCATATTATTTGCGCTTCAGAAAAACTAAAGGGCTGGAGGTATAATAAAAGGCTGACACTAACTGACAGATTTACCTTTTTTGTTCCTATGCTTTGGTCCGAAATTTAAACGGAGATCTTGGTGTCATTGGTAATTTGGTTTATAATATACACATAGATATAAATAGTAGAATTTCTCAATATATTTTGTACATTTTACATCGAAGTATTAGTACTCTATGAAATACGTTTTCACGATATCAAATTACATGTGTATCCATATAAAATATTGTGAAAATAACAGCTTTTTTAATTAATGTTGACTGAATGGGATATGTCTTACATACATAATATTGTCTTCACTTATTCCAGAATAATAAAATTTCCAGTATATTCCTATTTAAAATAATGTTATTGATCTAATGAAATATTTTTCACATTTATTGGATTCTTTTTTATTATATTTGGTATTTAAATGTTAAGTAGTATTTATATTGTTATTATTATGTGGATTTATTATTTTTATATATACATTTTTTTAATTTCTCGCTTGTAGCACTCTGTGGTTCTAAAACGCATAATGTCATAACTTTTTATATAGGAGATTGACTTCTATGTAAGACTATTAATCATTGTTTCATCACTTTGTTGAATTTTAAAGTTTTGTGTTATTTTTTAAAGAAATCAAAAAATAGTATAAAACTATTATGTTAAAAACTAAACCATATTAATGAACTTAATGGATTAAATGAACTTACAATGCACTGATTTAGGCATTTTTAGTTTTATAGATTGGTATGCATACAAAACAATCGACAATCCTAAATAAATATGTAAACATTTCAATTAGGATCTGATGAAAACTATTTTATTGTTAGAACATAAAATATGAAAATCTGGGTATAATATGTATCTTTTTCTATTGAATTAGAAGCGTCAAAGAGAATTAATCAAATACATAACTAATATTATATCTAGAATTGTATATATTTTTTAACTACACAATTAAAGAAACAATTTAAAAAAACGGGTTTTTCTAGCTAGTAGATTTATTGTTCAGCATATCTAAATCGGCCCTTTCCTTATGTTTGATATTACCTATATCAAGGTCGCTATTAGTTTTCGCGCTTCATCGTTATCAGATCCTATATTTTATCAGTTTTAACAAATATATTTTTGATGAAAGTAAAATATTACTTTTTTAATTGACTTAAAATATTATAAATATTAGATAACTTGCAGCCCAGCAATTTTAAAACCAGGATAGTTTTAAAAGGAATAGCCGAAATATTACTCCATTCTATTAATGAAATAGCAGTTGTGCAATAAGCAATAGTTACGTGTTATAGATTATGACAATGAGGAACAATCACAAATAGACTGTGTTTATCTAATGAACTAAGATTAATAGATATAGAAAAACGTATTTATTCCCATATCAAGGGCGAGATTATTAATTTATTTAATAAAATAAATCTAGGAAATAAGAAATCCCCCATGATAAGTCAATGAAAGCGATTAAGTCACTTCTATGTAACTAAAGTGGAATTTTGTTTTGTGCAAAATGCTGTAATCACTGCGTTTTGTAATCATTTCTAGTATTTTCCCGTAGTTATCCATTATTTAGCTTTAGAGTACTAGAAAAGAATTTCAAAATAGCACTAATATTCCAAGAGTTTGTTTATTGATATTGTTAAATTTTCGACAAACAAACATTTGTTCAGCAGGATTTAGAACTGTCAAAACTTCAATGTAATTATATTAGTAATGTAAAAAAACACGATGCTTTTTAATAACTATTGATTAGATTAATGTTGGAGGTTACCTTATATATTAACTATAACTTATGCTTACATATTGATATCTTTATTTTAGACGCCCAGGTCGTTTTATGAGAATGGCACGAAGTTACTTTTAGGGTAGAAATGATAGCAACTTAGAAATCACGGTGAAAACTAAAATTTTCCTTTTATACAAAGTTATGTCATTCTATCAGTCGATGAGGCTGTTAGTGCAATGCCATAGCTGCGTTGCTTCGTAAGGAATGCTATAGCATTTGTACTAAGCCACTTAATTGTATAAAATTCACAGCTATTCACTTCATAATTCATAATTAACATCCAAAATAAATGATTTTTCTGTTTTGGTTCTTGACTTTTTTAAGGTTTATTTACATAGAAGCGACGTCACATGACACCAACACTTTGGCGCGAATTTAATTCTGAAAATAAAATAAATATTTTTTCTGAACCCCCACAGCAAATAATATATTTTTATGAATTAGTAAATACATCGTTATCAAATAACTTTTAAAAAAATGGTTGCGTTCTTCAAAAATTAATGCTTGATAGCTTTTGAAAGCAAAATGGCGAACGCGCTAAATATTCTGTATATTAATCGCACTCTATGTATTAATTTAAGTTTATTGGTATGTTACGATAGATGATAAAAATCCTGAAATACTTCATAGTGATTAACGTGAAATAGTATTTGGAAGTAACAGAAGTAGCGGTACAAAACCAACTTTGCAACCTTAGAACGCCATTAAAATATAAAAATGAGTTCATATAACAACACAAGTTTGTACTCATCATGACGTGTAGAAAGATTGTATTCTTTAGCAGATTTTATTCATTCCTCGTCAAGAAGCTGTTGATAGCAAATCTAAAAATCTTATCTTCTTGAAACGAAATTGTTCTTTTTCTGATTGGGAAGGGGTGAAAGAGTCCTATATTAGTAACATAACACCTGACTTTATTTTGTAATTTGTGTTTTAAATAGATGACTTTTATTGATTCTAATGTAATTTTTATTTTAATTAAACCAAAGCATGTATTTTGCCAGATCTGATTAGAATATTATTAAACAATTATTGAAAATTAGCATGCCTATTTATCGAACATAAAAATTAAGGCCTCCAATTGTAATTTCGTTTTTTGATCTTGTAAGACTCAACAGGTGTTTTTAGCAGTTAAATATGTATATATTGTTAAAATGAAAACTGAATGAAAAACTTACATATAAGAGAGCATACAAAACCTTGTTTATATAAGTTAAAATAAAGGGGATTAGGCATTTATTTAATTTTTTTCGGTTTATCAGTTTTGAAAATTGTTTGTATATTAGCCAACGCGTTACTTTATAAATAACACTCTAAGTTGTTTGAAACTAACATTGAATATATGCCAGTATATTCAACCCGTTAATTCCACAGTATGACGAAGTGTTTCATCATCAACACCACCATCCACCGACAATGGAATATTTCGCGTGTTTAATCTTCAATCATGTTGTTTTTTATAATGAAACCAAATCGATCATCAAATAGTGTTAATTCATACACACCAAAATTAAGTATAAAAAACGCTGTACATTTTATTTTCGGAAGATCGGAGAGTCTATAAATAACGCCTTCTATTTAGGTTCAATTTAAAATACTAGGTTTTTATCAGAACGCGTGCGGCATATCGTCAGTATTTCGCTAACTTTTACAGATATTTTTATATCACAATTAATGGGCGTCATTTAATTTACACCTATCTTAGGGTAATTTTAGTAATAGGCTAGATGACTGCTTTTGAAAATTCACTTTATGACAATTATGCGTATTTTAACTGGAATAAAAGTTATTTCTGCAAAAAAAAAGATTTTTTGGGGTAAGTCATATGGGTCGGTGAATGGAGGTACAAGGAAATGAAACAGTGGTGTTTACATTATGTAACCGTTATTTATTGGCAATATAAAAAATTTAGAAAATATAAAATAGATAAAACGGATGGCAGCGTGTTACCTGGAGACGGGGCTTGGGCAGTCGACGGTGGCACATCTAAACCAAACAATGGTCGGTTACTCAATCCTCGTAATACCCTTCAATAACATCCCAGATAAACGTCACGGGGTTGCCAGCTATTCGTTATCGTGTTCTAGTTGTCGCTGCTGGCACCCCGCCCGTGTTCATCATCTGGGATTATATTTCTGGGTACTTTGTTGACCGTTATTCCACGATGTAAAATTCGACATGCCTCAAAGTCACTACGATACTCCCCTGCCAGAATTTTACATACAAATATTTTGAACAAAAAAAAATATAATGCATGAAAAGAGTTTTAAACATTTGGATATGCTAAATCAAAACGATTGTGGTTGGTGCGGTTGCGATCTGGTACGGCTGTTGATATCTTTCGGCCCTACAGATACCTGTCGCTGGCTTCATCGTCGCTTTGGCACTTGAATGAGGTCTATCGACGACGTTGAAAACAAGCTATTCTTCGGACAAGGGTAATCGACGCTGATGGAGGTGCGCTTGTTCGACGACGTGGTAGCTTACTTTATTCGATGACGAGACGTTGGCAATTCTGGTACCTCAGCGAAGACCTGACGTGTCTACGGTAACTGCAATCGGAACCTAGCTTCTGGAGCTGTTTTGTGACTAATCCGTAGTCACATACGTCACGGTAATTGAGAAAAAACAAATAACGACGGTATCCGACCGAAGCTGCCCAAAGCCTTTCTAATCAAAATGTCTGCCAATATGACGGAGACGGCGAGCGAAGGAAGACATTATGATTTAAACATAGCGCCGAAAGAAATGTTTAATTGTGTATTTTCGATCCAAGGCAGAAAAATATTGCAAGGCGGGAAACAGGTAATACAGTTTGAACATCGGTAGGATGAATTAAATTAAACTATTGATAACATTTGAGGTTAGGCCTCATTTGTTTTATTTATTATATATATAACTCCCTAATAATTTTGTCATATTTTCAGTTACCTCATAATTTACAAGATTCAAACGCCAACTAGGCAGGAGAAAATGGGCTTCTAACTGAACCCACTGAACATTCACTGCTAACTGACCATATATTTTCAAAATATAAAGAAAAATATTAAATTCAAACCCTTAACAAGTGTCAACCAATCTTATTATGGTTAGATTATGAACGGCCAATAACATATATCTGGTTTCTAGTAAATCAAATATTTCGATGGGATATACCTCACTAAGTTGTGGGGTGAGTTATACATATTTATTCGAATAATGCGATTTTATCAAGTTCTACGCCCCGGTATGTGTGTTATGGTAGACAGAAATTTCAAACAAATGTATGAACCAAGTGTTGCCACTGAAGTCAAGCAAAGTAAAAGAAACTATGCAGAGATCTAAGAATTCGTAAAAGAACTTGATATGTTAAAGTATGTCTAAATACATATTTTGTAAAGTACTCCATGAAGTACCATATGCTTATAAGATTGTTAGGTTGTTATTAAAATGATCTTCAAAATTACAATTGGTCGATTTTATTTATCCAAATATTACAAGGTAATTTGATTAATAAATAACAGTGTTGATAACATTTAAGATTGAACCTCATTAGTATCTGTATCTTATTATCCAATTATCATCATAAAATTTTTCGGTAGGTTTGCCATGGATACAATCTTGAATTGTCTTAGCAAATATAGGCACTTGATTTCAATAATACTATTCTTACATTTCCGAAGTTGTTATTTCGCTATTATTGGGTACTCTTTAGAGTTATTACCTATATTTATTAATTTTCTTGTCAAGTGTTATACTGTAAATATTGTTGCCTAATGTTCTTCAATATTCTACCACATTTCATAGGTAATCTGTCTGGAATACACACAGAGTTCTATAAAAGTTCCACTTATCTTAATCGATTGTGGACAAATTTAGGTTACTTGCCTTGATAAATCCCAGTTCAATTTTTTCATTCTTTAATTTTTTCATCTTTTCTTTCCATTGGTTGCACAAAACTTTTTTTTAACTAAGAAAATATAAGATAAATAATCAAAATAAAATCGAAGCGCGCTAAAAAGTTTAAATTTTGGATTGCGAAAATAACGGTTACAAAACGAAAAGCTACGTCAATGTTTCGTAGTGCTTTTGATAGGTGTTTGACTTAAAATAACGCATTTGGAAATGTTGTGTTTTTATTTCTGGTAAAATATTAGTAATCCCAATTCTATGTATTTTTAATGATCTCTCTATGGTATACTATTATTATAAATCACTATATTTGTGTTTTTTTATTGCACTCATTTATCCTATTTATACAAGGAAATAAAAGTCATTAGGGGGGTCGTTATCACATGACCGAGGAAAATAAACAAGCAAATGGATGTCGGTGAAAAATAAGGGCAAGACGTGACGATTTCCAGCGTCGAAATTAATTTTAGCGTGGTCCAGCGGCGGCTCCCGTTCTCCCGATCTTATCGATTTTGCGAACGGCAAGGACAAGGTCAGGACGCGTTCGATGTTTTCCGTCTCTGTCACTTTGGTGATCGTTTCGGTGCCTCCATATGTTGCAACTTATTTCGTCATTATATGATGTCACATTGAATATCATTTTAACACTGCCAGTTGTTTGTATATAAAGCAAACAAACGGTCTTTTGAAGGTAGTAGAGTGAATTAAAAAATGTCTATCGTTTCTTTTAAACGTTTTATATTCGAAGGAAACAAATATATGTGTTGTTTGGTTATACAACCAGCTAAGAACAATTTATGATTATCATTTATTATGAAATTATGAGTTTTTGATAAAAATTATATGAATAAATAAAAAATATATGATTGACTAATTTTTATATCAATTTTTTTTACAAAACTGAATAGGTTCTTGTAGATAAATTATGCGGAAATTATCTACAAGTGACAGTTAATAAGAGCTATGTTTGCAGGATGTTCCACCATTTCTTTTGTATCAAGTAATTGTGCAAAACATTTATAGAGCCAGTGTTCTATGAACGGCATGAAGTAGTAATCTGTTGAATATAGTGAGTGGGATAAGTGGGATAACATATCTCACTTCAACTTTTTTAAGTAATGTAATCATGAAATTTTCCAGCACAATTATCGAAAATATGACGGATATCATGTCGATATCAATTATGCCAGTATTTTAATTCGGTTAAAGCAGGTGGTTCCATTAAAAACACAGCACGAATAGTCAATGAAATTTGAAAAATGAAATAGTCACGAATAGTCAATGTATATTCAATGAAACCAATAGTGGTCAACTATAGGTACGCCAATTTTTTCGGCTTAGAATTGAATTTAGAATTTTATATTTTTTTTTTTTAGATATTAATATCTAGAATTTTAGAAGTAGTAATATCGATCTTTTTTTGATATTTCTCCCCTCCGGTAACAGGGTGAAAATTAGGACTGAAAAAGATCTATGTTAAAATCTAGAGGTTTTGAAATAAAATATCGAATGATCTACAAGTGATATATAATACGGCCCAGACTATCCGGTCATTTGTCTTTTTTGACTAGTCGAATGGTGAACGACTGATTTTACTATTTATCAATCAAAATTTTGTTCTTTTTATTCTATTATATTAATAAATAATCTTGAAAAATAGAGCTCCAAAGTGCTGCTATAATAATGTACCACATATTGTTATATGCGACATACATGTAAATTCTATGGAAGCATAAATTCGGCACATTATTTTCAAGGTCGCGGTTATGACAGAAGAATCAAAACACTAAAAAACAGTCAAATGAAACTAGTCGGACCTAAAATAGCGACTGAAAGAACCGAAAGTAAAAAAGTAGTCTGATCTATTAAACGGTCGGTAGTTCCCCCCAACGCTAGTTATGAATATTCCATTTCGATGTGGATGGCTCTTCTGGATTATCCCATGTATTTTTTTGCTTGAAGTTGTAGTAGTAGAGTGGGCAATCATCACCAGTTGAAGTGAGCAATAGAAAACTCTCCTTTTTCGCCTGGCAAGTAATGAAACCACAATGTTGAACGGGTTCGAAATATTTCAGCCAATTTGTGTAAGCTATTTTCACTTCATTTGTAACTTTCCATAGCATATAGCGCCTGAAACAGCTGATTTATCAAATGCTAAACTTTTAAGATTAAAATTCCTTTCAGAGTTTAAGTGCAAAACTGTTTTGTTCAACGTTTTGTGCCACTAACATTAAAAGCACCGCTTTCAGAACATTGAAATCAAAACTGACAATTGGGATATTACGGAGCAGCACCATCAAATCAAATTTTGATTGTTCCGTGATTACCCTCTCTATGAAGTATGAATTAAATACAATAACTTTAATCAATTTTGCGGTTCATTAAACATTTCTGTTTTTTTTTAACATATTTGTAAATTTTTGTTTCGTCAAAATATTAATTAAAATGTCCAAATCTAATTAGAATAATAAGAAGAATAGAAATAATAAAGAAGCCTTGATCTTGTTAAAAACCTATTGCGTTTTAGACCTGGGTATTCCAGAAGATGCGATTGATGACAGAAAATTTCTATGTTTAAGATGAACCTCGCTCTGGCAGGCCAATCGTTGAATAGGTGAATGGAATTATTAAAAATATCGTAAAAAAAGTAGATCGACATATTTCATCGCCAAACATCGACCCTAAAAGGACGTTGAAGGACAAAGAAACTCCATAAAACCTTGGCAAGCCCGCCCCATTGGAAATAAATAGTTCATCATGAGCTGCTCAAATCTGCTCAGTCCATCTCCCATCACAGCTAGGGTAGACCAGACATATATTTAGTGACTTAACAAAAACTGCTGGTTAAGGGAAGCTTTGATGTATCCACTATATAGCCCGGATCTTGACCCCTTTGGAGTGCTTGTTGTTCACTGTAAAAATTTAATGGTGAAATTCGCTTTAAAAGCCGCTTGCGAGAATCTTGGCTGGGTTTATGGTCTCACCGGAAATTCATGTAAACAAGTTCGTTTTGAAAAACAAGAAAAAAATGTTGTATAGCCAGTATTCTATGGACGGCATGAATTAGCAACTTGTTGAATATAGTGAGTAGGATAACTCATCTCACCTCAGCGTTCCTAGGTGTTTATACAACCATGAAAAATTATTTCGTTATACCTTTGTATTCGTTATATCATGTATATTCAATGAAACCTATAGTGGTCAATTATAGGAATGCCGGAAAATATCTATATTATTGACAGATATATTTTCAAATACCATTAAGTTTGAAAAAGAATATCAAACTTTAAATTTTAGATTTCTTCCCATCTACTCCAGTTTGTTTTTTGAAGGAAATATCGATATTAATACCTAGAATTTTAGTAGTAGAGTATCCAGCTTTTTGAGATTTCTCTCCTGAAAAATTAGAATGGGAGTGGAAAAAGATCGATATTAGAATCTAGAGGTTTTGAAGTAAAGTATCAAAATTTTTTTTTAGAATTATCCTCCCTTCTTGAGACGACTTTGCCTTGCAAAGAAATATTGAAACCGACATATCGATAGACTATAGTCTAAAAATATTATATATATTATAAATATAAGTTTAAACTTAAATATAACTAGCCCGTAAGTAATGTTTCACTAATACTCACGTTCAAATTTATTGTAAACTGGTCTCGACGTTTTTGTTATTCAATCTAAATGAACATACAGCGTTGCCGAAGCAATAGACTGAACTTTTAAACTGGTGATGTTTGAGTAAATGAAGGTTAACCGTCCACATACAATCAAACTGCATATAGTAACAATGGTAAGTTTCTGAATATAATATTCTGCTGGAATGAGAATACCGGAAAGAAAATAATTCGATTTGAAGCAACAAAATATACATACAAAATATTGGTTGCTGCATAAACAAGGTTTAAAACCTATATGCTGCTGTTTCATTAAAAGTCTCTGAAAGTTATAGCTTTCTGATAGAGACTTAACGTGAGCGTATTCCAACCACAAGAACATGTGAAACGTGGTTTGGACAATTGAAATGTGAATGAATTTGATAGGAAATAAATCAAATATTGAAAGATGGATGTGATACCCATACCAGGACTTGAAATACAGGTAATTAGAAAATGGAAAAACCCTCAGTCAAATGCTGCTTCAAAGGTATGAAATGAAGTTATTTGTGCATCGAATAGTAACGGATGATGCAAAATGGCACAGCCGTCCCATCGACTGCAAGACCAAATCACTGTATGATGGGCCAAATTGGTATTGTTTGTTATGAAATGTTGAAACCTGGAGAAACAAATTCGATAGTGACTGCTTCAAATTAGATCTAGATCTGGCTCTATCTGTTTCCAGCATCACCGATTTCGACGAAATTAAAAAATGAATCGAATAATTTAGCTCAAAGGACAATATGGCATCCATAAATTGTTAGAGAGGTGGGCAAAATGTATAGAATCAAACAGCCAATACTTTGGAAAAACAAATTTTAACTCTCCACAGATTCTCTTCAGCGAAAAAAAAAACAGAAACTAATTACTGACATACCTATGAACTAATAAATAATTAAGACTAATATTTAAGACTACTGGGTGAGTCGTGCCTTTACCTTATAAATTTTGATAAGCTAGATTAAATGTTTGGAATATATAAACGCTATATGAAAAAAATGATTAGATAATATTTATGAAATTTTCGGCGTTAATTTTATATAATAAATAATAAAATTAACAGAAATTGAGTTTTGTGTATCAAAACTAATAAAAATAATGTTCTAATACATATTTATAAAGCTAATATTACAATATCAATAATTTGCAACTCTTTATGGTATTCATTATTCACAATTAAAAAATACATTACTAACATTTGTGGTTATTTATTAAATGTTGATTTTTATCTATTCATGTGAGTTATTATCATGAGATATATCTTTAAAGAAAGGTATAAACGTTTATAAACATGAGGAATACAAAGGGTGTAATATAAAGCGTTACGAGCTGTTAAAATCGAATGAAATTGTTACTGCACATATCTGCCGACGTTAATTGAACAATGCTCGGGCACACAGTGCAAGAGTCGGGAAGGTTACACTGCTGGATCTGCAGCTGCGCCTACCGCACTTAACAGACATATTAATGTACTGATAACAATTGATGATCCAGATCATCTATAGAAAATCCTAAGCAGAAATTGAAAAGTCCCCGGCCTGACATATAGATGGCGCTACTATAATTAAATCCATGTTATTTAGCCTTCAAAAGATGCATGTATAAATTTGACAACTGTTGGATCATTACCTTGTGAATTATAGCATTTTAAGTGAAGCAACTTTTGTTATTGTGAAAAAAAAACGGATAAAAATGATTTCGGGTGTTGATAAAATATTGTTTTTTGAAGGGAAAAAATACAGTTGAATTTTCATTGACTACCTTGAAAAAGGAAGGACCATCAACAGCGACAATTACATAGCGTTATTAGACCGTTTGAAGGACATTTGAAGAAAAAAAAGTGCTGCTTCACCAAGACAATGCACCGTGTCACAAGTCAGTTAAAACGATGGCAAAAATCCATGAATTGGGCTTCGAATTGCTTCCTCATCCACCATATTCTCCGGATCTGACTCCCACCGACTATTTTCTGTTCTCAGATCTCAAAAGAATGCTCGCTAGGAAGAAATTTTCGTCGAATGAAGAGGTGATCGTCGAAACTGATACCTATTTTGCAGCAAAGGACAAATCGTACTACAAAAATGGTATCGAAAAGTTGGAGGGTCATTATAATCATCCTTGAAGGGAATTATGTTGAATAAAAAAAACTAATTTTGCCAAAAAATGTATTTTACTATGGTAGACTGGGGACTTTTCAATTGACCTGTTAAAACTCAAAGTTGATGCGACAACATTGCGATGTTTTGGCGTCATAAATTTAGATGACGTGAGTTTACTGTTTTATTGAACGCACTATACACCAAATCTACTGTTCAGCTGCGAGATATGTGAGATATAGTTAAGAGTTAAAATGTAAAGTTCATTTCAGACTTGAATTAGACTTTTGATGATTTCGTGTATTGACGTCATGAAGGTCTTTAATGTATTGCTTATTGCAATTTGTTTTAGATCAGACAATATTTATTATCTTATTTTACTCTAGTTAAAAAGAGATGCAATACTGTCTAAGGCATCCGAACATGTAACCGAGCCTACAAAAGCCAAAGCAAAATTTTTCAAAACATTAGTTATAATAATTACAGTAATAATTTATAATGACTATTAAACCGCAAACGTTATTTTAGCGCTTTGCCAAATTTGTTAAATTTCAAATTGCTGCTTATTATTAGTCTGGTTGAAAATGTTTAATTGGAAGATAGTGAGAGTCAGAAACAGACTGCGTCTCTAATTAGTTACTTCAAACAGGAAAGAGATAATAAAAAATGATAATTAAGTCCCCTTTTGGCAGTAAAATGCGTTAGAGAGGTAAGTATTAATACTCTTAAATAGTAAGTTGCTGCGGTTTTTATTGAAAATATTTTTAGCATGTTGCAGCTGCACATAATTTAGTATGGGTACAGTAACTAAAATATCTAAAAAAATTAAAAACAATACAATATTGTGCAGGTGACAAATCAAGATCATCTTGATATTAGCTCTATAAGAGATCAAATATATAAAATGTATACAACCAGTGAGTAGTTTTTTCATTATAAACATAATTTAATATAATTATTTCAGAGTAAACTGTTAGTTTGGAACGTAGCGATAAAATACTTAGAGAACTTTCTTTCATACATTGTTGGATAATATAGGATTTAAATGGTGTAAACATAACCCACGAAGAAGTCTAATTGAACTGCCAGACAACGCTTTTAAAAGGACATACTTTTTAAAAAAATAATAAAATCAAGGAAGACTATTATTTCAATTTTTTTATTTAGATGAGACATCGCTATTTCAGAATAAGACAGATACCCATCCCATGGTCATTCATGGGAAGATGATAATAAAAATAATAAAAATATCGTAGACAATAAAGTTGATGGAAAAATATAAACGTCGGAATAAGAGTTGATCAGGTTTTGTTAGTCACAACATTTATTAATAATTCATTGCAGACATATTGTTGTCCATGCTGGTAATAGGGATGGTTTTATTCCTGACACAGACACTCCTAAAGAACTTGAAGGAACCATTCAGTTATTGTTATGGACCATGCACTGGTAGAGAAGATCCCAACAATTGCATCGACAAAGGCTGAAATGAAGGAATGGCTTGGAATACATACATTATGTTTTGAAGAGTGAACTTTTACAAGCGTACAAGATAAATATGCTCCCTAATGAAAGTAAAATACATTATTTGGATATACAATTGTTAATTGGGTAGAGTGAAAAACCATAAAAAAAAACCATATTGTATCTGGTTAATAACGTTCCCTATTGACCAATAGACAATTATAAGGGTTTTTAAATGTAAATATATTATCAGGCAACCATAAAACCTGATCAAACATTAATTGCCAATTTGCCAGGGAGACCCAAACATACCGTCATAAAGTTATAAAAGTGCAGATATAATAAAAACGGTATACCGAGATATAAGTATTAGAATTTTCTAAACATGACTAACAATTTAACTAATTTATCTCTCTGACATCTTGAACAAATATTTTTTACAATATCGATTTATACATGGTAATGCTGAATGAATTTGATGTCGAATATGAAAAACGTAGTGGTATATAGAAAGACCATGAATCGGAATAAACAAATTGTCGTTATAGAATTAATATGATCAAGCTCTATTGTAACAAACATCCTTGCCTATGATACCTATAGTGAAATGTTTAAATCGAAATACCCACCCTTCTAATTTATGTAAAAACCGTCAAAATGTATTTGTCCACCCTACATAAGAACATTTTATTGGGATAATTAACAATACAATAGTGTATATTTTGATATATCCTATAAAATGAAAGAGTTTAAATTTAAATTTAAGAAATATCAAAAATTATATTATTTCCATCTAGTTTTATAAAAACGACTTAATATCAAGAAGGTCGCATAAAGAATGAACAACTAATTTTGGAAAATTATTGCCTCATTGATCCTTCACTAATACTGCTTCATTGAGAATTTTAAATAGCTAAATTTATGATAAATTATGTGTAAAGTGTCCAGATATATTTATTACTAATTTTATTTGAAAGAAAATCTATCGATTACCTAATAAATAATTATTTATAAAACTAGACTTTTGATCATTGAGAAACTAAAATAAATAACAATTATATAATTTAACCCTAAAAAACTGCTGGATGTGATCTTGTAATTGGATTTTTTTTGGAATTCATATCTAATTGAGAAAAAAGGAACTCCTAGTAATAAAAGTATTACCCATATTGAATGCAATATTACGAATAAAATAAGTTACTCACAATATTATGATTTTCAAACGCGGAAAAATCTGAAAAAGTCAGCACTTACTACATGGTTTCAAACAATAATAGTATTATTTTTAATAGATGATATTTTATTTCAGAGCATTGCTTTGAGTTTATTAGTAAGAATAACAGGTTGATAAACCACATAAATCAAAACCTACATAAATATCCAGATATTTCTCAGTACATCCCTAGATTTGAGCAAAGTGTTATATACTAAGCTGTATATTAAACTAAATAGGTTTTTCTTTCATTCGTCCGGCTATATCTTCAGATAGTCAGTGATAAAATACAACTGTTACTGAAAACTTCGTACATTGAAGTCAAAGAAACAAAATCTATACAAGTTATTTTTATCACTCCCATAACATGCCTACCAGTGTATATTAACAACTTCCCCCAGGGCAGATGCCAACTGCTGGCCTAACTTAGAAAGACACATTTGCAAAACGAAAACTACTAGTCACTTATAAAATAATCAACAAAATAAAAGGCACCTATTGTCTGCTAAGCATATTGTTGAACCATAAAGGTGATAAAAAAACAATAAAAAATAATTTCACAAAATTTGTATAACAAATAATTATTTTAAAATAAAAAGAACAAATTATCTGTATAATGGCTTGTTCAATAAGTGATGCTCGAGTGCTGTTAGGTTCGTCGTTTTGCTTTTATAGACATGTGTAGATCAGGTAGGCCATGTTGTTAACATTTATAGCTGTTGAAAGTTGGCCTGTCATAGTATTTTTTTACAATCAATCAATATGTTGATTAAATAACTCATGTTGCCACCTTTTTTACCGACTTATTCACTTCCAGTTGAAATTTTTTTTTTATTTTCATTTGGATGATCAGCGAGGCGACCAGATGATAATCCAATTTCATATTAAGATAATATTCTGTTAAAAGAGTTTTTGAAGAACTTTCTATTAGAAAGAATTCATCCATGATGTAAATATAGTAAATAAACAAGTAGTCAGAAATAGATCTGAATTGCTATTTCAATATACCGAGTGAATTAAAACATGAAACAAATTTTAAAAAATTAGCAAACTATAGATGAAAATTGACTATCGACCATCAGCTTCAATTGTAATCTGTAGTAGTGTTATCGCGCAAAAATACCTTAGAAGGCTTTTTAGCATAATTAGTGAAATTATTCGTTATTTTAACAACGGAGTGTATTGCATTGTTTGAATATAATTGGTCTTTCACGTGTATAAATGACTGTAGTCATCTTGATTCTATTTATTATTATTCTCTATTTATCATTAAAATATATAGCGTGTGATAAATCTGTTCAAACAAAATATATTAGAAATACTACCAGTACTACTCAGTCATAGAGTATATCAATACTCAGTGCCTTTTTAAGACTGCTTGGCTCTAAATATTTTATTTCAGGTTAATTTAAATTTTGATAAGACTGATATTCATTGAACAAGCATTAAAAATTCTATATTTTAAATGTATCTGCTTGAAGGACAATATTGAATAAGAAACTGTTCTTATTGATAAATATAATTTCAAGTAGATAAATATCAATATAAGAAATAGTTGTATTTCACAAATTCCATTATATTATCATAGATATTGTAAAAAATGTTTTCAATAAATGAATAAAACTGTGAATAAGTAAAAATCTTATTTACAGAAATAATATTTAAATTGTACATTAGGCATTAAAACCAAATCATAATAAGACCTATTGGTTATTAATTTGTTATTCAAAATTCGATAATGAATATAACTTATTATTTTATGTTTACTATTATTTTATAATTGACTTGAAACACAAATAAAACATATTTCTAATATATATATATATATATATATATATATATATATATATATATATATATATATAAATAAGTATATATATAATTTCTTTACTTTAAATATATTTGTTAATAAAATATTCATGAAATAAAATTATTAGTGGGTTTAAATTTTTTTAACAAATCCAGAAAGTGTTTACAACTTTATATAACAAGGTCTTGTCTCCAGGGACACTACAGTGAGATAACAGGCTCTTAGTAAAATTGATAAGAAATAATTGTTCCTAAATGGATGACAAAACTTTTTTCTTAAATAAATGACCATTCTTATCACTGATGTTGTCTCAAGTAGATAAGGTCAACGCTGAATTAAAATCAAGGAAGAATATAAAGGCTAGAGAAAAGTAGTGAGCTATCGAAACAAAAAAAAAGTTTCATCCTATTAAAAGTAATTAATGAATTTATATTAGTATTGTCTTGTCTATTACATAGTTACATTTGATTTTTACATAAAACACTTTTAATAGTAGTTATTAGCTTACATTCAAAAAGTATTAAAAAAATAAAGCTAGAATATTTGCGATATCAATAATGATTTTTGGAATAATTTAATACAATAAATTCAAAATATTAAATTAAAATGATTATTAAAAAGTGTATTGTATTATATATTTAATATATATTAATGTTATTTATATATGTTCATTATATATTAATGTACTCGAAAATCCATAGAGTTAATTTAAACCATATTAATTTTGAATAATTAAATCGGGAATATATTACATTTAAGAATCAATTATAAGCGTTTATAAAATGTCGTTCAAGGAAATCACATTTAAACAAAAAAGAGCACCAGAATAGGTCAACGTTCACGATAATCTCCTTAATCTGACCTTTAAATAGCTCTAGTGAAAATTTATCAGCAATTAATTTCGATTAGCCAACAAACAAAATTTTCTGATTAAGAACAGAGAAGACATCGAGACAAATACTCGCGACAAAGCGCGCTTGATATCAAATAATTGAATACATTTCAAAAATAAATATGCAAAATTGACCATTAGTCGCGTTAAAAAAGAATTGTTCCTATATATAGACAGAGTAATTTTTTATTAATGATGAATTCAAGGCTATTTTATTGTATAATTTTTATTATTGGTAAAATAGTGCCGCATATCGAGCAGCTGATGCTGGTGATATATTAAATGAAATACATAATTAAATTTATGCACTTACCTCAAAACGTAGGCATCGATCTGCTCATTTTGCACAAAACTTATAATTTCGCACCGCACGATCTTCATTAAAGACTCCAATTTTGATCTACACAAAAAACGATATAATATTAACATACAATCAAAATTGAGACACTGCCAAAATTACTACAACGAACTGTTCCAACAGTATCAGCTGACGCAAATTTCTAACGCCCTTTTATTACACTATTTAAATATGAGCAGAAATCAATGACACTTTAAAAACTCGTTATCCTAACCTAGATTAAATGCCGGTTGTCAAGACCGTATCTACTAACCTTGGTATTTTGCGTAAGTCGGAGGAGTCATTGCCATCGGAGGTGCTAAACCATATTTCCAACAGTTTCTCTACCCCTTCAAAAAATTGGTCACTGTCACTCATTATTGTTTCATTTGAAGCCATAACGCACTCTCAACGGATCAGAATATTATGAAACCAAAATACAATAATTCGGCTTTTTGTCTCCCTCATAAAGTGCGCGCGCACTGCTGGTCAAGTAGCGCGCCCGAATATATATGGAATGTTTTCTATATTTTTGTTTTAGTTTTTATAACTAAAATTTGTCTTATAGAAATAAGTTAACATTAAAATTATTCCATTGTATCATATAAATGTTTTAAGTAAAAACTTTATATGTATATAAATTTACCCTTCGATAGACAAAGTAATGAACAAATAAACAAATAAAATTGATAGGGTTATTAGATTATATCTTAGTTATATTCATAACATATATATATATATATATATATATATATATATATATATATATATATATATATATATATATATATATATATATATATATATATATATATATATATATATATATATATATATATATATATATATATATATATATATATATATATATATATATATATATATATATATATATATATATATATATATATATATATATATATATATATATATATATATATATATATATATATATATATATATATATATATATATATATATATATATAACTATACTCTATGATTCAGAATTAAAAAGAAAGTTTGTTAATGATTTTTGTGTCGAGTATTCTCTATTATCGACACATGCGCCCTATCAAATTTTAACCCTAAACAATAATCTGACGTTTGACTGGTTGGCTAGTTTATTGTCATTATTTTTTTGGTTTGTTTTCTCTATCCAAAAAGCAACAAAGATCATAAGTTTTGTTTGACGGTACAAAAATATACCAGATGTTGTTGATCTCGTGTCCCAGAACTTGTAAATGTATTTTGACGGCTTTCATTCGTTTTAAGTGATCGAGAAAAAATGATCTCTAGTTCTCGGTCTATTTTTAGTTTCATAGAGTTATAATATATAAAAAATCGAGCCACTCTTAATATTTTTGGTTTTCTTTTTTTTGCATGACATGGCTGACAAAAGAAAATCGGTTTTTCGCCAATTATGGAATCGGCAGCATGATACAAATATAAGAAGTCTTTCAAACACAGCCAAAGGTAAGGTAAATTTGACAAAATAGCGAATAATCAATGTTTAACTCTGATTATAGATGACTTAGCTTTAGTTCAAAGATTAAGCCTTATTAAACGTCTACAAGTTCATAGAGGATGTGTAAATACAATTTGTTGGAATGAAAAGGGAAGTCTTATATTATCAGGTTCCGATGATCAACATTTAGTAATAACCAATGCTTTTAATTACAAAGTTGAAGCTGACTATTACACTAGTCACCGAGCAAATATATTTAGTGCAAAGTTTTTGCCTTGTACTAATGATAAACAAATTGTCAGCTGTTCAGGTGATGGGGTCATCCTTCATACAGGTAAGATGCAGTAATATGTGTTTCAAACTACTATAAACTTTTTTTTAAGATGTGATTCGTCCACAAGATACATATCTTAACCAATTTGCTTGTCATGGTGGTACTACATATGAGGTTATGACAGTTCCTGATAACCCCTTCACTTTTATGAGTTGTGGAGAAGATGGAACAGTAAGATGGTTTGACTTGAGAATTAAGAGCAGGTACCCAGTTTTTTAAATGTAATAAAACTTTAATGTACAATAAACACAAAGAATTAATTCTTTTTATAATACTTACATAATGAAACAATATCTTTCATCTGGTATTATAATGATCTTATTAAAATATATTAAAATTAATTTAAAATTGTTTTACAAACAAAAAGAAAATATGTGTTTTCCTTAATTTATATATTTTTGGTTGCAGCTGCCTTCAACAGCGATGTAGAGAAGACATTCTAATATCTTGCCAGAGAGCTATCACAGCTTTAGCTATAAGTCCTACTGCTCCTCATCAGTTGGCTGTAGCTTGTGCTGATTCAACAGTGAGGGTTTATGACAGAAGATATCTCAGTGTTTCTCCTGGTGGTAATAATACAAAATACTGGTTTTTAGTCGGTATTTTGATTCAATATATGTTTATATTTTCATAGAGCATCTTTTAGCCCAGCCATTCTGCACTTTTGTAGCACCTAAATTTGGCGAAGAAAGACATTATAGGATAACTTCTTTGAATTATGATAGTGATGGTAAAGACATGTTGGTCAGTTATTCTTCAGATTATTTGTATTTATTCAATGTACAGGTAAATATATTTTATTTAATTTGAAACGTTATAAAGATAACACATAGCTAATTAAAATTCATAGGAATGTTCTACTACTGAGCAGAAAAATCCTGGAAAAAAACTATCAGCATGGGACAAAATTAGAGCAGTTCGAGGTAAACGAGAAAGAGTTTCGCCGCCACCAGTTCGTCGATTAAGATTGAGAGGAGATTGGTCCGATACAGGCCCAGATGCTAGACCTGAAAGAGAGACTGCAGTTGCTGTTGGTGAGATAATTAACTTGAAGAGTTATATACACATTAGAAATATTTCATTCTAAATTTTAAATAAAATGTTACATTGGAAGAAGACATTAATTGATAATTATTTTCATATTCAATTTCTGTTTGAGTTATTTCTATGATTAATTTGATATGATAATTTGTGAAGAAATTGATTGATTATTTATATTCATGTTATTCAGCTTTATGGAATACTATACATAAATTATTGTTCCCTGTATCTTTAAAAAATAAATGTAATTGTGTATGTAACTCTTAAAACCAATAGAATAGATTTTGAAATAAAATAATCAAGGTATAGGCCAAGCTCGACCACAATTACAAGCTACACTGATGCAAAGAATGACTGATGTGCTTTCGCGTATGCTCAATGATCCTATGACTAGAGCGGCACTTTCTGCTGGTGGAGAAGATTCATTGGACCCGGAGGAACACGCCCAAAGGGCTTTGGAAGCTAGAGAAGGAGGAACCGCTGGTATTCAGGTTAGATCGGTGGACAAAATAGTATTGATGTTGAGTGATTGTTTTTCTTTTTTTTTTATTTCAGGAAAGTGTAGGAGGAAGTATGGAAACAGATGATGGCAGTGGAGGAATCGACGTCGGGATCAATAATAACTCCAGGTCAGTGTTCATATTTTCATTTTAATAAATATTATAGTATTATAAGCCATAAGGTGATGGTTAAAAGCTGTTTAAAATGAGCTTATAATTACAATATAAACAAGCAATAAAAAAATAAAAATGAGTCACTAAATGAGAAGGTACATTGGATAATTGACTTTCTTCTTATTTTGACATATTAATATTTCTTCTATTGAGTTAGTGTTTATACAGAATTGGTTCCTAACACGGTATATGTTGTGGGTGGTGAGTTTGAGAGTTTCATTAAAAAGGGGCAAGGCTAAGTTTTCTGCTAAATTTCGTTGAGTAAAGTAAATTTGTCGAGGTAGTATGTTCTTTTTCCAACAAATTTATCTTTTTTTGGAAAAAAAAACTATTCGGTGTTCCAGTTGTTAATTGTAATTGAATCGAATCCATCTTTGGCTCATGCTTTAAATAACTAAAAAATAATTCAAAGTTTTAATATGTTACAGTCCTAGTTCTTGTGGAATTCCTTACACGTGTTATATTTTTCATTATGAAATTAGTGAATTACTGTGTGTTATAGAATCTTAAAGATTTGTTATTGGATGTCTTCTAAATACCGAAAATGGTGATTAATATGTATACTATATGCTGTCAATAGGGGCCTGTCAATTCATAAGTATTTCTTAAATTAAAATAATTAATCTCTTTAACGTATAGTTAAAACACTTATACACTATACAAGTTCGTGTGGTTTGGTTCGCTTTAATTTTCTGATTTTCTTTGTGTTGTCCAGTATTGCTTCAACGTTGCTGTGTGTTCATTAGTAATCTAATTTCATGTTTTAAGGCGAATGCATTTGATTTCTAGGTCATCGTACAGCTCTTCGGTGGTTATGCAGCTATAAGTATCGTAGAATTTTGTTTTGGCAGCGTTGGACTACTAGTTGGTTTGATGTTTTAGTGAAACCTCATATCTAAACCTCATAGGTCCAAATTGGCTTTATGACCGAATTATAAACCAACCTCTATGAGGTTAAGTCAACTTTAGAGTATCGACGTTGAAATATAATGAAATAGGTTCTGTATGGTATTAGCTAAATTCGTTTTCTTTTGTTTTATTTGATTTTTTTTAAATCATGTGTATCATGCGTCCTTTGATATTATTTTTACCAACACTAAATTTTCATATTTTAAATGTAATATCCTTGAAAAATATATTAAATAAAAAACTACTATTTTTCTCAATAAACATTATTTTAAGTAGATAATCGGTATCAGAAATATAAAGAACTGGTAAAAATACCAAACAACTATTATTTTAAAATTTCCCTTTAATTATTATAATCATTTTTCTAGAAAAAAATTCGATAATATCTATTATTACTTAATTTTTATTTTATTTTTTATTAATATATTAATATATATTTTTATTAATACTTTTTATTAAACAATTGTTATTTTAAAATTTTATTATATTATAATAATAATTTGCTTAAGACAAATTTTAGTGCTCTCTATTAATTTTTAATTTTTCAATCGGAACTTCAATAAGAAGCATCATTTCTTTAAATACATTTCTTGACGTTAAACAAATTAGGAATAAATAATTGCAATAATTGTAAATAAAACATATATGGAAGTATCATCCAAGTCGAAGAATATCATATATAAATCCAACAACATAAAATAATCTAATTGATTTGATTTTTTTACGTGATATACATTTGTTTTGTTATCTTCTGGTGAAACTCGAATGGTTTCAAATATGACAATGATGCTTGTTTACATGCTAATTCGTCAAAACTGCACTTTGTTGCTAATTCTGATTTTTTGGCTAAAACCGGGGTTCTGATTAACATCGATTTTTATAATATGTAAAGTTTAAAGTTTTTTAATTGGACGTTCTGTTACAACCACAATTCACCAAATCGCCTAACTTAGCGGTAGTGTTTGTAACTTAATAAGAAAATAACATCTTAAATATGATGGCTATACACTACTCCCACCGTCCGGTAATTATTAAAAAATCCCACATATGTATGGAGATGGGATGTAATAATTATGGAGTTTTAATTTTAGAAATTAAAAAAATATTCAATTGGGATCTTTCCTTATTTTTAGACTGTTGTTTTTTTAACCCATGTGTTTGAACTCTGACCATATATTCATAATTATTTTAGTTTTTGTTATTTAAATCCTCCATGTTATCAAATTGGTACTTATAATCAGACGACAATTTATTTTTATGCGATACGACACAAAATACTTCAAGATATAATAGGACTGAAATATTGTTTTATCTTTGAATGTTGATTTTTTTTAAAATTTATGATCAAAAAACAAGGTTTTCTACTACATTTTATTGTTAAATATTGTAAATTTTCTTTATTTATTTTTAATTCTGTTCACGTCAACATATCATTCTTTAAATCTTAATAATCTAATATAATAAATTATCAACTTTTGGACACAATTCAAGAAGATTTGACAAGAAATGAGTGATTGCCTTCTGCAAGTGATATTCAGTTCAGCAATTCACTATTTTTTCTTTTTTTTTCTATCTTTTAAAATAGATCTCAACTTTAATAACAACTCTGAATCAGTCCTCATCACCTGAAACATTCATTTAAGTCTCTAAATTGCCATTAGTCACTGTTAAAGCTATTGTTTTGCTTGGATAGCATTTTTCGCAAAAGAAGCAAAGTTTAATCTATACACGAAATTATTTTGTACCTATTTTTTTAATAACAAGTTTTTTTGCAACTAAAATCATTTTATCTTTTAAACAACATACTAAATTGTCGGATGTTAACATAGGTTTAACAAGCTTATGAGGTGACGCCATCTATTTGTCAGGACCGGAATTTATTTTGAAGTTCTATATGAGTAATCTCTATGGGTTTTTCAGACCCCAGACATCATCTTCAGAACCATCTACACCACATCCAAGCACCAATACGTCAGAAGGTAGAAGTGGGTCTTCTACTGTTACTAGTGATCTTCATACACACTTAGCTGCTCTTAGAAATTTGCGTCAAGGTTTCATTGATCAGCATGGTGCGGAACCATCAGTTAGTTTTCGGTGTGCAAAAAATCGAATCCTGCAGTTGTTATTTACTATTAAAGAGGTATTTTAAAGGTATTCAGAGCAGAGCACCTCCAGTTCTACCATAAGTTTAAGAGCAAATAATGAGACAGTACCTACACCAGTTGCAAATGAAACAGAAAGAAATCCAGATCCGGCTGAAATTGGAGAAACTTCTCAAACTTCCAACAGAGCTCTAGAGGTAATAATGATTATAATCGCAATTTATATTCACATTGCAAATTTCTTTGTTCTTAGATGGACGTAGATTATCCAGAAGAAGAATCCGTTGTATCTTCTGAACCAGCTGTAGAAAGGAGCGATGAACGAGTTACAAATTTATATGAAGCTGAGGTAAAGCAAAAATATACTGGTCATCGAAATGCCAGGTAAGACAGTATATGTTTAAATATATCGATTATGAAATATGGTAATACTTTAAGGACTATGATCAAAGAAGCAACATTCTGGGGCTCCGATTATGTAATGTCAGGCTCGGATTGTGGACATGTGTTTATTTGGGATCGTCACACGGCCGAGTTGAAGATGTTGCTTCAAGCTGACCAGCATGTGGTAAATTGTTTGAGACCACATCCTCATTTACCGCTATTAGCGAGCAGCGGCATAGATCATGACATCAAATTATGGTCTCCAGTATTGGAAGATTGCGGTTTTAACAAAGAATCAGCCGACGACGTAAGTAGTCATGTTCAGTAATACTGTAATAATGGTTATCTGTCACTGCCATCGAGTCCTTTCTAAACCACTGGAGCGATTTTTCTTAAATTTTTTCAGTGTTTTAGTAAGCCTGGAATTGTTTCTTTGCACCTAGTAAGCGACGCTGGTATGGCGATTTTCATTATTTTGTAAAATCAAATCGAATATAAAATATGTTACGTTTCTCTTCCACACGATTTTGTCAGTGGTTAACGTGTTGAAATCTTGGCGTTGTTTTGACGTTTCAATTACTCTCTAGGCTGTCATAAAATTTATATATATAGGACAGTGGTCTTCGTGGAGAAGGAAATGTTCAATATTATTAAATAATAAAATTCCAACCGAACAAAAAAACAATATTCCACTATTATTGTTGTCTGCTTTTTAAAGTAAAATATACAAAAACTGTTTATTTGCAGCTCATCAGTAGAAACGCAATCATGCTCGAAGAAACCAGAGATACCATAACTGTTCCAGCGGCTTTCATGATTAGGATGTTAGCTTGCTTAAACCAGATTAGACGAGGGGCAAGGAACAGGAATAGGCGGTCCGTCAACGAGGACGAGAGCTAGGCTTGAGAATATCTGCGGATCCCATTTCGGGAAACCAAATTTAGCCTTTTAATTACAGATACAATTGCTTCTTATTATTAATATTATTTGTGGAATGTTTCAATATTTCCTTCGTGAGGTTAAAAAGGAACACGTGTTGTTATATTAATAACATTTTCAGAGTTTTCTGTAGTTTATTTTTTTACTTGTAGGAGAGAGGCAAGTGTGATATTAATTGGAACTGAAATGATATTGTTATATGATGTTACCTTATTTTTTTATTTGTTAAATAAATCAGATAACGATTTTGCTATTCCGTTAAAATTGCTTTTCTCATGATGTACTCTTCAGGCCATGTAGTGTACAGCAGGTAATATTTTTTCAAGAGTATTTATTTTCAATATAATTTGGCACATTATTCTTTATATTTGCAATTATTGAATGGGAAAAATGTGATAAAAATTAAAAACAAACTGTGTTTAATAAAAAACAGCTACATTATTGTTATTGTATTGTCATCCAATATTATTACATTTTAGTTATTGACTGCCATTGGTTTTTTTATATATCATCATGCGATATATTTTGTATATTGGGGGGGGGAGCTATCTTGATGGTGATCTGCTACTGGGTTTATATTACTTTTAGTCTTAATTTAGTAAAATTTATAGTCCAATGGAGAGGCTAATGTATCTGATTAGATATTTACAAAAAATATCTTATCATGGAGTTGCAATTTTATATTCTATGGGAAGCCCCGCAGAATATTGTGTTAAATATCGTTATATATATTTTACTCTCTTTTTTACCATCGAGGGCTCCGAACCACGGTCCTCAGCATTAAGCCTACTGAGTGACCAACATAGAGACCATCACAGAAGACATCCGGTCTTATCTAGCCTGTTTACTGACATTGCTGTGATGGTTATTCCTTGTCACTGTTGCCTATAAAGACTATCTACAATTACAATCATAAACACGATATGTGTAATGAATGAAAATGCCCTAGCAGGATTTGAACCCGCGTCTATCAACTATATTCTTGACCACTGCTCCAACCAAGCCGACTAAATATCCGTTTTATATCGATAAAAGAGCCCATTCTAACATGTAGGAAAAGAAGACGAACAACTAGTAGAGAGCATTTATCTATCTATCAACGGCTATTTAAAAGATAAAAGGACAGCAATGAAAATAATGTGTCTCTACCAAAAAAACTAATATAACTATATAATACTCTATACATAAATATTTTATATATATTTATATACATATATATATATATATATATATATATATATATATATATCTATATAACTATCTATAATCTCAATAACAACTAACAAATCATTTTTATTTACATTAAATAAGCCATTTAGCTAAAATACAAAACTAAAAATAGCAGAAGAATGAGGGATTTCAATTTCTAAAGACGGATAGGTGAGTTTTCTTAAATTTATTAGTCGCTTTTATTAATACAGTTATTACTTACATAGAAGGAATAATACAATATGCTAATTCACTTTAGTAGTTTAAAAGCCGCGTAATACCCGTCTTTGGACATAACGCTCATCGTGCTCCTGCATAATTCCATAGGAATTTTCGTTTTCCGAACAGGAACAATTTCAAATTTGTTTACCAATTGTATTAACAAGGTTTTCATCTCAAGTAATGCGAATCGACTCCCGATACAGGCTCTTGGGCCGATCCCAAATGGCATATATGTATATTTGTTTATCAACGTTTTATTGTCGTCTGAAAATCGTTCTGGAATAAATTTTTCAGGGTCCGCAAAATACTTGGGATCGTGATGGAGACTATATGGTGGTAGGAAGACAATGTCCCCAACATTTAGGTGAACTGGCTGTTCGTCTGGGTATACTGGTTCGATAGTGTATGGTTTAACGCATACACGCTCAGTGGCAGACAGTCCTGGATACTTTCTCAAGGTTTCTGAAATAATATTTTCTGTTATTTTGGTGTACAAATAATATAGATTTTTTAACAAAATTATTGCTTGTTCCCTTTATTTAGACTTCAGATTTCTGACAATTTACCACACAAATATTAAGTTCAAAAAATATTGTGCTTCTATGAAATGTAATATTTGTAAAAAGTATAGAATATGATTTTATTGGTTATGAACTGAATTATTTTTAATTAGTATTTCTTTACCTGTGATAACCATGTCCAAATATTTCATACGCAAAGTTGATTCATAAGTTAGCTTCTCATTATGTTCTTTCATTGTTTTCTTAATTTCATTTCGCAGTTTGTCTTGGATATCTGGATTGATAGCCAGTTCGTAACAGCAGTTACAGATAGCGGTAGACACAGTATCAAAACCAGCTAAGAAAAATATCATGGCATGAGCTGTAATATCCAAGTTGGTTAGATTCATCTGTTTTTTAGGATGTTTTGCTAGAAAGAACATTCGTTAATTCTGGTCAATTTGTAATGTGAGTAACCGTCTTACTGATATTCTGAGATTCTTCCACAACAGCAAATCCTGAATCTATAACCTCTTCGTCATCTTGCCTAGCTTTTCCTTCTCTTTCTTCAAGCATTATATTGATCATATCTTTTCTAACGACATGATTTTCTTCTCTCATTCTAATGGCTTGGTCTATGATGTTTATAAAAAAATCCGAAGCGTCTTTCGCTAATATTTTAATTTTCAGGAGCTGCAAATTATATTATTTTAATTAGATATGTTATAAGATGTGGTGTTGTTCAATCGTTACTTTTATTAATAAATCTGATTTAAACATTATTACAGTTTTATTTCAATAAATAAATTTAATCAGTGCATAAATGTTTCATGGATTTCCGCCGATGGTTAAATATTATACAATTATTTCTTAGATTATTACGCTATTAAAGTTATTGATTTGTAAAAATTTTAAAAATATTGTTACTTCAGTCAAGATAATAGCTATAAGATTATCTCTAGAAAACCATTTCAGTTAAATGGCCACTGCAATTTCTAGTACAACGTCATTTGTTTGTGGTTCCAGGCATGGTAAATTCGATTCCAATTCTACTCGAGAACCGAGTTTTTTCTTAAATTAATCGATTTTTGAGATTCGATTTTACGGTTATGTGACTAGTTTCATGTTCGATATACGATCACAACAAACCTTGCGATAAAAAGTCATATAAATATAAAAGTATTTATTGTTTTATATTTATTTGTACTAAATATTATTTTTTGTCAATATATTTATTAAGGTCGCGCTTAGCGCCGTGTGGATTTATTTTGAAAAAGTAAACGACGGATCTAATGTGCAGTGTCACCAATGTGGAAAGCAACTGAAATCTAATAATAGTACGACCAGTTTAATTAAGCATCTTAAGAAAGAACACAAAATTGAATTAAAACAATAAGTAAAAAGACAGTGACGATGAAATAATAACAGTTTCACAACTCAACTATTTTTTTGCTTTATTTAATACATTTGAATTATTCGTTCATAGCATTGCGATTTAATAAATAAATTTATTAACTTTAACAAATATTAATCTTTTAATTTAAAATCGAAAAATATAAAAAGAAAATCGGAAATAAAAATCGATTCTTTAAGAAATTTTTCCATCTCTAGTGGTTGTATTTTAGAAGTAAGTGAATGGATATTTTCATTCACTTTTTGATTGCTGACAAACACAAATATATATATATATAATAAAATACCTTAGCAATGTTAAATAGCAGCAGTGACTGCAAGCGCAATCTGGCATTAAATTAATCAACATATTATTACATTTTTTCATACAACATTCATGTCAACAAACTTTTTACGTTTTCCCTTTATATATAAAAACATATGGTAATTATAATTAATTTTCAAGAGTTTTATATGAGGGATCAGCAAAGAAAAAGGTATATTTGATACATTATTTATTTAAAATATTTAATGAAGATGCAATTAATGATCACAAATGTGTTAAAATAATTACAAAGTTGTATTTAATTAAAAACAAATATAACATAATTTGTCATAAATGCATTTTGATTGTCGTTGAAAGAAAAGCTCGATTATAAAACACTAAAACAAATTGGCTATTTTGTGTTTGAAATAGAAATCTGATTTTACTTTGTCTCATGACAATGTAAAATTTGAATAAGTGTCAAAAATTGGAACAAGGAAGTAATCCATCTATGAAATATTATTTATGATTAGGTACGCCTACTATATGTTATGATAACGCTATTGAAATTACAAAATATTTCGTAAAAAAAACTCAAAATACTTTTTATTTTTGATCATCATAAAAAGATGTGTATTAGATTTTTACTTACTTTAGCTATTGTTGGTACGGCCATGTATAACAAAACACCAATTAGGCCACGAAAAGTGTTGAAATTAGTCATTTTCTTTCCCATAGCATAAAATTCATTTTTGGGTTCTCGTAATGAATCAACTTTTATTCCGAATGATGTAGATGCGATAACGTCGTTGGTATATCTACAAAAATTCAACAAATGTTATTGTTTGTTTGTATATGTTTCTTATTGTCATTTAATTTACGTACTTGCTAAATATGTCTTTAAATTCTACTTCGACTAAATCTTCGTTTTTACTACAAAAGTAGTCAACGAAATTTTCAGAAGCTTCGACTATTAAATTGTACATTATTTTCATTTTGCTACTGGTAAATGAGCCAGAGAGTAATGATCTCATATCCTTCCAGGTTTGCCCTAAAAATAAATTGACCAATTTTCATTTACAGGTATTTGTTAAGTTTAATTGTTTAAATTGTAACTGCTGTAAACATTTGGAATATGCAGTGCGAGGGGTGGCTAAGTTTTTCATCATGCTTTGCTACCCTTGACATGATCTTAAAAATGTCTGGTGAAAGTCTCCACAATGTACATAAGCAGTTTATTGTGGAAATACCAAAACAGAAATACCAAGTAGATGGTTTATTTAAGTGATCAATACACGCAATCAAAATGTATGACGTCAACATATTAACAAATTTGACTTTTGGTTTACATTTGCACGTTTATGACTTCTAAGGTTTTTACTGCGTTACGTGTTCTGCCCCATCAAACAGCATTCTGTCTTATTTTAACCAGGATGAAAAGAAAGACAAATCCGGTCCGAGTTTAATACGAATTTTACATTTTTACAAACTTCATTTGACATTATATTTGAGGTTATACGAATTTTACATTTTTCTTCATATAATGTCAATTAAAGGCATTTGTTTTAATGTTATATTTTTAAAATAATGGGCTGGTGATAAATTAA